>NC_136067.1:1333885716-1335085716 GCF_964261635.1 Lissotriton helveticus
TGTGCACGCGCTTTTAAGCTCAATGCACATGCGCATTGAGCTTAAAAGTCACGGGCACTGCAAGGAATCGCCACGATTCCTTGCTTGTTAGTTAAACGTTGTTTAAGCCGCAATAGGCTCGCAAGCTCGATGCGCTTTCGCATCGACAGGCGAGACCTAAAAACGAATATGGCTGTAATTCACTATTAGGACATGCCAACCTTGTCAGGCTTGTCCTACCTTATGCTTACAATGCACCCTGCCCTTGGGCCTACCATAGGGGTGACTAACACGAAGTTAAGGGAAGGTTTAGGGACTGGCAAGTAGGTGTACTTGCGCAGTCCTCGTGGCAGTCAGACTGCACGTGGTCTAGCAATGGCAGACCTGTAGACATACTTTTACTAGGCCGCTTCTGTGGGTGGCACAACAGGTGCTGCAAGCCCACTAGCAGCATTTGTATTTACAAGCCCTGGCACTCCTGGTGCACGCTACTAGGGACTGACAGTAAACCAAATAAGCCAAACATGGAATTCAATCAATACAGCAATTTCACATAGGGAGCACTTGCACTGTGGCACTGATCAGCAGTGGCACGGTGCCCAAAGCATTTACCAGCAAAAACATCGTAAACAGAGGAGGCAAACAGAAAAAATGGAGGAGAGACTCATGCCAATGATGCCAGGTCTAACACGTGTCCCCTCCAGCTGAAATGTGGGGAGAACTACCCTTACCCTAGGGAGTCCTCATCACTAAGGCGGAAAAATCTGGACAGACCATCAGCATTGGCGTGATCTGTGCCAGGGCGGTGTTCCACCGTGAAGTCCATCCCCTGTAGGGAAATGGACCACCTCAACAGCTTTGGATTCTCACCCCTCATCTGCATCAACCATCTGAGGGGCCTGTGGTCTGTCTGAACCCGGAAGTGAGTCCCAAACAGGTAGGGTCTTAGCTTCTTCAGCGCCCAGACCACAGCAAATGCTTCTCTCTCTATCGCACTCCACCTCTGTTCCCTGGGAAGTAACCTCCTACTGATGAAGGCTATAGGTAAGTCTCGGCCCTCTTCATTCACCTGAGCTAGAACAGCCCCCACGCCATGCTCTGAAGCGTCCATCTGGACAACAAATTCTTTAGAAAAGTCGGGTGCCTGGAGTATGGGTGCTGTGCACATTGCAGTTTTCAGGGTGTCAAAGGCCGTCTGACAGGCGTCAGTCCAGATCACAAGTCGTGGCTGCTTCCTGGAAGTCAGCGAAGTCAAGGGGTGCACAATGTTACCATAATTCTTGACGAACCTCCTGTAATAACCCGTGAGACCCAAGAAGGCTCTCAGTTGAGTCTGGGTTTCGGGCGGTGCCCATGCCAGGATGGTATCAATCTTGGGTTGCAGGGGGGCCACCTTGCCGCTCCCTACTTGGTGCCCCAAGTACACCACTGAACCCTGCCCAATCTGGCACTTACTGGCTTTGATTGTGAGGCCTGCTCTGCGCAGGGCCAACAACACTTCCTGGAGGTGGCGCAAGTGTTCCTCCCAGCTGGCGCTGAACACTGCGATGTCGTCCAGGTAGGCGGCACTGAAATCCTCCAGTCCAGCCAAGACCTGGTTGACCAACCTCTGGAAGGTGGCAGGGGCATTCTTCATCCCAAAGGGCATAACCCGGAATTGGTAGTGCCCATCTGGTGTGGAGAATGCTGACTTCTCCTTTGCCCCATCAGTCAAGGCGATCTGCCAGTACCCAGACGTTAGATCAAACGTACTAACCGATCTATGAGCTCATCAGCTCTGGGGATGGGGTGCGCGTCAGTCTTGGTGACTGAATTGAGTCCTCGGTAATCCACACAGAACCGAAGTTCCGGTGAAGCACCAGGCGCTGCAGCCTTTGGGACCAAGACCACTGGGCTGGCCCAAGGACTGCTAGAGGACTCAACCACCCCTAAGGCAAACATTTTGGAGACCTCCTCCTTGATGTATGCTCTGACCTTGTCAGTCACTCTGTAAGCCTTGTGCTTCACAGGAGTGCTGTCCCCGGTGTCCACATCATGGACACACCACTGCGTGACACCAGGAATTAAGGAGAACAGATCAGGGAATTGTCCCAACAGTTGGCGACAATCCTGCTGCTGTTCAGGGGTCAGTGTGTCAGAGAGGACAACACCATCCACTGACCCATCTTGCTCTTTTGCAGACAGGAGGTCAGGAAGAGGCTCACTCTCCTCCTCCATTCCAGCATCTGTAGCTAGGAGCATGCCCACTTCGGACCTTTCTAAGTGGGGCTTTAAACGGTTGACATGCAGGACCCGCAAGGGGTTCCTGGGAGATTCCAAGTCCACCATGTAGGTGACATCGCTCTTCTTCTCCACAACCTTAAATGGTCCAGTCCATCTGTCCTTGAGCGCACAAGGTTCCACAGGGGACATGACCCAAACTTTTTGTCCAGGCTGAAGCTCTACCAGAGTGGCGTTCTGGTCGTACCACTGCTTCATCTCCTCCTGGCTGGCCTCCAGATTTGCCTGAGCAAGATCTCTGAAGCGCCTACTCTGGTTCCTAAAGGCCAGCATGTAACTGTACACATCCTGGGGAGGTTTCCTGGGAGATTGTTCCCAGCCTTCTTTGACCAGACTCAAAGGTCCTCTTACCGGGTGACCATACAAAAGCTCAAAGGGGCTGACCCCTAGAGACTTTTGTGGCACCTCACGGTAAGCAAACAACAGGCATGGCAAGAGGACGTCCCATTTACGCCTCATTGGTTCTTCAAGACCATAATCATGCCTTTAAGGGTACGGTTGAATCTTTCAACCAACCCATTACCTTGAGGGTGGTAAGGAGTGGTGAACTTGTAGGTTACCCCACACTCCTTCCACAGAGACTTCATATAGTTGGAAATGAAGTTGGTGCCCCGGTCTGGCACCACCTCTCTGGGGAACCCCATACAGGAGAAAACACCCATCAGTGCCCGTCCCACCACGGGGGCCGTCACTGTTCTGAGAGGGATGGCTTCCGGGTACCGTGTGGCATGGTCCACCAAGACCAGGATGAACCTGTTGCCCAGGGCTGTCTTGGGGTCCAGGGGCCCAACAATGTCAATCCCCACCCGGTCAAAGGGGGTACTGACCACGGGAAAAGGTTGGAGGGGAGCCTTCTGCTTCCGCCCGCTTTTCCCACTTGCCTGGCAAGTTTGACATGTCTTGCAATGGATATCTGTATCCCTTCTCATCTGAGGCCAATAGAAATGGGTGACAAGCCTGTCATAGGTCTTGTCCTGCCCCAGATGTCTAGCTAAAGGAACGTCATGAGCCAAACCCAGTAGGAAGGCTCTGAAGCGCTGGGGTACCACCAGCACACGGGCTGACCCAGGCTCAGCAGCCTTAGGCTCGCTATACAGGAGGTCGTTCTCCCAGTAAACAAAATGTGACCCTGACTGATCACCTGAGGTTTGGGCTGAGGCCTGCTGCCTCATACCCACAAGAGAAGGGCACACTTTCTGTTCTGCACAGAATTCTTCCCTGGAGGGACCACCATCCTGCTGCCAGTGGGTCAGCTCGGGCAGGTCTCCCAGTTCAGCAACTTGTTCACCTGTGGGTTCCAGGGCATACCCCTCAAGGTCTGCCTCCTCCTGGACCACGGGAACTACGGGGGACGGCTTCCCGCGCCCCCTGCCTCTTCTCTTCACAGCTGGGTCCTGGACCATACTTTCAGGCTCCAGAACACCATCAACACCCTTACTTGCTGTCATCGATCGAGTGGTTGCACACACCCACTCTGGCACACCCAACATTTTCAAATGTGTCTCCCTCTCCACCTTAGCCCAAGGGGAGTCTTCCAAATCATTGCCCAGGAGACAATCAACAGGCATGGCGGGCCTTACAGCAACTTGAAGAGTACCTGAAACTCCCCCCCATTCAAAGGAAACTTGAGCTACCTCACACTCTCTCTGGGAGTTGTCAGCAGCTATCACAGGGTAGAATGCGTGGGGAACAACCTGCTCTCTGGACACCAAGTGACACTTGACAGCTGTCACACTCGCTCCAGTGTCTCTGAGAGCTTCCACTCTATGGCCATTAATGGTCACCCACTGCCTATATTTCTTAGTGTTACTAGGCAGAGGGGGTGGAGGGACCAATTCCATGTCTTCTAGAGAGACCAGGGACATCTCTGCGGGACCCTCCCCACCATGGGCAACCATCTCCTCCCCTCCCAGGGCTACACTCGCCAACTGACGGGGAGCTGCACGTGGTGGTGCAGTAGAGTTCTTCAAGGGACACTGAGGATCATAAAAACGGTGTCCCACCTGCTTACAAGCGAAGCAGGTCATGGGGCCCCTACGAACAGGTTTACCTGTCGGGGCCTCTGATTTCTTATCTGGGGAGGCTGGGAACCCTTCCCTTGGTTCCCTTGGGGATTACTTTGGGGCCCTTTCTGGAACTCCCTCTGTTTACCCTTGTCCCCCCCACTCTTCTGCTGGGGACCCTGCCCACCTTTGGCTGAGTCTCCCACTGGACCCTTGTGGACCCTGGTACTGACCCAGCGGTCCGCCTCTTCAGCAAGTTTTCTAGGGTTAGATATCTTGCTATCAATAAGGTGCTGGCGCAGCTCTGGAAAACAGTTATTATACAAGTGCTCCCAAGCAAACAAATCATAAAGAGCATCATAACTTTCCACTTTGCTGCCCTTTACCCAACCATCCATGGCTCTGCAAAAATATGACACATATTCCACCCACGTCGTACCAGGCAACTTCTTACATTCTCTAAAGGCCTGTCTGTACTTTTCTGAGGTTAGGCCATACCTTAACATTAAAGCATCTTTCATATGAGCATAAGACATCCTATCCTCAACAGGCATGTCTAACAGGGTATCTCTTCCCTCATTCACAAAGCGACCCCACAACCCCGCTCCCCAATCCTTCTCAGGGACCCGGTGGGCCAACAATGCTAACTCATATGCTTTAAACCATTGACCAATATCCTCATTCTTCTGAAAATCTTTGATCACATCTTTGGGAAAATAAAACCTACTTTCTGCAGGCACAGATGGGATGCTGCCACCAGAGGGATTCAATTCTAACTCTTTAGCTTTGAGCTCCAACTCCCTCATCCTGGTATCACGCTCAAAAGCTAACTTCTCTCTTTCAAACTCTAACCTTTTGATCTCCATATCAGCTTCTCTCCTGCCTCTTGCATTCTCTATTTCTAACTGCCCATTTATCTTAAGTTTTGCCATTTCCATGTTGTAAGCTCGCTCTTTCTCCCTTTCTTCTCTTTCTTCAGGAGAAAGACCCTTGGAGGAAACACTGCTGCCAGGAGGGGATGTGGGCCCATTCACTGGCACCTCCTCCTCCCCTTCCCCTGGCGGTACCACCACCGCATCAGAGGGATCTCTGGATTCCAACCAGGCCTCCAAAGCTTTGAGATATTCCTCCTTCGCTGAGATGCCTTTGGTAGGGACTTTAAATTTCTTGCAAAAGGATTTCAGCTCCTTTAATTTGTAATCCTTTATCTTACTCCTATCAAATTCCTCCACAACAGCAACAGGGGCAGTGACTCCGGCATCACTCATGGTCAAAACTGGCAGTTTCAAAAATCAAGTTCCAGGAAAGCGGAGAACAAAAATAGAATCCTTCCAAATTAGATTGTGGCTGCGCTATGGTCTGCTTTCACTATGTAGCGTACACTAATCACTGCACATGGGTCATAAATGCAAAGTTCAAATCCTCACCGCTGACCCACCAATGTTAGAAGCGGCTGTCTCTAGTTGGCAGAGGTATACACTTCTGACAAATAGGGACAGACCTTTTCTAGTCAGGGCAAGGGGATCACACACTTAGATAACCCCTGCTCACCCCCTTGGTAGCTTGGCAAAGCAGACAGGCTTATCTCAGAGGCAGTGCGTTAAGCATTTATGACCACATACAGTAATAAAGTGAATACACTACAAATGGACACGACACAGTAGTATTATAAAAATAAGGATTTTTATATAAGGCTTAGCACAAGACCAAATAACGACAAAAATATACCACAATCTTAATAAATACTCTTGGAAGGAAAAATAATAGTTCTAGCACGGTTTCTTCTTAGCACAAAATCTTTAGTATCAAAAGTAACTCTTCTTCTTTAAAACACAGTTCTTGGCAACAATGTAACCCACACGGGAGTCACACGACGTCGAGGCAAAGTTAATCCAAAGGTTCGGCGTCGACCGCGAGGAGCGCTACGTCGAGCCCGGAGTCGCACAGACCCCAACAACACAGTACCTTGGAAAAGTGAAGCACTCGATGATCAGCGGCGTCGAGATGTCCGGCGTCGCGTCTTTGGCGTCGATCGGGCCTCGGAGTCGGGGGGATCTGCAGCGGCGTCGACCGAAGTCAGGCGGGAGCAGCGCTCACGAGATGAAGCAGGATACGGCGTCGTCGATGTCGATGTTGCAAGAGTGAGCAGCGCTCACGGCGTCGAGAGGGCTCGAAGTCGATGCGATCAGCAGCGGTGCAGACACGAGGTCACTTGGAGCTGGAGCCGAACTCACTACTCACTGGCGTTGTTGCTGGCGTCGATCGGGCCCGGCGGCCGGCGTCGAGGAAGCGGGACACTGGAGCCGTTACTCACGATGTCGAGCCGGATTCGGCGGCGTCCGTCGGCGTTGAGATTGTTGGATTCTTCAGAGGTGCTGGATTTCAGGTTCCAGCAACAAGCACTTTTAGCAAATAGATGAAGTCCTTTAGCCCTGTGACTTCAACAGGAGGCTGGCACTCTTCCAGCCCTTGGAGATTTTCTTGAGCAAAGCTTGAGAGTACACACTCAGTTCCTCTCTCCTGGTTCCTTGGCAAAAATAAAGAAGCAACGGCAGGATTCCCCAAACAAACAGAACTCTGGCAGAAGGGGTAGGCAGTCCTTAGATCAGCAGGCTTCTTGTCCTTGGTTCAGGTTTCCTTGTCAGAAGTGATCTAAATTCTTGGTTCAGGGGTCCTTCTCTTATACCCCTTTTTGGCTTTGATCCCTTTGTCCATGCAGGGGAATTTCCCCCCATCTTGGGTTTGTTGTGGGTGTTGCCAGGCCGAAGCACCTGGCCTATTCACTGTGCAGGGCAGAGTCCTCAGCCGCCCAGCAGGAGCGGAGCCAGCATTGTCACTGGCAGGGGCAGGGCCATCAGTTGCCCGGCAGGAGGTGGGCCAGGAAAGTCCCAGGCAGGCACAGAGTCATCAGTCGCCTGGCAGGGGGGCGGAGCCATCATTGTATCAGGCAGGGCAGGCTATCAGGAGCTACTCTTCCCCTACTCTCAAAGCAAATGCCCCACTCACCCCACACTGACTCATTCAGACCTCTGGAGCCACCCAGCTCCTGTCACACGTACACCAGAACCAGCAGAGACCGGTAGACAGTTAGACAAGAAAATAGCTACTTTCTAAAAGTGCTATTTTCAAACACAGAGTCCAAAAACCATCCACCCAAACGGATGCGTTATTAAACCCTGAGTTCAGGGATACCAAACTCGACATTGCACCATGCTCCCCGAGCCCGCTAGGATTATAGCATTAATAATCCTGGCAGCCCATTCTAACGGATGGAGAGCAGGTTACCTTACAATAGTGAAAAACAAATATGGCTGTAATTCACTATTAGGACATGCCAACCTTGTCAGGCTTGTCCTACCTTATGCTTACAATGCACCCTGCCCTTGGGCCTACCATAGGGGTGACTAACACGAAGTTAAGGGAAGGTTTCGGGACTGGCAAGTAGGTGTACTTGCGCAGTCCTCGTGGCAGTCAGACTGCACGTGGTCTAGCAATGGCAGACCTGTAGACATACTTTTACTAGGCCGCTTCTGTGGGTGGCACAACAGGTGCTGCAAGCCCACTAGCAGCATTTGTATTTACAAGCCCTGGCACTCCTGGTGCACGCCACTAGGGACTGACAGTAAACCAAATAAGCCAAACATGGAATTCAATCAATACAGCAATTTCACATAGGGAGCACTTGCACTGTGGCACTGATCAGCAGTGGCACGGTGCCCAAAGCATTTACCAGCAAAAACATCGTAAACAGAGGAGGCAAACAGAAAAAATGGAGGAGAGACTCATGCCAATGATGCCAGGTCTAACACCCCTACAAAAAGTTTGTCACAGCTACGTCAGTATTGAGTCCCAAAAGCACTGTTTTGTTAGTTAGACACGAATCACAGAAGCACATGAACATACAGATCCATGCCTGGCTGCCCTGTATAATGAAGACAAAGTGATCCATATAGGTGGTTAGTACACACATTTGGAGAGCATGCATTGTGACACATTAGAAGGTTAGAATCTATAGGCTTGTGACATGTGCTATCATGACCCCAAAAAGGCACTGAGACGCTCATTGGGGTCTCTAGAAAGAAGCTGATACTCACAAAAGTGGTACGACAGGAGTCAGCCTTACATTTTGGGTTAGACCTGGCATTGCGCACTTTGCCTCACTAATGAAACTGGTAGAGAAAAGTGAAGTTTAAAACACATTGCTAGATGTATTAATGAGGTATCCTGGTCCATATAAGTCTCTGCAACAATACACTACAAGTACTTTGTATATAGTCAGGTGTGTGCTTTAAATTGAAAGCGTAGTGTGAGAAATTCCAATGTCTGACTCCTACCATCTCTTAAGTAAGTCTACACTTCTACGTATAGTCTTGTAGATGTGGTGCAGCTGATGTCCCTAACTTAAAATCTATACAGTCCATCATACCCCTGCGCAAATCTTGTCATAGTTACTTCTGCCTTCAACCACAGATCTCTTAACTAGGCAGGAGTCACAGAAGAATTTGAATACACAGCTTCATATGCGGCTGCCTGCAATAATCAATAGCAAATGATGCATTCAGCTTCTACTACACACATTTAGAGAGCATGTAATGTCAAACAGAGGTAGTCTACTACCTACAGGCTTCTTTATATGTGTGATCTTGCCCTTAAAAAGGCAATGACACACTCATTGAGATCTCCACAAAGATAGTGACACATTTGAAAGTGGCATGACAATAGTCAGTCTTTGGTTTTGGGCTGGGCCTGGCATTTTGAACTCAGCCACTCCAATGAAACAGGTAGAGAATTAAACTCTATTCTACTTTATGTAAGTCTCAGCAAAAGTACACTGCAGGTAGGTCATAGATAGTGAGGTGTATCCTTACAACTGAAAGCATATTGATTGTCTGACTGCTACCATGCATCAGATATGTCTGCACTTCTATGTCTGACACATGTGTTGCAGTTGATGACTCTAATTCTAGAAACATGCTGACACTCAGTAGAATAATAGAAGTCAGACTTTCATTTTGGCTTAGGCCTGGCATTGATAGCTCTGACTCTATAACAAAACTGGTAAAGAAAACCCAGGTTTAAAAATGTTGCCACATGCATTAACCTGTATCCTAGTACATAGAAGTCTCTCCATAGGTACACTGCATGTACGCTATAGGTGGTGAGGTGTGTGCTTTAAAATGTTGGCATACTCTGTCAAATTTGAATGTCTGACTCCTACCATTACTCAAGTATGTCTACACATCACATGTAGTCTGATAGATGTGGTGCAACTGATGTCCGTACCTTAAAACTATTCAGTTTATCATACCCCTGCACAAATCTTGTCAGAACTACTGCAACATTCAGTTACAGCAACAGAAATCTGTGAGGTAAACAGTCATCATGAAAGCACTTGAACACACAGCTTCATACCCAGCTGCCTTGTATAATGAGTAGAAAGTGATCCATGTAGCTTCTTCTACACACATTTACAGAGCATGCAGTATGAAACAGAGATAATCTAGTACTTAAAGGCTACTTTATATTTCCATTTCCTCCTTAACATGTGCTGTCTTACCCCTAAAAAGGATCTGACTCAATCATTCAGGTCTGTAGAAATATGCTGACACTGACAACAGTGGCATGACTTAAGTCAGCCTTTCATTTTGGCTTAGGCCTGGCATTGCAAGGTCTGACGCGCTAAGGAAACTGGTACAGAGATGTGAGCTTTAAAACATTTTGCCAGATGTACTGATTGGCAGAAGCCCAAAGCAGCAACTTAACTATGTTTTTTTCCTTTCAAATCTGTTCCTCTGATCAAAGGCCTTTTAGACTCCAAAGGGATTCAAACCTCCTTAGGCTCTGAGAGGCCTTTGTTTATAGTAATTAGAACATTCTGCCGACTATGAGGAGAATACTCAACTATCCTTAGAGTCCTCTGAAGAGGCCTCTACCAGTCATTTAAAGCCTTCTCCCTTGTTAAACACCTTCACCTTTGGTTCAGGTCTTTAATGGCTGATAGAGCCTAAAGTACTGGGTTTTTCAGAACCGGTACTGATCCGGTAACCCAGCGGTGCCAGGGACAACACCCTATGACTTCGGGTCCTTCCTGTTTCAGACTACAGGAACACAGAGTCTTCTAGGTGAAATCAAAGATCGAATTTATTGGCTGCAACCAAGTAACAGGTATCCTAGAAGTACAACACGGTGTATATTCTCAGGAGACTGCTCAATCTTACAAAGCCAGCCTTCTCTTTTTATACAAAATATTATGCTTCAGGCAAACATTCCTATTTTTACAGTTGACCATTCACATATTTTCACTACAAAGAAAAAGCAGAGTCATGATGACAATCCCACATTTCAGTTTGTTTAGCCCACAATCAATTACCCGGCAACGCCCAGTATTTTCATCAGATATCGGCGGACCCCCAATAAAAACGGGCACCTCCTCCTCGTAAAGCAAGTCATAAAGTAGGAAACAGGGGCAGGTGTGAGCAAGATTAGGCATGGTTTGTGTGCGATGAAAGGTTTATGGCACGTGTGCCTTGATGCTATCTCGTTCGGCCACGTTCGGCCACTGGGAGAGGAACTGACCGAACAGGTTCGGCCTGGGGCAGTGGAGTCAGCTTGCCCAGGTCGCAGAGAAGTCAGGAAAGGTGTACGTGTCCTTCAGGACCGTGTTTGGCCTTTATCATTGACCTATGTGAGGGCAACTCACAAAATGGCTGCCGTACACAAAATGGAACCCGAGGGTTCACAACAAAAACTACGATTTCAAGGTGAAATCGTCACTCGAATGTGACGAAAATGCTTTACATAGTGTACTAACCATTCTCGGTCCTCTGATATCAAATTCGTCATGATACGAATATGTTTATGTCACAGGTCCAAAATTTTCAGTACCACAGATCCTCCTTTTGCCCTTACATAGGCAATAACCTATACTCATGCTAATCTGAGTCCAGGTCTGTATTCCTAAAGTCATTGAGATGTTGCTGTAGCATCATCCTATTACTTAGCTCGTCCCTCGATACAGTTTTCCTTACACATGATGTAGCACAGAGGCCACATAGTGCAGGAGCACACTGTATACACAGACAGAACAGGAAAAGAATGGCTAAGATCATCCCAATGACCATCAGAATTTTCCATCCCCAGCCGGATACCAGTTCCCAGAACCATCCCATGAACGACCAATCTCCTTTGTCTACATGAATAGATTCGGAAATCTTATGCAGTTTGGAGATGGCCTGGTACACTGTTGGAGCGTTATCTGGAATGAAAACACAGCAACTCGATTGGATCACTCTACATACCCCACCTCGGTCTGCAAGTATGACGTCTAACGTGACCCTGTTCTGAAGGGTCATAAGACGATCCGACTGGAGCTCAGCAGTCAAGTTACTAAGGGCACCAGCAGTTTCAACCACGGTGGATTCAACCACCCTTGTCAATTGCCTTATGTTCCTGCTGTTAACCATTGGTCCCCAGAACGGCAGAAAACCCCTCACGAAGTCTCCAAATTTTTGATCTGCAGTGTCCTCTTCACTGAAGACACCTCTAACTATCCTCGTCTTATGGTAATCTGCCGCCGCTGTGTAGGTGGGAGGTAACAGGAATGAAACAAAGCATGTGCCTGAAAAATTGGGGGGCAACCATGTATAGGCTCTATCATGACAGATGAAATAGGTACCCTTAGCTGCTAGGAACGGAGGGGAAGTCTGAGACGCAAAAACATATGTCTCAGTGCAGATACTCTTCCCTAACTGAGCTCTGGGATTCCTGCCAATACCTTGCAGACATAAGTGACCCTGATGGGGTACTATCCAAATCGGGGAAGATCTCTTAGCTTGCTGTTTCTCACTCAGAGTAACTCCATATCCGGTCACGTTCCATCCTATATATACTAGTGTCTCTTCCCTTGGGATAGTCTCAGAGGAGATATCTTCCTTAACCGTGTCTACTATACCCTTAACTAGAGCACTATTCTTAGGATTATCTTCCACAGAACGTAGGGGGTAGGTCTCATGTGCGTAGATGAACATTGCTCTGTATGCCCACACAGAACCATTGTGGCTGAAAGGCAGGACCAGATAAGGGATACCCTTATCCATTGTGTGAGGCATAAGACCACACACCCAACAGTTAGTAGTGTTCATTACTAGTTGGTGTTGGTGCAAAAGCTGAACGAAGGAGTTATTAATAAACTCTAATCTCCTAGCGGATTCATGTTCAGGAAGAGGTTGAAAAGAATGCGAGGAAACAGTAGGAGAAGGTATGGGCGATGTAGTGGGTGCAAATGTCACTCGAAAAGAGAATAAAGCATATCCTATTAAAAACATCATAACACTGAACAACATGAAAATGCATAGTATCAAAAAACGTTTCTTGGTCATCATTCTGCAAATTGTAGTCTTGAAGTTCATTTGTTTGGCAGGTCTCTCCATGTCGAGAAACTCCATCCTCTCTAAAATGCTGCTCGCGATGGTAGGGTGTTCTATGCTAAGGAATGCTTCTGTCAGTCCAGGGCAACTCCCTTAGACCAACCAGAACCGTCGACCTAACGTCTTCGGCTGCACCCCAAAGACTTTGGGCAACCGCGACCCTACAGCTGGACCCGGATGGTGGTTCGAAAAACAAAAATAAAAAAGTTTCTCAGATGAGAGAGCTGCACTTCCAAAAATAGCAAAAAAAAGGAAATATTTAGTTCTCGGCCTCAGATTATATCCTTTCTTTCCATGTACTGTCTGGTCTTGAAAAAGGAGTTCAGGCTCTGTAGTGTCCAATCGAATTGACGGTGGCACAGCTTCTTGCAAGAGATTGTCACTTTCTTGTTCAGAGATTGTTCCTTTTATGCGGGCATCACTGAAAGGCAGGAATCGAGGCACAGTTTCAGTCTCTGAGTCAGCGACACCCTCCTGGACCCACCGGTCATACGGTAGAGGCAAAGGCACCCTCTTGCAATGTACGCCGAGGATCCAGTGCTTCTTCCCTTCTACTCGAACGGCTGATCTTGTTGAGAGAAGAACTAGATGAGAGCCGGTCCACCGGGGCTGGTCATTCTTTGTTCGCTGGAAATTCTTGACCAGCACCCAGGATCCAGGATCGATCGGATGTCCTGGAGCTTCAGAGACCTGAGGCAGAGTATCGTGAACCTGTTGGTGTGAAACACGCAATTTAGCCGTCAATTCATACAAATAGTCAAGCAGTACAGGTTGTTCGATCTCACTGAATTTTCTCGGCCTTGGCACTCCCCATATGTTGGCCGGACGACCGAACACTATTTCGTATGGACTTAGTCCCACTCGCGAGTGCACAGTCATTCTGGTTGATAGGAGTGCTAAAGGCAGAGCGTCAGGCCATTTAAGACCAGAGCTTGCTTGAATCTTGGCTAATTTTAGCTTTAACGTGCCATTGTAACATTCTACTAGTCCAGCTGATTGGGGGTGATTTGCAGCGTGGAATTTCTGGTGGATGCCTAGCCCTTCACATACTTTCTTCATCACTCGACCGACAAATTCACTCCCATTGTCACTCCAGACCATTCTTGGCATTCCAAACCTAGGGAAGAACTCTTTGGCAAGGGCTTTAGCTGTGGACAAGGCAGTGTTGTCCTTTAACGGATATGCTTCTATCCATCTTGAAAAGGCACAAACAACAACGAGTACGTATTTCAGATTGTTGCACCTTTCCATGTGGATGAAATCTAGCTGCAAAACCTCGAACGGATACGTTGGAGGCGCAAAATGACCAGCTGGAGTTGGGGTTCCCCTACCAGGATTGTATTTCAGACACACCATGCAATTCTTGACCACATTCTCTGCACACTTAGGAATTCCAGCATTTTGCCATACTGGAGCCAACAACTTACAAATCCCTTTCACACTGATGTGAGCCATTCCATGAGCCATTGTAACCACTGCAGGCACATACGCATCGGGTAACAACCATCGCTGATGCTCTGACAGTTCAACCCAACAACCATTTGCATCCAATTTACCCGTACTTTCTCCCCACACACTCAACTCTTTCTCTGTAGCTTCAGCTTGAATGGACTTTACACTTTCTATCGTGTCTTCACACATTCCCACGTCACCAATCCATCTTGCAGGGCCTGCAACATACATTCGACTCATCACATCCCTTGCGGTTTCTTTTGCGACTTCGTCAGCAAATTCATTTCCGCGACCAACATCATCCGTCACCTTCTTGTGTGCACTGCATTTTACAATCGCAACTTGAAACGGCAAAGTTAATGACTCAAGAAGCTCATTCCCCAACTGACCATGCTGTATCTTAGCTCCATGCGAAGTCAGGAACCCACGTTCCTTCCACAATCGTCCAAAACTGTGAGCCACACCAAATGCATACTGGCTGTCGGTATATATGGTCACTTTCATTCCTTTCGACAACACACACGCTCTAGTAAGTGCAATCAATTCTGCTGCTTGAGCTGAATTATGTGGGATACGTGCAGCTTCAACAATCGTATGCAAAGTCGTAACAGCATATGCCGCAGTCGTATCTCCATTCGGAAGCTTGAAGCATGAACCATCCACCCATAAGGTATCATCACACTTTGCAAGGGGAGTGTCCTGAAGGTCTATTCTCCCTTTTGTTTCTTCTTCTGTTCTGAGAAAACAATCATGCTGTTCAGAAGTATCTAACTCAGTTTCAATCGGCAACAACGTGGCTGGGTTAAGCGTGTTGCATCTTTTTATGTGCACATGACTCGCTAACAGTGTCAACTCATAACCTGACAACCGAGCACTAGTTAAGTGCTGTGTCTTGGTTCTGTTTAACAACGTGTCCACTGCATGTGGAACCATTACAATCAACGTATTATTCATCACTAACCCAGCAGACTGCCGAATAGAAACAGCTGCTGCCGCTGTCGCTCTCAAGCAACTCGGCAATGCTTTAGCTACCGGGTCTAAAGTCGATGAAAAATACACACATGGACGCTGCCTGTTCCCAAAAAACTGTGTCAACACTGACAATGCACAACCTTCTTTCTCATGAACGTACAATGTAAAGGGCTTACTGTAGTCGGGGGTACCCAACACAGGAGCCGAACATAATGCATCGCGCAATTCGGAAAAACTTTTCTGACACTCTTCAGACCATGGAAGGGGATTCGGTGTATCTTTACAAGTTAATGCCACCAAAGGTTTGGCCAACAACGAAAAATTTGGTATCTATTGTCTGCAATATGATGTAATACCCAAGAAAGCACGCACTTCTCTCTGTGTCCTAGGCACACTCAATTTCGCTATTGCCTGAATTCTTTCTGGGGTCAGTTTCCTTCCCTCCTTCGATAAGAGATGACCTAAGTAGGTCACTTCTTGTCGACAATATTGCAATTTTGAAAGAGACACTTTGTGATGTAAGTCAGACAAATGACGCAACAACGACAACGTGGCTTCTTTACAGATTTTCTCAGTATCTGCAGCAACAAGCAGATCATCAACGTACTGAATAAGGGTAGCGCCATCAGGTAAAACAATTGTGTCAAGCTGTGCTTTTAAAGCTTGACTATATATCGATGGACTTTCACAGTAGCCCTGGGGAGCGCGTTTGAAGCGGAAGCTGCGACCTCCTAAATTGAAGCCGAAAATATCCCTACTTTCCTCGGCAATCGGGATGCTGAAGAACGCATTCTTCAAGTCAATCACCGAGAACCAAGTAGCGGAGGCTGGAATCATAGTCAATAGGGCAGTGATATCAGGAACAACTGGAAATTGTGGCACAACGATTTTGTTCACTTCTCTAAGATCAATCACAAATCTGTAAACGGTTGGCTGAGAAGGGTCAGTACGCTTCAAAACAGGCAGAACAGGACTATTGCAAACGTTGCCTCTTGTCTCTTCAATTACATCTTTTTCAATCAAGTCATAAATGATCGCTAGTAACGCTTTTTCACCTTCACTAGAGATCTTATACTGGGGAATACGTGGCATTTTATTTAACATTGGCTTTTAATGTCACAACATATGGTGGTATTTCCAAAAGACCCACATCATTAGGACCAGTAGCCCAAAGAGTATCAGGAAGAAATGACAATTCTGTCGGAATTTTATCCTTCGACAAATACATTGGGGAGACTACTTTCTTACCTAGTGTAAGTTGCACTCCTGAAGGAGAACAATACAAAGTCGCATACAATCTTTTTAAAAGATCCAATCCTAACAAGTTTTCACCACAACCTGTGGTCAGAATAAGGGGTGCTTCTAATTCACAAGGTCCAACAGAAAGGGACATAGGACTAGAAATCGGGTTCCTAACCGGGGCGCCAGAAAAACCTACTGAAACATTCATTTCGCCAGACAAAGGTGCGCCAGGGAGTTTAGAATGCATAATAGAACTCTTTGTAGCACCAGTATCCAACAGAAAAGGCTCTGACACACCTAATGTAATCACCTCCACATAAGGTCCACTCTGATCTACTGGAACTGAAACAACTCCCTCTCTTTGTCTATGGCTGTTCTAGCAATCATTACCCTCCATATTCTCATCTTCAGCATAGTAGTCATCAGCATAGAACTGAGCTGTCCTATTAGACGCGTTATTCTGCTGATCAAACTTATTCATTGAATTTTGAGGTGGAAATGAGCGCGCGTTCTGGGGGAAATTTCCACGTCCTCTACCTCTAGGCGCTTGTGGAACACCTCGACCTCTTGCGCTAGAAACATCATTCATACGCTGTAATAAAGCAGGGCAACTACTTTTAAAATGGCCCTCTTCTTTACAATATGCACACTGATTAGGGCCCACAGGAAAACGTTGCTGAGGATATTCGGTCCTTTGCGCGTTTCTCTGAAACTGCTGATAGTTACTTTGGTTACCACGAGGTGGGTACGCCTGCTGTAAAAGAACCTTTGTCTTTAACTCTTTCGTTTTCTTTTCTGCTCTATCTTTCTCATCCTTATCTCGATTTTCTTAATACTGTGACGTAGCCAATATCTGTGCTGAAGAGGAAACGGCCCACGAACTTTCTGAATCTTTTAATTTCTTACACAACTTGGGAAGCAAATTGTGCATGAATTTGTCAACGAACAACCGTTGACCACCTTCTGTACTCATATCTTGACCACTGTGGTCGACAAACGTCTCTTCAAACCTAGTGAAGAAATCAGACACTATTTCATCTTTCTTCTGCTTACACACAGACAACTTGTCCCAATTCACTCGCATCGCAGGCATTAAAGTCTTCATGTAATTAATAATCTTACCAGGGAGCTCTGCTACTAAAGGCTCGGGTTTAGCACCACCAACTTGTCGGTCATCTGCAGCACTAATATTAGCCCATGTGTCACCTAACTCCTGATCATGATCCGCATGACGAATCTTTCCCCATAAAGGCTGTGGAACAACATTTCCAAACAACATGTCTATATCCGCTAAATTCATAATGCAAGAGCCTGCAGTCTGTGTCAATTCCTTGTAATACCCTGCAGGATTTTTACGGGGATCAGGCAATGTCTGTTTAAGGGCCAAAACTTCAGCGCGCTCCAAGGAACATGTACCCAAACACGCTGAAAGTGTGCTGGCACAACTGGGGGATTATTATTTGGACCAGCAGGTACTTCTTCCTTCCAAACCGGAGGAACCTCTCTCATGGGGTATTGTCTTACCTTCTTTTTAACAGAGGAATCAGACCCAAACAACGAGCGAGAAACACCTTCACTCCTAAACGACAACAATGTCGCAACTGCTTTCTTAACATCTGAACCCACAATTGCGCCTTTCCCAAACTCGAACCGTATATGACATAACTCAGGTGGATTGGGCTCCAAATCATTCTCCTCTAAATCCTCACTCAGGAAAGTACACATTTTCTCAAAAATGTATCTCTGTTTTGGTGCTTCCCACTGATGGAAGACATCCATAACAGACTCTAGCTCATATTTCGTTGGTTCAGTAACCCATTTATGTGCCAAATAATTCAAAGTTTCATTCTCCCTAGAATCAGGCAGTTGGCTACGCAACTGTTTACGCTCTGAGACAGGAGATACACCTGTTGCTCCAAAGAGAAGATATAGAAGGCTAGCAACAGTGCTAGTCATTCTCTGTCGAACAGAGGGAGAAGTGGATGAAAGGACAGGCGGAAAAGCAGAGTGAGTCAAGGCAGACGCAGAGGCAGTATCAGGAGGAATACCAGGAGTGGTAGTCGATATAGTGTAGGAAGTAAAGGCAGAGCAGATGTCAAAGCCGGTGGCCCTTGAGGAGGCTGCACCGGAAGAGTAGGAGCCAACTGAAGAGCAGCTGGTTGTTGTGGAAGAACTTGAGGCACAACAATCGGGGGTTGCACAACTAAAGGTTACAGAGGTGCTGTAGCACTCTGCGCATAAGGGGGTGGCGAACTCAATAAATGCGACATTAGGGGGTCTTTTTCAAGTTCTTTTGCTGCATCTTGCTGAAGAGGCGGCAAAACTGGATAACATTTATCGATAACCATTTTACGTTGCCTGTGCAACTGCTCACTCATCTGTTCTTCTTCGTTATCTTTAAACTGCATAGCAGCTTGCATTATCGAGATACCCTTTTCTCTTTTATTCTTTTTAGCTAATTTAATTTCTTTCTGTTTGGCTTCCTTTCGCCATAGGCGGAAAGAGTCAAACATCGCCAGCCGGGCTTTCTTCTTGAAAAGTTTAACTTTGAGATTATCTAAGATTTCCGTGTCAAAGCTACCATATTGGGGCCATTTTAAAACACCATCTTTCCTGGTGTATTTGATCCACACCTCGTTATAGGTGATGGAGCCTACGCCATGTTTCACATAAAGTTCATAAGTTGGAGTTCCAATCGGAGGAACCGGACACGAGTCCTCCAATCGGGGATCCCTATTACAATCAAGACAAAACAAATTTCCAAGTCTGCTAAGACCAGGCATCTTCGCTCACTAGTCTAGCTTCAAGCTTCAAGGGATTATCGAGTACGATATTCTCGTGAATACACGAGTCCCTCTGCTTTGGTACTTGCAAGTTCCAAATCAAAGATCCCAAGGGGATACCCAAACTAAGGACTGGGAGACGCTCCACTTATACTTAACTGAGGTATCGATGACTTCACCAGAAGACTCGTCTATCGTTTCGCTCTACCAATCATCAAGGGTCCAAAACAACGCGATAGTCAGGGCAGCAGTCCTTCATAGCCGTCGGGAAGCGGGGAACCTCGCAGCAAAGACTTTCGGACCACGTCGACATGCAGGGGTCGATGAAGTGGCGGCCTTCCTCCAGAATTTTCACACGAAGCTCCTCACGAACCTCTGGCTTGGACCGGTACCGCTGATATCACCCGACGTTGGGGGCCAACTGAAGTACTGGGTTTTTCAGAACCGGTACTGATCCGGTAACCCAGCGGTGCCAGGGACAACACCCTATGACTTCGGGTCCTTCCTGTTTCAGACTACAGGAACACAGAGTCTTCTAGGTGAAATCAAAGATCGAATTTATTGGCTGCAACCAAGTAACAGGTATCCTAGAAGTACAACAAGTGTATATTCTCAGGAGACTGCTCAATCTTACAAAGCCAGCCTTCTCTTTTTATACAAAATATTATGCTTCAGGCAAACATTCCTATTTTTACAGTTGACCATTCACATATTTTCACTACAAAGAAAAAGCAGAGTCATGATGACAATCCCACATTTCAGTTTGTTCAGCCCACAATCAATTACCCGGCAAGGCCCAGTATTTTCATCAGATATCGGCGGACCCCCAATAAAAACGGGCACCTCCTCCTCGTAAAGCAAGTCATAAAGTAGGAAACAGGGGCAGGTGTGTGCAAGATTAGGCATGGTTTGTGTGCGATGAAAGGTTTATGGCACGTTGTGCCTTGATGCTATCTCGTTCGGCCACTGGGAGAGGAACTGACCGAACAGGTTCGGCCTGGGGCAGTGGAGTCAGCTTGCCCAGGTCGCAGAGAAGTCAGGAAAGGTGTACGTGTCCTTCAGGACCGTGTTTGGCCTTTATCATTGACCTATGTGAGGGCAACTCACGAAATGGCTGCCGTACACAAAATGGAACCCGAGGGTTCACAACAGAAAATACGATTTCAAGGTGAAATCGTCACTCGAATATGATGAAAATGCTTTTGCATAGTGTACTAACCATTCTCGGTCTTCTGATATCAAATTCGTCATGATACGAATATGTTTATGTCACAGGTCCAAAATTTTCAGTACCACAAGCCTGCTACGTTGGGCTCTAAGACTATGTTAATTTTATACTGGACGGGACATCTTGTACACGGTCAATCAATTTAGACAATTTCCTCTTTCTATATATAGTGCACAATACAGCACACATACAAAAAGGAAATACTAAAAAGAAATAAAAACAAATCTTCTTGTTGTGCCTTTCCTACGTTACCAATGAGGGGTTGCTAGATTCTGACAGAGGGAAAGCAATCTATAGTGGCTTTACCTAGCCTTGTAAATATGCTGGTGCACTTTAAAACCTCCAAGGATGAAGTTCATCTTTATTTTAACCATTGTAACTTTTCTATTTTTTATTTTATTTTTCAAAAACTTAAGAAGAGACTTTAACAAAGCAAAGAGAAAACCATCTGTGCTTTAAATATAATACAAAAAATAGCACTTTTGTGCATTGATTGTTTGAAACACGGTTGTTCACCCACTCCCAGAATGGTATTGCATTTTGGACAGGGTATATTGATTTTCTAAAGTTCAGGGATGCTGGCAGGAATGTTGGTCACCACAGTCCCTGTAGATGTTCCTGGAGCAATTCCTCCAACAGCAGCCTCTCTCTTGATAAGTCTCTCCATTTCAGCCCGTGCAAGGCAATTCGGGCGGAGGTCCTCAGGACACAAGGGGACCTTGTTGACCCACCAGCAGTGAGCCAAGAGGCTCATTTGCAGAGTGATTTAAAAAAGGTGCGTGGCCTATGACTACCTCTCAGAAATCCCTCTGTGGTTGGTTTACTATTATTGGAGGTAACAGGTGGGCTAGTTAGCCCTTAAGGGCCCTCAGCAGGGAAGGGGACTTCATCCCACAACGAAGAGGGCACCAGCAGATGAGTTTGCAGAGCTATGGAGAAAGAGGGTGGGGCCTCTGGCAAATTGTCAGCTTCTGACATTTTTTGTTATTTTAGGAAGGGGGCTGAGTGGCCACCCTTCCCTTAACCCTTTTGGACCCCATTACCTCATCCCCCGGGGCTGACCCATTTAGGGGGCCACAAAACCCCCTTGTGCGACCTATATTGCGCCGGGGACCCCATCCCCCAGGGCATGGCCACATCATTTCTTTAAAAAAAAAAGAAATGGGTAGGGTGACCTGCGCGGGCCCCTTACCCTGGCCATTTTTGGCCCTAGGGACTTTATCCTCCGGGCCAGGCCATTTATTTCTTTAATTAAAAGAGGGAGGGGGCCGAGTGGCCCCCCTCCAGGGCCATTTTTAGCACTGGGGACCCCATCCCCAGGGCATGGCCAGGTTGTTGGGGATCACAGGGGAGCCTCAAGGCCCCCACAGTCCCTGCTGATTCCCATCCTCCTGCGGGCCAGAATTACTTTTAGGCAGAGGGACCTTCCATGAAGCTCCCCCATGGAATCTTCCATGGAGAGTTTGCTATGGCTTGGTGGGAGCACTCGCCAAGCCATAGCAAACTTGAATGTCCCGGGGCTGGGCACATCGGGACATTGCTTTAGCCGGCCCGAGGGTAGGTGGCCCCCAGGTTTCATGGAGGGCTCCTGGCAGGGGGCTGTGCGGCCCCCTCCAACAATTCTATTTTGATGATTGCACAGGAACCTGGCCCACCAGGGGCCCTAATTAAACAAAGCGCTTCATTTAAAAAAAAGATTTAACTGGATCTGTGGATCTAATGCGAATCCCGCCTAAACATTATTTTTAAAATGTTTTTTGGGCCCTGGGGATCCCTATGGGACCCCTTGAACAGGCCTAGGGGGGTCAGGGTGTTTCTACACTGCCCCTCTTTCTTGATTTGTTACTTTTTTTAACCTTTTTTCTTGTGACTCGGTTTAACCCGAGTCACAATATGGCTGCCAACACATCCTGGTTAAAAGTGTTTTCAGACAATCAGATTGCAGGCTCAAGTTCAGGAGGGTTTGCAGATCCTACGTGGCCACAGTTGTATATGTGAGAAATCTTTAAATCTCTCAGGAACTACTGACCAGATTTACACCATTTAACAAAAAGAGTGCACTCTGGACCGAGAGCTCCCGTTCTGCCAAATTTGGTGTAATTCCGTTCAGCAGTTCGGGTTATAGCTGCGTCAACAGTTTCCTATGGAAATTAACAAGGAGAAGAAGCATTTTGATCCCCCTTTTTCTTGGCCCCCCACTTGACAGATCTCCCCGACATTTTCCAGATAGCAGCTAAGTGAGTGGGCCATGAGTTTCTGAAATTTCGCAAAGATTCGTCAAACAGTGCCAAAGATATTGGCAAAAGAAAAAACGCTTTTTGAATAGAAACAAGGTCTTAAATATAACTACCTACAGGCGACCACCAGAGGCTAATATGTTTATCAACTTACATTAAAAAGTAGCAAAGTATATATTATCCATCAAAAATAATACCTACATTTCCGTTTACAATAGACGGACAAGAAAATATTAAAATTCAATCTAAAACTAAACCAACCAAAAAAATAAAATTTTAAAAAACTTTAACCAATACAATCCAACAATTAAATCAACAATATAAAAGGCTCACTAATTTAAACTAAAAAACTTCTTCAAAAAAGACAAATGCTCGAGATGAACAACTTCTGCTGAAGTTTCTCATCAAACCATTACAGACAAAATATATTCATATTCAAGAACTACCTAACCAAGTAAGTAAAACTTATATTTACACTAGAACGTAATTGTTAATAAACCTAAAAATGCTAAATTAATGAATAAAACATTTTCCAACTTCTATCTTTTTAAATAGCCTTCCCAAAAGAAAAACAGACAACTGGGAACAGCAAAAACCTGCCTGAAAATGACAACTAACAAAAAACCATCACAAAAAATAAGAAAGAAGGATAGAGTAATCAATACAGAAGTATTAACTCACCCAAACAGCAAGCAAAACTATACCTAATGACCTCAACATCTACAAACTAGCAGCAAATTAACATTTAAAGTTAAACTTATGATTTTATTTCATACAACAGAAAAGAGAGCACCTGCTCCACATAAGAACACCCCCAACGGAAATGCTGCAAACTTGTGAGCATTTATACACAACATACAAGTAAGTATACAAGACAGAATTGATTTATTAATTTAAATGTAAATAATATTCAAATGTTAAAACATTCTATATATTTATGATATTACACTATTTTCAGATACAATGACTGAAGCTGAAAAACATATCCCTTTGCAGAAAGGAAAGCAGTTACTAAATCACATGCTAGAAACCGCATGCCGGAAATGTTATCTTTAAGCTAGAGGGGCAAGTATGGACATTCAATGCTCAAATCACAATACACAATTATTAAAGCTTAAATACAAATTTGTGGGTTGTTTGAAAGATAGGGATGTCAGGCCTGCAACCCTTAAACCCATATAACAATTAAAACAAGATACTATGGCCCTGCTAGAAATCCTGAATGATTTCGGTCTCCCCAGCTAGTCCAAATGCCCCCCACATAGCTGGCCAAACTAGATGCCATTTTTTCAAACAAGAAATCTATGCCTGGTCTAAGACTCCTACTGCTTTCTTGGTCTTACCACTCCGCTATCTTCTTTAAGCTAAGAGGCACAAGGCCCATCTCAGGTCTAAATAGGAATGTTTTGAAGTCAGGGCCCCCCAGCGAAACATTATGGCACAGATCAGGAAGTAGGAGAGGCAGGGCTGACCGCAGAGGCTGAGCTTTTGAGATCATACCATAGATACTTTTTTGTAGCTCATAATCCGCAATAAATATGAAAAATATAATGGAACAAAATCAACAAACAACAACAGTAACTGACAAAAAACTGTTCTCTCCATAATTTGGTTATTGTGAGCCCCTCGAAATCCTGGGTCCCAATGCAACTGGGCCTACTGCAATAATGATAGCTGAAACCCTAAGTAGCAGTCTATTTCCTCTGCCTCTTTCACAACTTACAGATGACCATGCCAGGGCATCACTGCAAACTTGAAAAAGGTTATCCATTACTTATTTAGGGGGGGTCTTATATAGGGCAGGCTCGGCCCATGGGCATTGGAACAATTTAGAAAAGCACTAATTACATTACACAAGCATAAGGCCATATTCATTTATTATCAAAATAAATTTTGGGGCACTGGGCAATTAAGTGATTCACCCAGAATTACATAAAGTTGAGCTGACGTGAGGACTTGAACTAGGTTCCAAGGTAGGCAGCTCTTGTCTTTAGACCACATCTCCTCCTTTTTAGATAGTCTTACCCGATACAAAAATAATAACAAAGTAAATGTATCACAAAATGTGCTGTATAATGCCACCTAATTTTCATTTTCTTGCTACATAATTTAGTCAACCCTGCCACATGATTTGGTCCTCCCCTGACGCATAATTCCAGTGACCCTGGCTGTAGTTGGCCACTCATAATGCTGGACCCTGTGCAACTTGTTAAGCAACAATGGTAAAAGCTGTTGAGTTATACGTTAACTGATGGAGTCAGAGTGCTTTTTACCACAGGCTTGGAACTTTTAGCTCTATAAATACTCAAGTTAATATTCCCCACTGTGAAAACCAGGATTCAATTGGGTGACTCTCTGGTCAGACACAGAAATCTGCTGTGATTGCTTTAGCTAACTGAGGTTTATAATGTAAGAGAGTATAATTTCCCAAAATTAGTTTCATTTGCTTTGTTTTTTCATTTTTTGTGTGCGTTTTTTTTAATATGCAATTATCTGAAAGTGAAAAATAAGTTAGTTACTCAGTATATTGTTTTTAGCCTTGAACTCCATCACCATACTTGCTGTCTGTGCCCTGGTACACTCAGGATTACAGTCGCACATATTTTAGGCAGCATAACTACTGCATATAAAATAAGACATCCTGAGAACACGCCAGATAAACAAAGCCTCTTCCAGGCCATTTTCATTTAGAAGTCCTTCCTTGCAGACGCATTTGTGCCCCCTTGGGAATGCAGTCAGGGACCCACAGGGTAGCACGCCCCACAGCTTGAAGACCTGTGTTATAGAGCATGGAACAACATAGATTGTAATCAAGTCAAGTCAAAAGTAATGTTTATTTAGACCTTCGGTCATTAAACATAAAATAATACCTAATAAAATATCATTAATCATTTCTGCACAATAAAACCGCAATAAATAGTTATTTCATTTTCAAAACTTATTCCTGTTATCCTAAAATGAAATTCATAAAATCCCAGTTTTATATACTGTGCATGGTTCTTTGTACCATAATTTACAAATATTGGTCGTAAGAACAATTTCCGTTTCTCAAGGACCTTAAGACAATCTAATAATGTGTGCAAAATGTTGCATTTCGTACCTAAATTGCAGGTGCAATTTACTTCGGGATCCATCATAGCCTCTTTTATCCCGTCATTCATATAGCAAGGGTTAATTCCTATTTGTAATCCTAAAACTTCATTTCTAAAGTAGAGGTTAAGTAGTATATCTATATACGGGAACTGATGATCAGCTTTCCATGATTTAATCATAAACCCCACCGATTTTTTTCCTTCCGGGTACTGGCAATCCTGATCTCGGGACATTTCTTTCCCTAATGCCTTCAGTTCTTGTCTTGTAACATGTATTTGTAAGTCCTGAGGGTTCATTTTAACTCCTAGTTCCCTGCATACTGTCTCTGTCATTTTCCTAACTCCTGATGCCCATTTCAAGTCACTCTGTAAAATTTCCTTTTTGCACCATTCTGCTATTTTTTGCTCTTCCTCATTTCCCAGGCATTGCCAAAATCTTATTAATGCCATACGTGTAATAAACTCCCAAGATACCATGCCCGTTTCTAATTTTTACCACCTGTACCATAGATCTTGGTAGGGATAATAATTTTTTTATACATCTCCCCTCTTCAATGTCCCACCTTGTTTTGCCAGTAATATACAACATTTCGACTCCATATTGGAACTGCGGCGGTATCATGGCCATGTAAGCTTTTTAAGACTGGTCTATCTGATTTATCTCCATAATTGCTATTAGATTTTTTCAACCCACTGACTGAGGCCTGCGCTCGTATTCTTAATGGATTCAGATGAGTTTCCCATTTTAGGGTACTTTCAAACCATATCCCAAAGTATTTATATTCATTCATTTCTTCCACTGCAGTGGAGCCTAAAACCAACTGAATTTCTTCCTTTTCTTACCAAAGCTCCAGACCTTGGTTTTTGTCTAAATTTAGAACAAGTTTTTTCTGACTGTAGTATTCATTGAACACAATCAGCTTCCTCTGCAGACCTATCTCTGTTCAACACCTTGGAATTCAGAGACCCTTCGGCTAGGAAAACAAAGCTGCAGGCGACAAGAGAGTAAATGGAGACTTAATTATGAATCCCATAAAAAGGAAGCATTTAGGCTTTCTTTATCTGAATACAAAGCCCTTCTGACTAAAGAAACAACTGCATTTTTAACCTCCCAGATTGAGTCCTCTAAAAACTCAGCCAGGGAACTTTTCTAGCTGATAAAAAATCCAACTAAACAACCAGAAGTCAAAGGGACTTATAACAGTCAAACATTTCAGGAATAAAGTCAAACAAATGTACAACGTATTCAACTATTCTTAAAACCTAATTTCACAAGTGGTTGACCGCATTGGTAACAACAATATGACAAACGACAACTCCCTGGCCTCTCTGACTAATTTCACCCCAGTCAAGGCAACACAGTTCTAGAGCCTCAACCAGACCACTAAAGCAGGGTCTCCGGATGATCCTGCCCGCCGTCAGTGTTAAAACTAATTCCGGAACTTATAGAATGGGTTTTGGCAGGTATTGTCAACTCTATGTTTAATACAGGATGGATGGATGCCCAGGAATAGGGCATCCATTCTTCCTCTTTAAAATAATTCCAGCCTTAACCCAGAAGTTCACTCCAACTACCGACCTATTTCAAGACTCTCCTTCCCAAATAAAATAAAAGAAAAAATCATGAAGAGTAACTAACTCAATTCATTAAAAGATAACAAACTATTGGACCCTATGCAATTTGGGTTCAGATCAGAACATAGCACCGAGACAGCTCTGATTAAAGCCACAGATGAACTTGAGATAATCTTAGAAAGAGGGGGAACTGCGTCTCTGATCCTGATGGATCTGTCCACAACTTTTTACACTGTGGCCACCCAACACTGATTCTTCCCCTGGAGGCCTCAGGCATAAAAACTATAGCCTTGGAGATACTTAAATCCTTTCTACAAAACAGGTAAAACATGGTGAAGCTGGACAATTTCAGCTCAAACACCACCTTTCACTCATAGGCAACATAAAGCACCCCTCTGATTCAATCTTTTGACTTCTCTATCACCTCTTACACAGATGATACGCAGATTGCACTATCTGCCACAAATTATGCTAATTATACCAACTTGCAGCTTCACAATTGTATGAGGAAAATTGACTTATAGATGGGCAAACCTTGCCTTAAATTGAATTCTGGTAAAACAGAGATGATCTTCCTGGGAAACTATCCCTAATGCTGGCCTCCTGCTAGCTGTCAATCTGAAATGGGCCCACTCACTTTGCTCGCCACCAAAGCCAAGAGTCTCATGGTTATACTTGATGATAAATTACATTTCAGCAAGCAAGTCTGTGCAGTCAACACTCTCAGAATCCTTCATATTCTCCCCATCAACTTCAGAAAAACTGTTATTTCTTTTTTAATCCTTTCTAAAATTAATTACTGTAATGGCCTATATATAAATTTTCAGGCACAGTATATTAAGAAACTTCGGGGCATATTATCAAGGCGGTATCACCGAGTTAACAGCACTTTATCGCAGGCAAAGTTGCAATAAATTTGTAGCTCCATTCACAAGCTGGTGCAAACAGCCTAAATCACCAGAATACCTGCGATAGCAGCCGCAAAAAACATCGCCACAGATGATCCCCGCAACTATCGATAATGAGATGCAGAGTAGGTGTTCCTGTGCAAAAAGCCACAACAACACCACTCTGCAACATTCACAACGACCAGCCAGATCGGCGATAAGATCCCAAAACATGCTATAAGGTGCATTAGCAACAGGAAATCAAAACCTGCTTTGACGTGGTGTAAAGTCAGATGACAGCCTGCACCAGAAAAGGGAGCATGAGCCCAGAGCCACACATGAAGGGCAACATATGCCAAGGAGCCACTGATCATGCAGGCCGGACACCCAAGAGGGCCACAACTCCCACCGTAACCAACCCCAGGACCCCCCCCACTCCCCCTGGACCCCCACCGCCCCCCCTGGACCAACACTGAGGCAGCGCAGACAAAGACAGTGACCTTCAGAAAATGCACCAACCTCACAGAATGAACACCAGAGAATGTCATTGCCCACTACAGGCTCAAAGGGACAAGCATCCTCCGCATCCTGACCACCATTGCCCACAGGCTGACAGTACCAACACAGAGGACAATCAACATCCCACCTCAGACAAAGCTGCTGGTCATGCTGTACGTGTTGGCCTCTGGTACCCTCTAACCAACAACCGCCTGAGTCAGAGGAGTCTCACAGCCAGCCCAATCCAAGTTCCTCACAACGGTCGTGGATGACATCATTAGCTTGGTACCCCACTAACTATACTTCCCCCACACTGCGCAGGAATAATTGGAGACCAAGCAAGGTGTGTACGCCATAGCTTCCCGCACGTGTTGGGGGCAATTGACTGCACACATGTCCTACTTGTGCCCCCTGGCAACACTGCACACAATAACAGCAACAGAAAGCACACGTATTGCATCAATGCGCAGGCAATAGTGGACCACTGGGGAATCTCCACCAACGCCGATGCCAACCACCCAGGTAGTGAGCATGGTTCTTACATCTTCCGACAGTCCATCATCAAACAGCGCTACCAGGATGGAACCTAGGGAAATGCACTGTTGGTTGTCAAGTACCAAATTAATACACCACACACCTCAACTCCACAATCATGCAACTCACAACACTGGGAATGCACATGTTACAAACTCACTTACAACATGCCAAACAACATGCGCACCCACCAGACACGACAGCACAACTTACTGTGGGAAACTGGGCCAGCCATGCACATAAGCCAATAATGGCATGGCAGCTCAGCCACACAATAGCAGAATGTGGGAAGAGGTGGGCACCAGGCCGGTGCGAAGGAGGCAAGTGACCGATGAATGAGAATGTACACAATGCCAAGTGTGCCGTGGATGTGATGGCCTGACTGCAGTATGCAGACCACACACATATCCATGTCGAAATACAACACTGGTGTTTAGAGTGTAGTGGACAGTGGATGCAACCATGTCACCCTAGCCAGTGGGGAAGCTCGCAGACATGTAGCTTGTTAGATCCCCCCGTAAGCGTGAGCGGTGTGTGCTGGCATAGAGTGTGAATAAAAAGCACGTAACTCTGGGCCTGGTTCTCTTCCAAAACTCCCAATGTGTCTGGCAGGGCGGCACCTCTCATCCCGCCACAAGGCTGATGTTGTTGCCATGAGCGGTGTTGCCTGTGAACCTGTGCACCTGCTGCACCCCGGGCCGCTGGTCTCCGATTCAGTCTTGCCCAACCCTGCGCACCCAGGCCTCAATGCTCACCTGCCGACACCGGCGTGTGTCGAAGAGGGCCCGCCATGTGCCAATGCAAGATTCAAGCCCGAGGCCCGGAACCCTGGCAGCCTCCTCAGACCATCACGGCCTCTGCGACACAGGCCCGCAGTACTCCTTTCTTATTGACGTACTCCACCGGCATACAGAGCAGACTGGCAGGACACACATTTGGAACTGAGTCTTGATTGCACTGTGGCAGAGAACAATATTTATGGCAGATTTTATATCACTATACTCCCTTAAATGTGGTGCCACCAAGTCTGTGTATAGCATTCCAACCACACGTGTCTGTGTACCCATGCGGACTACTGCCCTCAGGCCACACTGCGCTCGAGTAGGTCACACATTTGGAACTGAGTCTTGATTTTTCAATGGCAGAGTAGATATTCATTGCACGCAAGGATAGGTGTAAGAGGATGATGCGTTTCTGTCCAGAGCAGAAAAGGATCATCATTACGGAGGTAATCAAAAACTTCTGACAACTACCCTGGTGTCACTAACTCTGTGCATCGTGAGCCAATGACACATGGCTGTGGGCCACTGCTGACCACTGCCTCCGGCCTACACTGCATTTGAATGGGGTACACATTTGGGACTGAGTCTTGATTTATCAATGGCCGAGTTCATATCATTGTACCAGCATCATCGCATACTTCATCCCCTCTCAGCCCAGGTGCCACTAAGTCTGTTCCCCGACATTCATGGACACTCTCTGGTTGAACTTTGGTGGCATCTGAGTCTATGGACTAGGGGATGTCTTCATCCTCATGTAGCTGATACCGACGTGCTGGTAATAACGAGGCTGTAGCATTCCATTCCTCAATTTGCCGATTCCGGATGGCTTCTGCTCTTTGCATCATTCCCTGCAGGACACCTTCCACTCCCCCCCTGCAACCCCCTGCCACATTCTCTTGGACATTGATGAGGACCCACTCATTCTGCGTGGCCATACCTCAGTGTACCGCAAGTCACCGTCCCATGGTGGTGTGCCTGTGCCGGCCAATGATGAGGAAGATGATGCAGGTGTAACACACCCCACTGCAGCTGCATCAGGTATATCCCAAAGAGACACAATCCTAGACAATTTCTTCACATGTGCACGCTCAGCTCTAGTGCCCCAAACTTAGTGCACTGCAACTCACAAACCCTTCTGTTTGCATATTGGATGACCTCTGTACTTGCTCTGGCTACCACCATGATGCTCCCCAGTTGTGTCTGTTATGCTGGTGTTTTCAGTTTCTGTTTAATGGTGTTCACTATTCAAGTTGTTGCCAGCACCAACCACTCCGTGAGGGCTGGCTTCCACTCACCCCACACACATCCAGCACAGGCGTCACTGTACATGTGGCCCTGCCAATAAAGGGGCTGGGCGTACCTGCCTATAGCCAGTTCCACAAACTATCTTTGTGTGTCTGTGTCTGTGTGGTCATAGTGTATGCATGTGGGCCCGGCCCCTACAACATTACATTGTGCTGTGTTCAGAGGACGCAAACATGTCCGTGCAGGCAGCGGGTTGGACCTTGGACATGTAGCTTTGTTGTCACCCATTCAATACGTAAGATGAGTGGACTGGGCTATCGTACGCCGATCCAGCGTCGGTGTGTGAATGATAATTGCGTGCCTCTGGGCGTGGTTCAGTACTGGAAATGTACAAATGCATGTGTCCCTGTCACAGTTTGGGTCTCCTTTGTGGGGTGTAGGTGGTCCCTGAAGGGAATTAGACACCCACGTATGTGATCCAGTTCATCTTCCATGGCTTCAGACCCCACCCACACCTGTTCAGCCACCTCCTTTTGGCATTCTGACACATGGCATTGGAGTGCCATGTGTGGCTCGGTGAAGTGTTGGGAGCCAGCCCTACGTCCTGCTGTTTGGTCTGTGCAGGGGCTGGGTTTTCCTCTATGTAGCTTGGCTGCCCTGGTCCTGGTGGTGGGTTGCCTGGGATTTCCATGAGCTGTTCTAGGGCATAAGAGTAAACGGTAGAGTAATCCTCCCCAGCATCACTGATGAATTGTCTGGTCTGGTCTGGTCTGCTCTGCTGGAGGTGTTGTTTGTCCCTCTGCAATGTGAATGGGAGATGCATGTTGACATTGTGTTGACATGTATGTTGGCCTATAGTTCTTGTTTTCATGCAGACTGTATGACAATGTACATTGTGACTGTTTGGGAGGTGCTGGATTTTGATGTAGGACAGTGGACATTTGGACTACATGACGGATGTGAGGTTGTACGCGTACATTTCCATCTCACAGTTTCCTGCTCTGTTAGATGTAGTTGGCCTGTGTCTGTGCATGAGTGGAGCCTGTTATATCCTCTGTTCTTCAGTGTCAGGGTTGCACATTGTCCACATTGTTGTCAATGTGGATGTGCTGTTATTGCTATGTGTGTGTGCTGCAGTGTGACACGGGGATCAGGGACATGATCCAGGGCCATTGTGGGTGTGCACTGTGCTACACATCGTTGTGCATGTGTGCCATTGTGCCCATCTCCCCCCGGCCCCCCAGTCCCTGGTCATTACTCACCCTGTTGATGTTGTGTCAGGTACTCTTGAGCTGTGTCCGGATTCCCAACTCCTTGCACCGTCTCCACACTGATGACTGTGGCCTCCGTTTTCCTCCAGCTCTTCCTGCCTCTAAGCACACGCAAATATGTACAAGTACAGTAGTGTAAATCACCCAGACGTCTTTGTAGTCCAAAGATCTTTCTTTATTAATTGCAAACTATCTGGCAGCCAACACTTGTATCGTCATTGCAAATTCATCCCACAACTTCCTCAGTGCTGTTACATACGGGATACAATCTGCTCCCAGCTGAGGTCCAATCCTAGTGACACACTATACTTAGTCAAGACTCTCCCCAATCAGGAAAACTTTAGCAAGTCTGATCCATACATATTGGTCTTTGAGTCTGGTCAGGATAGGTACGGTTGAGCTCTAAACTTGTTAACAAAATATGTGATAAGGGTCAGAGCAATCAACAAAATGCCGGAGAGTCTACCCGGTTCTCAAAGTCTTCCTCAATCTCAGTAAGATTTCCCTAGTATGCTAAAGTATGCAAGGTTATCATCTATCTTATTATGGACATAAGGAGACAACTCCATCAATGCATTTGGGTCTGTCTGGGGTTATGACATGAGTGGTCAGACTGCAAAACTAAAGAGGGTTAAATGGGAGAAAGGATGTTTAGAAGAAATGGTGGTTAATTGAATGGATGGATAATGGATTGGAAATTTTGGTGAAAGAGTGGATGAGCGAAAGCAAAGCTTAATCATGGTGGCTATGGTTGAATTAGAAGAATGAAAGGATGTATGAATGTTTGGATTATTTGGATGACTAAGCAGCAAGGCAGCTCTTCTCATGAGAAGCATGCTGCTCACCTTCTTTGCTTACTTGGTTTATGTAGGGTTGTCAAAGCTATGGTTAAAAGTGGGGGTATTTTTCTATTAATTGTTATACTTCCTTGACTCACTGTATTTTTTGAGTGAGCCAGGTGTATCCTATCCATCATTCATCACCCTTCCTCCCCACCTATGATATTTTATTACCACCTATGACCGAGGTGTAGAATGGTTCAATTCATGACTGCAGTGTTGGCAGTGAAATGTGCAGTGTTGGCTATTTTAAATGCATTGCAAACTAAACACACAAGGTGTGTTGCTTCCATTCGCCCACTCAGTCCACTCTTAGCACTCCACTTCCTAAGGTCTTTCATTCCAGTCTACCAAATAGAAAAATGCATTCTTGGCATATGCCACATTTCATTTTATAACCATATGAAGTGAAGTGTTTCCAGAATATATTCCATGGTTTCCCATAACAGCTATATTTTACATCTTTTCAGAGTTCATTTTTCCCTTTTGACTTGCACACTAACTGAATAAGCCAAAGACAATGAATTGATGATCAGTGTAGTGGCCCCTCTATTCTATATCAAAAAAGCTTTACCGTACCTGTCTAATCCCTCTACCATTCCACCTGCAGTAGAGTAAATGACGTTTTTTTCTTCAATGTCTACTTAAGGCATAGAGGATGATATTATTGTCCGCATTCCATACGTGAGGTTTGTGATGCAGTATTTTAGTTAATATTCATCTGCTTCTTTTGGAGTCAGGGTAGAAAGAGTAATGCATTTGGAGTAGAGTAGGGCCACTGGAATTAAAAATAGATAATTGTCAACCATAGCTGCCCCAGCTGCAGTCAGTAGCAAACTAAATGACATGCTTGCTAGCAATCAGCATGGCTTCATTATTTTCACAAAGTACACAACTTGTATTCCATAGTGCATAATGCTGTACTCATTAATGAGAGGCAAGTTACTTTTCAATGCAAAGTGTCTTTTTATAGTCACTTAAAAAGCATTTAGAAAAAAAAATCAAAACACTTTTTTAATGAAGTGTTATTCTGCCTTTTAATACTTTTCTGACATATGGTCAGTGCTTTTTAGGCAAGGTATGTGTGGGTAAAACATAAAATTGGCCTTGTGACTCATAATCACGTCAAATTCCAATGGCCCTAGGGGACCAGCAATGTACTATTACTGTGCCACCCAGTAATTTAAAGCAAGTGTTTGCACCGGGCATTATTTGCAATCTATCTTTTTTGTTTTTCCAATATAGCTGCTCCTGCCGGACTACCCAGCAGGCAGGAGACCGTGGCCCATTTGTAGTGCAGAGGCTGGAGCGCATCCAGCAAGAGTAATGGCGACAGGTGCTCCTGGAAGAGGAGGAGGAAATAAACACCTCTCAGCCAGGCCCCAGTGAAGCCGGTCCCCACCAGACTCCAGACTCCTGGTAATCCCACTGCCAGCATCACCGCCAGCTTCCATCAACTGCTGCAACCCCCTCTCACACTGACAATAGCACCAGGCACTTACTGCGCCGTATCCTGCAGTGGATGGACCATAAAAGAGAAATGTATTTTAAAGTTAAGGAGAAGGAAAGAAGTGCCTGTGCTGGTCTCTGAAGAACCAGAAACAAGGAGAGTAACTTGCAATTAAATTATGCTTAGTGTGAAAGCTTCAATCACCACCAGGGGAAAAAATGAGCACTCTTCACCCAGGCCCCAAACATTGCAAATCAATATTCATCTCAAGAAATGCCCCGTATTTCAGTTCAACACACCCTCCTTTACTGTCAGCCGTCACATCAATCATCACTCACATTTACTCAATTATCCGATCATTTATTGGTTCAAGGGTCACCGCTTCCAATCCAAGCAAGGTGGTAGGTAAAAAAAGCAGAAGGATCATAGCTGTAGATCATACAGGTTAATTAATATTCGCTAAGTAGGTTTGTAATGCCCAATCACCTCCAGGGAAAAATGAACGCCCATGACTTAGACCAAAAACATTACAAGCCAATTATCTGAGGCAAGTTCCTACATTCCTCTCTCACTGTCTGCCACAACATTAATTACATTTCCTCATCATAACTCACACAATCACTCTCTCACAATTGCAATAATTGCAGTTACCTCTTCCAGTCCAAGCACGGGTAGTTTAGGTATTAGGTATTCATTTTTGATAAAGGCAACACATTGGAATTTGGCAATGGCAGGTAATCTTGCAAATCAATGATCTTCTGGGGCAGAAATGTTAGTGCTTAGTGATACAAAAATGGATAGGCAATATGCATGCAAGGGGGCAGGCATTATCCCCACTGCCATGAAGGAACTGTGGAAGCTTCTTAAAACCACACTGGTCCAACTGCAATCAGTAATATATGTGATTTAAAAAATGGTGGGGCAGCATAAATCTGACACAAAAATAACAATGTCCGACCAGCTATTTATTTTGCAAAGATAGAAGTTCAACTATAAATAATAAAAAAAGTACTATGGGGCACTGGCATACATAGTCTGGTCAGTAGAGTGTGTCTCAAACTCAGGTGGTTCATCCAGAAGTTGATCAGCTAACACATTTATTTGATTTTGGAATAATCATCCTCCTCCTGTGTTGCTGTTTCTGCAACTTTGTAATTGTGTGGTATGAAGTGTTGGTTCATTTTGATCATAGTCAATCTCTCCAGTTTTTGAGGTGAGAGACTGGTCCTTCTCACTGTAAAAACGACACCAGCTGCACTGAACATACACTCAGCAGGTACCCTGGCAACAGGATAAGCCGGATGCTGTATTGCCAGCCTACTGAGCTCTGGCCATTGATGTAGCTTCTTATACCAATACATCAATGGATTTTGATCCATATAAACCTCTTTCGGATCATCCAGATACTCCTAGAACATCCTGTTGATGGTCATTGGTGCTGCCATTTGCTCAACCTGTTCTGCCTTCACCTCTGCACTATACTGGAGCCCTGCCAATTGAAACCAATGCATTGCAGATGTTGGGACTGGTCCTTCTGTTGCTGTGATTGCCAGTGGTCTGGTTGAAGGTCTTGCAGGCTGCTTTGAGACAAGACTGCCCTCTCTGGGAGTTGAAAGCGGCACACCAGAATTGTATGAGGGAACACAACATTCCAGCCATTCTTCTTCCAAGTCTCCGGCTTGCTCTACAATCCACCTCTGTATTTTAAAACAACTCCTTCAGAAAAAGGAATAAAAGTGGGCTGAATATGTTTTTACTGTGTACTCTTTGAACGTGATGATGTCAGATTGCAGCCTTGCATTACAAGCCAAGCAAATGATTAAGTTTAAGATTAAGTTACCGCATTTACTTTTTAGACTGTGGGGGCTTTGACTGCTTCCCCTTTCCCTGCTACTGACACTCGGGGGCTCCTTACGCTGCTGGTCCTCTCGCCGCCGCTCCCTACCACCCGAGCAGGCCGCCGAGAAGAGGACCACAAGACCCAGGCTCCTTAGCGGCTCCCCAGCGGCAGAAGTCACCACGCCACCTGTGCGCCCGGAGGCGTTTGAAATAACGGACAGCCCCGGCGGAGCGGGTGTTACCGCATTTACTTTTTAGACTGCGGGGGCTTTGACTGCTTCACCTTTCCCTGCTACTGACACTCGGGGGCTCCTTACGCTGCTGGTCCTCTCGCCGCCGCTCCCTACCACCCGAGCAGGCCGCCGAGAAGAGGACCACAAGACCCAGGCTCCTTAGCGGCTCCCCAGCGGCGGAAGTCACCACGCCACCTGTGCGCCCGGAGGCGCTTAAAATAACGGACAGCCCCCGCGTCGCGGGCCCGCGCGCGATCTGCGCCGGGCTAAGCCCAGGCAAAGGGCGGGCCATCTGTGGCCGTCCGGGGACGGAGGAGGACGGGACGGACCACCCCCCTAACGTTGTGATAATCTTGATTAAGGTCTCAATCAAAGCATGTGCTTCTGTGTTTTCATTCACACCTGCAGGGGAAAACCTTTCACTCACCTTCTTTGCCTGGTCCTGTAGGAGATGCTTTGCCCATCACACTATCATACTGTCTTCCTTGCTAACTTTCTATATGAAAACCTCAAAAGGGAATGGCATCTGTGTCAGGCATTTGACAAGGCCCCATTTGTCCGCATCCATGGTCATGGCTTTCCTAACTGCATCCCCTCCTCTTTGAATGACATAGTAATTGATCTATTTGTACTGCTCAGTCATTGAAACATGTAAAAGGTCTACTTTCAACGTGCTGTGACCTCCTGTATCAGGGTTTTAACAGGTGTTCCATTATTACACTGAATAATCTACAACTGCTTCCAGGCTTTAAATGAATGGCTCAAATGAATGAAGATTCTTCTGCAGGTGGTCAGTAAGACCACAAGGGTGTTGCAATGGGCCAAACACAGGACCGTGAAATAGTCTCCATCTGACATACCCTTGACTATGTTACTTCCATTGTCAGTGGCAACTAATCCAATTCTGAGACCTCTAGGCACAACCATTCATGCAGCTTGCTGTTATATTCCTCCAAGATGTTTACAGCTATACATGATTCCACCATAGCGAACATGTCTTAACACTTTCTTCAGGGCAAAGACCTGCAGATATCTTTCGCTTTACCACTGCAAAATAGATCCAGTGTTCAGTTATGTACATGCAATCAAGTGCTTGACAACTGGTCCACATGTCAGTCATCAGCTGGATGGTGTGAACAACACTGTGCTGTAAAGCTTGTCCAACCAACTGCAGCAGATCCAGATGCAGCCCTGGATCAGCAGCTCTGGCAAAATTGCTCTGATTTGGTACATTCCATTTCAGGCAAATGGATGCCACAATTTCCAAGAATTCCACTCCTTCCACAAAAGAAATAGGGAGGAGGTCCAGAGCTAACATTTTTGCTAACTTCCCATTGTACAAATATTCGATTGGGTGGGTCCACTTGTAGGGTCTCTCCTGCCTAAACATGCCCATAATAGTAGCCTGGAGTTTCTTCTTTTCTGGAGCCCCTGACACAGGCATCATGGTGGGGCAGTCACTGAATGCTGTGGTGTCTCCATCTCACTCAGAATTGTGTGCCATTGTTAAGTCACAGAGGTGGGTAAATCTCCTGGCCACTGCTGGGAACTGGGCTGCTTTGTGTGAAGATGTCACCCTCTTCTTCCTCATCACTACTTTCCACTATGATTGGATTTGCACTTGTGGCTGAGGTTCTGGGCTCTCCTCACCACCACGATCACATTCAGCAATTTCTTTAACGGGCTCCTACCTCTTGAATGTGTGGTGTTCTTTCAAATGGGTCAGTTGGCCTCCAGTACCATGATGTGTACCAGGCTTACCTCGACGAACACTTGTGTTGCAAATGCTGCATACTGCAATGTGCTCCCCCTCTTTGCTAACTGTAACAAAGTCCCAAACTGGAGAGGAGTACACTTTTACTGTGTCACTGCCAATGCCTGAAGAAGAACTGGAGGTAGGTGGGGGTGTCATTGAATGTCTCTTTGCTTCTCCTGAAGTAGGGGTTAGTGCAGCTCTGAGCTGGGGCTTTGCAAATATTGGAGCTGGTGGTTCTGCTACCTGTGCCCTATCTTTCGGAGCAGCAATGTCAGACTCCTTTTTGTCACCTTCCACCATGACTGCCTCGTTGTCGTCATCCTCCTCATCATCCCATTCCATAAAGCTAAAGTCTTTCAGGAACTTTTCTTTTTCTCTGCCTCTGCTGTTGTCTCCTGGAATCTGCTGGGGTTCACTTCATGTCCCCATCATCATCATTAGAAGTGATGCTTGGAGAAAGTGGTGGAGTAGTATCCTTCCTTCTCCTTGCGAGAGATCTGGGAGACAATAATCCTAAAAAAAGAATCTCTTACTCGGAAAGAAGCTCAATCTCCTCTTCTGCTCCAACATCAGGTAAATGTACCATTGATGACTGCAGCTGCTGTCCACTTTGTTCTTTTTCCTGAAACAATTGTGTATTACTTTGCGAAACGGGACCAATCCAATTCAACGTCACTACTCATTGGCATTAACATGACTGCAGTGGCTGACTCACTGACATACATGGTCTTGGTCTTAGGTTGGGGGTGCTGCTGTTGATACAGGAGTGCTGCTTTCAGCTTGCTCGCCAGAAGCTAGTGCGGCAGGCACAAGTTTGCCACAAAAGGTTCTGGTTGGCACACCATTGGTAGAAATCTGCTTCTTCTTCTATCCACTGGCCACTTTTTTTGGCAGATCCTTTCATTGGGACCATCTTGAAGCTGTCAGTTAACCGTGGCCCTTAGCTGCACAAGCTGAATAGAGGACCCTCTTGCATACTCAGTAAGCATGGGCAGATTTTGCGGATTCGCAATCCGCGAATTTGCGGATTTGCGTATTCGCGGATTGCGAAAATCCGCGAAATCCGCGAATTCTCGCGGATTTGCGTATTTTTTGGGGGTGTGTGTGTTCGCACGGGTTTCTGCAAGTTCGCGAGGGTTTTGTACAATTTCGCAAATTGCGAACTTACTTGTCGGGTCGCCAGTTTTGCGAACTTGTTGTTTCTACGTGCCCAGCCTGTTTGCTAAGCTTTCTTCATCACTGCCACCCTCTGTCACCACTGGCACTCTCTTTGGTCACCCATGCCACCCTCTGGCTCACCCATGTCACCCTCTGTGTCATCACATCACCCTCTAGTTCACCAGTGTACATTATTGGGGCAAAGCAAAGCACTGCCATCCTCTGTCAACACTGGCACTCTGGTTCACCCATGCCACCCTCTGGCTGGCACACCCATGCCACCCTCAGTGTCATCACAACACCCTCTGATTGACCACTGAGTGAACAAACACCTGCTAAGTGCTTTAAGTTTTGCAAACAACAACACCTGCCCTGCCCCAACTGACATTAATGAAGGCTGGCACCTGCTTGTCTGCTCCCTTTCCTTTTTGTTGCAAATGCAATGTAAATAATTTTTTTTAACAGGATGCAATGGCATACTTGTAACTATTCTGTGACTGTCAGAGCAGGGTCACACAATAGTTGCAAGTAGGCAACCGGATTCTGGAGGGCCCCTTCAGGAAGCACTACAGGTAAATGGTTACAAATGATGAGCTCGAACTTTTGCACCTGCTCGTTTGTTTTGCTTTTGCAAAACTCGTTTTTCGGTAATTTCGCCCTATTCGCGAGGCGCGTCGTAGTGCGAACTCGCCCGTGGAAGCCGTGAACTCGTGCGAGTTACCCCAAGGTTGAGTATGGGCGCCGCCATTTTGTTTGCGTGACGTATTTCCGTTTCCGCCCGCTATGTGTAATCTCGCGCGATGAGCGCCTTGCGAATACAAGTTCGCACGAGTTTGCGAGAGAAATCGCGTGCGAACTTACTTACGCGCACGTGATCGGGCCGCCATCTTGTTTTTCATTCATTCCTATGTGTCTGGGTATGGTGTTTCTATCCTCTGTATATCTCTGCCATCCTTTGCTTGTTTTAATATTTTTTTTATGTATTTAACTTATTTTCTATCCCTCTATTTTTCTAGATCTATATTTTTGTGTTTTAGGCTACTTTTGTTTACTTTTGAACTACTTTTTTAAACTTTTATTTCCTTCTTCCCTACTCTTATTCTTTTTCATTTTTTCTCTTCTTTACTGCTAACACCTGCCCAGAACATGGTCAAGACAGCTGTCAAGCTGCCCAAGACGGGCACCGCAGCCCGTGCCCGGCTCCCGTGTGGTCGCTTGAGGGCGGAAATGGTGGTGCCCCGGGAGATCTTCAGCCCTGAGGAGGTGGGCGCACTTGTTTTTTATGTGCAGCGCCGTCTCCCCAGGACCATCGCGGCAGGCGGCAGGATCGCTGCTGGTTACACCAACAGCCAGGAGCGACGGAAGCGGTGGGGGCAGGTGTGCCGGGCCCTTTTTAAGATCACGGGGGTCCAGCGCACCTACAATCAAGTCACCCACCGCTGGACCGACATCCTGGACCGAGAGCGTGACCTGCTAGACGTGCTGGGAGTGGAGGTCCCCGGGCTTGGTGAGTAGTAGTAGCAATTTTTTCATTACTCACTACTCTGTTTGTTCTCCTGCTCTATGTGACTGTGTTATATTGCAAATGTTTGCTTTAACTTTTTTACAAAGAGCAATAATGCTGCTGGTGATTACATTGATAGGAGAGGTAAATTACTATTTCAAAATCTTCTGTGCATTTCAGGTGCACTGTTCTCCTTCTCTGTGCCGGTGCCACTGCTTATTTGTTTCCTATTTTGTGTTCATTTAATTGGGCTGAGTAATGTATGAGTGTATTTTACAGAACTGCGTAATGCTAGACACAAAGGGGCAGATGTACAAGCCCCTTGTTCCACGTTTACACTGCCTTACCTGACGCACAGCGACGTAAACGTGGCGCATCCCTGCGAGTCATGTACACGTGAAGGCCTGGGCCTGCGCCACAATGGGTGCGTTCCCACGCAGGGGGGGGCGGGGGGGGGGTGCCGGTCAGGCAGATGTGTGCCTCGCAAAAGTGCCTGCGTGAAATCTACAAGATTTAACGCAGGCACTTCCGCGACGCTGCTATGTCAATTCTTTATGCCTGCTTGCTTGAAGCAGGCGTAAGGACTGATGCGGTATGTTGAGTATTGGGCAGCCCTGAGCACTGCTATAGTTGCATCGCGCCCGCGACGCGACTCTAGAGATGCGCCCCTATTTCGTCACGAGATGTGTCACGCATCTGCCTACCCTTGCGCCAGGGTTTGCCGCATTGTAATAGCGGCGCATCTGCCGTGACGCAAGGTTAGTTTTGCGTTACGCATTTGTTCTGGTGCACATCTGGAGGTGTCCAGCTCAGAACTCGTAAGTATGCCCCTAAGTGTCAGATTAGCAATTACCTGCGCATCCCTGCAAAGTGTGCGGCACGCCAGCACCACCCATGGTGCGCCGTATTTACAATGCGGCACACCATGGTCCCAAAACGTCACCGAAGCGTTACGCATCGGTGCCGTAAAGGCGGCTCATTGATGGAGTTGCGTTGCAACGATGGCGCAGCTCCAGCAATGCTGCGTCAAGCCGTAAGTCTGCTTCATGCAGGCGCAGGGTTTCAGTGACGCATCATTGTCCTAAATGACTGATTGCAATTTTATATATTCCCCATAGCCACTTTTAGCATGCTTTCCTGCGCAGGAACGCCCTCCCTTGCGATGGAATGCTCCCTAATGGCGCAAGGTTTTAGAATGGGATGCATCTCCCATATGCGTCACGTTGTTAATATACGCCACACCATGGCGCCTCTCTTGTTGTGGCGCTGCGTCACAAAATTGACGCAAGAATGGAGCAAAAGAGCTGCAAGGGGCTTGTAAATCTGCCCCTAGAGTAGAGGCTCAGGTGCAGTCCTTCCTTTGTAGCCCTCTTTTTGGATGAAATAATAGGTTCTTGTTCTTTCTAAATGTTTGATTTGGTTGACAAGGACATCGGCAAGCAGCAATCATCAATGTTTTCTGTTATTTCTTTCATGTTGTACGTCAGGTCCGCCCAGGGGCAAGCGGACCGAAAAATCGGATGCAGTGGCTCCAAAGGAGGAGGATGCAGGCCAGGGCGGCGAGTGCTCCTTTGCTGGCCCCAGTAAGTTTTCATTTAAATATAGAGGACCTATTGTTGTCCAAGCATTCCTAATTTAATTGTTTCGAAATAGTGTTTAGATAGGAGCAGAATCAATAATACTACTGTTGCAGGGACAATTCTCCACAAACCGAACTATGGACACCAAAGACCAGAGTAATAATATTTCAGAGTGGCGTGTTTGGCACACTGTATAAATAAACCTGGTAGTGTCAGCAGCACAGACTCCTCCTTGCAAAAATTGCAAAACTTTTCTCTCAGTCACTCTAGTCTGGAGGACTAAAAACCACAGAGTCTATTCAAGTTTAAAAGCTTTATTAAAAGTTTAAGTAAACACATATATTAAAATAAAGTTAGTTGGAAATGGAAAAGTGCTTGGTGCTGAGTTGATGAGTAATGGATTGGAACACATTTTTTGTGGTCGAGCCGAGCTTTCACCTGGTTTGAAGTTGATGTTCCTCTTGTCCTTAGAAGTCCAGTTTCTGTCTGTTCAGAGAAAAATAGTGTGTGTTAAAATTAAGCAAGCATTCAACAATTGTGACAAAAAAATGAAGCAAGACAACAGCTTTCCCTGGAAGGAGGGACATTTTTACTTTAGACTAGAGTAGACAGTCAATTAATTTTTCTGTTGTTTTCACATTTTTTCATTCATAGACCAAATACTAGTGGAGTGGTGTAATCTAACATTCTTAAATCTACTTTGTAGGTGGAACATCTGGTGGCGGGGCCAGCTCGGATGTGGTGGTCATCATTGACTCGGAGTCCGAGGGTCAATCTGGGGAGGAGGCGGCGCTAGAGGAGTCGGACCAAGAGCAAGAAGTACAGACTGTGAGGAAGGAGACGGTGGCGGTGGCGAGTACAGGTAAGCTGGATCATGGTACTATCTGACTCTTAGATAGGATATGATGTGTATCCAGTGGTGGCCCAGTGACAAATTACAATATGGTAATTACAGCAGGCTGGGACCGACAGACAGATAGAGGCAGAGACAGAGAGAGAGGAAGACAGAAGGAGAGAGAGAGAGGGAGGGAGCCAGAGGGAGGGTGAGGGAGGGAGACAGAGAGAGAGAGACAGTGAGGTAGAGGGAGACAAAGGGAGACAGAAAGAGGGAGACAGAGAGAGAGAGAGAGAGAGGGAGGGAAACAGACATATCGCCTGGGCCTGGTGCAGATGATACGGTTGCTGGTGTGGTTAACGGCTCAGAGGAAAAATCACTCACTTCTGCCAGATCTCTTTCATATGAAAGAGCACCAAACCAAGGATACAAGTGAGTTGTGGGAAGGGAAATGGTGATTCAAGCGCCCCCCCTTGCCCCTCCCTGCGGACGCCCATGATACTGGCCTGAATAGTTTTGTACTGCCCTGGCTAGTTGCTAGTTGTAATGTGACACAACTTCCTGCTGAATCATTTTGTGTTAATCATATTCTTAAAGAGCATTGGTTACAGATTATGTCTTTCTTTCTTCATATAGTTGGCAATACTAAAACCTCCAAACCAACGAGGAGTATGCTGGCTGTACTGGCCCGGCAACGGAGGCTGGAAGCAACTGTTGCCGAATATCGGCGGCTGGTGGAACTGGAGGGGGACGACACGCACTCCAGTGCATCAAATCTAACATCATCTACATCCTCCTCCGTTACCCCACGTTCTGCCGGTAAGCACAGTGCTCCAGCGAACCGGAGCCGTGCTGGAAGACGCCACCGCCGAGCAGCAAAAGCTGCACCTCGCAGTACTGTTAAGGGTCGCTTGCGCCGTGCACTCCGCAGAGTGTCCGACCTAGAGGCGGAGGTCCAGAAATGGAACAAATATCAGAATGTGGTGGAGGGCCTCCGCCTAGATCAAGCCATCCTCCAGGAGAAGTATGATGCCCTGGCCCTAAGGCATGATGCCCTGGAGGCCAAACTTAACAGCTTGCATCCCTAGAGTGTCCCTTGCCCCTTTTTTTGAGACTTTTGGGGGGTGGGAATTGGGAGTTGGGTTTTTTGGGGACTTTTGAAGGACTATTTATTTGTTGGGGTTAGGGAGGGTCTTGCGGGAGATTATTTTGTTAGGGATATAAATATACTTTTTCAAACTTTATCTGAGCATACCTGTTTTTTTACTACTTTTGAGCTGGGTGGGTGGTGGTTTTGCAGTAATTTCATTTAACTGAACACTGTCATCGTGTTGGTTCACGTGCAATAGGCCAAATGTTTTCCTAAGTAAATGCCTGTCACAGAGTTTGTTAATTCAAGAGCCCTAGGACTTTGCTGCTAGTACCACTGTCACTCTCACGCCTCTCCGAATACTCCATTATACTACCTCCCATCCAAACGCTTATCTTACCTGTAATTTGTGTTTGAGGGCTGGCTCCACCTGGAATTCACAGAGTCCTAAAGCGTTCTGCAGCAGGGCCACAACTGGAGTTTCCCGGCGTGGATTTTCTGCAAATCAAAAGCAATCAACATTAGAAATGTGGCAGCGGTGCTCACACAACCCTAAAACCTAGAAGCCCCACAGACAGCACCCCTGAGACAGGCAAGCGAGCAATAATAACGCCTACACGTTCACGTGCAATAGGCCAAATGTTTTCCTAAGTAAATGCCTGTCACAGAGTTTGTTAATTCAAGAGCCCTAGGACTTTGCTGCTAGTACCACTGTCACTCTCACGCCTCTCCGAATACTCCATTATACTACCTCCCATCCAAACGCTTATCTTACCTGTAATTTGTGTTTGAGGGCTGGCTCCACCTGGAATTCACAGAGTCCTAAAGCGTTCTGCAGCAGGGCCACAACTGGAGTTTCCCGGCGTGGATTTTCTGCAAATCAAAAGCAATCAACATTAGAAATGTGGCAGCGGTGCTCACACAACCCTAAAACCTAGAAGCCCCACAGACAGCACCCCTGAGACAGGCAAGCGAGCAATAATAACGCCTACACGTTCACGTGCAATAGGCCAAATGTTTTCCTAAGTAAATGCCTGTCACAGAGTTTGTTAATTCAAGAGCCCTAGGACTTTGCTGCTAGTACCACTGTCACTCTCACGCCTCTCCGAATACTCCATTATACTACCTCCCATCCAAACGCTTATCTTACCTGTAATTTGTGTTTGAGGGCTGGCTCCACCTGGAATTCACAGAGTCCTAAAGCGTTCTGCAGCAGGGCCACAACTGGAGTTTCCCGGCGTGGATTTTCTGCAAATCAAAAGCAATCAACATTAGAAATGTGGCAGCGGTGCTCACACAACCCTAAAACCTAGAAGCCCCACAGACAGCACCCCTGAGACAGGCAAGCGAGCAATAATAACGCCTACACGTTCACGTGCAATAGGCCAAATGTTTTCCTAAGTAAATGCCTGTCACAGAGTTTGTTAATTCAAGAGCCCTAGGACTTTGCTGCTAGTACCACTGTCACTCTCTCGCCTCTCCGAATACTCCATTATACTACCTCCCATCCAAACGCTTATCTTACCTGTAACTTGTGTTTGAGGGCTGGCTCCACCTGGAATTCACAGTGGGGGACTCATCAACGTTAAGTAAGTTTCTTCATTGTGCAGAATCCAGGCATCAGCATTATGGGTAATGGATAGGGTGAGTCTGGAGGAGGAGGACTCAGGATAGACGACCAGGACTGAGTTCTTGTCAACTAACTGTTGTGAACCTGAGGAATGCTGCGGCATCAAAATCAAGACAGTTCTGTTGATGGGCTTGTTGTTTTATTGGTTGATTACAGTTTTGTTGGGAATGTGATGAAGCACTTGCTAAAGAAAGACAGACACACAGGAATAAAAGTGAATAAGGAGGACTATTTACAATTAATGAATGATTGAGTCATTTTGGGAAGCAGAACTCGTCCTCATACTCTGCTAAATCATCAGTCGGGGTTACTTCTGGTAACTGAGGAGAACTTTCCTCAGGTAGGGCGGTGTCCTCTTCTTCCTGCGTGCATTCTCGTACTCTGTAATCTGGTAGTATGAAGTGCTGGTTCATCTTTATCAAGGTGAGCCGCTCCACATTTGCGGGCAAGAGGCGGGACCTTTTGGAAGTCACAATGCCACCAGCAGAACTAAAAACACGTTCTGAGGACACGCTTGCGAGTGGGCAAGACAAGTAATTGATAGCCAGGTTGGTGAGCTCTCGCCATATTTTTCTTTTCCCATGCCAATACGCCAATGGGTCCTCAGTAATATTGACCTCTGTTGAGTCATCCAGATAGGCCTGCACCATTGAAAGAATGTCCTCCCGGATTCCTGTACTTTGCACTTCTGTGTCCTTTCTAGGACCAGGAAACCCTAGCTGAGTTAGCCAACTCGCTTCAGACATATCGCATGCGCCTGGTGCAGATGATACGGTTGCTGGTGTGGTTAACGGCTCAGAGGGAAAGTCACTCACTTCTGCCACAGGCACAGATGCAGAAGGGCTTTTTTGGGACGCCTGATGGCCTGCTGATTCACTAGTAGTACTGTCTTCTCCTACAGTTTCCTTTCGCTCTCTTTCAAAACGAATGGCTGACTGAGCTAGCCAATCTTTGTACTCTGTAACATCCGATGTTTCAAAAGGAATTATTACTTTGCCAAACAATGGCTTTTTGTAACGTGGATCCAGAATAGTAGCACAAATGTAGTGCTGTTTTTTCTTGATATTTACAAGCCGTTCATTGCTAACTAGGCGTTGTAATAATCTCTGCGCCAACTCATGTGCTTCGTTCTTTCCAACGTCCTCTAATTGTGAAGACACCACCTTGACTTGGTGCTCGAGCTTCAGCAACAGTGGGATAGCTTTGCTCAAAGAACAGTCCTCCCTGCTGACGTCACGCGTGAAGACCTCAAAAGGCCGAAGCATGTCTGTCAGGCTTTTAACTAGCTGCCATTGCTCCACCGCTAGCATCATTTCTGTCGTATCACCACCCAGGTTGTAGAAATACTCATTGACTACTGGAAACAGCTCATGCAGACGCTCAAGCATGTAGAAGGTTGAGTTCCAACGTGTTGCCACCTCCTGGATAAGTGCTTTCACTGGCATTCTACGTTCATTTTGCTTGCGCCTCAGCTCCTTCCGGGCCTTAAAAGAATGGTTGAAATGTGTGCATATTCTTCTGCAGATGGTCAGTGTTTTGTCGACTGCAAGTTCTTTTTTCAAAAAATTTTGCACAACAAGGTTGATACAGTGCGCCAAACACGGCACTCTGAAATAGAAACCGTCCGCCATGGCCTTAACTACATTACTGCCATTATCTGTAGAAACATAACCAACCTTGCAATGTCTTGGGCGCAGCCATTGCAAGACCTTTTTGTTAAAGTCAGCCAAAATGTTGACTGCAGTATGACTTTTCTCCATGCCAAACATGGCTAATGTTGCATGTTTACGAGCACCCTTAAAAATCTCGATCAAGTCACCACCTGCATTTATCTGTTTTATAACCCCTGAAAAAGAGACCCAGTGTGCAGTAATGCACATGTAATCAAGGGCTTGGCAACTGGTCCACATGTCTGTTGTCAGGTGTATAGTGTGAACAGCACTCTTCTGCAAAGCTGCCCCCACCAACTCAAGCACCTCTTTGTGTAGTGCTGGAACAGCAACCCTGGCAAAATAGTACCGGCTAGGAACCTTCCATTTAGGGGCCAATGTTGCCACGAGTTCAAGGAAACCCACACCTTCGACAAACGAAAAAGGGAGAAGGTCCACCGCTAGCATTTTTGCCAGCTTAGTGTTATAGAGGCGTACAGTTGGGTGGTTGCGTTGCAATTGCGCATCTGAGGAGAACATGGCTGAAATGGTGCACTGGACAAATTTACGGGATGATGCTGATGCCTTCTTCGACCCACTTCTGATCAGTGTTGACATTTTCCGCATTGGTGTGTCTCCCAGACTCTCAGTGTGCCTGCTATGTGTTACGGAGGGTGTGGTGCTGCCAGGGGTACTGGGTGCAACCGGACACATGTCTGACGCTTCTTCTACCTCCCCATCATCTTCAGATGAAACACCTACTATGGGTATATTTTGGCCACTTGCCCTTTGGGATCGCTTTCCCTTGACGTTTGCTAGGTGCGGAAACCATTCGACAGCGTGCTTTCTTTCAAGATGACCTATCTGGCCTCCGGTTCCATAGTTGGTACCAGTCTTACCACGGCTAACGCTAGTCTTACAAATGCAACAAACGGCTATGTTATCATATTTTTCATGGACACTAAAAAAGTTCCAAACTGGGGACTGGAAACTTCTGGTTTTGCCGCACGAGGTGATACTGCTGCCAATGCCAGATGAAGCAGTGGTGGATGAGCCTTGCAGACATCTACTGGGTTGTGCAATTATTGCAGCAACCTTACTTGAGGGAGTCGAGCTGGATGGAGTCCCCCTCTGGGGAGAAAATATGGGAGCTGTAGGTTTTGCTGAACTTGTGGTACTACTTGACTGCGTTGGTGGTGCTACCAGTGGCACGTCGCCAGGGTCACGCTCAGCATGACGTCGGGATAGGGTGTAAATGTCTGTCTGCTGCATGGCCGGTGTGGCTGGACTGACATGTGTGATGACTAGGTCATTGCTGTCATCCTCTTCAACAACATCAGAATGCACCACTTCATCAAGTCGGACGTTCGGATCCATAAGTATGAGCTTTCCGGGGCCCTTCCTTTTAACATGTGATACCTTTCGCAGCTCATGGTGTGCCTCCCTCTCAGACGTCAGAGATGGTTGCCAATCTAGATCCAGATCATCATCTGATGGAGCGGGGCTTGAAGAGGAACTTCTACACACCCTCCTTGATCTTTTCCTTGCTGGGGAGCTGGGAGAAAATGAATCATCAGGAGGAGTGGCTTCGTCTTCCTGACATGATACCCCGGCTCCAAAGTCAATTTCCTCCTGTGCCCCTACTTCTGGAAGAACAACCATTGTGGGCACTTGCACCGCTCCATGCGCCGCTATATGGGCATCTTCACTGACCTCTACTTGCAAGTCTCCATGGACCTCTCCTTCTCGGCCTTCTCCTTCTCGGCCTTCTCCTTCTCGGCCAGCTCCTTCTCGGCCTTCTCCTTCTCGGCCTTCTCCTTCTCGGCCTTCTCCTTCTCGGCCTTCTCCTTCTCGGCCAGCTCCTTCTCGGCCTTCTCCTTCTCGGCCTTCTCCTTCTCGGACAGCTCCTTCTCGGACAGCTCCTTCTCGGACAGCTCCTTCTCGGACAGCTCCTTCTCGGACAGCTCCTTCTCGGACAGCTCCTTCTTGGACAGCTCCTTGCGCATGTACTTCTGCTTGTACTAGTAGCCCATGCAGTTGTTGTTGCGGCTTTGGTTGTTGAATAGTACTTGTGAGATGAGTTACAACCTGTGTTGATGGTGTGCTGCTACTTTCTTGCGATGAACCAACATCACTGGTCGTTGGTGATTCAACAACTAAACAGGCTACCTGTGCAGCACTCATGGTGGGCCTTTGTTTTTTTTGTTGTTGTTGCCCAAAAAATGTATTGGTTGAGCCACCAGTCTCCTTGGTAAGTAGTGCCACTTGCTTCTTCTTCTCCTTAGTAGAGACATCTTTATTGCAAGAGGACCTACGGGCACCTCTTTTTGGAGCCATCTTCTTCAGATGTCGGAACAACAGGCCGCAGCAGCACTTCTTCCTGGCACTGATGCTCAACGATGATGCGGAGTTTTGTGCACCTAAACGCAAACGAAGACAGAGGAACATCAGTAAATATAAATGTTGCATATGTAGCGCTTGAATAACCAGTTTGCAAGTAGGCATTTATGAATACACACGTGCACACCACACAATATGGAAATTTCAAAATTAGGATTTGCTAAATTTTTGGGAAACAGGAATTTAACATTGATCCAAGAGAGCACACACACAGAGGGTTGTACTTTCATGTACCCCTGACTCCGCCTGGGCACAATGGGTGAAAGCAAGGCACAATGGGTGCAGGCCTATGTCTCAAAGCTCACTGCCTGCCTTCAAAATGGCCGCTTGACCCCCCCATCCACATGGCCAGGACCATGCCTCAAAATGGCCACCACCAACATAGCCAGCACCCAACCCCTACTCCAAAAAGTCAAAAAACACAACACAAATCAAATCACCACAATCCAATGCCATCCATCCATTTTCAGAAGGCTTATGCTGCCTGCTGGTGGTTTTCCGGTGCAAAATTGCAATTTTTACAATTTCGCGAGTGCGAGATTGTTGCTTCACGGTGCGAACGTGGCAAAAACCCGCAAAAACCGCGAACAGACCGATTCTGGGCCCCCCTGGGCATAATGGATGACATCAGAGCACAGTGGGTGCAGGCCTATGGCACAAAGCACACAAACTGGCTTACAAATGGCCCCTAGACCCCCACCCACACGGGACCAGACAATAAAATGGCCCCCACCCACATAGCAAGCCCCCAACACCACCCCAAAAAGTCCTAAAACACACAAAAATCAGCACAATCCAATGCCATCCATGCCCTGGCCAGAATCATGTTAAAAAAAAATTCAACAAAACAGTTGTATCATGCATGCACCCATAAATAAGCCTGGTGGTTTTCAATTCATGTGCAGCAGAATTGTAATTTTTACAATTTCGCGAGTGCGAGATTGTTGCTGCGCGGGACACGAGCAGTGCGAACACAAGCAAAAACATCCTCAGCTCGCGAACTTGCAGATTTTCCCCCCAAAAAGTCGAAAAAAAGCAACACACACAAAAATCACCACAAACAAACAACATCAACTTACTTCTTTGTGAAATCAAATTTCGAATCCAAAAGTAATCCAAAAGGCCTCAAATCCAAATATCCAGCAGCAACAACAAAAAGTAATCCTTCCCAGTCAAGATCGAAATCAAAGTGGCCAGGAAATGGAGGAGCTTGCTGGACAGGAACAGGAAGTTGGAGACTGGGGCACTTCCTTCACCCCACCCCTATGGGAGGAGCTTGCTGGACAGGAACAGGAAGTTGGAGACTGGGCCACTTCCTTTACTAATTTTTGTACTTTCGCTAGTGCGAGATTGTTCCTGCCCGCGCCGCGGACCGCGAGCAGCGCGAGCAGTGCGAACACAAACAAAAAATCCGCTTCGCGCGGATTTTGCGTATTCTCGCCGCATCCGCGAGAGTTCGCGGATTGCGGATTCTCCGAAAATACGAAAAATCCGCGAGCGTAACGGATTTTACGCCCATGCTTAATACTCAGTCACGTGTCACGTCGTGAACAGGCCTTATGTCTGGCAGTACACTGTGGAGGATGTCTTTACTCTTGTGCACCTAAAAGCAAACAAGCAAGAAGAACTTCAGTGAAATGTGACATTGTTGCAGTTCAATTAGTATTAAAAACAAATAATAATATTTAGTGTGCTTATTTAAGTTATTATAAACAATTAGCAATACAGTGTAACAATCCATTTGTAACAGTACACCAACATAAATATTCATGGTGCACACTCAGGAAGGATATGAAAGAGCTACAACAACAATATACAGATGTAACTATTTCCTTTATGTGCATCAACTTGGAATTTGGCACTCGGGGAGGTGCAGGTAACAATTGAGTAATACTTAGACATTGAATGCTATTGTTCACCAATTCTGACAAGAAGTTGATTTCGGATGTTGAGAACATGGGGGGGGGGGGAGAATAAAATGTAAAAAAATGTAAATATAAAAAAATATAAAATTTAAAAGGAAATTACAAACATTTAAATATATTTGTATTTTAAAAATTACACTTACAAAAAGAAAACTAAAAAATCAATTAAAAAATCTAAGAATATTTTTTTATTTTATTATAAAGAAGTGACATTATCCTCAAACATATAATTTATTAAACTGCTATCTCAACCATCCATTCAAGCCTATGGAAGAGGACCACACTGGCTCGACACACAAAATGGCTGCCAGCAAGTGCCACATGGTCGACAACAACAACACTGAGCAAGAAGGTAAGGGGAACAATGGGAAAACATGCAGGCCTATACCAAAAGCACACAGGATGCCTACGCAATAAGGCAACCCACCACATGGCGAAGAAACAGCAAGCAAGGAAGCACAGCCGCAACAGTGTCTACTGTACCTAGTACCCGATTTGTACTAATGATGTATGTGGTATATATATGTGTATTTTAACTTTTTTTTCATTCTTGCTAGTTAAAAAGAATAAATAGGGGGAGGTGTAAATGACATCCTAAAAAGTGTAATGTTTTGTCTAGGTGTACCGATCACCAGTGCCGGGGTCAGCGGTGGGGCAGGCAATGCCAGCCAGGAGGGAGCAGGGGATGCGGCAGCTGCCACAGGGGTGGGTGAGCCAGCAGCAGTGGTGGGTGGTGGTAAATTATACTTATATTTCTTACTTATTGGCAGTAGTTACATGCTCACGGCATGGGTGCACAGTACACTGTATGTTGAGAGAGACTAAGTTGTGGTGAACAACGGTTAAAGAAGACACCCTTTAATTAGCATTAGAGCAATAGCATTAGCGGTGGGAGTAGTAGTTGAGTAACTAATAACCTCTTCTATCTGACTTCAACTCAGCTGGAAAAGTTTTATGGAGAAGACTAAGAGTCAGATGACCTTGATGAATGGGTTGAATGAAAAAGGAAAGAAGGATGGAAGGAGGAAGGATGGGCGATATGTAATATATATGACTGGCAGAGAAGGATATGTGGGATGCATGTATAGGTGCTTGATAGGAATCAGATGCATAGGTGGTTGCAGGATGGGTGGAAGGTGAAAGAAAATATGACTGACTGGGTGGGTGAAACTGTATGGGTGATAGCAAGAATCCTCTGGGGTGTTTCATGAGTCAAACTCAAAGCCAAGCAAGGAAGGAAATTCGCATTGGTGGAGGTTTAAAAAAAGTGTTTGTTGTTGAAACAAACTACGTTTTGTTGAGAGATTAGGAGGAATTATAGACATGTTTACTTTGAATGGATGGATGCCTAGATGGTGTTCATCATAACATAGGTGGAGACTGTCACTGGATGAAGAGTCTTTGAAGACAATGTCAAAGAAAATAAACCCAAGGAGAATAGAAGTTGTATTTTCAGAATATTCCCTTGACTAACAGTAGTTTGCAAGCACAGCATATATATTGTGTATGTATTTTGTTATCAAGCACATCCCTGCGACTCCGAGGCCCACTCTCTACCTATGTTAATTTATTTTCAACTGTATAAGCCTGCAATGGGTGGCCAACCGGCTGCATGGTTACACAATCAATCAAAACAAAGTATCTCATGTCATCCCATATGTAAGCAATGATCATTTATATCAGATATCAGCTGGCTTGTTGTAGTAGTCAGTGCAGGGTGGAAGTGAAATTGAGGAGTTGCCCTTGATGTAACAGAGTATGGCCAGTGCCACCCTTAACAGAAAAAAATAAGATGATTGTGTAGTCAGCTTCCCCACCTGCAAGACAGTAGTAAATACAAATAACGTGGCTGAGCCTGCGTCACAAGTATGTTTGTCTTGGGCGCAAGCTGACTGAGCTGGCATGCCAGCTTCAACAAGGTTACTTAATTTAGATAAACACGAGAGAAAAAGAAAACTGGTGTACTCAAGTCCATAGATACCACAAATGTCAGGTACTGTGCTTGCTAGTGCTACTGTAACAATATGTTTAGAATACATTTTGTGTTACTGTTTTTCCAACAGTATTGTTTACAATAGTATTTTTTCTTTTTTGATATAGCTTCTCCTTCCCAACCAAAAGCAAAACCAGATAAAAAGGAGTTGGCAGCCTTGGCCCGGCGCGGGAAGCTTGAGGCCATCCACATGGAATATCGGCAGCTGGTGGCTCTGGCGGAGGAGGAGGCGGCAGCAGCTACAGCCTCCTCCAATTCTCCGGGCCCCAGCAAGGCCCCTCAAGTGGTACGGCGCTGCCGTCTGGAAGCCCCCTGCCGCACTTCACCCAGCCCTGCCCCCCCTTTGGATGCAATTGTCGAGCTTTTAAGCGCTGCATACTCTTTCGAATGGCGTGCCTAGAGGAGCAGGTAAAAGATGTCCTGGCGATTAACTGGCGACTGCGAGCCTGCTGATAGAGATCCCGTTGGATTGCCCCTTTTTTATTTCTTTTTTGGTGGGTGGGCATTGGGCTACGTTGGGGAAAATTTGGGGTTTATATATTTATGGACAATTTTATTTTTGAATGTATTTAACGGACATTGGCTGGACTCTTTATTTTTTGACATTGGTTGGGGTTATGGAGAGGGGTGGGTCAGGTGTTGTGGGATTTTTTACATTAGTTTATTTCGTTAGGGGATAAAATATATTTATACTTGAACTTTACATACAATGTAAATGTTTTATGGGGGTTACTATTTTACGTCACACGGTTTACTTCCTTTGCTGCTGCAGGACCGCAGCCAGTTTTTGATTTAAATAATCTACCAATTTTGTAACACAGAAACAGATAAATGCGGTCCCCTCACTGAGTGACTTGTCCTACTAGTACTGTCAGTCTTTCCTCCCAGTCTATGCAGTCTGCTAATAGGCATAGGGGTGTGCGTGTGTGGATTAATGGATTAATTTCCTTTATTAATTATACCTCCCCCAAACTTCTTCTCTTACCTGTGATTGATGTTTAAACGTATGAACAGCGATGGATGCATGGTTTGGTTTCCCAAGAAACCATGGTTGTGGTGGTAGTACAGTAGACACTGGCAGTAGTATTTGAAAAAAATGAAAATAAGATAGTCAGTCTCCTGATATGGACTCTGGAAGGAGTAGTAGAACGAAGTACAATACAGTACACAAGAAGACTGCCAAACAAGAAGCCATAATAATGATGATAAGCAATGCTAAAGTAAAATATAACATAATGGTGGTGGAGATAGCCTAGTACAACAAGTTACAAACTGTAGTTGACTCGAGTCACTCGACACAAGGATATCTTTAGTGCGGTAAAGAGGGGGATGATGAATCCAATCGATGCCAGCAATTAATTATGATGGATTATGTTCCTTTGGAAATAAAATTTACTTGCAAATATACTGAGCATGGGTGGGCATTGGCAAGCAGAAGAAGATCCTTGCCCTGCCCTGAAATTGAATTAGTGTTGCTTTCACAACATCCACCCCAGCAAGTGTGTGATCAATTATTGGTGTACATTTAATATAGTCACACCTCAACATAAATTACACAGCCCAGGGGAAGAGGGTTAGGCTTTGATAAATTGTTGGGAAGGGGTATTTGAGGGAAAAGTTTGACAAAGACAAACACTACACATGGACAACAACAACTGAATATGCACAATCTTGGCAGACAACCATCAAATATCTGTTAAGGGAGAAAAAGGAAATGCATGTATGATGATGAATTGATGGTTAATGATAATGATAAGTAGTACTTACTAACTGGACTAGTAGACAGCACAGGGCAGCAGTATATTAATCATTATTATTATGCTATTTGCCTTGCCTGTCTGCCCTCAGAGAGACCCGAATTACATACATTTTATGTTGTGTTGTACTGGGCTTCCTTTTAAAGCTAGAAAATAAAATAAAAAAATAACGCTAGGGATCAATTATAAGCAAAGAGCAAACATACTAACCACAACAACAAACACACAGTCATAATGATCGGAGAGAAAAAATAAATCAAATTATTTAAAAGATGATGAATGATAGTAAAGTTACTTATGTTATCCTGTTCAAATTACGAAGTTGTATCTCGGCGTTCATCTTGGTCCTCCCTTTAATGGACGGTGTGTTCAATCTTGGGTGCCACTGCCTGCCTGGCAGATGCAGATTGGTAGGTGAGTGTGAGTTGTTTTTCTCTGTTTAGCACAGGGTAAAGGCCGGCCTGTAAGTGTAGATGGAAAAACAAAAGTGATATTGAAAAATCTAGGAGAAAAAGAAAGCATGAATTAAGGAGGAGTGCAAACACTTTCAGAGGCGGCATGGCTAAATCATGGCTAATCTGTTGTATGTTTCCAGCATTAACCTACAACAGCAACAGGACAGAGCAGGCCCTCTGCGCCCACCCAACCTCCACTTAGCGTAGATTTTGACTGAACCATGCATTTACAGAGCACACACATACAGCAACTTAGCATTTTCCCAAGTAAGTAACTAAATCAATGCACGGCTGTCAGTCATACCACTACTACACTCATGACTACTTGACTCCGTCACTACACTGACATGTAGGTCTATTGTGGTTGTTTTTGACTTGTTTACCTTTTATGCCACTCTGTGATTTGAAACACCCTGAGTTATTCCATCAATCATCTCTGATCCTACTGACTGACTGCGAAGATACTAGGTGTTGTCAAACTCAGTCTGTAGTGTACCGAGTGAGTCCAGATTCCATATTCAAAAATGCAATGGATCAGCCTGCAGTAGAAGTACAATTTTGTTATTAAACAACAAGAAGAGAAACATTGACATGAGTCACTTTTAGTGTGTAGATTAAATACTAGTACATTTTGACTTCCTGTGCACAACAATAACACAAACACCAATCACTCAGAGTCAGCGTCCAATGCATACCATCATTACCTGTCCTTCTAATCTTAAGTTAAGGGGCAGTCGCTCTCGGCTCGGAAAGGAGGATAGCTATAGTCATCATGTTCTACTTCTTTTGGAGGGACCCGATGAGGCAAAAGTGCTGTTTCATTTTGATCATGGTTAACCTCTCCATGTTTTTGGGTGAGAGACTGGTCCTTTTCACTGTTACAATGGCACCAGCAGCACTGAAAACACCCTCAGAAGAAATACTTAAGTCAGGGCAAGCCAGATAGTTTATCCCCAGCATGCTGGGGGATGGCCATTGGCGCCTTTTCCCATACTAATACACGAATGGGTTTTGATCAATATAGACCTCTGTTGGGTCATCCAGATAGGTCTGGGCCATCCGCTCAATGCTCAGGGGTGCTCCGCTTTGCTGGGATTCTTTTGCCTTTGCATCAGCACTGGACCTACCAAGCCCTTGCTGTAGATACCAATGCTGTGCCGGTTTTACTGGGGCTGATGATCCTGTTCTTGCTGTTGTTCATAGTGTTGGTGACAGCTGTGAGCCAAACGCACTGCCCTCAGGCTCTGAAGTCGAACTTGACGCCGGATGCCCTGCAGTACTAGTTGTGGGTTGGAGTAGCAAGCCTTTAATTACCAACCGTTCATTTTCCAAGTCACTGGCTACCTCAGCAATCCAAGTTGTGTATTGGGCAACATCCACTTCTGAAAAAAGGAATGAATGCCTTAGTGTTCAGTGCTTATTTGTACCGTGGATCCAGAATTGTGGCAGAAATATAATGTTTGTCTGACACAATCTTAGTTTGCACCCTTGTATTTTCAGCTAAGCGAAGGGCTAAGCTCTCTACCAACTCATATGCTTCTTTTTTCCTCCACACCTGCGTACGTTTCAGACACCACCTTCAGCTGTTGCTCTAGCATGTGCAAAAATGGGATATCTTGCCCATAGTACAGTCCTCCTTGCTGACTTCACCTGTGAAGAGCTCGAAAGGAAGTAGCATCTCTGTCAGGCATTTAACTAGGCCCCATTGGTCCATCTCAATGGTAATGCCTTTCACAGTAGCATCCCCTAGTCTTTGCATGACATAGTCATTGATTGGTTTGTACTGATCAAACAGACGATCAAGCATGCAATAGGTTGAATTCCAACGTGTTGGCACCTCCTGGATGAGTGCTTCAACTGGCATTCTATGCTCACGTTGAATGATCCTCAGCTGCTTCCAGGCTTTAAAAGAATGGCTGAAATGTGTGCATATTCTTCTGCAGGTGGTCAGTAAGTTGCTGACTCGGTCTTCTTTTTTCAGAAAGTCTTGAACAATGATGTTAATGCAGTGTACCAAACACAGGACCCTGAAATAGCCACCAGTGCGCATGGTCGTAACTATATTACTGTGGAAAAGTGGAGATCGTGGAAAACCACAGCCTGCGTGAAGCACAGCTTAAGACAATAGTCCCTCTAAAAATATAAGCAAAGTCCAACTATCTTAAACATAAGATTTATAAGTTCTTTTCATGACACACTATTGTCTTAATCTGTGCTTTACGCGGGCTGTGGTTTTCAGCGGTCTTCACTTTTCCACATTCATATCACATAGGGACGCAGGGCCAAATCCCGTTCACGTGAATGCACGCAAAACATGGTTAAAAATTGAATACTTTGGATCTCAGAGTTCGTATTAATCACTATAACATATGGTGTGCAGAACCACTCTTTAAATTGATACTTAAATATATTACTGCCATTGTCTGTGGCAACAAAACCAATGTTAAGCCCTATTGGGTGCAGCCATTCAAATACTTTGCTGTTAAACTCTTCCAAAGTGTATGAGATTTCTCCACGGCGAACATGGCTACAGTTGCATGTTTCCGAGTGGCATTAAAAATCTCAGCATTGTCAACAACACTTGCTGCAGATATCTTTTCTCTAACCCCCACAAAAGAGATCCAGTGTGCAGTGATGCACATGTAATCAGTGGCTTGGCAACTGGTCCACATGTCTGTTGTCAGGTGGATATTGTGAACACACTCTGCTGCAAAGCTTGTGCAAGCAATTCCAGCATGCCGTGATGTAGCGCTGGAACAGCAACTCTGGCAAAATAAGACCGTCTGCTAACCTTCCATTTTGGGCAGATGGCTGTCACAAATTCCAGAAAACCAACCCCGTCCACAAAAGAAAACCGGAGAAGGTCCAGCACTAACATTTTTGCCAGTGTAGCATTGTACAAATGTGCCGTTGGGTGGTTGTGTTCGTACTGCCCCTCCGACCTAAGCATGCTGACAATGGTAGGCTCGATTTTTTTCCTTTCTGGTGCTGCTGATGCAGGTGACTTTTTGAACCCGGATGTTGTTAGGCTCAACAACGCACTTTTTTTCATTGCTGTACTCTGTTGCCTTGGTGTCTCAGCCTGACTCTTACTATGGTGCCGCTGAGATGTTGCTGAGGATGATGACGATGTGGGCGCTAGTGGTACCACTGCACTGCTGGGGACAGGGCTATTTTGTGTACCAAAGAAAATGTCTCCCTCCTGTTCACCTTCCATTGCGATCGTATCTTCTTCTACTTCTTCTTCCCCACCAACAGCAATTGGTGCAGTTTTTTTGCCGCTAAGGTGCGCCTCCCACTGGACCATGTGGTGTTTTTTCAGAAGGGTTGTTTGGCCTCTGGTACCATAGTTTGTACCAAGCTTACCCATACTAACAACTTGTTGACAAATTGAGCATATAGCAACATTCTCCTACTTACTGCTAATCGTGAAGACGTCCCAACCTGGGGAGGTGAACTTCTTGCGCTGCTGGAGGTGCCACTTGCAAAGCCGGATGTACTGGAGGGTCTGCCTAGAATTTTACTTTGTGCAGTACCACTACCTACTGAGGTGGTGGTTGTGCTGGAAGTAGGTCCCTGCCGCGTCTTTGCAAATGCAAATATGGAAGCTAGAGGTGGTGTTGGTGTTACCTGTGTTGGTGGTATCCGTGCCACATCCCTCACAGCAATTTGGGATGGGGTAATAATGTCGGTCTCCATCACCACGGGGCGGGAGTGATGATCATGATGACTGGCTTGTTATCATCCTCTTCTACATCTACCTCCATAACTCTAAGGCTTTCTGGAACCTTCCTTTTCCCTAGCCTTGTCTTGTGGCATGTCTCACTCTCAGACTGAGCTGGTGGCTTCCAAGTGGCATCTAGATCATTAGAAGGGGGGCTTGAAGAAGAAGTTGATGGACTAACCCTCCTTTTCCCTGCTATGTATCTGGAAGACATTGGATTTTCTGAAAGAGTGGCCTGCTCTTCTTTTTCCTCTGTAGGAAGCTCGATTTCCTGAACTTCCCCTTCTTCGGGAGGAACAACTACTATTGTGGGCGGTGTTTGAGGCTGTTGTTGCGGCTGTTGTTGCCCACTTATCCGCTGAGTTTCCTTCTGCGTTGATTGGGTACTACTTTGTGATAACGATAATTCAATTTCCACATCACAGCTCGTTGATGTTTTCGCGATTAGACTGGCTGCCTCTGTGGAAGTTTTGGGCTTGGGCCTGGGTTGGTGGGCTGGCCCACTGATGGGGAGGTGCTGCTCACAGCTTGCTCCCTGGACACCGCTGCTGTAGGATTAATTTTTATTTTCCCAAAAAGCATCCTGGGTGGCACACCAGTCTTGGTAAGTGTCACTTCTTCTGTTCCTTCTTCTCACTGGCAACTTTCTTGGTACTGGAGGACCTGGTACCTTTCTTTGGGGCCATCTTTTTCAGATGTCAGCAGGACGTAGTTGCACAAGTTGCAGAGATGTCTGTGGTTACACGTCATGTGACGTTGTGTACAGCAGGACTTCTGTCTTGCAGTACAACAGGTGATGATGACACCTCCTCCTCAGTCTTTTGTGCACCTAAAAGCAAAGAAGCCAGAAGAACATCAGTGAAATGTTGCATTTGATGTTGAGGTTCAATTACTACTGCTACAATCAAACAAATATAATATATAACTTACTTGTTAGTGTTATAATATTACATTTTATTAATTCACTTATTAAATAAACATAACAACAGTGTAGCTTTTTCTGAGCCTTTGACAACAATGGATTTCATGGTATACTGTGTACAATCAGAAGGATAGGAAAGAAGGAGAACAAAAACAAAAATACAAATGTAATGGAAGTAGAACCTGTTTGGCATTAATTTGTGCATCACGTCAGCCAGGGAGCTGCAGCTGGCAAAGGGGATGGAAGCAGTAAGCCAAGAGAAACAAAGGAAAGACATGCAGGCCTATATGGCAAATGCAGCACACTACTAAACTCCCATCACAAAATGGCCACCAACCACATGGTCACTCACAGTCACAACAAGCAGGAGGCCCTGAAAACAATGAACTCAAGTGGGCCTAAAATATGGCCAGACAAAGGAGGCATGCTTGGTAAACAACAGAGCTTTAATGCAAAAATGCATAAATGAAACTCCACAGGGCTAAAAAAGGTTGGAAAGTTATACAACACAAGTACAACCACACCACACACACATCCAACAAAGGCATTTATTTAACACATATCAGAAAAAGTAAAATTACCCCAATAAAACACATTTTGCAATTCAATCCAATGCCATCCATGCCCTAAATGATGTTTAAATTCAACAGACACAACAGAAACAGTTGTTTCATGCACCCATGTGTAACTCTGGGCCTACTGGCTGAAAGGCCTATTGGCAGAATAGCCCACAAGCTTGCTGGCCTATGGCAAAAGCACACTACCTCACTCCACAAAATGGCCACCAGCCACATGGCCAGGCCACCCACAACAACAAGAAAGGGAAGACAGTCAATGCAGGCCTATGGCAAAAGCACACTTCCTGGCTTCACAAAATGGCCACCAGCCACATAGCCATCCCACAACAACAACAAGAAAGGGAAGACAGACAATGCAGGCCTATGGCAAAAGCACACTGCTTGGCTTCACAAAATGGCCACCAGCCACATGGCCAGGCCACAACAACAAGAAGCATAAGCGAAGAGGAACAAAGGAAAGACTTGCAGGCGTATATGGCAAAAACAGCACACTACTAAACTGTAAACTACCACCACAAAATGGCCACCAGCCACATGGTCACTTACAGCCACAACAAGCAGGAGGCCTGGAAAACAATGAACCTAAACAGGCCTATTATATGGCCAGACAAAGGAGGCATGCTAAACAACACAGCTTTAATGTAAATATTACAAAATTGAAAATCCACAGGGCTAAAAAAGGTTTGCAAGTTACACAACAACCACACCACACACACACATCCAACAAAGGCATTTATTTAACACACACCAAAAAAGTGAAATACCCCCCAAAAACTTTTTGCAACTCAATCCAATGCCATCCATGCCCCAAAGGATGTTTAAATTCAACAGACACCACAGAAACAGTTGTTTTATACACCCATGAGTAGCTCTGGGCCTAATGGCTGAAAGGCCTTTTTATTGGGCCAGAATACTGGGCTATTGAGGTTGCGCAATCACGCTGAGCACTCCGATGTTTCCTTCTTGACGCCGTTAGTCCCAACTCCCTCTAGAACCAGTCAACTGAACAAGGTTTCGAATTCACTTGCTGAATTAACTCGTCCTTAAGGGAAAGGGGAAGTGGATAGAGAAATAAACAAACACTGGTCTTCGTCCAGTAGTTCTCTCTCTGTGAAGTGTTCCGGGCCGTTTCGTGTTCTGATGTTCTGGTCACTTGTACAAGAATCTTCTGAATGTTACAAGACATACAATAAATATGACATTCCTCAAAACGTGACTTTCAATACTTATAATGTCTCACTTATTGAATAAACATACCAGTTGAAAGACCGGCCCTTGTATACACTTCGCTGGGTCTGGAGGATGTCTAGCTCTTGACTACTCCTTGAATAATAACAACAGGAGAATTCTAAGATTCTAAGATGTCATTAAACCAGTTGAGTAGTTAGTGAGGGTTAGTTATTAAATGTACTTTTACACTCCATGCACATACCTTGAGACCAAGATTGGTTCCCGGAAAAAATGGAGTCTGTAAAAACAAAAGAAGAAAAAAGAAAACACAAACACCTGCACTGAAACCCTCTAGAGTAATGAGCACTCTCGGTATTACTCAGTTGCACAATTGGTTATAGTTCACCTATGTTCTTATACAACACTTGTAGTATCCTTTACTTATTTAAATCATAAGCTAACTACACAATCATAACTCAGATCCTTCGTTGTCTTTTCCCAAAGACAATAGCCCGAACAGAAAATATTCACGATAGAAAACTTGAATTGTCTTGGGCTTCTTGTAACACATGAATCTTAATACAAATAGCAGTTTACAGCCCTGGCCGAGAAAAAACATAACTTTAAATGCCGGTAATTGTCTCTAAACAATGATTAAATTCTAATTAGCAGATCGCGCTAAGCTTTAGTCCGGTGTTGCCTAGCAACCTGATTCTTACTGTCCTTTTTCCTTTTCTGTGTCCGTGAATTGGAGGCGGGTTTAGCAGAAGACTTCCGGTGGACGTCCGCGATGGCTGCTAAGTGATGGAGACTCGACTTGAAAAGGTGAGCTGCTGCCGGAGATTTCACGGGTAGCGGGAGGTGGGTGGAATAAGGGAGAAGGGCGGAGAAGGTCAGGGAGAGGAAGGAGGGTACTGGGAAGGCCGCCAAAGCCGGGAAGGTCCGGGAGGAGCTGAAGAGGAGCCTCGTCGTGACGCGATGCAAAGAGAGACGAAGCACCGTCACAAACGCGAGCGCTCCTTTTATAGGCTCTGCAATTTTTCGGTTTCTCATTAGCATATGTACACGTGCAGCCAAATAAACGTGTTAAGCTTCCAGAACCTCAGAACACTGACATTATGCCAAAACAACAAGCAATGGCTAATGCAACGACCTAAACCAAGATGTACAAGCATAATTAAATAACTATAGAGCTGCTGATTGCATGAGCATGTGTGCCCTTAACAAGTGAATTAAATAAATATTGCAAATTGATTGCAAAAGTTGAAAAGAATGTAGTGAACTTTGCACCGTGTTTCCTTTATAAAATAAAACTAGTAGAAAAATTACATACAAAGAAAAACAAATAGGCCCCTACTGAAACTACGGACCACCCACAGCAATGCATTTTTTAAATGATGAAAAGTACAAAAAAAGTAGGTGCCATGCCCCAATCAAACAAACTACATCAATTCTCCAACTTGCCTTCCTGCTCCAAATCCAAATGAAAAGTGAACAGGAAATGGGCACAGCACTGAGAGGAGCCTGCTGGACAGGAACAGGAAGTTGGAGACTCTGGGGCACTTCCTTCCCCTTAAAAAAAAGTAATTAAAAAAAAGGACTCCTTGCACAAAAAAGTACAGCCAAATGTCAATCTAAGGAGTTTTTTTCATCCAAATCATCATTTTGAGAAGGTTTTATGCTGCTCGAGAGTTATTCTTCCCCAGATAGCAAATTCTGCGTGTTCGGCATCGCGATCTTCGCAGAACTTCCACCGGATGTCCGATGGCGTGTCTGAATGACTTGTTTGTGATCGCACAATCACGCGGGATTATGCGGCCGGCTACTAAAATCTCGTGGTGCATGTGAACTGATAGGAAATCTCATCAGCAAACACAGGGATCCCAGTAAGTCGCTACCACGGGTGGGAAAACGCATTTTGAAAGCGCAAAGGAGAAAAAAACTCCTCTCTGCTTCGCATCGCGGAGTTTTCAGTATTTTAACGCCCAGGGTTACACTTAAGCCGTCTGTTATTAGTAGGGTATTCAGTGACAATTGTTTTATTTGGAGTAAATAAAGGTATAGTTGAGCCTTTAAGGATGATTTCTTGTGGTAGATGATTACTCAAATAAGATAACTCCTAGCGGTAGGAGAACAATATATGAGACATGGGGAGTGTGAACAACGTGTAATCAAGAACTAAGGTAGTACAGCCGAGTGGTACCATAGTGCTGGTGGATTGTCTTCCTGAAGGTGTCCATTCAGGGCCCTGAAATTGAGGTGATCTAGTTACTTCAAAAGATTAGTCCCTAGCCTAGTTTGCTCGCCTGGTTGGCTTGACTCCTGTTTTGCAATGTTCCTTTCCTCTGGTAGATCACTATGCAGGTCATCTCCTGCCATTGTGCCCAGAAGGTGGAGATAAAAATCCCCTGTTACTATTACGTTATCTCTCTGTTTTTCTTTAGGGACCCTCGGTAATTCACTAGTCAATTGCTTTACACCCTTGGTTCTGTGCCTAGGATGTAGTTTGACATTTACTATCATTACTGTCCATTCCTCATTGTTGCTCCTGAATGTCATTCTTTCTGCTTGAATTTCGCTCTGGCTGTAAGTTTCACCTTCAGCTCTTTGGTAGGGCCTGTGGTTGTTATTGACATGCATGTTATCAGACTACCTACTTGATGGCCATATCGTACTCCTTTTCTCATGGGAAGTTGTTGGGTCGTAAACCCTTGTAAATGAAAGAGTTGTTCATGACATGTTTCTGGCAGAAGTACCAGGTCCAAAGATGGAAAATAGGCCAGGAGCCAGGGATCTGTTGCTTTTCTTTCCAGGCCGTTGCTGTTGCAGGGGCAAAAGGAATTGGTCTGCGCCCTGCGGTGAGGGTCTGATGTGAGGATCTTTGCGTTACTGGTTGTTGCTGACATTTATTGTACGTGTTAGCCAGCTCCAGCTCCTCCCAGCTGCTTCTACCCCTATTTAATTGCTGCCACTTTGGTTGGTAATCTTATCCGTTTTGGGGGAGGGGTTGTTCTTGTGCCCTGAAGCACTGAGTGGATGGTGCTGTGAGCCTGAAGCAACGTTCTATGTAGCTTTTCAATTAGCAGGGGTGTAGGGTAGCCAGGTTTGTGGTGGGGTATAACCTTCTCCACCAGCTTTGGAATGTTTTCAATTCGTAAGAACCTTTCTCGCTAACTCGGTTGTTAGCCATGTTGCTTTAGTTGCTCAACTCCCTGCTGACTGTTAACATGAAAATATTCAATTGACACTAGATCAGATGAACATAGGTTTTCCGTTCCATTAATTGTTCCTAGCAGGCACAGTACGTGTCTCCTGTTTAGAGTGTCTCGCCTCCCACTAGGTTTATATTCTGGTAATGAACTTATTGGGTGCTTGGGAGGGGTTGGTGTCCAATTGGTCTCTGGCAGGGGCATGGCTAGACTAAAATTCCACACTTGACAAAGTGGGATTAGGTTCTCTGGCTGAGCTAGTCATAATCGCCTTTTGTTTAGTGGATGTTGGCTTTGCTGCTGCAGAAAGATGTTGCCTGTAGGGCACAATTGTTTTCCCTCTTATTGGTGAGTTCCCTGCTTGGTTATGTTGATCCAGTATTGTTGCTTCTTTAGGTGGCAGTGCTGGGCTTGGAATGGGTCAAAGAATGTTGTCTTGTTTTTGTCCTATTATGGTAGCCCAGCTGTTGAATTTATCCTGGCCGTCTCTGATATTCCTAGGGGATGCTTCCAGCATCACGATGGAGGTCCCCCCTGTTGTATTTAATTATTTACCAATTTGAAGAGTTTGTGCCAGCTGGTGAATTCTCTGTTTAGGGTCTATTCATGCCTGTGTGGTGGTGTCTCTTTGGAAATAGCCTGCTATCTCATTCTTTCTGTTTCTGCCTTTTCTTCTTTGTTTTCTGCGAGGTTGTGCGTTGTTAAGTTCAAATTTGCAGGCCATCTGCTGAGGTGGGGGAGAAGGAGGAGACTGGTGTTGTGCTAGATTTGAGAGAGCTGGTTTGTTGTTTGTGTTTTGGGTCCTGCTTGACCTATCATCCTTGTCCTGGATCACTACTTGCAGCAGTCAGGGCCGCTTGCCCCTGGTTGCTAGATTGTGGGGACAGACAGGGCAGCACTTCCCAGACTGATGCTTTGTTTCAAATCTGTTATTTTATTTCCTGGCATTACGGGAAGATTGGATATTTTTTCAAATTTGGTGCTCAGGTGTAGTCTGTTTGTTCTGCTTATGCTGCCTGTGAGGCAGACTACACTTGCTTAATCAGGCCATTTAGTTCTGCAAGCTTCTCATCAATTCCAGAGATGTAAGACAACTACATTATCTTATAGCCTCATGAGGATCACAAATAAATGTGAGCATTACAATTAATCAAATGTTTTTCCAGTGTCTAACATCACTGCTGTGGCAGGGAGCTCTAGGGCAATCTGATATACAAGGAACAGAGGATATGGATTTGTATTCCATATAATATCCAGGTATAAAATCAGTCTGATCGGGTAACACCAATCCTTTCATATATGACATAGATTTCATTGATATCATTTTAGCCAAAATCTTTGTACCCATAATGATTGACAAGAATAGACTAAATAATGGGAAATGTATGGAGGACTTTCTGGACTTATGTAATGTGGCTGTTACAGCCTAGTGTAAAGTTGGTGGGAGGACAGGTATTCTCTGTGCTTCTCAAATAACTTTAATAGCTATGAGGCGGGTTCCTCACTCAATTTATACACATTAGCAATCAGACCATCGCTGCCAGTGCTTTGCCACTAGTCATGGATATAATAGCTGAGTTGATCTCCCATATTAAAGAGTTTTGCTGTATAAATTCACTTCATGATTTCTGGGCCAGGTTTAATATTATTCTTTGTAGATATGCTTGTATATCACTCTCATAAGAGGTACCATATGTTTTTAAATGTCGTTATTTTTGCATTTATCCAGGAACAGCTCTGCATTATAAAAAAGAAACTTGACTGTGACAGTTTATTGTCCGTTTCTAATAGCTGATTACATTTGAAGAGGTACCCCGGCCCTCTCATATATTCCCTCATTATGCTGGAATGCCCTAACCACACATTTGGAATGTTTGCCCAATATTGGGTTGCCTGCCTGGTCTTTGCTGTCGGACCTCCCTGTGCCCTTAGATTGACGTGGGGACCATCTACTGCCTCAGGTCTGCTGCCCCGAAGCTCGGCATCCTTCCAGCCCGCGGACCTCGCGCTGCCCTGGGCTCCGACTCCCAGAGGGCAGCGCGGTCTCGCGAGAGGCGTGCAGCAGCTCTCCCGCCTCTGGGGCTTCAAAACTGTGCGCGGGCTCCTGCGGCACACGACGCACGCAGGCTCGCACGCATGAAGCCCGTGCCAAGGGCAGGCCCATCCGCACTCGTCGAAGCCCAAAGGAGGCTGGGCTGGGCCCACCCCCTAATATTTGCCCTAGAACAGGTACATTATTAGCTCATATTTGTATTCTCATTTGGACTTGTTTAAAAAAGTGCTTATTGGCTATATTAGGAAGATAGTATACGGGAAACATTATGAGCAAAAGAAAGAAGACCCAAGTTGATGCGAAGGGTCTCCATAATTCACAAACAGGGAGCCAATCTTCATTGATTTCATACTTGGTGGGAGCTATGGGCATTATAGAAAAACAGATGTTGAAGAGACCTTGGGGAAAGGGATAGGTAATCTGGACTTAGAACCCACAGTACACAACCTTTGGATATTTCTCAGAGAGAATCACCCGCAGGTCAGAGTTCAAAATGGATGCATACAACAGCTATCAGAGGAAATTGAAGTGAGTTTTTTAGAAGAAGAGGCTCAACCCCGAATAAACGTCCCAAGAAAGTGCAAATCCACTCTATCAAAGGCATTTTCTGCTTCTAGACCCACCAGTACCGCTGGCGTTTTGAACTTGGAGACCTTTTCTGTAAGGTGCAGTGTCCTGCGTATATTGTCATGTGTTTGTCTCCCTTTTATAAAGCAGGATTGGTCAGGGTGAATAATATCTGGCATTAGATTCTCTAAGAGAAATGCAAGGATTGTCGAGTAGAGTTTAGTGTCCAATTTCATGAGGGCGATTGGTCTACAGGAGGCACACTGTTGGGGATTCTTACCAGCGTTTGTAAGTACCGTATTCAGGGCCTCAGCCATGGATGGGGACACCTTTTGTCCTGTCGCTATTTCATTTAATAGTGCAGTCAGGTGAGGTATCTGTTTCGACGCATAGGTCTTATAAAAATCAGCTGTCCTCCCGTCAGTCCCTGGAGACTTGTGGGGTTTTAGCGCCGTCATTTCTTGTCTCACCTCCTCCTTAGAGATCAGTGCATCTAACTGTTCCTTCCAGGTTGCAGAAATCTGGGGGCGCGCTGGTGGGGCCAGGTAGTTATCCTGAGCTGTGGTGTCAAGGGGGTAGCCCTATAAAGGTCTTGGTAGAAGGCTGCAAAAATATTAGCCTTGCCTATGTCATCATATTCTCTCTCCCCCACATCTTTATTTATTCCCCTAATATACTCCTGTTCCCCTTTTTCCAGATTTGGCGCACTAAGTGTGTGCCCACCTTGTTTCCTTGTGCGTATGTGTTGCGGCGCAGTCTCAATAATGTAGTCAGCTATATTGGTATAGATTGCACCTAACTTCCCTTTTAGAGCACTCATTTGACACTTTGGACCCTGAGTGGGGTTCTTTTTATATTCAGATTCTATCCAACTTAGTGCAGACTCTAACTCCACCCTTTCCTTTGCTCTCTGCCTATTCAGAGCAGAGACCAGTGTGATGCGCTTTACCCTAAATACTGGTTTGAACGCATCCCAATTGTTCAGGGGAGACGTGGCATTCAGCTCATTCCTCTGAAAAAACTCCTTGATCGCTACCCTCAACCCGTCCGTAACACTCTATCCTGAGTCAGAGACGCAGGAAAATACCATCTTGGTGGGCCCTGCACCCCACTCCCACTGAAGGCACACTGCAACAGGGCTATGGTCTGACAATGTGAGGGGAAGAATCTAAGCATCTAGAATAAACCCTGAAACCCCTGGGAAACAAAGACATAATCTAACCTTGAGTATGTCGGGTGGACGTGTGAGAAATATGTATGATCTTTTGTGGTAGGGTTAAGGGACCTCCAAGCATCCAGAAGTCCTAGGGCATGAAATGTGTGTTTTAATGTTTTAGGGAAATTAACTCCTGCAGCTCTGTGGGGATGGGTATTGTGCTCTGTCGGGTGCCAAGTTGGATTAAAATCCCCCATTTTACAATTCACGCAAGACATAAAATGTAGGGGGTTGCGACTGGCAACACGAGGAGAAGGACAATGGCAAGGAGGCACCACGACGAGTAGGAGGGCGGCCTGCAGACAACAAAAGAGAAGGTAAGTGTTTTTTAACCCTTTTTTAGGCAGTGGCGCAGGGGGCTGAGAGGCGTACTCTGCTCGGCCACAGAGTCGGAGTTTTACTGCAACTTTGCGTTCCCAGCAGAGCGGGGAGTTGGTAAAACTCTGCAAACTTCACTGGTGGAGCGGAGTAGGCTGCCCGGGCTTAATTGTGATGCTTTCGCACTCGCAGTCTCTCCCTGTCTCACAGGTGTGGGTGAACTCTCCTCCTCAGGAATCGGAAGCCCCCAAATCTCCAAACCTTCCCTAAGATCTGTGATGTAACGTTGCTTGGTATTGAACTCAAAGGTCAACCCAAATGGGTATGTCCAGCCATACCTCACATGGTCAACTCTCAGTTTCTTTGTTAGAATCCTGAAGTTTTGCCTGCGATTTAGGGTCACCTGTGGCAGGTCTTGGAAAAGTGAACATTTGAAACCCTGGAAGTAGATCGCATCTTTCTTTCTAGACACCTTGTAGAACAGCTTCTTTGGCCTTAAACGAATGGAGCTTGACTAGAATGTCCCTGGTTCATCTTCTCTCTCCAGGTGTTGCTGGCCAAACCCTGTGTGTTCTTTCAATTTTATCCTTCAGTTGCCATGGCCCTAGGACCTCTGCAAAGAGACCCTCAACAAAGACCTCTAGATCGGTCCCTTTGCTCCCTCCCCCACGTCTCTGATCCGAATATTGTCCCTCCTTGACCTGTTTTCCAGGTCTTCAGTCTTTAAAAGGGCCATCTGTAGCTATGTATGGTGGATCTGCATTTTGTCCTAGACATCCGACACTCTTTTGTCTAGAACTTGTCAGCCTTGTCCCTATGGAGTCCACATCTTGCTGAAGTGAAGTCCTCTTTTCCATCAGATCAGGCTTAAGTTGTGCCATAGATGCCTGGAGGTCCCCTTGTAATTCTGTGTGCAGTTCTGTCTTAAAGTACTTCAAGGATACCAGCAGGACTTCCTTAGTCAGCGCCATGCCGGATTCCGCGTTACCCTGCTTGGGCGCTTGTTTCTTCTCCGCAGGGGAAAAGAAGTGGGAAACCTTGGCTGTGGCCTTCTTAGTTGGCATAGATGCAATCTCCACCTTCCATGGGGAATCGCTGATCCATCAGTGCGCCAGGGCGTTGCAGTCCAAATTTCTGTGCCTGTAGTGCTTTCTTGCTAATTTCCTGGTTGGGTGCCCATGGTCTTCTCATGGATAGCTTAATAGCAGCTCCTCATGCTAAATGTCCCCCGTCGTGGCCATCTTGGGGCCAGGCACTGGGTTTTGCCCAGGATTATCCTCACGCTAGGTTCACTTGCCGTATCCCCTAAGGGGTCTCAGGCGGCGCCCATGTAATCCGGCCACTTTGTCACGAAGTTTCCTGGGTGCCACATGTGGAGATTCCCTTGCAGGGCATATCAACCGCCATCTTGGAGTCAGGTGGCATGGAGGGGGGGAAACCTCACCACATTCAGTACAACCCCTCTCCACACTATGGCACCGCACTCACTTTGGGGTCTTTAGGCGATTGCCACCCTATCGTCACACCATGGCTGCACTCACCCCCACCGCCCCACTCCGGGTCACACTTGGTGGCTGCTGACTGCTCTGGGACACTCGTATCTGGTCCCAGTTGCGGTTACATATCCATTTGAACCGGCATGTTTTTCCAACCTCGGACTGGTCACGATCGCTCGCTGCCCAGTCACCGGTAGCCCGCAGCCTATCTTCACCGCCGGTGTTCAGAGACTTTGGTTGCGGTGAGACCGCGCCATTTTGAATATCGCTGCCGCACCAGCTTTCCCCTGCTCTATTGTCGGCAGCCCGCTCCCACCAGACTCCTGAGTATCACCACCATTTCTGCAGCATATTTCTGTAAATTTGGGCCATGTTGTGGCTTTACAACCACCCAGGACAGTTCACTGGCCACGGAGCTGGCACTAATCACGTCCGTCTGGCCATCTTGCTTGGCCACACCCCCCGGAATTCACTCCCTTCTAACATCAGATCTAACATCAGCTCTACAACGTGTTAGAGACTCCTAAAAACTTGGCTGTTCTCCCAAGCACAACAACCAAGGGAGATCTGATTTGCCAAGAGCTGCTTTGTTTTCCAAGGTAGTAACATTCCTGCTTTCAGGTTGCAGTGAGAGAAGGGGCAAGGATGGGTTAAATATATGGAGTTTCCCAAGAACATCATCACCAGGAGGAGGACCGAATTGTAATATCAGAGGACCAGCCGTTTACTGGAACCCCACAATGAAGCAACTGGTAACCGGAGGAGGGCAGTGGCACAAGCTTCGAGAAGGAAAACAAGGTCCATGGTGCTGGTGGGGGTCTGGGTGCAGATCCCCAGTACAACATTTACCACTAAATGATTTCTCTGCTTGGTGACCATTATAGATCTAGTAGGTCTTTTCTGCACAGTACTTGGCACCTCACCTTCACAACAGCAATAAGGCGGGTCCGAGGGGACCATCTGAACCATACCTCCAAAAAAAAGATAAGGCGGTACGTAAGGAGGTGAGATTTGAGTTTTTCTCTGCAAGACACTCATACACTAAGGGGATAGTCAGATTATTGACACAGCTAAGGAGAATAGGGATGTGATGTCTTAAGTTGTGACACTGATTTTATCAGCTTAAAATACTTACCGCAATACATCTACACTTCGCATTTCACCCTCATTGTAGGGGTGGGTAGTGGGTTTGAGTATTTGTAAATATGGAAGGTACTGTGATTGTAGATAGTTCAATATTTTGAAGTTTAGTTATAATTCTATGTTGTTTGAGCTATGTGTTGTGATAAACCTAAATTAAAATTTGTTCAAACATAAAAGTTGAAGGGCTAAAAAGGGGGCATCGTTCAACTGCAAATCATCTCAATGGTTTTGCCCCAAGGGAAAGTAATTTTACTGCAGAACAGTCTACATAGGAATTCAGAACTGCAGGAGATGAGGGTCCTGGGTAGGAAAATGTTGCTTGTAATGACTCATTACGTTATATTTAATATATTTATTTTTCAAGTTTTAAATAGCATAAACTTGACCCGAGGGCATCACGGCGCTTTAAAGAGTTGGATGTATAGCAGTTACAGGAGATGTAAAACAGTTGGATGCATACAGAAAATATAATACAAGTAGAAGCATATGTCGAAATACGCAACATAAACTGGTGCTGAGTACACAATGTGCAAAGGTGAGGTTTGACAAATAAGTTTTGAGGTATTTACAGGAGCTTGCATCACTAGGCCGTGGCATCATAGGTAGGGATGAAATAATATGTTCCAAGGTTGGAAAATGTAGCTGGTTTCATTCAGGGGGGTAGGCATAGCTATTTGTTGTGAAGAGTTAGTTTGAGGGTTTCCTGAAGTTTGGCTAAGATTGATTGTCATGTAGTTCTTTTGGAAGGGTGTTCCAAATTCTCGGGCATTCCCTGAGAAGGAGCAGGTGACAGACTTACGAGTCTTGAATTTGGGTAGATTTAAGAGAAAAGTGTTAAAGCTGCAAAGTGGTATCTTTTGGCCAGCTTTTGAGAGTTTTTTTGGTGAGGTAGGTTGTTTTCTTTAGAGTAGAGGGCTTTGTAGGTAATAAAAGCTGTTTTTAATATACTTCTTGCTTCAATTGGAAGTCAAATGAGTTTGGTGGAGTGATCTGGTCATATTGTTTCTCTCCAGAGAGAAGTCTGGTCACTGCATTGAGTGTGGACTTTATTGATAACAGGTGGACTTTTGGGGTACAAGGGATTGTTGCTTTGGCATAGACCAGTTTGGAGAGGGCTAGGGATTTCATTACAGTCTTCAAGGCGGAGAAAGGGTTTGATTTTTTAGAGTTGGATAGTTTATTGTTTAGTTCATTTAGGTTGCTGAGACAGTTATGGATGAGGTAAAGGCTAGTGTTTGGCTGGAGGAGTTCTGTTTTGTTAGGGTTGAGCTTTAAGTGTTGTTGGCCAGCCAAGTTTGCATGAAGGAGAGAGTGTTGTTTGGATGAGGGATGTCTTTGGGTGACAAACTTTTGATGTATATCTGTATAAAGTTGGTAGGCTGTACTGGCTTGTTTTAGGATCAATGCATGGGGCTCCATGTAAACGTTGTACAGGGAAAGAGATATGATTGAGCCTTGGGGAACATGTTTGACTGGTGCTGCTGTTGTGAAAATATTAACTTTGATTAGCTGGGATCTATCTCTCAGGAATGATGCAAATCATTGCAAGACAGTACTGCTGATACTATCACATTGTGAGAGGTTATTTAGAAGAATGTTGTGGTTGACTGTATCAAAGGCTGAGAAGAGTTCCAGGAGAATTAGAAAGTAGGTGACACGATCATCGAGGGATTCATGTAGATCATAAGTGATGAACAATACAAGAATGTATCTTCTGTGGTTGAATGATTGCTTTCTCTCTATGTAAATCAAGCAACACAAGAGTAATCCCAATCAAGTGGGGGGTTCCTAAATGTGTAATGGTGATCCTCTTATGAACATGTTCACAAGAGAAGCAGTAGAATAGTGTCCAGCCCGTTGTTGCGGGTGGGAAGGGAAAGAGACCCTTTCTTTAAATAGCCCTCACTCACTCTAATAGTGACATGCTTCATCAGAGGGGTCACCCCGACTGCTAAAAGTCGGGGTGGGACGACCGTTTTTCAGGGAGCACTTAAAGATATTGTGTATGGGGGCGTACTATTAAAGATAAAATTCCTCCCCCACTCCTAAAGATATCTATATTAATGGGGTGGGAGGGAAGGTTAAAATATATATACAAATAGGGTGACTAAGGATATGATGGTCCTATGACTTGTCTGGCTTTTTTCCTTCACTATATTTACTAAAGAGGAACACTGACACTACACGTCTGAATTTGTCTGACTTGTTCAGAATTTTTAATAGACTCTATTTCTACCTATATTAATGAGGTTATCTTTTTTGAACATGTAACACTGAGTTCACAATAATAACACCCGGCTACTCTCTTATTTGATAATTTTAGCCAGACAGTTTGCGATACCTTTAAGTCTGGACTCTTGTATGCTTTTACGCGTAATATATTTGGATAGATGATGCTGAGTGGATGTCAGTGTTTAAATTTTGGACATGAGAAGATAAGAAACCTGCTTAGTCACATCTCGTTGGTCTGTACTATGTGATAAATGGTTGCTTGGAAGTTCAAGGCATGATCTGTTTTTGGCTAGAGATATAGCAGCATTTGTTGATATATCTAAAGTAAACAATGGGAAATAATGCAGTAACAAAGAAAAGCAAACAAGTGAAAAGAGTTCCCTTGAGTTCCTATGCCTTGAATATTATGGAGTTAGGGATCTTGAAATATATCCCTTCTCGAGATCTACCTCCAATTTAAATAACATGCATACATTCTATTCTTTCAAACCTAAATGGAACCACAAAAAGGCACTTACAATCTAAAGTCATATATACTACGTAGCCAATGTGTTTTGTATTATAACAAACTTCTTTATTATTTATAAAAGCAATTCCGTATATCATAAGACAATTTTAATAAAAACACACACATATATGTATTTCTTTAGCGAGTCTTTCATATGTCTATCAACATACTGTTATTCGTTTCTGTACATTATTGTTGTTGAAAACACTCTAAAAAAATACACATTATTCTTTAAAAAAAATATATTTTTGCATTTAATAGTACAATTAAATGAAAAAAATAAAAATCCAAGTCGACGCGTTTCGGTGGATCTTTGCTGTGCGCACCACCTTCCTCAGGACAATTTAAAAACAATTCTTATTAGCTGCCTTTAATTAATTTGATCATCAGTCACGGTGTCTATTCAGGCGCTGCTTCCTGATAGTACATATGCTCCTGTATTGGTTACAGATAGATGCATATAAGTTGTTTTTCTCTTCTTCTACTCAAAAACGACTATGCTTATACGTTAGATACTTACTAATTGAACTGTGATGAATCTCAGTAGAGCGTTATTTACTATGTTGACTAGTATTTTCAGTCCGCGTTATCGGTGTGTTTTTTTCTTTGAATGTGCATATGGGCACCAGAGTTAAAATTATTTCTAGTTTGGTATCTCCTGACGATTAAAAGGTTATTTCATTTAATTTCCTTTCTCGTGTGCTTTCGCTGGGGATTTCTTCAATTGTCCCACTTCCAGCATATATCTGGTGCCTCCTCGTTTGTGTCTTTCGCGGTTCGTGTTCGAGGCACCAGATATATGCTGGAAGTGGGACAATTGAAGAAATCCCCAGCGAAAGCACACGAGAAAGGAAATTAAATTAAATAACCTTTTAATCGTCAGGAGATACCAAACTAGAAATTATTTTAACTCTGGTGCCCATATGCACATTCAAAGAAAAAAACATGCCGATAACGCGGACTGAAAATACTAGTCAACATAGTAAATAACGCTCTACTGAGATTCATCACAGTTCAATTAGTAAGTATCTAACGTATAAGCATAGTCGTTTTTGAGTAGAAGAAGAGAAAAACAACTTATATGCATCTATCTGTAACCAATACAGGAGCATATGTACTATCAGGAAGCAGCGCCTGAATAGACACCGTGACTGATGATCAAATTAATTAAAGGCAGCTAATAAGAATTGTTTTTAAATTGTCCTGAGGAAGGTGGTGCGCACAGCAAAGATCCACTGAAACGCGTCGACTTGGATTTTTATTTTTTTCATTTGATTGTACTATTAAATGCAAAAATATATATTTTTAAAAGAATAATGTGTATTTTTGAGAGTGTTTTCAACAACAATAATGTACAGAAACGAATAACAGTATGTTGATAGACATATGAAAGACTCTCTAAAGAAATACATATATGTGTGAGTTTTTATTAAAATTGTCTTATGATATACGGAATTGCTTTTATAAATAATAAAGAAGTTTGTTACAATACAAAACACATCGGCTACGTAGTATATATGACTTTAGATTGTAAGTGCCTTTCTGTGGTTCCATTTAGGTTTGAAAGAATAGAATGTATGCATGTTATTTAAATTGGATGTAGATCTCGAGAAGGGATATATTTCAAGATCCCTAACTCCATAATATTCAAGGCATAGGAACTCAAGGGAACTCTTTTCACTTGTTTGCTACTATTTACCCTGTTCCCTTGACACAGAAGGGTTACTCTCTTTTGATTGATACTGTAACAAAGAAAAGCAGCATAACAAAACCTACGAGCGTAACTCACAACAAAACTGCCAAAACACAACACAACGACTACATTACACCACAACTGGCTCACACAGCAGTAGCACAAAAATACAGCAGCATAAAAACAAATAGAACACATCACAACCTCAACAAAATGCCACACAACAAGCATGCACAAACATTGCTGTCACACATTATCACCAACAGAATCCAGTTTTATAATACAGAAGTACAAGGTGTTTGAAGCAAGCACTGCCTTATTTTACCACCAAGGACATGAAACAGAGCCAGACAGAAATGTTTTGTGATCCGGCCCCTCGTCTCTAGCATAGATGAACAAGCATTTGCAATGCAATAGGTCTCGCATTAATGAAAGTTAATCTACTTGCAATGCAATAGCTTAAACTGTCACAAATGCAAGACCTATCACATTGCAAATATTTATTTTTGTTATTAGCGTTTGTGCAGCGCTTTCAAATTCATGAAGGTCATGCCCCTTTCTTTAGACAAGCCAGGTTTACAGAAAAGAGCGTTTCCAACATTAAAGTGACACTTCAGCATGGAGGCATTAACAAAAAAAGCATCTGTTTGTCAAGTTGACAAACAGATGTTTTTTTTATGGTAGAAGGTCCCATGCCACACTATTACTATAATGTCGGCCACATACCTTTCTTTAGATACTGTTTGTGTAAAGAAAGGGGTGCGGCCTCGATGAATGTGAAAGTGCTGCATAGGTGCTAGTAAACAAAATAAATAAATAAATGAATAAGCGTGCCTGTTAGATGCATAACGGCTGCTAAAATAAATAAATAAAAACCGCGGTCACAGACCACCATAGGTACAAATTAAAATAAAAGCAGCCGGGGTGCTGCGAGGTAGTGGGTGGAATAGGGGAAGAGCACTAAATAAAAAAGTGTTTGACGACTTACAAAGCAGACCATGTAACAACGCCAGTAAACAGTCCAGTCGTTATGGGAGATAACAAATGCAGACAAGGCGGTACCAAAGAGGGACGAACAAGCCTAATAATGACTTGGAAGCCTGCGTTTAGGAAGAACAATGACACAGGCAAATAAAAAATATGGGTGGAGAGTGGGTGGGGTGTCAAATCCATACTTTACTACTGCATGCCTAGCAGCACCGCATGCACTGCCCAGCCTCGACCTCAACCTAAAAATGGGACAAATTCCAGGTTGTATACTGCTTTTAAAGCACTGAAGTCAGACACTCTGGGGAAATTATAATGCTCTTTATTGATCTTAAAACTGTGCATTTTTTAGCTGAAGAATACTGCATTGAATGACGTTCTGTGCAAGCTCCTTTTAGAATGTGAACGAAGCAGATTTTGATAAAACCTGGCCCAATACTGTGAGCATTTGCTTCTGCTGATGACGTTCCTCTCAATCAACTTTGAAACTTTTTCAATATTCTATGTTTCCCTTCGCATTATGTTCTAATTTCTTCAGACAACCACCTACGGAAATGTTTCAAGACTGTAGGCCAAAACTGTGTAGGCAGGAATTGAACTTCGATTCAATAGAGATTCATCCAGCTGTCAAGTCACTTAAGTTTCTTCTTGCGGCCCACAGTGCAAGACTTTCTTTTAGCCAAAGAGCAATCCAGAAAGTGTGTTACCAAGGGTCTCCTATACAGAATTTACGTTTAGCGACCACATGACCTTAGGAATTTCCAAAAAGCACTAATTATTCAGTGTGACTCACAACACATGGAAAGGCAGACAGTCTCCAGCCTTACTGCACTGAAGGACTGACTCTTCTTCTTAAGAGGGGTGTTCCGACAGCTATGGAAAGGTGGTCCTTCAGAGACCTTCTGGAAAAGACATCGCCCTTATTGAAGAGACCCTTACGACAGAGCTTTATTTCACCGAACTCCTTACAGCAGCTGCCTTATAGTCCATATAGTGCTTTTCAAGGAGTATGTGACTATTTCACATAAATGGCCATCCGGATAGACGTGAGGTTTCTTTCCCAAAGCCCTGCATAAAGTAGGGAACTGGAGAAATTGAAGCACTACTAATGCTTCTGCTGAGATCTCACGGATGCTGTCTATTCCCCGTGCTTAAAAGCATTCAATTGAAGGGCAATGTTGTCCTGCTTCAGCTAATTGTTGAAAGGGAAATTACATGGCATAGCATTTCAGTTCGTCAGGAATAAATTGGCTTTCCCTGTAAAGAGTTTTGAATTAGAAAGTTTCTGAAAGTCGAGACAATTCAGGGCTGACAACCAGTAATTTTAGAACTACATGAAATTAGTTGATACCATGGAGCCACCTTAATAATGTTGGAAACTTTTTTCACGTTTGCCATTTCTATAAGTTATGCACATCTTAGATGTTAATAATGGAAGGGGCTTCACGATATATTTGGGGAAATTGCCCATGTTCGAGTCGATTTTACAGGTGAGAGGGTCTATGTACTTTCATAAATCTATAATAGACCTAATTGAACGGCTGTGAGGGAGATGGGAAAACAGCGCTGTTAATGGTAAAGTAAAATTATGCTGTGTATGAAAATGCCTACGTTATTAAGACAATTGACTGTTCATACTGTATTGTACCTTAACAAAATTCGTCATGGATAAAAAGTGTTGCCATTTTCTTTTAGGGGGACATTTTGGTTGCTTTCCTGTCCCGAAAGAATGTGCCATCAGCCATTGCAGTTCATTTCGCAGGAGACTGCGATTTAAATACAATTTATAGTTCATGTCAAGATTTTTATTGTGTTAAATTGTCCAGAGACAAAATCGATTAGATTCGCTTGGGAATAATGATGCATGGACTGTCGGACCCATTGGTGCTCTATGGAACATTCCAGTGTTCGATGGATGTCTGCCTTATTATGGAGGTGCACGTTTTCACAATCTAGCAAACATCTGAAAAAAATTAAGCAATTCTATTTTATTCTATTTCTTGAAAAGAGATCAGAGGAATTCCAAAGAAAAGATGCTCTTTTAGTTCATGTTTCTAAATTCGTCTGAGGAGGTATTGCATTGTTTTTAGGTCTGGCCTAGAGACAGCTTTTGGTGCCTCGCCAGGCTCATGTAATCCAAAAACAAACTAAATAAAAAATATATACAAACATAAAGGGGCTTTGGCATTGTGTTTGTGCCCACCACACCCTACAACATGGTATAACTGGTCATCCCACTACTGTAATTGGCTCTCTTGCACTGATAATTAGGCAATTCACTTGTTGGTATGTGCACATCCACCTAAAACGAAGGGCCTTTTTTCTTTCCATACTTTATTCTATTTAATTTTTTAAGCCATACTTCTTTGTTTAAACCATGTCGCCAAGTTACAATACTTCAAAGCAAATGGTACATTTTCTTTGCATTAAGAATGAACATATTTACATGTTATGAGCATTCATTCTAAAAAGGGTTTCTATAGTTTTTCCAAGAACACTCACGCTGCTTTATTTAGATCTCTTTTGCAAGTATAAAGCAGCTATATTCGAGCAGTGGCATGTTTTTTTTTTCTTGTTTTATTTTGTCCCGTATGCTTGCAATAAAATAACATAAATGTAACCATTGCATCAGCATATCAGGACAAGACCTGTTGGCCTTGTCAATGCTGGTGAAATACAACCTTTTAGTTATAGAACACTATTGGATAATATTCACACAAATTGTTCTTAGTCGTTTTTCTTCAGAGTTGATGAAACTGTATAGATATGTTCTTCATTTTTCTGTTTAACGGTTTTGTACGGCTGGAACTGTCAATATTGAGTGTCAATAGTCTTGAGCATAGGGGTCGAAGGTCGTGTGCATCCGCAGGAAGACATTTTGTTACAATAGAATAAATAGGAACAAACGTCTCGGAGTAAATGGAATGCCTTCTATGTCTTCCCTAAGGAAATGAACAGAACCTTGATAAAGAAAGTTAAGGTTTTAGTAATTAAGAGAAAATAATTGGTAAAACATAAATGCTCAATAAACAGCAGTATCAATCTAACAAAACCTTCATTATAGACAAAGAACCCTGCAATAATTTACATATTTAAATATTGTTTTACTATCGAATGGAAATATATTGAAGCGCAGTGCCAGAAGGAGGCTCAGAACTGACAAAACAGAGGAAAAACACAGGCAATGTATGGCAAGTCTCTCCCACAATTTTTTTCAACAGAATTGTAGGATTTAGGGGTGTGTGAAAAATACGTAGTTTGCTTTTGTGTGATTACGCACATTTTGGCAACATTACACGAAATTATGCGTAATCATAAGAAATGCAAATCTGTCACTTAGCACCATATTTTTTTTTATCAAAAAGCCATCACAACTCATAGATGACTGAAGATTACACCTTAGGGAGGGTGGCTGGAGCATACACACTGTAAGAAGGAAGAGTAAAATTAGGCATTATGGGCCAGATGTATAAAACAAAATGTTTTGCGATTCCCTAATTGCAAATCTTTGCGATTAGCAATTATGGAATCGCAAAAAAGCATGCATGAAAGTGTATAGTCCACTTTCTGCGATTCCTAAGTGGTCGCAAATTACCTACCTCATGAATATTAATGAGATAGGTCGCAATTTGTGACCCCCTTGGAATCGCAAAAATCACAGGAATGGTGGCCTGTTGAGATCAACAGACTACCATGTCTGTGATTACTTTTAAATAAAGCACTCTTTTTTTTGTAAGCAGCCCGTTTTCCTTGAAAGAAAACAAGATGCTTTACCAAAAGAATAATTAAAAGTTTTCTTTTGCATTTTTTAAGAGCAGTGAGTGGTCTTTGGGACCACTGCCTGCTCAAAAAATGCTTCTAACAAACATTCACAAAGGGGAAGGGGTCCCTTGGGAACCCCTTCCCATTTGTGACTTGAAGTAGGTGGTAAAATGAGAATGTTTTGCGACCACATTCACGGTCACAAATCATTCTTTAATTCCGTTAGGATTTGCTATGTGGAAGGGATGCCCTAAACACGCCCCTTCCAAATAGCAATTCGCAAACCTATTTCTTGATCCGGTAACAGCTTACCAAATCGCAAAATTGGGTTTGATGCATCGCAAAAGCATTTTTTGCATTTTGCAATCGCAAACAGGCTGTTTGGAGACCCCTGCTCTACACCCACAAAGGAGACCCAAGATGGTGTTCAATGAGCCAAGAGACCCCTCATTCCCTTTCTTTGAAACCTCATGGGTCAGAACCTGAACACAGCATAAGTAAAATGCTACTCAGTTACTGTGTTGTCCTGATGTTGGGCGGAACTTGCTACTACAGGTAAATCTGATAGACTAGGTTGATGTGTTTTCTTTGTGCATTAAACACCTCTTCTTCCGGGCTATTCAACGAATGAGGAGTATTATGCAGAAACAGCATTTATCACAACAGATATATCATGTTTTGCCTTTTGCTGGACATTTTCCCTGATTACGCTTGCAGGTTTTTGCTGGTGAAATTTGTCAAAGAATATCACTAGTCAGAATTCTAATCCTTGATTAAATTCCTGCATGCAAAGGATTTGGAAATTTCCCAAACAGTAAACCCAGAGTTGGAGACTTTGTGAGTACCACTTGTTGCTTACATAAACAGAATAGCTTCTCTATAAGCTTCACAAAAGCAAACAGTTACGTGGGATGATTTCCAACTCACAATCTCTTACTTTTGCACCCTACCACAGTGCAACCAAAACATGCAGGGGCATATTTACCAATCTGTCTCTCAGCACAACAAAGCAAGTCACATTGCTGCACTGTGTGACAGGAAAAGGGCAGGAATGTGCTTATTTAACATAATATGACACATTCCTGCCTTTTCCCAGCGTCTCAAATTATAGCCTTGATAACAACATATGATATCTCAAATGACATCATTTCTGATTACACACTGCATGGTAGAGTGGCTAGTTATAGTTAATGTAGTGTGGCGAGTGAGGTGACATGACTGTGTACGGAGATGCATAAGCTATAGTAAAGTGAAGGTGGTGTGTAAATTATAAATTTAAATTATACCTATAACTTTAGAATTTCTAATGTTTGCATAGGTTAAGTTGTGGGTGTATAGACAAAAAAAATATGTTTTCCTACCTATAACTTATCCTTAAGCTCTGTTTTTTTTAATTGAAATTGAATGGTTTTTATTTTTGACAAAATGTGTTTCAAATTGTAGTGTTGAGTGTCATTCAGGTGGGTGTTGTTAAGTGGAGTGTCAAAGAGTATAGTGGAGGACGCTGTCATACAGTCTAGTGTCAGAGGGCCTGATTACGATCTTGGAGGATGGTATACTCCGTCACAATTGTGACAGATATCCCATACGCAATATTAGAAGTTGCATGGGATATAATGGAACTTTTAATATGGCAAATGGGATCTCCTTCACGTTTGTGACTGAGTATCCCATTCACCAAGATCGTAATCAGGCCCAGAGGCTCTAGATTTGTAGAGGATAACGTTGAGTAGAGTTGAGTGGACTAACATATAGTGGAGTAAAGTGTTATTCAGTGGAGTGGCATCTGGTGTTGTGGAGGGGAGAATCACAGAGTGGAGTGGTGTGTTGTTCAGTGGAGTAGCAACTTGTACAGTACAATTGCGTGTTGTACAGTTATGTGTCATTGATTTTAGTGTCATAGAGCTGAGTGTTATGTAGCGTAGCCTAATGGAATGGTGGAGAGCCTTGTACAGCATAATGGGATGTATGACGTTACAACGCATACTTTTACAACGCCTACCTTTACATCGCAAGTTTTACAACGCATACCATTACAACGCATAGTGCTTTTGGGCGCTGGATAGTGAATAGTTTAATTTACTATTCCAACTCCAGTCCCCGTGGATAGTAGGGAAGGTGTTGGATAGTACATTAAACCTATTCCCTATCCTAGAGCGCCCCCCCAGCGCAATGCGTTGTAATGGTTTGCGTTGTAAAAGTTGCGTCGTAAAGGCACTGCGTGGTAAAAGTTGCGTTGTAAAGGATGTATAACGCATAATGTCATACAGTGGAGTCTTTTACAGTGGACTGTGATACAGTGTTGTACAGTAGAGGAGAGTGTCATAGAATGGATTGATGTGTGATATAGTTGAGTGGCATGTCATAGAGAAGAGTTGAGTGGCTTGTGCTAGAATGTCATACAGTATAGTATAGTGGCATAGACTGGATGGGGATACAGTGGATTAGAATGCTGCAGAGTGGCATAGAGTGTTGTAGAGTGGAGCTGCGTAGAGAACAGCACAGCAGCATACAGCGGACTGTCTTACAGTGAAGTGTCAAACAGTGGTGTAGAGTAGGGCAATGTATCATACAATTGAGTAGATTGGAGTGGAGTAAAATGTAAAACAATGGAGTGTATGTTGTAGAGTAGAGGGGCTTGGATTGGAGTAGAGTGACCTGGCGTATTATACAGTGGAGTGAAGTGTTACAGAGTGGAGTGCTGTGCCATACAGTGGAGTGGACTAGTGTGTTGTATAGTGCTTTAACGTGTCAGAGAGCTGAGTGGGAAAGCATAGAGTAGAGTGTTGTAGATTGGAGTGGCATACAATTCAGTGTCGTAGAGAGTTGTAAAGTGAGGTGGTACAGAATGTTGTAGCGTTGAGTGGCATACAGTCAAGTGGCATACAGTGGAGTGGCATGCAATAGAGTAGTGGAATACAGTGGAGTACAGTGGAGTAAGGTAGAAGTAATTGAGAAGTGTATCAGATTGTCGTAGAGTGGCATAGAGTTGAGTAGAGTGTCATACAGTAGCATAAAGGAGAGCAGAGTATTATATAGTTAGGCTTTCCTGTTTTCAGTTTCAATTTTTGGTAAATTCTGTTGGGGTTTTGTCAGTGTTTTGCAGTGATTTCAATACCTTAAAAAACAGTGGTTATCAGTGGTTACGCATTTTTGCACCATTAAAACCAACAGAAACAGTGTTTTCCAGTGTTTATGGAATGTTGCGTTTTTTTTATTGTTTGCTTTATGCACTGATAGCGCAATGTATAAAGAAAGTGTACGTATAGTGTATATGAGGTCCAAATACATTTTTGCAAATGTAACTTAATGTAGTACACCATAAAATACTACTTCAGTTAGTCTTTGGTCATGTATGCTTGCTCTTTCCTTCCCATGTAAACTTTTTTCCGTGAAAATGCCCTCTCAACTTTGGCACTTGAGATGGGTAACCCCAATACAGCCAGCACACAATCTGTTAACTCTGGCTATTGATGTAGCTGTCCATACCAATACTGGTGCACTTGAAGATTGCAATTATCAGGGGAGGTTCTGCAACATTTGCGTTGAACTGGGCGCTTATGCCCTCAGAGTTATTGAAGCGGTCAAAAATGAAGCAGCACTTTTGAAACTACGGAGGGGCATACAGTGTAATAGATTGTTGTACAGTGGAATAGTGTTGTATAGTGCTGTAGAGTGGACTTCTATAGAGTAGAGTAGAGTGTTGTAGAGTGGAGTGGCATTAAGTGGAGTGTTGTACAGAAGTGTAGAGTGGGGTAAAGTGTCATATAATGGACTCAGGTGGAATGGCATAGCGTATAGTGGTGTAAACTGTCATACAGTGGAGTGATGGCTCATACAGTAGAGTGCCATGGAGTGGATTACAGTGTAGTGGTGTATCATACACTGGAGTAAAGTGTCAGAATGAAGTGGCGTGTTGTACAAGGGAGTGGTATGCTGAGTCAAAGAGTGTGGGAATCAGTCATAGGGTGGAGTAGGGTGGAGTGGCATAGAGTGAAGTACAGTGTTGTAGTGTGGAGTGAGATAGAGAGTAGTATAGTGGAGTAGTATAGACTATTGTCGAGTGGAATGACATTCAATTGCAATTGAGTGGAGTGGCCTGAGTTTGGAGTATAGTGTGTTATAGGGTAGAGTGGAATACATTGTGGTGGAGTAGCATTGAGAGAGCTGCATAGAGTGTTGTAGAGTGCAGTAGAGTCTTATAGAGTGGCATAGAGTGGACTACAGTGTTGTGACCTGACATAGACTGAAGTACAGAGGTGTACAGTGGAGACGCATAGAGTGGAGTGGAGTAGAGTTTGGTAGAGTGGAGTGGTGTAGAATATCCTAGAGTGGATGATGGGTTGTAGATTAGAAGAGACTCAAATAGCAAAGACTGCAGACACATTAAATGCAGTGTTGTCAGTGTTGTGTTGTAGAGTGTTGTATCATGGAGTATGAAGGCATACAGTGTCATGGCGTGTTGTGGCATACAGTGAACTGGTGTGGAATGGAGTGAGTGCCATGCAGTGGAGTAGCGTTCAATGGAGTGGCATAGAGTAGAGTTGCATACACTGGTTTAACATTTAGTAGAGTAGTGTACAGTGGAGTGGCGTACAGCAGAGCGGTGTCGAATGGAGTGACATACAGTGAAATAGCAGTTGAGTGGCATCCAATGGAAAAGCGTAAAGTGGAGTGGTGTAAAGGCAGTGACATTTACTGGAGTGGTGTAAAGTGGAACACTGTACAGTGGGGATGCAGAAAGTGGTATATTCTAGGGATGAGTGGCATGGAGTAGAATGACATTTAGTGTATAGTGTAGAGTGGAGTGGTGTACAATGGAATAGCGTAGAGTAAAATAGCATAGAGTGGAGTAGCGTACAGTAGAGTGGCTTATGATGGAGTGGCCTAGACTTGAGTGCCGTACAGTGAAGTGGTGTACAGTAGAATAGCATACAGTGGAGTGGGGTAGAGAGGAGTAGCTTGTAGTGGAGTGGCATACAGTTGAATAGCATAGAGTGAAGTTGCCTACAGATGAATAGCTTAGAGTGGATTTGCGTAGAGTGGATTAAAGTAGGATATAGCGGGGTAGAGCTGACTGGCATACATGTAGTGGCGTACAGTGGTATAACATAGACAGGAGCAGCACAGACCGGAGTTGCATACAGTGGGGTAGTGTAGAGTGGATTGGCGTAGAGCGGAGCTGAATACTGTGAATCAGCAGAGTGAAGTGGCATACAGTAGAGTGGCTTACAGTGGAAGAGAGTAGAGCCGATTGGTGCAGAATGGACTGACGTTCAGCAGAATGTCATAGAGTAGAGCAGCGTACAGTGGAGTTACATACAGTGGAATGGCATAGAATGGAATGGTGTAGAGCGGAGTAGAGTGGAGTGGCAGACAGTGGAGTAACTTAGAGTGGAGAGATGTACAGTGCAGTGGTGTACAGTGGATTAGCATCACTTTATCGTCCAAACCTCCTTTTATGACAGTCTTCAAGTTGGTGCTTTGCACTAGGGTGTCTTTTCTCCAAAAGTAGTAACACCATTCCATGTGGGACAATCTGCCCCCTTACCTACTCTGTATGCTCCACCATATCCCTCTTGAAAAAGAGGAGGGACTTCATCTGGACATAAAGTGTGGTGTTCTACTATGACCACACAAATTAGTTCCAGGGGGAGTACCGCCATTTTGCGGGTTATAATAATGCAAAGAAAGGTCAGGCGGAGCAGAATATGACTGTTAATTCTCTGCATCAAGATTTGATATGCTGTGGCGAAGAAGCGGCCTCTTGAAGGTTTAAGGGCTCATTCCACCAGAGCTAAGACTGCCATCACTGCACTACCACATGGAGTCCCAGTCCTGGACATCTGTCAGACAGCAACTTGGGCATCCCTGCACATATTTATCAAGCATTACCGCCCGGACAGTAAAGTCTGCAGATACAGCTATTTTGGTAGTTTGGCCCTGCAGGACTTTTTAGTCTGAAATTAGTCTGTAGCCCTCTGCGGGGATGGTATTGCTTGTTTATCTAATTAAAGGTAAGAAATCTGCAGCTAGATGTCTCTATCAGAGGAAGTTATTTACCTCTGGTAGCACCTTACCGGTAGAGACAAGATCTAGCCGCAGATTCATAACTGACTGGCCCACACATCCAGTTTCTAGAGTCGGAGCTAATTCCTTTCAGGGTCCTACTTTACAAGTACACCAAGGTCAGTATTCTTAATGGCTCTGCATTTTTTATGTGAAAAGTAACTGACATCAGAGCGCTAAAGGCGCACCTATATAGGTGTCAGGAATGTCAACGATCAACGCCACCTACCGGCGGGTAGGGTTTTGCTTTAGGGAAACTCCTCCGGGTCCTGTCTGTAGCCTGGGAAAATTTAAAGGTAAGGAATCTGAGGCTAGCCATTGACTCTACCAGATAAGGTGTTAGTTATTGAAGGTAAGTAACATACTCTTCAGCCCCAGAGAAGTTTAAAGAGTAAGACCACAGGCACTCTACGTTTAGTGCTGCCAACTTACACAGCTACAGCACCCTCAAAACCTCTTATATAACATTTAGAGGTCCCACGATCGCACAGTAGGTCCAATCACCCACTACATGCCAGATGGAGCATTACATCGAATTGATAGGTGGCAGAAGGTTATTCACCATACTTTCAGCCCTTTTTTCCTGACATTCTACCATTGCCACAACATCTTACAGAGGACCACTTATCAATTATTTGAGAAGTTCAGACTCGATTGGTCAAGGGAGCAATAGAGTACCAGAAGGAGCACCCTGTTATTTTCTGATTCTTAGAAAAGGATACAGGTCTTTGTCTGATCTCAGCCTTCTGAACTTCTCAAGAAAGGATAAGTACAAGATGCTCACCCCGATCCAAGTGCTTTTCGGCCTCGATGCAGAAGACTGTATGTTAGTGCTAGGCTTGCAGGATGAGTATTAATCTCTTTAAACCACTCTGTGGTTGAATCTGATGTTTCTACTACAGGTGAGGAATCTGCAGTCAGTGTCTACAAGAAAAGGCTTTAGTTGAGTAACTTGTTAATCAGTGTTAAGTGTGACAGAATAAAGGAAATAAATGGGTTGAGGAGAAAAAACACTGACCTTTACATTCATCCTTAAGGTCACCTAGCCATAATGTTATATTTTTAAATGCCTCTTAGCTGGGACAGATATATGCTATGATTCAGTTGCTGGTGGTGACACTCTGGGATTTATTTTTTCCAGTTTTCTTTTACGAGATTTTCCTGCTACTGGCCACCAGCTATGTTCAGCTGGTGACCTGGAAAATCTGAGTAATTGAGCAACATGTTCAATCATATGAGGCTCTTTTTAACCAGGATTTTTTTCATTCTTTATACATGATCGACACAACCAACCTCGTTCTGCTTTTTCCTTCCTCATTGAAATATAGCTGACTAGTTTGCTAGTTTAGCAGCATGGTGTTTTGGGTGGAATTGTATTTTCACTTAAAACTTAAAAGAATAATTTGTTCTTGCTGTATCATGAGTGCACCTGACAATCATGGCTACATCCTCACCTAATGAGCTGTCACTTCACTACCTTTTGGATGGGTTCTTACTACACAAATACTTATTTTTAATTTTTAATGTTGGATTTCAGCAGTGAACAAGGCGTCGTTATACAGCATAACTAAAATTATACAGTGAGTTCTTGAACACAATGAGTCATGGACCAGAAGCAAATTACCAGTCATTACAGTGAGTGGCAAAATTAGTAGCTCGAGTCTCAAAATTGGGGGATAGGAGGGACATTTATCTTACACAATATCAACATTAATTAGAAAGGGACAGCATTACATAATCTGATAGACTTTTGGCAGCAGACTCTTACCTTAGAATTATCCCATGGTATCAGACTGGATCTAGAAGTATTTTGTGAGCAATATTGTAGAAAACTGGCTCTTCATGTTGTGCAGAGTCTATTGGGTTCCCAATTGGCCTACACAGACTAAAGTAGATAATACTAATGCTGTTCTTTTGTGGTATTATGGGCGAGCAGTTAGGCTTATCAGAGATTACTGCGAAGTATTTGTTGTACTCACTGAGGTAATAAAAGGGACACCGAAAAAATACATCTATGACTAAATTAGATAAACAACACTACTTTTTATGTTTTAAAACAAAGAACTTTGTTTATAGTGAAGTACTCCTTTCAATATCAATTTTTACAGGTAAGGAAATAGTTCATACTTGTACACCTTTCGGCACAATGCAGTCCTATGGGAGTAAAAGTCATATATGTAATAAAGGAAAGTTCAGTCTGTTTCAGGGGATCACATACTGGGTTCAGAGTTGTAGTGGGCCAAGGTCCAAAGTACTACCTGCAGTTCTTCAAGAAGATCCCAGATTCATCCGGGAGCAGGGTGCTGGTGAGGTTGGTAGGGGGACCTCCTAAAAAGAGGCTGCACAGGTGGACTTGGGGACAAATCAGAGCTCCCAGATGGAGGCTTGGGCCGCAAGGGATCTTGGAACAAGGGAGCACAGCTAGTTTGTTTGTACCCAGCCTAGGCCGCTCCGGTGCAGAGTAGTCACATCTGCGAGGCTGAATGCTTAAAGGTGCTCCTTGTGGCTTGGGTGAAACAGCTGGCAGGGGCAAAATCAGGACAGGTAGGCCACTCACAAAGTGAGTCTCAGTGATGGTGACACCTCTTAACAGCTGCTCGGTCGTGGTGCAGTTGGAATCCAGATTGAACTCACTTCTCTATTCCAAGGGAGACTGTAGGTGATTTTCAAAGTGCTGGCAGGCTACCCAAGGCTTTGGTTACACTCCAACTTGCAGGACAACTCACACTGTTTCTATTGTCCAGTTGCAAGAAGGTGGGCTTTCACTCCAAATGGATTTAGCTGTTCTGCAGTTCTTGATAGGCAGTGACTTCTTCATCCTTCTCTTGATCCGTCGAATCTGAGTTCTTGAGTTCAGGGATGCCACTTAAATACTAAGCCTGGGCCGTAAAATCCGCTCAGCTCGTGGAGTTTGCAGATTTTTGGCAACTCCACGTTCAACGTAGAAGGCAGAGTTACCCCAAAATTCTGCGATCCACGGCGGAGAGCTTTTCCCTTGTTTGCGCTTTCAAAATGTGTTTTCGCGACTTACCAGGATGACTGCGTTCGGAGTTTTACTATCCGTTCGCGTGCCCCACGAGATTTTGGTAGCCGGCCGCGCGATCCCGTGATTACGAACACGTCATTCGGACATGCCATTGGACATCCGGTGGAAGTTTAGTGACGCTTGCGATGCCGAACACGCAAAATTTGCAATCTGGCCAAAAATGTCTCTTGAGCAGCATAAAACCTTCTAAAAAAAATGATGATTTGGATGAAAAAAACTCAGATTGACATTTGACTGTACTTTGTTGTGCAAGGAGTCCTTTTTCTTTCTTTTACTTTTGTTTTGGAGAGGAAGGAAGTGCCCCAGAGTCTCCAACTTCCTGTTCCTGTCCAGCAGGCTCATCACAGTGCTTTGTCCATGTCCTGTTCACTTTTCATTTGGATTTGAAACCAGAAAGATCATCCTTTGTGTCTGCTGCATCATATACCATTGGATTTGAGGACGTTTGAATTTGAGATTTTACAAGTAAATTGGTGTTGTTTGTTTGTGGCATTGCAGTTGCTGCAACTACAATTGTTGTATTTTTCATAATTAAAAAAATATATTGTGGGTAGCCAGTAGACCCAGAGCTAGTCATGGTGGGTGCATGAAACAACTGTTTCTGTGGCGCCTGTTGAATTTAAACATCATTTAGGGCATGGATGCATTGGATTGAATTGCAATTTTTGGGGTATTTCACTTTTTTGGTGTGGGTTAAATAAATGCCTTTGTTGTGTGTGTCATTTTGAATTTAATTGCATTAAAGCTGTGTTGTTTAGCATGCCTCCTTTGTCTGGCCATATAGGACTGCATGAGTTCATTGTTTTCCAGGCCTCCTGCTTGTTGTGACTGTGAGTGACCACTTAGCTGGTGGCAATTTGTGGTGGTAGTTTAGAAGTGTGCTGCTTTTTCCATATAGGCCTGCATGTGTTTCCTTTGTTCCTTTTGGCCTAGACTTCTTGTTGTTGTGGCTGGCGACCATTATGAAGCCAGGCAGTGTGCTTTTGCCATAGGCCTACATTGTCTGTATTCCCTTACTTGTTGTTGTGGGCTTGGCCATGTGGCTGGTATCGATTTTGTGGTGGTAGTTCAGTAGCGTGCTGCGTTTGCCATTTAGACCTGCAAGTCTGTCCTTTGTTGCTCTTGGCTTACTGCTTCCATCCCCTTTGCCAGCTGCAGCTCCTTGAATGACGTGATGCGCAAATTAATGCCAAACAGGTTCCATTTCCATTACATTTGTATTTGTATTTTTGTTTTTGTTCTTCTTCTTTCCTATCCTTCCTGAGTGTACACAGTAAGTATACCATGAAAGCCCTTGTTGTCAAAGTATCACAAATGGCTACACTGTTATTTTTTTTTTATAACTTAAACTTAGTTAATGAAATGTAATAATATAACACTAACAAGTGTAACAACCACACACTAAGTTATATATTACATTTGTTTATTTGCACTAGTAGTAATTGAACCATAACAACAAATGCAACATTTCACTGATGTTCTTTTCCTGGCTTCTTTGTTTTTAGGTGCCTAAAAATACAGAGGAGGAGGTGTCATCATCACCCCTTGTACTCCCAGACAGAAGTCCTGCTGCGCACCACGTCACATCCATGTTTGACCACAGACATTTCTGCAACTTGTGCACCTGCATCCTGCTGACATCGGAAGGAAAAAGATGGCCCCAAAGAAAGGTACCAGGTCCTCCAGTACCAAGAAAGTTGCCAGTGAGAAGATGGAATAGGAGAAAGAAGTGGCACTGCCACTTGCCAAGACTGGTGTGCCAGCCAATATGTTTTGGGGAAAGCAAAAATTTTGCCTACATCAGCGGTGTGCGGGGACTAAGCTGGGAGCAGCACCTCTGCATCAGCGGGCCCACCCCACCAACCTAGGCCCATGCCCATGAGTGTCGCAGAGGTAGCCAGTCTACTTGCGCAATCGCCAACAAGCAGTGATGTTGAAGTGTCATTATTGCAAAGTGGTACCCAATCAACGCAGGTGGAAACTCAGCAGATAAGTGGGCAACAACAGCCGGAACAGCAGCCAGAACAACAGCCGCAACACCAGCCCACAATAGTAGTTGTTCCTCCCAAAGTAGGGGCAGTTCAGGAAATCGAGCTTCCTGCAGACGAAGCGGAGCAAGCCACTCTTTCAGAAGATCCATTGCCTTTCAGATCCCCAGCAAGGAAAAGGAGGGTTAGTCCATCAACTTCTTCTTGAAGCCCCCTTCTGATGATCTAGATACAATTTGGAAGCCACCAGCTCAGTCTGAGAGTGACGCATGCCACAAGACAAGGCTAGAGAAAAGGAAGGTGCCAGAAAGCCTTAGAGTTACGGAGGTATATGTAGAAGAGGGGGATGATGACGAGCCAATCATCATGAACATCACTCCCGGCCCAGTGGAGATGGAGACCAACATTATTACCCTATCCCAAATTGCTGAAAGGGATGTAGCACGGATACCACCAAGACAGGTAACACCACCTCCAGCTTCAATATTTGTATTTGCTGAGGCCCGGCAGGGACCTACATCCAGCACAACCACCACCTCAGTAGATAGTAGTGATACTGCCCAGAGTCAAAATGCAGGCATACCCTCCAGTTCATCCGGTATTGCAAGTGGCACCACCAGCAGCACAAGAAAGTTCAGCTCCTCAGTTTGGAACTTCTTTTCGGTTAGCAGTAAGGAGCAGAACGTTGCTATATGCTCAATTTGTCGGCATAGTGTTAGTCGAGGTAAGCTTGGCACAGACTATGGTACCGGAGGCTAAACAACCCATCTTAAAAAACACCACTTGATCCACTGGGAGGAACACCTTAAAGCCCTAAAAAGTAAAACTGCACCCATTGCTGTTGATGTGGATGAAGAAGTAGAAGAAGATATGATCACGGAGGAAGGTGAACTAGAGGGAGAAATTTTCTCTGGCACATAAAGAGTCCTTGTCCCCAGCAGTGTAGTGGTACCACCCAAATCCTCAGCAACATCTCAGTGGCACCGTAGTAAGAGTCAGGCTGAGACACCAAGGCAACAGAGTACTGCAATGAAAAAATTGTGTTGTTGAGTCTAACTGGGTTCAAGAAGTCACCTGCATCAGCTGCACCAGAAAGGAAAATAATCCAGCCTACCATTGTTAGCATGTTTAGGTTGGAGGAGCAGTACAAACGCAACCACCCAACGGCATGTTTGTACAATGCGAAGCTGGCTAAAATGTTAGCCCTGGACCTACTCCCTTTTTCTTTTGTGGAAGGGGTGAGTTTCCTTGAATTTGTGATAGTCACATGCCCAAAATGGAAGGTTCCCACAAGGTCCTATTTTGTCAGAGTTGCTGTTCCAACACTACATCACGATGTGCTGGAATTGCTTGGACAAGCTTTGCCGCAGAGTGTTGGTCACAATATCCACCTGACAACAGACATGTGGACCAGTTGCCAAACCACTGATTACATGTGCATCACTGCACACTGGATCTCTTTCCTAGGGGTTAGAGAAAATATATCAGAAGCAGGTATTGGTGAAACTGTTGAGATTTTTAATGCTACTCGGAAACATGCGACTGTAGCCATGTTCACCATGGGGAAATCTCATACTGCTGCAAACATTTTGGAAGAGTTTAACTGCAAGGTCTTTGAATGTCTGCGCCCAAGAGGGATTAACATTGGTTTTGTTGCCACGGATAATGGCAGTAATATAATTAAGGCCATGGAGGATGGTGCCTATTTCATGGTCCTATTTTTGGCGCACTGCATTAACATTATTGTTCAAAACTTTCGGAAAAAGAACCTTGAGTCAACAACTTACTGACCACCTGCAGAAGAATATACACACATTTCAGCTATTCTTTTAAAGCACGGAAGCAGCTGAGGATCATTCAATGTGAGTATAGAATGCCAGTCAAAGCACTTATCCAGGAGGTGCCAACACGTTGGAACTCAACTTATTACATGGTTGAACGTCTGTTGGAGCAGTACAGACCAATCAATGAATATGTCATGCAAAGAGGGGATGCTACTGTGAAAGGCATGACCGTTCGGATGGATCAATGGGGCCTACTTAAATGCCTGACAGAGATGCTACTTCCTTTGGAGCTCTTCACACGTGAAGTCAGCAACAAGAACTGTACCATGGGCCATGCTATCCCATTGTTGCACATGCTAGAGCAACAGCTGAAGGAGGTGTCTTAAACGTACACAGGTGTGGAGGAAAAAAATGAAGCATATGAGTTGATGGAGAGCTTATCCCGTCACTTAGCTGAAAATACAAGATTGCAAACTCGCATTGTTTCAGAAAAACATTACATTTGTGCCACAATTCTAGATCCACAGTACAAATTGGCACTGAACAGTAGGACACTAATTTCTTTTTCAGACGTGGATGTTGCCCAGTACAAAACTTGGATAGCTGAGGCAGCCAGTTAATTGCAAAAAGGAACAGCTGGTAATGTAAGGCCCGCTACTCAAACCCACAGCAAGTACTGCAGCAGGGCATCCAGCGTCAAGTTCAACTTCAGAGACTGAGGGCAGTACGTTTGGCTCAGAACTGTCACCAACACATCGACAACAGCAAGAACCGGATCATCAGCCCCAGAAAAATCGACACTGGATTAGTATTTACAGCAAGGGCTTGCTAGGTCCAGTGCTGATGCAAAGACAAAAGAGGCCCAGCAAAGTGGAGCACCCCTGAACATTGAGCGGATGGTCCAGACCTATCTGGCTGACCCAACCGAGGTCTACATTGACCAAACCCCATTTCTCTATTGGTATGGTAAAAGGGGCCAATGGCCAGTGCTCAGCAGGCAGGCGATAAACTATCTGGCATGCCCTGTTGCTAGTGTCGGTTCTGAGTGAGTTTTCAGTGCTACTGGTGCCATTTTAACATTGAGAAGAACCAGTCTCTCGCCCAAAAACGTGTAGAGGTTAACCATGATCAAAATGAATCAGCACTTAATACCACCGGATTACAAAATACGTGAATCAACGCAGGAAGATGAGGACATTTACTTAGATGACGGAAGTAGTATCTAAGATAATTACCTACTTCTAGTTGAACCACCAGAGTTTGAGGATGAGCTTTACTTCCCTGACAACTAGGCTTTGAACTTCTTACTTTCTTTCTTCCTTGTTTAACTTTTATTTGTTGTGTGTGTCTGTCTTTTTGGTCCTGCTCCATCCTCCTGACTCGCCCTAAATTCATTTCCCTCAAGACAGATGATTGGATGGAGAAAAGTACCAAAAAATGAAAATGTTTGCACTTCTCCGTAATTTATGTGTTTTTTTCTCTATGATTTTTAAATATCCCTTTTGTTTACCTATATACACTTACAGGCCGGCCTTTACCCTTTGCTAAACGAAGAAAAACAACTCACACTCACCTACCAATTCGCATCCGCCAGGCAGGCAGTGGCACCCAAGATTGACAGAGGCAGCGTACATGGAAGAGAGGACCAAGAGGAATGCCGTAATGCAACTCCCCAATATAACCAGGATAACATACAGTAACACTTTGGTATCAACATTCATCATCTTTTAAATTAATTTGATTTGTGTTTTCTCTTCAATTGTTACGATTGTGTGTTGTGGTTGTGTGTTGTTGTTTGCTCTCTGCTTATAATTGATCCTTTCTGCTATTTTTTAATTAAAATTAGCTTAAAAGGGTAAGCCCGGTACAACAGAAGTAAAAATGTATATAATTTGGCTCTCTCCGAGGGCAGACATCAAGGCACATTGCATAATGATTAATATTATACTGATTCCCTGTACTGTCTTTTAGTCTAGTTAGTAAGTAATACTTATCATTAAATATCAAGTCATCATCATCATCATGCATGCATTTCCTTTTTCACCCTTAACAGAATTATGGGTATGATGGTCGTCTGCTGAATTATGTTTTGTTGTTTGCCAGTGCGTAGTGTTTTTCTTTGTCAAACCTTTCCCCTGACCCCCTTCCAACACATTCATCAAACCCTAACCCTCTTCCCCCAGGCTGTGTGATTTATATTGAGGTGTGACTACATTTAATGTACACCAATAATTGATCACATGCTTGCTGGCGCGGATGTAGTGAAAGCAAAAGGCAGGGCAAGGATCTTCTCCTGCTTGCCCACTAATGCTCAGTATATTTGCAAGTCAATTGTTTTCCAAAGGAACCTAATCCATCATAATTAATTGCTGGCATCGATTGGATTCATCATCCTCCTACACAGCACTAAAGGTTACCCTTGTGTTGTGTGACTCGACACAACTACAGTTTGTCACTTGTTGTACTAGACTATCCCCACCACCATTATGTTTTATTTTACTTTAGCATTGCTAATCAACATTATTATTATTGCTTGGCAGTCTTCTTGTGTATGTACTGTACTTTGTTCTACTACTCCTCCGAGAGTCTCTCTCAGGCAACTGACTGACTCATTTACTTTTTTTGCAAATCCTACTGCCAGTGTCTACTACTACCACCACAACAATGGCATTGTGGGAAACCAAACTATCATCATCGCAGTGCGTAACTTAAACATCAATAACAGGTAAGATAATAAGTTTATGGGAGGTATAATAATGGACTAGGAGCAGAGACTGACAGTACTAGTAGGCCAAGTCACTCAGTGAGGTGGTACTGCATCTATCTGTTTGTGTGTTACAAAAACAGAAGATTATTTAACTCAAACTCTGGCTGCAGCCCTGCAACAGCAAGGAAACCATATGACATAAAACAGTAACCCCTCCACAAAACAGTAACAATGTATGCTATGTTTAAGTATAAATATAATTTAACCCCCTAACAAAAATAAACTATGCAAAAAATCCCACAACACCCGAACCACCCCTCTCCCTAACCCCAACCAAGGTCCAAATGAGAAAATCTAACCAATTTCCAAATTGTCCTTAATAATAAACCCCAACGCCCAATTCCCGCCCACCAAAAAAAGGATTAAAAAAGGGGCAATCCAACAGAGTCTTATGAATATCGACGGGCTCTTCTGATTTCCTTCTCCAGGACCTAGATCTTCTTGTTCTGCTCCTCTAAGTGCTCCTCTAGACATGCCATTCGGAGGAGCATGAGGCAAGCATATGCCCTGCAGTTTCATCCACAGGAGGGGGCAGCAGTGCTGGATGTTGTAGTGTGGCGGCGGGCGGCTGCCTGAGCATGGTGCCGTACCACTGGAGGGACCTGGCTGGGGCCCAGGTCATTAGAGGAGGCTGAAGCTGCTGCCGCCGCCTCCTCCTCCTCTACCAGAACCACCAGCCACTAGAATTCTTGGCAGATGGCCTCCAGCTTCCGGTGCCAGGCCATGGCTGCCAACTCCTTCCTGGTTGGTTTTTTTGCTTGGGAAGGAGGAGCTATGTCAAGAAAGAAAAAAAGACTATTGTAACCAAGACTCTTAGCAAAACAGTAACACAAAATGAATTCAACATATAGTGGCACTGTAGCACAAGCAAGCACAGTACATAACATTTGTGGTATGCATCTATCCTCCTACTTCCTCTGCCTGTAACATTTGTGGGAGTTCAGGCATTATATTAGCACTATGGACTCGAACACACAGTACACCAGTCTTCTTCTTCTCTCTTGTTTAGCAAAATTCCGTAACCTTGTTGTAGCGGGCATGCCAGATCAGTCAGCTTGCGCCCAAGACAAACATACTTGAGACATGACGCAGACTCATGTTACTTTTATTTACTACTGTCTGCAGGTGGGGAAGCTCGTATTTTTCTATTATGGGTGGCACTGGCCATACTCTGTTACATCAAGGGCAACTGCTCAATTTCACTTCCCCCCCAGCCCTGACTACTACAAAAAGGCAGATCATATCTGATCCAATAATCATTGCTTATATATGGGATGACATGAGGTACTTTGTTTTGATTGATTGTGTAACCAGCCATGGCAGGCAGGCTGACACAGTCAAAAATAAATTAACATAGGTAGGGAGTGGTCCTTGGAGTCGGAGGAAGGCGCTTGATAAATACATACATACACAATATATATGCTCTGCTTGCAAGCTACTGTGAGTCAAGGAAAATACAACTTCTATTCTCCTCGGCTTTGCTACTCTGGCACGATTTCTTTTACATTCTCCTAAATCTAAGGCTTTTCATCCAGTGGCAGTCTCCACCTATGCTATCTATAATGAATACCACCCAGGCATCCATCCATTAAAATCAAACATCTATCATTCTTCTTAATCTCTCAACAAACCTTAGTTTGTTTGACCAAAAACAAACATTTGTAGTTTTTTTTAAAACCACCACCCATGCATCCTTCCTTCCTTGCTTGCCTTGGGTTTGAGTTTGACCCAAACACGCCAGAAGAGTCTTGCTATCCACCCATACAGTTTCACCCACCCAGGCTGGCATCTTTCACCCATCCTTTAACCACCAGTGCATCTGATTCCTATAAGCCACCTATGCATGCATCCCACATATCCTTCTCTGCCAGTCATAAATATTACATCTCGCCCGTCCTTCCTCATTTCACCCTTCTTACCCTTTTTGTTCAACCCATCCATCAAGGTAATCTGATCTGACTTTTAGTCTTCTCCATAACATTTTCACAGCTGAGTTGAAGTCAGATAAAAGAGGCCATTGGTTAGTCAACTCCCACCGCTAATGCTAAGTAAAGGGTGTCTTCTCCAACCGTTGTTCACAACAACTTCTTACTTACTAAGGCTCAACAGTACAATGTACACCCTTGCAGCAAGTGTAATGTTAATAAGTAACGAATATAACTTACCACCGCACGCCACTGCTGCTGGCTCACCCCCTGCATCTGCCGCATCTCCTGCTCCCTCCGAAGTGGCCATGTGGCCATCGCCATCGCCATCGCCACTGGCCCGGGCACTGGTGGTCGGTAGTACGCCTAGAAAAAACATTACACATTTTTTAGTTGCCATATACACCTCACCATATGTATTATTTTTTACCAGCAAGATTGAAAAAATAGTTAATACATACATATACAACATACATCACTAGTAAAACATCAGGTTCTAGAGTAGAGTAGACACTAGTAGTGTTATATGGTCCCTAGGGTCATTCTAGTCTTTGCTAAGTTAGCCTGAGCCATGCAACCATTTTAGCTTTGTGTCTTTTATTTTTGTGCATGTTACCTCACAGTTTGTTGTGTAAGATGCCTTTGAGCCCACTGGGGTCATACTGCTACTGTCTGAGCGATGCGTACAAGGTCGAAAAACAAGCCACTTTGTTATGGAGTTCTGGTTAGTCCGTATTACTTAGCCATAACATGCTACACTTTTTGGCACAACTGATAAATGCGTGCATTATGCTAACGTGCGCCATTTTTCTCATAACAGACGGTAGATTCCCTTCTATGAACCAGAGCTTTGCAGAGCTTATGATGTAACCAGTACTTCTAGGTTCTAAGGTGAGGGTCCCCCAGAATTCGCTCAGATGTCTTCATTTATATAAATGATATTCCTACCAAAGGTAGGGTGGTTCTTCCACCACTGTTCAGTTATCATGATTTCCCCTTTTGTCTGCTATGGACTTTTGCTGTTGGTCCTGGCTCGTATACTGCATTATAGAACAAGGTTCAGAAATTGTTAGTTGAAAATAAACCTTTTAAACTTACATAGACTCTGTGCTATTTGGCGTGGACTTACAGGAGTGAGTGAGCGAAAGGGTGTGCATTGCTTCCGTGACTCTGAGAGGTCGGGAGTGTTATGTTCTGGGTTGTCTAATCATTGGGTATCTTCGGGGGGTTCGGGGAGCTAATGAGACACTATAGCTAGTCGGTCAGCTGATTGTAGGTTCTGAGGTGTGAGGAAAGTCCAACCTCCTATCACCAACGTCCTATTTTCTTGTGCATAGTTCTGTAAGTGCAGAATCCCTACAACAGTAGTAGTATGTCTTATCCTATAAAAAAATAGTAAAATATCTGGTTGTGCATTTTGTTGGTGGGAATTGTCGAAAAGCCTCAAGATTAAGAAGACTAGAAGAGGACAACCCAAAGGACTGGACTCAGTGGCTAGAGCTATTGGTGAATCTGAGTTTTATTTAAAACCTTTAAAACAAAGAGTGCCCAACTGGGCAAGCTTAGCTACAGACAGACTAATAGTAGTAGTACAGAGATTCATAGCAGAGGCAGTTGGAGGCAGGGATAACAAGAATTTAGAAGCAGATAGTCTAGATCGAAGAAGATTTTGTAAAAAATAGAATTTGGAAAATGAAATATCAGTTCGGAAAAATAAGGTGCAGTAAAAGTTAGGGAAGTATAATTATTAATATTAACAAGTAGAGGACTTACAGGGGCCAGCAGCAGAGCCCTCGGTAGAGGAGTGGTCCTGGCCATCAGCTGCTCCCACCGACTCCGACGACCCCGTCTTCTTGCCCCTGGGTGCTGATCAAGAAAGATGTAAGAAAGAAAGAGACAAACATGAATGATTGGTGCGAAACGAATAAAATATTTTTAAAACGCTCAAAAAAAACATTTATGGAAACAACAATTGCAATAGAATGAACCTATCTAATCTGGTCCACTAGTATAGCGGGATTCGCGGACCGTCTAGTTATTATTTATGAACACTAATCCAGTGTTCCATTCTGATTCCAGAATACTAACTGAGCCTAAGTACCACCTGACCTACCCCACCTATTCCAGACGGGCCAATTGTCTGCATTTCCATTTATTTTAGTCCTCAAAAATGCATAGATGGAGGACACATGCATACATTTTTGCATACACCAAATTGTTGGTTGGGTGCTGCTGATGTTCTGCTAGTGCTAAGCCTATTACCACTCACTAAACAAACTACAAAAGGTTCTACTAAGGACTGGGGTACGCAGCACGCAGCAGCACGTGACGTGACAGGAGATGCGTCACGCAGACCACAAAAAAATCACCAACTAACACCAAAAAGTAACTAAACCTATCAATTCATCTCTATCTCTACTTAGTGGCAGGAGGATAAAGGAAGGACTAGAGTCTCTCTAGCATTACTTAAGTTCTCTAAAGTGAACTCTTACATAATCAGGCCAAGCGAGTGCAAAGTTGCAAACAAGTAAGATTAGTAGCACCGAGCACCTGTGTAATAACAATCACAGAAGATTTTTTAACGTAATTTACCTGCAATGTAAGCAGCAGCATTCTTGCTGTTCTGAAAAAATATATCTTCGCAATTTATAGCACAGAGCAGAAGAACACAAAGTAGTAATATTAACTAGCTACTCACCAAGCCCCGGGACCTCCACTCCTAGCATGTCCAGCAGGTCCTGCTCCCGGTCCAGGACATTGGACCACTGGTGCGTCAGCTGGGTATCGGTGCGCCAGACACCAGAGCAGCAAAACACTGCCTGGCACACCTTTCCCCACCGCTGGCGACGGTCCCGGGGCCCGTACCCGGTCCCAGGCCTGCCCCCTGCTGCTAGGGTTAAGGGGAGGTGGCGCTACACAAAACAAACAAGTGCGGCCTCCTCCACCTCGGTGAAGATGTCCCTAGCCTGCTCCCCTTGTGGGCACTGCCTTCCGCAGGGAAGGTAGTCATGGCTGCGGCTACGAGTAGCCTTGCCCTTGCCCTTGCTCTTGCCCTCTCCCTTGGCCATGGTTCTGGGACTCGGTGGTGGGGGCAAAAAGAAAAGGGAGGAATTAGAAAAGTAAGTAAAATAAATGAAAAAAGCAAGTTATAGAAAAAGAGTGAAAAAAGTAGCACAAAAAGTCACAAAAAGTAGAAAAAAACTCAAAATATAGAATCAGGAAAATAGAGAGATAGATAATAAATAAAGATTTTAAAAAAGTGTACAGAAACAAAGGATTGCAAATAAGCATGGGCAAAAAATCCATTACGCTCGTGAAATTTGCGGATTTTCAGCAATTTCGCGATCCGCGAATCTCGCGAAATTGCCGAAAATTAGCAAATTCGCGAGCGTCGGATTTTTTTATTTTTTATGGCCAGCTCACTCAAGGGACCCCTGCGCACTTCAGTATTCTGTGATATACGGAAGGAAGTGAATGGATTACAGCACACCCCAGGCCCTGGCTCCCCTGAAGATGTGCAAAGAAAAGTACTTTAAACCTGATTATTGTCACTAAGTCTAGTTTGGAAGCGTTTTGTTTATTTGGGAAGGAAGGCAAGAGAGCTAACGGCACCGCAGGAAGCACATTCCAACAACTTCTTATATCTGAACCATTGTGACCGGTCAGACAGACAGGCTGCCCTTACCCACAAGATGTAAATAAAGGATGTCCATCATAGGTCCAGGAGGGTATGGTCCTGGCCAGGTCTTTGAAATAACTCCATAAGGTACATTTAGATGCAATTACAATGGCCTGACCTTACTCACTGAAGATGTAAATAAAGGTCAATGAGGGTTAAATCATAGCCAGGTTTTTGGAATATCTACATAAGGTACATTTACATACAATGACAATGGCCTGATCTTCTGCACGGAAGATGTAAATAAAAGTCCGGGAGGTTCAGATCCTAGCCAGATCTTTGGAATATCTGCATATGGTACATTTCCATACAATGAGTATAAATGGAACTCTGAGCTCACATTGCGCACTCCTGATGCAAACGACGATACTCATTTCAGAGAAATCGCCTACCCACAGTGCCTTATTGAGGGCTTTTTGCACAGAATGTGTGTTCACATGTTCCTAAGGCCGGGGTCATTCTGGTATCTCTGGTTTGACTTCCCTGCTCCCCTCTGTGGCTCGTGTCTGTACTCAGGGCGCGTGGATCTAGCGCTCATGCTACCCAGAGACCGACCCTCTCAGGTTTGCTTCAACCTTTTGAGCCCTCGCGCCTCTTCCAGAGTCAGCCTCCACACGCTTGCTGCGGTATTCCTAGTCCGTCTCCTGCTGCGTCCCATGGCAGCAGGTCTGGAACCTCCACATGGCGAGGTCTAACCTGAATATCCCTCTTCAGGGGGCATCAGTCCTATAGCACTGTGTCTCAGGGATCAGGTTCATCTAGGGACCCTTGGTCCTTTCACCAAGTATCACTCTGACTGGCTTTTACTACTGTTACTTCTGAGAATTAGCACGTGTGATCTACCACCGTGGATCCTCTTCCGATCTGCTGCCTCATGCCAGCACTGCCGCAGAACAGGCCCTCACACTGGAGGCCATCCGAGGTGCTCGTGCTCCCTTTCAATGGGCTCCCATGAAGTCTTCCCAGAGACTGCGTCCTTCTTCCAAAAGTGGTCTGTTGTGATCAGGATGAAGCCCTCTCAGGCTATCTAACCTGACTGCACCTAGTCTTTCCAGGTGCCCGTGTGCCTCAAAGAGAAATAAGCAATGTAACTCTGGTGTGAGCAGGTGGAGGAGGTCTATATAAGGCCCAGGAGGAGCATATGTTCAAGTCATTTCTGTCTCTTCCATGAAAAGCACGCAATTCGCCACCGCAAATTAGTAATTTTCCTTAGAAAATTCTTTGTCCTGCCTGTCTGGTGAGCCATCTCTACATTACCCGGCCAGGGTGCATGACGTAGGAGTTTGTGGAGAATGTAGGTGCCACCCCAAGGATAGAACTCCCATACCATCTTGAACCATTTGTCTCTAAAATGGAAGGGACATTCTCACAGTAACACTATGAAACTGATTTAGCCACTGGATTAGCCAGTAGAAAGTACTCCAGTAATAGTTATGCAAATCGCAAAAAAATCCGCGGGAAAATCCACGAACTCGCAGATTTTTTTGCGATTTCGCGCAAATTCGCGGACCGCAGATCTGCAAATTTAGCCCATACTTAATTGCAAATATAGAGGGAGGATAGAAAAGCAGGCCCAAAACCATAGCAATAGAGTGAAAAACAAGATGGCAGCGCCCATTGTGACTGCATGGGCAAGTGTGCGCAATAGTTTCCCCCGAGCGCGCAAAAAGTGTTGCGAACATGTAATATGCGTGCCCGAACAGAAAATACTCATCGCGAACGGGCAGGAGCATGCAGTTTGCGGCCTGAAACAGGAAATAAGCATCGCAAGCGGGTAGGACAAGTGAAAAACGAGATGGCCGTGGCCATTGGCGATCGCATGGGCAAGTTCGCGAGATATTTCCTGCGAGAACGCAAACAGCATTCCCAAACAGGAAAAACGCATCGCGAACGGGCACAACAAGCATCTCTGCATGCTTGCCGAGCTACCCAAAGTTTGTGGAGTTTTTTGCCACTTCGCAGAATTCAGGGTAGCGCAACTACGCGAGCTCCGCCCAGGGTTATTAAATACTCAATTTAAGGGTGTTAAGGGGAGAGATGAGTAGTAGCCAATGAGCTGTCTACCTTCATGGTGTCTACACCCTCTATATGACCACTTCCTGTGAGAAGTGAGCATAGCCCTGACCCTAGCAGGTTAATTACGTTCAGATTAAGATGGGGGATCTGAAAAGTGGGGTCAGCTGAGCCACCCTAGGGATGGCATTGAGCTTTGCACAACATTATCACAATGTCCTGTACAGTATGTACAAGGTCTCATTCCTTACAATGTACAAATGTCATCACTATCTTCATCCACGGGGCGACAGGGCTATATACATATCCACAACATCACTAATCTATGCAAACATCGCAAGGCTGCTTTCTATTATAAAAAATGAGCATCCCAATAGATTAGTAGAGAAGGCACTTGTGCTGACACCAAGGGTCCTTGCATTCTGAGGAATCACCATGCAGCAACCTGACATCACATGAGTGGTGTCCAGTTTGTGACCAAGATGGGCTCCTTCACTCTAGGGGGGGAAAGTGTTATCCCTGTGCACTCGATTTGTGTGAAAAGTTATTTGAACTTTAGGTTTTTTGTAGTGTTGGCGCTGCAATCGTCGCACGTAGTCAGCCGTGCCTTTAAATTGGAAGGTATATTGTGGGCAGGGTCACCTGCCTACTAGAGTATGCGCTCAATATTCCATGAAACACTCAGGTTTCTTCACAAAGTTGTATTTATTTTCTTGCAATTTTGAATATTTCTTCAAAACATCTTTCAACTTGAATGTTGCATTCACAAGCTTATTACAAGCATAATATCCATCTTATGTTGCAAATTATAACATCGTCATAGTTAATTTATCCACCCAATGCATTTCGGGTCAATGCGACTGGACCCTTTGTCAGGGTCTGTAAATAAAGGTCAGAACAGGACCAAATCAGCCCATCAGGTAATGGGGTTGGATTGTCCCTAGGGGGATTCTTGGCTCTACACCTACACATCCTCTAGGTACACATAAGGCACGGTCCAAATAGTAGTAGTACACAAGAATAGTGCCTTGTTTATATGACTGCATATATACAATTGTTCAGCACAATGGTAGAACTATATCTACTATTTACGCAGTTAATGCTTGTAATCTATTTTATCTCCTTCTGTCCACTAATCATTGCAGCTCATGTACTTTAAGCAAGAATAACATTGGTTCCATAAATATTATTGAAAACTTCCCACTGTCTATTCTCTGTATAGTTCTCTGAGATTGAGTGAAGATGAGGGACTGAGCTAAAGATTCTGTATTGCTTCCACGATTCCTGAGAAATCAGGGTTGTCATGTTCAGTGGTTGCCAGAAGCCATTTGCTCCCTGGTAGGTTAGGGGGGCTTATGGTGGCACTGTGAACTAGCTGTTCTACAGGCCAACATTTCCTTTGGGGTGTCTGGAATCAGTCTTGACACCAAGCCCTTAGTTTAAGTTGTCAGAACAAGGTCCAGGTCCTACAAATTGGTAGGAACTACACAACATGGGGTCACTAAATTTGGTTAGGCACTTATTTAACAATTCTGAGTAGTTCAGTCATGCTTTCTCAGAGACCCCTAATCACATTTTACCAGGAGATGTCCATAATGGGAAGGGAAAGAAATCTGCCCCAGCTGAGTAGGCATACCCTTTGTATTGGCTATAGGTTAATCAAGCTTGGAGGATTGAAGGTTTGCACACTGTGCACACTATATCTCTATACCAAATAGGCTAAATACTTGTGCTCTGACAATGACTGAACAAGAAAAGCACATTGGAGAACAGATACAGGGTTTAAATATTTCAAAAAAATTGCAGAGAGGTAGTTACTATGAAATGACTACAACATGGCCTTCCGTCAATCGGGTGGAGATGTTAGCTTTGTGCTTGAGGCACAAGAAGCATTCAGAACAGAGGTTTTAAATTCCCGCATGCAGATGCACAAACGCAGTTTTTTCATGAGTATTTTGAAGAGGAATCACCTGATGAGTATTTTCCATATGTGGACTTAGAAGTTCCATTAACATACAAACATCACATTCATTGGTTTAAGGCATCCTACCCCATACAACAGAACATGTGGGACTAGGTCCGCCCAGTAGAGAAGGAGCGACTTGGCCAAGCTTAGCATCATACACACCATATCCAGACGCCGTTGCCCTAACAGCATCAGGAATGTACAAACTTTACAGAGATTTAGTAAAAATGTACAGGAAGCTAACACATTATGTAATGGGAATATTAACAGTCCAAACTGTGGGGCTGCTCAGGCTATAGAACTACATATGGCTACCTCAGGTATTAGCCCACAAAAACGAAATGTGATTATGGTAGGGCTCCCACCATCAGGGAGCAAATCCTGTTCTGGATAGCACAAAAACAGCATAGCTTGAAGCAGTATTACCCTATAAGGGTCCACATGAAAAACAAAGAATACTGACACTTTGCTTGCCAATTAGGGTGGCTTCCCTGTTAGAAGATTGCGCTACTTAGGGTACAGTCTTTGCTGTCGTATGCACCAGAACACATGGGACCCCTTCAATAGTAGCCATTTCGGATGCAATAAACCAGATTCAGAATTAATATGGGGCAGAGCCTGCCATAGATCTGGGAATGAAATTGATGGGAAATGTTGCTCAGATGTCTACCATTATGTTGAGTAACATAAAAGGGGAGGAAGCAGTGGTGGCTATACACCAACTCCTGAGGGAATTCACTCCTGCACAGCAGGAGCGTGAATTACCTAAGATTATCGAAGATACATATACCTCTCTAGGCAGAGATAATTTGGGTGTCAAACCTGGGAAACCAAAAGAAAAGAGTAGCTCTGACAGATACAATTCTAAGCAAGCACAAGATTTTTCAAAGAAGGGATAACAAACAAAAAAATAAACATAACAAAACTTGGTCAGGGGGTGGGTTTCTCAACAGGAACACACCTACCAAAGATATAATTTGCGAAGCAGTGAAAATATTAGAAAGACTAATAGGTATCAGAATACGGATACACTTTCCTCTTGTTCTTTTCAGGAAACAGCCGAAAAGACTTCGAAGAGAGATGGACGGAGTACAAATCGGAAGACAGAGTCAAGCCGAAAAGGGAGACACATTGCCCTTCTGAGCACATCGTTAAACAGGAAGATAATCAAAAAAATTAAAATTCTCAATTTAAAAAGAAGGTAGCCAGCATTAAAAATAGAAATGGCCAGGCTACAGAGGACTCTGCTTCTGAACAGGGAATGGGCAGTGACAATGCTAGACAGCGTGGCAGAAGTCACCATAGCCTGCCAGAACCTGATGGACTTTCTGGAAGTAGTAGCGCTGAGTGAACATATCATGGTGGAAAAGCCTGATACAAGGGTAAGTGCCCCACATTGTTTATACAAAACAATGCTCCAGATGGAGGGGTACATACCCAGGAAAGTGAAGGGTCTCTTTTGGGAGAACCTGACCTACAGTTATGACATTCTTTTGGCTGAAAATGATTGGCCACCTGAGTTCATAATGGATTGCCCAATGGGTGAAGAAGTTATTTTACCTGCTTTTTCCGACCTTGTACCAGAATCAGCTACAAATTCATACACGCAGGAGTTAGCTCCTGCACTTTACCATAATCTTGTTGGGTGGGATGATGAGATCCCTCATCACGAAATCCCATTGAAATCAATGCCCCAACCTCAGAGATAATACCCTATTAAAAATGAAGTAAAAAAACAAGTCAGAGAGAGTTTAGATCAACTTGAATATCGTGGTGTGACAGAGAATTGCACCTCATCTATGAATAATCCCTTGTTTCCAGTAACGAAACCTGATTATTCATATTGTCTAGTCTAGTCTTGAATTATAGACATTTAAATGCATCCACATGCACAATTGAAGTACAGAATGCACACAGTGCCATCCTAATGAATAACATCGTGCAGAAGAAATACGAAACAGCACTAGACATCTCAAATGATTTTTTCTGCCAAAATATAGTGCCTGAAAGCAGATATTTGAGCATAGTTTGCAGTGCTAGACTCTCAATGGCAATTTGGTCGATTATTCCAGGGGTATAAGAACAGCTATGGGTTGTTTTCAGCCAGGGTGACAGCGTTACTTCAACATTGTGATGAAGAAGCATTAGTCCTCCTATGTAGATGAGATTTATCTGATGTACAAAGAATTAATTGAACACTTGGCCAGAGTGAACCACATAATACTTGGGTTTACATACCTGGGTTACAAATTCAATTTGAAAAAATCAAACATTGCCTACCTCAGTGTCCTAGGGTACGAGATGTCATGTGATGGCAAAAGCCTAGTGGCACAGTTTTCAGACAAATTTGCACTGCTCCAACCTCCAACGACTGAACAGACTACAATCCATTTTAGGATTTTTTAATTTTAGCAGGACATATATTTTGGAGTACGTACAGAGGGTAAACATTTCTGTGATTGAATTAGACCTGGTTTTTTCAGTGCAACATTTAACACAGGAACATATTGATATCCTACATTCTGTACATGCTGACATGATAGCTTCCAAACATTTACACACGTGTCAACACAAGTAACCTGGCAATCAGCGTAATCGCCTGACCAACTGGTTATGCCTACATTACGTTTAATGAAGGCGATACAGTACCTATTGCATACAAATCACATTGGTACACAAACGCTGAAATGCATTTTGCATTGACAGAAAAAATACTCACTGCAGTACAGACTGCTGTAGTGGGAGAGAGAGCACAAACACAGGCGAAACGCATAATTGTCATAACTCCGGGACTGACCTTGGAGGCTGTTATGAAGGCTATCATTCCGAATGCTAAAGAACTGCATCCATGATGGATTCAATGGGCTAACTCTCTCTTAGATGTAGATTACAGATTTGAGCAAACACAAGGAGATGATGGAGGGAGCGCTGAAACTTTTCAGACACTCACCCTGAGTCACAGATCTGGGATGTATCCATCATCATTCTTTAGCACACTTCACCACCCCAGTTTAGACCCGTCTATAGGCAAATCAGTCTTGACTCTGTTCCTCATGGAAACAGGCCAGCCTGAACTGTCAAGCCAGGTCTTCCTTGGACGGCAAACAGGCATCCTGGGACCGGTTTTGGGTAAACACCCCTCACCAGACAGGCTAGCTTGAATTCAGTGGCAAAGTAAGCAAGAGACCCACGTCGGGGCATTCCCTGCCAACTTTGGGCAAACAAAGCAAACACAAGGAGATGATGGACGAAGCACTGAAACTTTTCAGACACTCACCCCAGTCACAGAACTGGGTGAAACCTATCGCCATTCTTTAGCACACTTTGCCACCCCAGTTCAGATCTAGCTATATTCAAATCAGTGTTGGCCATGTTTCTCATTAGAGCAGTCCAGCCTGAACTGCCAAGCCAGGTCTTCACTGTTTGGGAAACAAGCATCCTGGGACCCCTCATCAGCCAGGCTAGCTTGAATCCAGTGGCTAAGTGAGCAAGACAAAACATTTTTGACCTGTAACACAGAGTATTGCATTTTGTGATACATCTGTCTGTGTGACAAGATGTGTACATAGGAAGCACCGTCACAAGGCCAAATAATGAATCTTAGAACATAAGAGGGGCATCAGATGCAATGATAAGCAATGCCCAGATGAAAGGGACTTTGTAGAACTGTACTTCAAAGATGATGCCCTACTCTAGTTCAGGATAGTGGATACTATTGTGTTTGACATCAGATGGGGCAATAGAGAGAACTGATTACAGAAGCTTGAGTTAGTACTTATTCTAGTTTTTGATACATTTCCAACATTTGGCCTGAATTCTGAAGACGAAATGGCCATGCATCTGGGCTAACTGAATTTGTGTTATAATAAACAGTATGCGTCTACTTTTTCTGACTTCTAGAGTGTGGAGAATTTTAACCTGGTTTTAATTTTTTTTTTAAATTTTGTTTTACATTGACTTACGTTTTTTCACATGACCTGAAATGGTTGCAGTCAGCTAAGCAATTTGTATAAATTGTGTATTAATTTCTGACTTGTGTCATTATTATTTGACTACTTGTGCTTGATTGTTCGCAATCACTGGTTATTGGCTGACTTACTCATTTGTGATTTGAACTGTGTGTGGTATTTCCAAAACAGTGCCTTTCTGAAATTTTCATTGATAATCAACATTATATAATGATATCTTGTCTTATGTGATTATTGCACTCGTGGGAATGGTCTTCTCCTGTGTTTTTACATTGCATTGTTAGATCCAGGAACCAAGTTCTATAGAATATTCATAAGATAGTGTGACTGCTGCTTTTTGCTTTTGAATCAGGACATATGTGATTATCTTTAAATTGATATTAAATGTCCAGCTGTTGTGTGCCAAACATGATTTGAGAGTATCATGCTTGTTTTAATATATTTTTATTGGAGCAAGATAATTAGCAGCTAACAAAGAAAGCAAATTTATACATCACTCATCATTCAAGTCCATGTCAAGAATGATAATCTCAAGATCAATTTATCAAGCCTATCACAATGTTCCAAAATATATGACTACATTACATAAATTCATAGTTTTCTAAATAGCAGCATCAAAACCATTTAAAGTATCAAAGTGCAATTATAAAAATATATATTTTAGTGTTGACCAAAATTCATTCTTTTTCAAAATCTTGCTTTTTTACCTGTAACGGTATTTAAACTATAAAGGTATTACTGGAATATACAGTATTGATCTCAGTCTACCTTAAATAAGGTCTTAGTGTTTTCATTGCAGCAATAATATTCTGAAAGTGCATAGAGCTAGTGGACTTTGCCAATCGCAACTAGGAAGATACAAAAAAAGCAGTTCTGTTGCAATATACAGCCAAACCATTAATAAGGATACCATCAATATTACACATCAAAAAAGATTCTACTACACAGCAGCCTTGATACTAATAAAGTGCGTGAAAATCCTTAAGTTAAAACATAGGATGCCAACCACATGAATAATCGTACCATTAGACCATATACAGATCAATCAATATTCATCAACGATGCAGAAAAAAATGTCCAGGTCACCTTACACCTATGAAGAGCACCCAGTCATTTAGCTTATGCCTCCTCAATTGCATAAGTCCTAGACATCTTATTTAACCTTTGCTGTATTGCCTATTTTCCAACTCTGCAAAATCGATGACCTGGCCACCGCTACTGATATCGAAATAAATTATTGGTGGTGGTTCTCTAGCTGCTACACCTCATATGAGGAACCAAATAAATAAGATCAACATAGGTGAAGGAAAAATCGTTGAAGACATGCAGCAACTAATAACCTCCAAAATATAATTTCAAAATTGCTGTAAACGAGTGCACGCAAAACAAGTATGAGCCCATCCACCGCACCATTCATCTTACACCAAAAAGATTGATCAGGGAGTGATGGGAACATCCTGTGCAGTCTGTGTGGCATATAGCATGCCATCCACCCTTATAAAAAGGCCATCCTTTTGAAAATCACTGCTCTTAATACTCACTAAGTATCTGCCATTCTTTAATATTAAGTCTGCATCCTGTTTCTTCAAAAACGTATTGACGTAGTTTGTCTGCCCAATTATCCACTGTGTAGACTCATCATCACACTGTTGTTTTTAAGAAAGCTAGTCACCTGGTTAAACCTTATACATAAAGCTGCATTTTGACTGCCAAATTGTTGTACTATTGATTACCATGCCATCAATCACGTATGATTATAAACCACCCCCAGTTGTTTAAAGCCAGGGTCTCTCCACAACTGCAAGACTCACCGAGAAAGTTGTGGACCCCAAATCTCACAGTCTTGCATTATAGTAAACTCATGACATACTCGTATGTCTTGTGCGTTGAAGAATAGCTGAATAGATGCTAAAGCCAAGTAAAACCTTATAACTTGTTTTCTCAGGAAGCTTCGCAGACCACACAAAAACTGGCAGTCTTATTTCACTTTCATGTAACGTACGATTTAACGGAAAATGTTCCCAGTTTGGTGATGCTGCTGTTCGAGTTTGGTGTTTTTTTTTATATAGCGCGATCTCGACCCAAAGGTAACAGAGCGCTTTACATGAGCACCAGTTGTGTTACAGAAAAACACATTGATTTATTTTCTTGTTAGGCACAGGGAGTCTAAGTGATTTGTCTAGAGTCACAGAATGCTGAGCGTCCCTGCCGAGACTCGAAGCTGGTTCCCCAACTTCGAGGTCAACCGCTCCAGTAGTTAGGCTACATCCTTTCCCCACATGTGAATTATATCATCAAATTGATCAGTGAGGCCCAATAATATGTTGACAAATATAGTAATATTATACCCCCTGCATTGTGTCTCATTGGAGAGTAGACATTTTATTTGCCCAGATACTTTCTGGCTAATCCTATCTAGTTCTTCAAAATATGAATCCGGTACCTTTAGAGGAAAACTGAGAAATAAAAATAAATACAGAGGAAGGGTTGACATTTTAATTAATGAAACTCACTGCACTAATGGCAAAGGCAGAAGAGTCCACCTATTTAATAGAGTTGTTACTTTCATAAGGGTATTACCATAATTTAGCTGAAGCAATGGTGCATAATCACTTGTTGCAAACATTCCTAAATATCTAATGGGTCACTACGCTGTGGGCTGTAAACCAGCCGGAAGCTGAGAAACTCATTGAAGTAAATCAAAGTATTTCTGTTTTGGCCTGATTTACTCTATACCATCCTACACATATAAAACCATGAGTTTCATCCAACATGTTCCATATGTTAGGATCCTCTGCCTTCAAATACAGAATTATACTATCTATTAATAGTTTAATTTTTGCCAATCCACTTATAGGGGGTAAAATCAATGGATTGAAGTAGATTTTAACTGCAAGAGGTTCAATGAAGAGAAAACAAAAGTGGGGATAGCGGGCATCCCTGCCGAGTGCCCCGCTTGATCTTAACCACTCCCACCTCTTCCATATTAATAATGATTTTAGATTCCTCATTGTATAGCTCCTTTAGCACCACAATAAACTGAGTTGGAAACCCACATTTCTCCAAAATAAAAAACTTAGTTTGCCAGGCAACAATGTCAAAGGCTTTTCCGTATCCATCACAAGTAGTGCGGCTTTGTCCTTGTTGACTGGCAACTAGTTAATGGCTTGAGTTAAAAAAATAAGTATTAGCAGCCATAGACCTTTACATCAAGAACCCATTTTGACCAACATGGACTACCTGTTGGGTAAATGGAGCAATCCCAATTGCCCAAATTTTTATAAATAATTTATTATCAGAATTTAACACATTTATGGGACAATAGAAGTTGGGATATCTTGGATACTTGTCTTTCTTAAGTAGGCTTATTACTACTGACTCCTTAAATCTCTTAGATATGAGAATCCCACCCTTAATTTGAATAAATAGATTGATATGGAAGGGAGAAGCTCAGCTTGAAAAATCTTATACACCTCTGTAGGAATACCAATCTCTTCCACTATCCTTCATACTTGCCATATTTTTAAGAGCGTCGGCCACTTGCAGGAGCTCTATTTGCCTATTGAGGGCATTGCTATGATCCCTGGTAAGTTGTGGTAGCTGGAAGGTTTCAAAATAATATTTCAACTCTTGTTTGTCTTTTGCCTGCACTTCGGCATAGATTCTCTTAAAATGGTTAGGAAATATTCCCTCTATCCTCTCCATGTTATTCTCAATGATTTTCGTATTTGGATCTCTTAGTTTGGTAATTAATTGCCTACTTTTCTTGGTTTTGGTGGTCATGCCAAATATTTACCTATATGCTGACTTTCTTCATCCTGCTTTTGTTGATAAGCCTTATTCCCTGCAATACTCCCTAATATGAAAAAGTCTCTTAATCGTTCCTTAGTCCTTATCAATTCTTGATGTAGTGTTTTATCAGTTTAATCCCCTATTGACCTTGAATGTAATTAGTGTCTGGCCTTCTCTACTGTGGTTTATAAAATCTCAATATTTTATATACCCTGCTTGTGTATCCTAGCTTTATTGGAAATTACCTGCCCCGGAAAGATGCTTTAAATGCTTCCCAAACAATAAATATTGGGTCAGTGTTTTCAGTGGTTTGAAGAAAGTCCCAAATATAATGTTGCATTTCTTTAACCTAAGTTTCGTCCGCAAGTAGAGATTGACCAAATTGCCATCTGGATTTACTTTTCTGAGGTACTCCAAGCACTATTACAAGATAGCCTATAGGTGATCTGAGAAGGATGTAGAGTGTAATAGTGTATAGGGGAGTGGAGTAAAGTGGAGTGGCATATAATAGATTGGTGTAGACTGAAGTGGTGCACAGTGGCGTGGGGTAGAATGTAACAGCATACAGTGGAGTGGTATACATTGGAGTGAGGTCCAACCAAATAACGGAGAACAGAGTGATGTAGAGTGGAGTGCCATACACTGGAGTGGCGATGAGGAGAGTAGCATACAGTGGAATTGCATACAGTGGCATTGCTTACAATGGAGTGTTCTAGAGTGGAGTAGCGTACAGTGGTTTAGAGTAGAATGGAGTGGCTTAGATAGTTAAGTAGCGTTAAGTGGAGTGGCACACAATAGAGTGATATAGACTGGAGTGGCATACAGTGGCATTGGGTACTGTGGAATAGCGTAGAGTGGCCTAGAGCTGTGTCTCACACAGTGGAGAGGCATAGGGTGGGTGGTGTAGAGTGGAAGTGTATAGTGTAGGGACTACAGTGGAGTGACATGGAGATGTATGTGAAAATTAGAAGCAATGTTGATCATGGCCCAGAGTAACACAAAACAGCGAATAGCATTGCCTTGCTTTCCCCAGATTTACCAATTAAAGCATGGGCATGCATGGTGGCCTTGCGTTCCTTTTAAATTCTGAATTAGGTATTGCATGAGTGACACAAGGGTACCGCAAACCAATATTACAGCTAGGCCTTCGTTATCTTTTGGCTCATGGTATACCATGATGACTTTGCAGTATACTGTGGTAAATTGTGATGACAAGCCAGTACATCATTGGGAAATACCTATTTTTAGAGATTGAAAAGGCAGGATATTATTTTTAATTCAGTTTGGTTGTGTTCAGTGTTAGGGCCTTAGATATCGGTAAGTAGTAGATGCCTACCTATTTATAAAAGTGGTAATAGGTTAGGGAAATGTATTGATATATTTTATATATTTTTACATAAGTGTACAGCCATGTACAGCAGTATTTGGTTTGGTTTATTTTTATTGTACAGTTAATAAAAACTCACAATTTTAAAACGTACACATTTTAAAAAGTCAGTATCTTCTTTACAACAAGTAAAGTTCAATAACTCAAGTGTTTAAGAGTATAAAAGTCTCAGCTTAGGTTGCATAAGAATCAATGGGGTTTTGGTGGCCTTGATGCTTCCAAATTCGAAAACCATGATAGCCAGGGGTGTTTACTTTGTTATTGTTTGTCTTTTGCTTGAGAAAGCCCTCTGGATTTTTCGTTTAGTCTTGTGGCCACTATATCAAAGTATTTTGTTGTTCTGCAGTTTAGCTGAGTTTCATCGGGATTAAAACAGAGCATCACGGCCTGCCTGCAGCTCGTTATGCCCTTCTGGTTCCATAGAGCCCAAAATAAGGAGCGCCTTATGTCCCAGAGATTTGTGCGAATGCAAATAATGTGTATAAGGTCCTCTTTCCCAGAAAGACAGAGGCGGCATTGATTTGCGGGATTTTCCCTTGTCCATGGTGCCAGATGCGGAGCTATAGGAATTCTGCCCATGCGCATGTTAAGGAACTTATTTTTTGTCTTCTGTGTGAGGCCCGTCGTTAGGTACTCTTGTGGTTTTAGAGCACTGTAACCATTCAACACGGCCCATCCGTGAGCTCTCTTGGTTAGGGTGGCTTTGTCCTCGATTTCGACATCAGTTTTTTGAAGGTGCCAGGGTCAGTTGCTGACTCCCATAGGTCTGCAAGTCCTAGGATCTTCAGTGATTCCATTAAGTAGGTCCTTGCAGTTGAGTTGTCTCTGATGGTTAGTTCGGTCCAGAGGTGGGCGTTTAAGGATCCGTGGTCGGCATCTCTGATTTTCCGCCAGCTTTTTAGATATGCGCCTCTTCTCTCCACCGCTTGTTTCTGCAGGCCAAATTCGAGGCGAATTTGTGCGGGTGATGAGTTGGTGGGGAGATGAAATATTGCCCTGTACGCTCGACTGATGGTTTTATCTAGTGTTGTTGCATCTTTACCTCGCATGGACTCGCTACCATAGGTAAGCATGGGCTGTAAGCGAGCTCTTAATACCTGTAGGAGAGGGCCCAGTGACCGGTCAGGAAGTGCTTTCTGCAGAGGCTTTATCGATAGGTAGAATGTCATGCCCTTTCGACGAATGGCCTCTAGTTGTTGTTTGAAGGAACCATTGCCATCTATTGTGACGCCTAGGTATTTATAAGAGGCTACCTGGTCTAACATCTGTCCGTCCAGGAACCATGCGGGTTTCCGTTTTTTATGATAGTTTATTGTCATTACTTTTGTTTTCTTTAAGTTGATTGTTAGTGAGTTGGTTTTTGAAAATGCATTGGTTTTGTCAAGGAGATGTTGGAGACCGACGGGGGACCGGCTGATGAGGACTAGGTCGTCTGCATAGAGGAGGTTTGAGAGCGTGATGTTACCTAGTCTTGGGGCATGAGATTTAACTGTCTCCAGTTCGCCAGGAAGGTCTGTGAGAAAGAGGTTGAACATCATGGGGGCTAGGACGCAGCCCTGTTTCAGACCTTTACTGGTCTTGATTTGTCTCGAGAGGTGCGAGCCAGAACCCAGTTTGATCCTGACCCAATTGTCGGTGTATAGCATTACCAGCTGCTGTAAGAGTGGGCCTGGAATTCCCCATCTTTCCAACTTCCGCCAGAGTTTGTGCCGATCAACGTGGTCGAACGCAGTGCTGTAGTCAATGAAGCACGTGAAGAGAGAGCTCTTGGAAGCTTTTGCTGCGTCGGACAAAAGAGTTAGCGCCATGATATTTGTCGAGGTGCCCTGGCCGCTGCGGAATCCGGTTTGGGTTGCTGGGATGATGTTATTTGCTGTTGCCCAAGATGTTAATTCCTCCAAGATGAGGCCTGCGTAGTATTTTGCCTCTGTGTCGATTAAAGCTATAAGGCGGTAGCTACTTGGGTCGTTCCTGGCTCCCTTTTTGTAAATCGGGCTTATTATCGAGCCTCTCCAGGATGTTGGTATGTTTGCTGTTTCTCTTATTGCGTGGAATACTGGTGTCAGGATGTTGCACCAGAAGGCAGGGTCTTGCTTATATAGTATCGGCGGTATCCTGTTGGGACCGGGGGCCCCCTCAAGTTTGCCCTTTAGAATTAGTTTTCTTAACCTATCTGGTGTGTCCAGGAATGAATTTTCTTCTCGAAATACGGTTGGGTCGAGTGTTGGTAATAGACATTTAGCCTCAGTTGGGGTTTGGTCCTCGGTTGGTTTCCACCTGCGGGCTTGGTTCTCTTTGTGGTAAATTGTGCCGAGGTTGTCGGAGCTCTGGCACGCTGCATCTGACCTGTCTCCCCCTGTCAGCTCGACCGTTGCTGGGTCGGCTGTGTTGAAGTGAGCTGATAGATAGGTAGCCCAGTCAGATTCGGAGATGTTGGAGTTAATGCCTTTGTGACCTGGTTGTTGGAGGCTATGAATGATCTTCCAGAAGCCGGAACTATTCTTCTGTTTGGAGTTGTAAAGGATTTTTACCCAGAGGTCCTCGTTTAGTTGCCTTTTTCTTTCCCAGGTCTTCTTTTTTAGCAGTGCTTTTAGCTTGCGGAGATTCTTTTGGGTGTCCTCGATGTTAGGGTGTTTTCGGAGTTCTTTGAGAGTCTTTTTTAATTCTCGCTTTATGTTTTTTATCTCTGCAGTTGTTATTTTGCCATGTGTGATCCTGGCAGCGTTGTTGCCTTTTTGAGTTTTTATCTCTGTTGCGTGTTTGGCTCCTAATTCCGTTACGAAGGTTCACTTAAGCTTGTGAAAGTCTGAGAAAGTACAGTGATGACATATGTCACTAAGTTTAAATGCCTAATAACCTAAAAAATACTTACCATATTTAACTGCAGTACCCACAAATCATCATCTGTGCACCATAATGTATAATCCTGCAAACTTTCATGTAAATCCATTCAGCAGTTTCCACGCTACATCAAATACAAATGTTCGTGGAAAATGTGCTGGTGGAAAAATGAAATTTGGGACTCAAATCTATCTTTGCACACCTTAACAATTCATCACAAATATTTAATTCATCTAAAAATATGGAAAATGCTGTAGGTCTGAAATGGTGATAATCAAATAGGTGTAAAGTTTAGGGAGCTAATATCCAAGCCACAAAATGAAAAATGGAACTAGCAGAGAACAACACAAACTACTATTTGGAGGACATGCTGATTGGCCACTAGGAAAAGAAATTATAATCTCACTTTTTATAACAATAACAATGATTGCTTTTTAGTCACTTTGGTCTTCATATCTGCACAATCTTACTAAAAGTAACAAAGAAACCGAAGAAAAAAAACTAGACTGCATATGTTAAGTTTCAGATTTAATACATGAAGAACTGAGAAACCCACTCTATAAAACTGTACTACACTCTATGCCACTCTATGCCCATCCACATGATGCCATTTGTAACACTCGATGACATGCCTCTCAAATTCTCTCTAGGGTACGCCACTCCACCATGCGACACAGCACTCCACTCTGACACCCTCCTCCACTGTGCTCTACGGCACTCCACCTCATAATACTCCACTCTATGACACTCTACTTCACCCTTCTCCACTCTAAAACACTCTACTCCACTTTATAACAGTCTATGACACCCTACTTTACTGTTCGACGCACCATGCCACTGTATAACTCCCTGCTCCAGTCTACGATACCAGACTCCACTATATGAGAAACCATGACACTGCTCTATGTAACACTTTACTACAATGTACTATACACCACTACACTCTACTCTACTCCACCCGATTCCAATCTACAATACTCCAGTCTATGACAATAGAATTTACAACACTCTCCTACACTGTACTGTACTGCACTGCACATAACAACTCTCCACTTGCGGCATTCAACTCTACAATTTGCAACACATTTTAACAAAGGTTAATACTTAGTTCTAGTTAGGAAAACATATTTTCACAGCGCAAACCAGGTTTAAACTACACAAACTTTCAAAATTCTAAAGATATAGTTATAACTTTGACTTACAATTTAATCAGCACCTTCAAATTCTTGTAAGTAGCGGACCTCATTACTCAACTCTTTTTAGTGTTGTTAGTGGGATTGTATTTGTAAATGGCGGAAGGGCGGGAGCCTGTTGTTTTAAAAATAAAATTCTCCTGATCAACAGTACCTTTAAAAACAAATTATGTTTTTGGCCTCTGGGCCCTCCCCCCAGCCCAAGGAGGGGTCAAAGTATCCCTACCTCTCTAGATGTTGTTTTTACCCTTATTCAGGACAGGAGGTTGAGTTCCCGGTCCTAAAATGGTTGTAGCTACATCTTTATTGATGCAGTGGCAGCCAATCTTTTCCTATCTTTTGATCTGTTGGTTCTGAAGATCCTCTCGGCTATGAAATAAACATATATTTTGTATCTTAATTTCTCAAAATCCACTGAAAGGATTTACATCATCTCACAAAAAAAGCACATTTTCTGGATCAAGGTATAGCTTTCTGCCATATTTAGTGCTATTCTGTTCAGCTGTTTTGGAATATTGATGTTTAACTTTCCCATCAATTTATTTCCTATAGAAACGTGGTCTATCTATATTTACCCAGTATATAGTTTTTCACACTGTTGCGCAACCTTACTATGTGCTGCAAATAACAAAAATAATATTTCCTAATTTATTACAGAACTTAAAAATAGTAAGCTTGTGACCTTAATATCACTTCAGACACTTAACACATGAAGCCTTGATGCCGTCTACGAAAGCAAATTGTAAGGAAACAAAAAAAACAAATGGAACATATTCCATATAAAAGTGACATATTCTTGAATTTAATGTCTCCTACTTCAAGCTATGAATGCAGTATACTACAGTTATCTATCAAACCAGCCCTTATTGTAAAAAAAACAACACATTTATTTTCAAAATTGAAATTCCTGCATGTTTTCTTAAAAAAGAACAATGAATTCTGCAACAAAAATTGCAGCAAAATAATCTAGTGAGCAGAAAGCAGGTCACTTTCTGACCTTCTTTCACCCAAAATGTATTATTAATGAAATTGATGCTACTAGTATGTATTTACAGCGACTAGACGGAAAAGGGATTTGCTGTCCAAGAATAGCAAAGTTTAACAGAAGTATTGCAGGCCATATTATGATTTTTTATGCTTTTTGGTATGTTTCACCAATTGGTCATCCTTTCACAGACTTGTGGAAATGGCAATATTTTCTCAATTTAGATGTTTCTAGCTGTGTTCTGTTCCAATTCAGACAGAAAAGTAGGTGGCATTAACAACAACAGCTCCTGTTTGAGATCACCCTAGATGTGATTCATAAATATAATTTTGAAAAGTAGAAATATTTACATAATATTTTTGTCGATGGCTTGCATGAATCTCAGAATTTCAAAGAATTCCCAAAAATTCAAAGAAGAAAGCATTAGGATCCATATCAATTTTCGATTTCCACACATGCACCTCCTTGTGTGTTTTTAATTATTGTCAAGGCCTCAGTGCTTAGGGACTGTAAGGAAAAGGCAACCATCCCACAAGCCATGAAGACCATCTCGGGTGCAAAACATGTTTAAAAGTGCTTAGCCTATGGCTTGGAAGTGTCTGACATCACCAGGAAGAAACAACTCAAGTTCACAAAAAATCTTGATGGTTCTGGGTCCCAGTTGTACAACAAATGTTTTGGATCTGCATAACCCCAGAAATGAACCAGTATTGAAGCGTGATAGACTGGAGCAAAGCTAGAGCTGTCAGGAATGTAGAAATGAAGGTGGTAGGATTGGAGAAAGGCTAACTCTGGTGGGACTGAATCAGCTGGAGCTGGCAGGACTGGAGCAGAGCTGCAGCACAACTGGAGTATACTTGGAGCTGGCAGGACTGAAACACAGCTGGAGCTGGTAAGACCTCAGGAGGAGTGAAGGATCCATAGATGAAGGAAGCTGAACAAGTTGTGCTGTGATCATTACTGGTAGAACAATTAGCAGCTGCCAGGAAGAGGCTAGTAAGTAGCCATTTGACTGGAGATAGGACAGTTCCTGACATGTGGTTCTGACCAGAACAACATGCCAAAAAGGGGCTAGGTACAGAACAAGAATCACCTTAGAGGAATGAGTTGGTCTCAGAAATTGGAATAATGAAATAGTGTTCATGTTTGCTGGCCTCTCCGGAATGGAGTCTTCCTAAACCTGGGTCGAACTGACACTTCTCACTAGCAGCAGTGCCTATGGAAAGTCTAGAATCATTGCACTCATGAAAATAATCCACATTAGTAACATCCACTCTGTGAGCCATGAAAGAACCACATGTTAGGCCAGGCACCCTGTCTGAAAGACAATTATTGCAGACTGCACAAAGAGCAAATCAAGGAGAAAAATTGTATTATGGCATTGTACCTATAGAGGGTAAGGAGACATAAAATAGGTCTGGAAGGTCTACAAACATGAGCTTAAATGAAGTGTGTCGTGGGATATTCTCCCCTTCCGCCAACCATTCAATAACTCCACTGATTCTCCCCACAGAAGGGCCAATGGTTAGGCACATTTCCACTTAAGACAGTCTCCTGCTTTCTGCAGGTACTGTTTCCCATCAGTAACCTTTGCTAGAATCGATTCTGGCAAGTTTATGGAGAGTAATTGCATTGTGCCTAAGATTAAAAGTACTTTCTTTTTTCTAAAATCAAAGTACTGGCTAGACAGCCATTTATTGTCTGTTATAAAATGTTTGTTGAGTTTTGTGTCTCTAACTTCACCCATCCTCCCCGAACAAGTCATTGACTGCTCAGTGTCACTGCCCTGATAGGTCAAGTGCTAAAGGGGGGCTTTGTGCTCAGGTTTGGGTCCAACAGAAGGGATTCACCCTAGGACACCAGTAGTGTAATCCTTGGATTGATGTAATCTCAGTCAGTAATTGCCGTGGGAGTCCTGAACAATTTCCCTCTAGAGGCATAGGTAAGTTTTACATGAACCGTTGATTAAAGCATGATTCAAAAACATTACATTATAAATAATATCATTCTTTATTGATTGATTAGCAAAAATCATTGCAATTAAAATGTTAATATCATGAGTAAAAAACAGTTCATCAGTCATTTAAACATTTTTTAAAATGGTAATTAACTAGGTACATTTTCATTTACTTAATTCGACAATTGATAGACAACTGGACACCAAAAACAAAATCAATGGTTACTTGCTGTAGTGGAACATTGAAACCACATATACACAACTTTCATTGCAGTTGTTCATTAATCATATTAAAAGAAAAATTTAATAATCAAGAAGTTCCCAAGGACATGAAATAAAAACTGTAAACATTATGTGCCATTACGCAAATGAACTATAAAGTGTCTAAGTGCTTTCACATGGTCTGTAGAATCTAATCACACAAGTAACCAAAAAACTGTCCATCATAGAACATAATATAAGCCATAAACAATGCTAAATTTTGGAATCATGATATACCATTGTGCAAATGAACAATAAAGTGCATCTGTGCTTTTGCCTAATCTCAAGTGCTTGATTGCAGAGGTTATCAAAAGCAGATTAATTGGGTCGAAATTGCATAAACATTCAAAGTGCCTGGTGCCAGAAACAATAACCTTATATTATCTGATCCTATAAAATATCCCTTTACAATAGTTATAAACATGTATGTTTAAACTACAAAACCTATTAATCACAATAATTGACCCAATCAATTTTTGTTCAATCTTTTAAACATTACAGAGCACTTCAACCGAATCAGCTCCAGTTATAATTAATAATCTTAAGTGACAGAACACAACAAGCCACTACAACCCAAGACAGAGATACAATGTATTTAATTAATTGTCTCATATTTTGAATTCATTTTATACAATAATGAAATATTTCAATAAGTAAATACCCAGGTCCATACCTTGTGGGCCACCCCATTTTCTTTAATGGCTAAACTACAAAACCAGCATTTATTTTGCAATTGTTAAAAATGTCATCATTTGACAGATCAATGAAATCGACACAACCGGTAAACATAAAATGAGGACCTGGCCTGAAAATCTTACCTCAGCTTTAAGGAATAAAAGATCTACACAATGTGTAATATTGTTTCACTGGGCCACCCGCACAATCTACAATAAGTAGTTGCCCATTGTTGTATCCAGGTCGGTAGGTCCTCCTTAGTTGGGTATATGCCAAGTCTTACTTTTAAAAATATATCCTTCATATGATCTGAAAAATAGGCAGTCAAATAGGGCTGAATTGGCAAGGACTGATAAGAAGTGATCACTGACCAACCATGTGTTTTTGCCACTAATGTCAAAAGTGAATTCATTTTCTTCTTTTTATTTAACAACTGTTTAAAATTGGGCATTGTCATTTCAGTAAACCCTGAATGCAAATTAAAACTCTGAAAACATGTTATAATATGGGATCTCCAGGCATCTGTGTAACCAGAAGGAATTATTTCAAATCAGCAAATGTGTGCTAGGCAGTCAAGATCTGATAAAAACAAGGAATACATACATTTAAAAAATAACCCTTGCATCACCATGGACTGACTTTGGAGATCAAACTGCAATCGAATTTCAGCATGACTAATTGACCTGGGAATTCCAAAGACTGATTTACAGGCCTTGATTACTAGTAAATCCAATAATTTAGCATCTTCCCCCCTTGTGGTAGGCGAGCCATATGCATTTTTTGGCTGGAGCTTGGCTCTCAAAATTTTAAGAAGATGTTCATACAGTTGACACCTCAATGATGATTTTTGTAAAGATTTAAAAGCATAAATTAAAGATAATGTTTTTGCCTTTTGAAATTTAAAATGGCTTTTAAACAAAACTTTATTTATTATTAAATAAAATGCCCAAGTATTTATCTGTCTTCACCATTTTAATTGGCCCGCCTCTAGCTGTCCATGACCTTGCCCAGTTTCACTGGGCCAAGTTTCATGATTTTCATTTTTTTTAACATTCACCTCCAGACCATTGACAAATATAATCAGCAAATGCATTAATTAGTCTTTTCAAACCTTTTGGAGTTTAACTCAACAAGATCGTATTGTACATAGGTAAGATGCACATCAGCAAGTTTTGGAGGATGGGCAGTTACAGACTCAAAGTGCTATAGCAGGTCTGAAATAAAAAAAATAAAAAAAAACACGGGGCAAGTACACATTCTTGTTTAAGACCATTACAGGTTTAAATTTTTTGAGCCAAAATAAAACCATCACCTAATTTAACCTGAACCCAAGCATTAGTATACAACAGTATTATAACATCCAGCAACTTTTGGGGAATACCTCAGCCTGCACGTTTTTGCCATAATAATAATCCTCATGGAACTAAATCAAAGGCTGCTTTTAAATCAATAAAACAAATGTATAGATTACACTATGGCTTCACTTTGGCAAATCCTCACAGAATGGGAAAGGTTATTTTCCAGTTAGATTAAAATCTACTTCAATGGCGAAAGTAACTTTTTAATAACTTAGTGGAAAAATAACTTTATAAAAATGTACCTTGTACTGCTTAAGACAAAACTGGTTTAGAATTAGTTCGCCTCTCCACCTACTCCAGCCCTCAACACACATTCCTGACTGGTTGCTAATGATCCTGCTGCCAGAGGACAATGATCTATTTTATTGTATTGTATTGTATTGTATTGTATTGTATTGTAATTGCATTTGTATAGCGCTTACTACCCCTGACGAGGTGTCGAAACGCTTTTTTGGTGAGGAGCACGCTACTCCGGGACCCATAGAGGATTAGTGTTGAATTAGTATAGTGAAACATGCAAGTAAATTTTAAGTGGTGGATATGTTAGTCAGTTATTTGGATTCGGAAGGATAGCAGAAGGATATGAGAGAAAAGAAGGTTTGTATTTATATAGCGCTTCTAACCCTTGATGGGGCATTGAAGCGCTTTTCTGGCGAGTAGCAGGCTACTCCGGAACCCATAAAGGATTAGTGTTGATAATTAGTATAGTGAAATATTAAGTCATTTGAGCGGTGGGTATGTTAGTCAGTTATTTGGATTGAGAAGGGCTGGGTAGGGGTAAAAAAGGGAAAAAGGTTTGCATTTATATAGCACTTGTAACCCTGATGAGGTGTTGAAACGCTTTGTTGGCGAGTAGCATGCTACTCTGAAACCCATAAAGGATTAGTGGTGAATTAGTATAGTGGAATATGGAATTAGAGAAGTGAACATGTTAGTCTGTTATTTTGATTGAAAAGGATAGTGGCGGGATAGAAGAGTGAAGGATTTCTTTTTTAGGTCATAGCAGTAGTAGGAGGCTTTTGGATGAGTAAAAAGGGTTTTTGGAGGGAAAGAGTCAGAGGGAAGAGTTTAGAAAAGTTTGTTTTGGGGGATCTGTATAGTAAAATAGGTGTCAAATGATGCAAGGAGGGGTAGAGTAGGAGAGTCAAAAAAGGGTTATTTTTGGGGAATATAGTAGTGGTATGGGGTTTGTGATAAATTAGCAAGTGGGTGATAGATGTAAATGGTGAGAGATAGGGCAGTGAATTGGAAAGAGTAGTAGAAAGGAGTATGAGACGAGTCAGAAGTTGGGCTAGAAGATATATTGAGAGAAGTATAGGCTGAGAAATAGGGTAGTGCATTGGAAATGCTAAACTAGAAGAAAGTGATAAATATATAGATCCATAAGTATATTTAAAGTATGTAGAAGCATAAAGGAGGTAAGTATGTGCATATTAAAGTTATTGATAAAGGCAGCAGATTAGAAATAGGGTAGTGCATTCAATTTGCTTTTTCAGGCGAAAAGTAACAGAAACACAGATCCAACTACATGGAGGTACACAGATGCACAATGGAAGCAAGTACATATAGACCAAAGATTATTATTTTTTTTCTCTTGTTTTTGTTTTTATAACAACTTAATTATTGTACATGTTTATACAAAGCAATACACAAAGATAGGCCCATACCTATAGTGAATATAAATGCTTATATACAGCGGGACAAATACATATGGTGGGTATTCATGAATGGGAAAATGGGCAGCATTCCTGGACCTGGTACCGACCAGGCGCAAACAGGCACTCACCCTTGTCCTCTCCACCCTTAGCCTCGACGCTCAGGCTGAGACGCCCTAAGCCTTGGCCGTTTATAGCCCAAGTAATCAGGTGACCCCTTCAGCCAATGTGAACCCTAGCCCCAACACTATCCAATCACAACACTAGTCCTAAAATCTAGAACCAATAGGAGACGAGGACTTTACAGCCAATCTTAACACTAGTCTAAGCACCCAATCAGCTTCAAAAACCCTGATCTCTATGTCCAATAGAGGCCCTAGCACCTACCAGTAGTCTCAACCCTAGTCTAAGCAACCACTGGCACAGGAAGCCCTAGGCCCTACTTCCAATAGAAAGCCTAACCCTGCTCTTAGTCTCACACCTAGTTCAGCAACCAACCACACCATAAACCCTAATCGCTATTTCCAATGAAAGGCCTAACCCTAGCCCTAGTCCCACCCTAGTCCCAACAACCAATCACACAGGAGGCCCTAGTCCATACTTCCAATACAACTCCTAAACCTAGCCCTAGTCTCACCTCTACATTGATTGAATCACAGACCCAGAAACCAATCAGAACCCTCAAATACCCAACCAATGAGGACACTAACCCTAATCGAATAGAAACATCAGATACAACCACTAATCAGTGTACACATGTACCAAACAATATCAGACTATATAAGGTCCCAGCTAACTCAGACTAAGTTAGCTGGCCAGGGAGTTGGAAGCTGCTCCTATATTCAGAAATCTCAGAGGAGACAGACCGGCTCAAATCCATACTTTGGACTTCTGCAGGTAAGGCCCCAACAAACTTGCCCTCCAACAACACTATTTGTATAAAACTTTACTCCCTCTCCTGGCCAAAAAACGAAGTGCACAGTCCCTGTTAAACACAGTTTAAACAGCTTACAGCAGATTACTGCTGTCTCAGGAGGAAGAGAGAGCTGGTTTCACTGACTTGTTAACACAACTGTAACAACCACAAGCAAAGACAGTTAAAGAAATTTAAAAAGAAAAAATAGGATGATGCATTCACAGGTACGGAAAATTGTTTTTTAGACTTTTTTAGGAAAGAAACAGCACTAGTCAACCTCCTTACCACTTCCTGGACTCTGCTCAATGCAATCTGGGGCACAGGTAGGCTACAACTCACAAGATGTAGGAGAATGATTTGGGGTGCACCCAGCAAAGCCTTAAGGGGCGAGGGCAGGTGTGAGAGGAGGGCTCAGATTTGCTTGAAGCTGGGGAAAACCAATAGCAGTCCTAGGTCTGCTGGCCTGGGGGTGGGGCTGGGACTGGGGAGCTGCTCTCATCACAGATCTCCTAGCAGACAAACATGCTCAATCCACACTTTGGTCAGGCCCCAACAAGCTTGTCCTCTAAGAACATTTATGGTGTTTGTTCATCCCATATTTTATGGACCTAGTGCCACACCTGTACAGAGTGCTTTGTGGGGCCTGTCAAGGGGTGTTTTGCAAGCTTTGAGTATAGTGCTCTTGTGTAGTTTCCCCCAGGAAGTAGCCACCTATCCATGGCATAGCCCGGGTCAGTAGGAGGCCGATATATGCAGTGATAATGGCCGCTAGTTGCGCCGCCCAGAAGTATTTTTTTATATTTGGCAAGCTGATTCCCCCATTGTACCAGCTTCTCACTAATTTCGGGAATGAGATTCTTGGCGGGCTACTTCCTCAAAGTAGCGTTCACTGTACACTATCCACCTGTCTAAAATATGTTTTGGGGACTAAGGCAGGTGAATTCTGTAAAACGTATTAAAAAAACGAGGCAGCAACATCATTTTAAACAATGCTGCTCTCCCCAAGAGCAACTACAGAAGAGACTGCCAGTGTTCTACATCATACCTCAGCCTCTGCACGGTGGCAGCAGGTTAGCATCGTAAAATAATTTGGGATCTTTGGTGATGAAAATTCCCAAATATTTGAACCCATCTGTCGCTATCCTGAGTTAATATTCTTTTGGCAAGGTCAGTGATTTGCCTTTTAGCACAAAAATAACCGATTTTGTCCAATTGATAGTGTAGCCAGAGTACGTAAAAAAAATTAGTAAAGATGTTAAGGACTCTACGCAGGGATCTATATGGGGAGGCGAAGTATAACAAAATATCGTCTGCGTAGAGCGATATACGGTCCTCCCAATCTTCAGTCCAGCGTAGCCCTCTTATGATGGGGTCCCGTCAGCTCCAACAGGCCTGGGGCTCTAGTGTGAGCGCAAACAGCAGTGGGGACAGCGGGCACCCCTGTCTCGTCCCTCTGTGAAGATGGAATATAGCTAATGTGTTGTTGTTGACTTCTACTTGTGCTAGTGGGTCAGTATTTAAAAGTCAGACCCAGTTAATAAATTTAGGACCGAATCCCAACCTTTTCAAGATAGCGAAAAGGTATGACCACTCAATGGTGTGAATCGCCATGGTGGTGTCCAGGGACACAACAAATGAGTCTACCATGATGGTGTCCACGCTTCCCATCACCCCATGCACCCTACTTAAATTAAGGGATGTGTTTCTTGATGGCATGAATCGAGACTGGTCCAGATGGATCAGCTCAGGAAAAACTCCAATCAAGCGGGTGGCTAGCAATCTGGCCAGTATTTTGGCCTACGCATTCAGCAGCAATATGGGTTGATACGACGTGCAACGGTTTCTTGGTTTTGTTTCCTTGGGTATCAATACCAGGGGGGCTAATCTGTGGTCCTGTGGAAGGAGTCCCTTCTCAAGACTCTCAATGAACATTGCCTTGAGGGGAGGGGCTACTTTATCAGGTCTTAGTTTGTATACCTCTATCGGGAGGATGTTAGGGATCCATCGCTTTTCCGGTCTGGAGAGAATTATTGACCTGAACTCTTTCGTCCAGTGTGATTTCTTCCTCTAACACATTTTTATCTTCTTCTGCCAATACAGGCAGACAGATTCCTATCAGTAGTTCTTTAGTTTTCACTTCCTGCCTGGTGGACTTAGAAGTGTAAATAAGGTCATCATATCTACCAAACTCGTCCGCGATATCCTGTGGATCAGTAAGTTTTCTCCCGGTTTCTGCCCATATCTCTGTGACCTGACAGCTTGCTGCTTCCCTCCTATCTAACCAGGCCAATAGCTTCCCAGCTTTGTCCCCCAGTTCGTACACACTCCCCAGCTTGTGGCTGAGCATAGTTTTGGCTGCTTCACTCACCTCAGTTCTGTATTCCTCTTGTGTTAAATTGAGAATGTGTGTTGTGTCTTAGTCTGCGGATGTTATGTTTCCGTCTTCCAATTTTAGTATCTCCTCTCCTAATCAGAGAAGTCTAGACTGTTTTTCTTTTTTCGCCTCGGAGATCTGAAAGAGCGCATGTCCCCTTATTACAGTTTTAAAGGCTTCCCAAAGGACCTGAGCCGAGACAACCATGCCTACATTCTCATTAAAGTAGTGTTCAATTTCTTGCTCCATTTTCAATTTAATTGTGGGGTTCAGAAGATACCAGGGGGCTGATGGTGGCAACCCTAGTACAGTCTCCCCTTCCATACTCCATTTGCAGCCAAATTGGATGTGTCTAATTTCTTTAACATACCCAACTTGTGCCGCCGGGGAGAGGATATAGTCTAAACAGGAAAGGCTTTTGAGGGCCCCAGAATGAAATGTGTATTGTGTCTCTAGAGGGTGATGCACCGTCCATATATCAACAAGTCCCATTGCATCAATGAAACATGGGAGTCGTAGCTGCGATGGAGGGATGTCTCTGGGGGGTAGCAATCCAGTGTCCTCAAAACAACTGAGTTTAAGTCTCCCACTATTACAATTCTACCACTAGGAAAGTGAGCAGCACTCTCCCTAGGTCTTTGAATGTAATGTCCTGTAATCCCAGTGGCAAGTACAGTGACATTATTGTCAGCGCGTTGCCCTCCCACTGGCCAGACACTGCTGCATATCTCCCTAAATTATCAGTGTACACCTTGTCTATTGTCATTGGGAAGGTGCACTCTTTTAATATGCCAACTCCCCTTGGAGCCCATCATGCACCCGGAGTGCACCACTAATTGATAGCCCCATCTAGCGAGGGCCTTACACATGTTCCCTATGAGGTTCGTCTCTTGGAGTGGGACTACCTACGGGGCATGCCGTTTAAGAAATTGCAATACGATTCTACTTTTAAATTTACCCCACAATCCATTTACATTCCAGGATAATAACTTAATCTATTTCTCACTTGTGACGCCCATGTCGTTGTTTAGTATTTGCTGCTGGGGGGTACTCAGCCACATCCCCGGAACACCCGCCATCTCCCAACAGCACTGTGCGCAATTTCATATGCTCTCAACACCAGGTTCCTGGTCACTGTATTTCCCATGCCTAGACTCGCTGTATGTGAATCTGTGATGAACTAAAAAGAACCATACAAAAACAAAACCCTCAATACCCCCACCCTGTAACCCTCCTTGCTCCCCCCCACTCTGGGCTCGAAATTGCCCAAAATTCCTTTAGTGCAGAGTGCCTGTCGCACTAACTAAGAACTAACTAGAAGTTGGAGGGGAAGGGGTTGCAGAATCCCGCCCAATGGACCCCGCTCCGCTGCTATGTGTTCCCCATTACCGAAATATGGATGCATCATAGAAATACAATCAATTAGTTCATAAAACGTTCGGTTGGCCTGCTGTCTCAATTCTTCCACTGTCATGAGAGGTGAGTTCGGCTCAGGACGTTCGCAGCTAACAGTTCCTGACGCTTTGAAATTTTTATGGGCCGATTCAAATGTCAGGGTATCATCTTGCATTGTGAACCTTCCCTGGTCTCCATCCCTCTAACCAGTCTTGTGCTGCTTCCAGTTTTCTCAAATAGCCAAGTCTTGCTGTCAGCTTCTACTCTGAACTTTGCCAGCAATAACATTAGTTATCGAATGCCTTTGTCTCGCAACAATTTTTTAATGTCCAGGAAAGTGCGCCGCTGGCGTTGAACCGCAATGGTGAAGTCCGGAAAAAAGGTCAGTTCACTGTTTTCTATTTTTATGATAGGGTTAGCATGAGCTGTTTGTAAAATACTGCCTCGGTCCCTGAAGTTGAGGTGTCGTGCCAGAATTGGTCTTGGAGGGGCACCCGGCTTATGCCTCCCTGGCCCTCTGTATGCTCTTTCAACTGTAAAGAATTTTGATAGGGTTTTGGGCCGTAGGTGGTTCATGATTAAGTCTTCCACAAATAGATTTGCGGGCGGTCCCTCTGCTCGCTCAGGGCCCCCAATAATTCTGACGTTTTTACGTCTCGCACGACCCTCGTAATCGTCCAGCTGGGCATCTAATCTTTTCTGCACAGTTTGAAGTTCTTTGATTTCTTTACCCTTTTGCTGGGTGTCGCCACTAAGTTCCTTGGTTACCACTTCTATTGTTTTAACTTTCTCTGTTGTTTTCTTGTAGATCAGTCCTGATCAATGCCATTTCGATTGATATAGCTGACCTAGGAAGAATTGACACCAAAGGTGGCAGAACATGCAGATGCACTGTAAATGCCCCTCATGCAATAGGAGTCATTTCGTGCTGATCTGTAGCTACCCGATCATCGTCCACACTCTGTCATGCCCATGCTGGGGGTCATCTTTTGTAAAGGTTTCCCTAATATGTTGAAATTCCAGATGCCTCAATAAAAAGCGTAATGGATTAACTTTGAAGGTTGATCCTCCAATGGCTAGGGTTGCACTTTTGTGGTGGTCTGCAAATGACTGAGGCTGTGGTTTTCTTTCATTACAGGTCATTTGGGGCCCAGGCATCAAAGGATCTTCAAATCTCTGTGGCCATTTTTTGGTACCCGAGGTTACTTAAACCACACCTCTGGAACTCTTGATGCTTCACATTGAGACTTGCTGATGTGTAGTGTACACCAGCAAAAAAACTATCCTTTGGCCCATACATACTTGTAGAAAAAAACCTTGAATAGATCAGGCATTATTGTGTGGAAAATGTTTGTGAAAACTGAACAGTAACTACCTAGAGCTACCTTTTTAAAGAGTGGAAGAGAGATACATTGTCTTTGTTTACACATTCTTTTAAGAGATTTACTTAAGGTTTCAAATTGGATGAATGTTACCTTGAGATATTGTTTGTAAGGCTATCATTTGAAACATCTATGACACTGGGCTAAATTCTGTTGTGAAACTGAAGTGCATTTTGTTTTCATGTTGCTTTATGTCGTTGTGTGACTAATGAGAACCTTAAACATATATTTAAATCACATTGATTTGAGTGGTGACCTTTGGGGTTAGTTTGAAAAGAAGGATACATAGTCAGAGAAAGTTCAGTCTGTGTAACCAGGTTGTGTTGTAACTAGACGTTTTGAAATTTAAACAGACTACTTTGGGAGCCTCTGTTATTAACACAACTATCTTGGGCAGTAACTTGAAGAGAGTACCCCTAGGGCCTATTTGACTCTCCTGAAGGAAAAGAGAAACATGAAAACAGGTGATATCCTAGGTAGAGATTCTCTGTTAACATCCCTATAGTCATTGACTTGTTTACCCAGTAGTAACATTTTTTCACTTTGTGCTTGGAAGCCTGTCCTGTCCTTTGTCTATTATCTAAAGAAGGGGCCCATGCCAAGATGTATGTATATAAATGTGCTAGTGAGTACTGTAGAAGTAAAGAGATGGATGCATATAGAAGGGAACCCCAATTGTTTTTCAAAGACAAGCTTTGTGACCATTTCTTTTTCTCCAGAGGCACAAATGCACATATGCATGTTCATCTGTCTTTAGTTACTTTAATTTATTTTGGTGTTTTTGGAAGTTTGTTGTTTGTGCTCACACCCCTTCTTTTGGAGTCATTTTAAAGTTATCTGTGGAGCAACACAATTTTGACTTTACCATTACAAGTCACACAGATGCACATAGATGTATATAACCAACATTATGTTCACTATGTGCCTTTACATTATCAACATGAGTGAAACATTTAAATTAATTAATAGACTGAAATCATTGCAGGGATTGGAGATGAATGCACAGGACCGGCTGTAGCGCTGGTGGGGCCCAGTGCGACTTTTTTGGCACTCCCACACCTCATGTCTGCCTCCTCAGATTCTCTCACTACCACAGGGAATAGTGCCCCTCATCTCTCCAATAATAAGTTATTGCTAAACACAGTGCCCCGCCCTGAGGTCAGCAGCCCCTCTACAGATCAGTGCCTAGTGCCTTAAACCCGCCCTGTGTATACACATGTGCACTGATGTTCAATTAAAACATGTAAGCATCTATTCTCTGTTCACATTTTTACACTTCCACTTACATATGTACACATGTTCTTCTTTACTCACTTTTTACATTTATTCCTCAAATTACACGTGTGCATGTATAACCCTTTATTCAAAGTTCCTATTAAAAGCTCAGTTAAACTAGCCTAACTTAAAGTACAGGCCTCATGTGAAATGCATTTTGTTTGCCAGCATCTTCTTTTTTTCTTTGCAGGTGACTCATCATGATTTTCTTTAACTAGAGAAAGGCTTATTATTTGTATTAAACTGCTGATAGAGTTGCCTGGAGGGAAGAACGGGGCAGCAAATGTGGAGAATCAAAGGTTGAGAGAGGCCTTCTGTTCATCATGTAATAGGGCAGAATGATGTTCAAGGGGAGAACTACAGACCCAGTTGGATGCAATGGGATATTGAAGGGATGTGGCAGATGTGCTCAAGTAACACTTTGTTTGTTCTTGGTGGTGTTAAAAGTAGATACATATGTTTCTGAGTCTCCTGTTTCTTTTAAATTGATGTTCTCACAATTGGAAGAAATAGAAATTCTCTTTAGAATTTAAGAGCTACAGAACTCTATTCTTACCTTTTTCATACATGAATACATTTTATGCTAAACACTTATTTCCGTACCCAAGACTTCTGTGAAGTATGAACACGCTGACACCTTCTGTGCTCCTGAATTAAAGACCCTTGATAAATAACCCTATATTTGTTCTATGGTACGAAGAGAGAAGGGAAGTTTCTTTATGGAACACTTGTTAAATTTGTTTCTTTAATGTTGTGGCTATTTCAATTCCATTTCTCATCTTATTGCGACTCAACTCACAAGAAATGTTCACTTATCTTCTGTATTGCTATACTTATTGAATTTACTTTTGGTTTGCATATCTACTGGATTGATTGGTAATCAAAAATGAAACCCGTTAACCATATTTGGCAATTCATGGTCCTTCTTGTCGATTTACATTGGGTTTACAAGTTAGAAATGTGTTGTTGATGTCTTCTTTCTTTCAATGTCTCACATCAATCAGCAAACTTCCATATGACCAACGGGAAAAAATCATTAGAGATTTTACTTAGAGATTATGATATAAGGCCCAGCACTCTTTTACCCATTACAGTAGTCAAAGTGAGCATCAGACATTCCTGAGGGATTGCATGGTACCTTTTGCCTCTGAGATTGAGCAGAGAAAAGCATGCATTTGAACGTTCATGATCTGACAAAGGAACAGCCTTAGATCTTCTTCTTTTGACTTGTGGTTCACAGGATCTGCTCCCATTTATTACTATTGCAAGCCTCAATTTCTTGTTTCAGCCCCAGTATCAGGGAAAATTAGTTTTTAACCCTCATGGAGGGGTGGGTCCCTAGTTTAAACAGGGGAGAAGCTAAGAGAGAGCCAGCACCCCTTTTTGGAAAGATAGATATACCCAACTTGGATTTAGAGGTTCTAGGAATTTGTACAGTAATCATAGTGGAAGCACTGCAAACAAAGGTGGGAATGGGGTGAAAGATTAGTCAGAATTTGGTGTAAGTAATTCTCTACTGAATTTCTAGTACACATATAAGATTGACACCTCACAACCATCTCCACAGAATATTTTCAGACCTGGAACATACACCTGAGAAAATAAGCTCTTATGGAAGAAAAAGGGTGAAGAGCTCTTAAGTCATGCTGCCATTCACATTCTAGAATAATTCTGGAAGGGTCAAGTTGTTGACCTCCCTAATGGTACTCAGTGTTTTTTTCCTTTCATCTTCATGTTGCATTTATCAGGCTTTTACAATGTTACACAAGGTCTGACACATGTTTAACAACTGGTAAAACATTGCAAATTAATGAGAGCATGATGGCGTCTGAGTGAGAGGTCGCAACAGATTCGTCCCGTGAGTCCTGCTCCTGGATGGAGCGTCAGAGTCTTCTGATGCGAGAGGATTAGTGTGGATGCAGTAAGGGGAGAAGTGAAGCGGGCCTGCTTCTGAGTTTCGGCGACCTGTGTACCTGCTCATCTAGCCATCTAGCAACCATCTAGAAACTATCCCCCTATCCTGCCATTCTGCTATCTACTGAGCTTGACGAGCGTGACTGGGTGAAAGATTGGGAGTGGAAAGGGAAAACAAAGGCATACAAGCGCACTTTGCTCACCCGGCATTATGTCTCTCGTTTGGTTACACTCCAATTGGCCCAGAAAGAAATAACCCTGTGTCTGCTGTGCTCGTGGGGTGCGCCCGTGGATATCGATTGCCGTAATTGCCGCAACTACAACTTTAATACAGCTATTGGTGTCTGCTCTCGAGCTTTGTGCCCTTCACGCGAGTTATCTAAGACCCGAGGTCCGAGATCCTATGAAAACCAGCTGCCGTAAGTTACTCTACTTTATTCATAATTCCTAAGTCAATGTACCGCATGTACGGGAATATTGCATATAACTCAATGAACTCTGTGCGAACCCTGAGACGGCTTGAGATGGCTTGAGACGGCTATTGGCAAAGTCAACCTTTAAACCGCGCTCTCTTGTTTTCTGCCAAGTGTTCTTTGGCCCCGGCTCCCTCTACGTGTGTGAATAGGGGCGAAATTGCAGCTCAAGGCCCAAGGCGCTTACCTCCTGATCTCCCAGTGACGGCTCCTCAGGGACAGCTCCTCTGCTCCGCACCACTGTCGAAAATCAAGCCGGTCACCCCCAGCACCCTCAGCATCAGCGGCAGTGCCTATCTCAACACGTTATCGGCTGACTTGGTGCCGGCGCACTTAATCTCACGCATATTGCGTGCACAGCACTATTAGCATCCCTCGTTGCTAGGGGAACACGTTAGCGTACTGTCGGTGATTGTTTAAAGGCGGTGAGAGGTGGCAAAGGGCAGTGAATGCATCGGAAGACGGATTTCAAGGGGAGAAAAGCGAAAGTGAAGGAGCTGAACAGATCAAGCTGCACAAAGGGGAGGAAGGAGAAAATAGAGAACACAGAGCAAATAGAATCAAATCAAACAAAACCAAGGAGGAGGCCAGATGTTGGTACATACCCAGTCCTAACTCGTATACACAATATAGATAAAGCAGACTGGTTTCCCCTTGGCCTGCCGGACATAAGCTTCTTTGAAGAGGGCACACACACAAGCAGTGAGTGCAAAATGGGTGCCTAGACAGTTGATAGTGTAATTTTCAAAGCAGTTTTAAATATAGTAGAAGCAGTAAAAGCCCAAACTACGCCAAACACATCATGAAGGACTCCAGAATCAGTTAGAAGTGCCAAAGGACTGAAGAAAAATCAAACAAATAGGACGCGAATTCAGATATCAACACAGATACAGATACTGGATATGGCAGGAGATGCTGGAAACACGGGGATTGCGATGCAGGCAGGGCCAGCAGTGGTACAGACCCCCACAGTGCTCAACCAAGAGAAGGGGAGTAAGGAAGGTTTACAAGTGGCGGACGCACCAACATTTGTAAACGCAGGTGTCTTAGAGAGCATGGAACATCTAGAACGCCTGGAAGATCTACAAGACTCGCAAGGCACTGTGAATACTCAAACTGCGCCTGTCTCTCAAGGAAATAAGGGTAGGCTGAAAGGTCCTGAAACAAGAGGATCTAAAGCTAAGGAGAAGAATGCCAAGAGCAATGCAGGACATGAAGGCCTCGTGAGAGTCAAGGCTAAAGATAAGCTCAAAGAAAAAAACCTTCTAAAGGAAAAGGCAAAAACGAAATGGAAAGAGAACGCTGATGAGAAGGGGAGAGATACAGAGGATACTGCTGATACTGCTGATATGGATTTATTGGCCAAGAAAGTACAAAGGCTACAAAGGATAAAACATTTGAAAGCAACTGCAAAAAACACAGGGCCATCAATAATCTCTCAGCCTAGAATCTCGACTATTTTTAGCCCGCTACCCAAAGAAGGCTCGGTCAATCCCGATAGGAGCGCCAAACAATCTCACAACCAGATTAGTGATCTGAGAAGAACCAGCGAGGATCAAAATGCGTCAGCGGGTGTGGGTATAGAACAAACCAACCCGGTGGGAAGAATTGCTCAAAGTACGGACCCCAGAAGCCTTACAGTAGAGCCCATCTTGAGCAAAGAAGGGATGAGCACATCATTAATGGCAAATATTTGAATAACTGGGCAAAACGGCCAAATCAAAGAAAGAGATGATCACCCACCGGGAGCAATAAGTCAAGAGCATACCTTCTCCTCCTCAACCGCTATGCCAACATCTTCACCAGAGACTCTACGACAGTCAGTGAACAATGTGGTTACCGAGGAGGAATCTGAATCTGAATCAGACATATACGAAACCGGGATGTCCACTTCAAGTGAATCTAGTGAAATAACGGACACAAGCTAAACATGTGCAGGCATACTTGATGACGCAACCCCGGAGGATTTAGGCTCCAATGACTCTCAAAACCTGGCAAAACTGGACAAGGTACAAACTCCAGGAAAAAATTGGGAAAAAAGAGGCCAAACGCTCAAAGCAAAGTAATCTTACAAATGAGAAGACTACAGATCCAGGCACTAATACTGATTATGTCAAAGCAAGAACAAATTCCACAAGGAAAAGTCCACCCACAAAGACTGCAGTAGAAATATCACATAAACATCATAGCTTGGAGGTGACAGGAGGGGGACGATCAAAAGCAAAAGGCTTTATATCGTCCGCCGAACCCTCGCTGAATGAAGTTCTGAGCTCCATCAAGATCTTCCATAAGGACGTAAAAAAGATAGCCAAAGAAACCATACTGCTATTGAAAAATTACAAAGTGTAATCAAGAAAGTCGGAAATATCTGTAACGAGATCTCTGACAGAATGGCTACAGTTGAAGAGCGCACAGAAAATTTGGAAACTGACGTTACCGAGCTGCGCAAAACAGAAAAGGAGCATGATGGGATCATAAAAGATCTCATGTTAAAAGTTGAGGACCATGAAAATAGATCAAGAAGGAATAACCTGAGGTTTCTCGGAATCCCCGAAGGGTTTGAGGGAAACGATGCGAGAGGATCCATGGTCAATCTCCTCAAATCTGCCTTTCCGGAACTTGAGGCCTGGGACGTGGAGAGAGAAGTACAGCGGGCTGACCGATTCCCTGATGTTACCTAAACACTCTCAGAAACCACAGCAATATCCCAGGGCTATGCTAATTAACTTTGGAAACTTCCTCCTTTGAGAAAAGGTATACGATCTAGCCAGACCAACAACTCAACGGGAATATAAAGGGTTTAAATTCTTTGTTAGACCTGACTTCGCGCACTCCACTGTAGAAAGAAGATGGAAGATGCGACAATTATTTACACCCTTTGAAAAAATTGGTGCTACTGTCTTCCTCCAAAACCCAGCGAGACTGAAAATAATATAAAAGGGCACAACGAGAAGTTTCACCAGTGAAATTCAAGCCCAGGATTATCTAAAAGAACTATCAGAGTTTGGAACAAGAAATTCTGGAACAATGGCAAAAAAACCAGAAAGAAAATGAACAATAAGTAATGTGTAAATGTGAAACTGTAATCCCCAATATTTAAAACACAGGGGGTTATATGAAGAGACAAATGAAAAATAGGGTGGGAAGATATGAAACGCTGTAAATACACAGGGTGTTACAAAAAAGAAACAAAAAAAAGAAAAAGATAGAGTATGCACAGCAGTAAAAGGTAATGCCTAAACATTCACTAATCCAATTCGCACAAACCAGGCATATAGGGCCAGGACACTTGGGGGGCTAAGGCGGGCGGATCGCATGGACGCCTACACCTGGGTACTCTGGGACCTAGGGTGCCTCATTGGATGGAAAGGGGGTAGGGGGGTGGGGGGGGCTTAGTTGGGGCGGGAAAGAGAGGGGGGTGGGACTGCAAGATAGGAGGGGGGAAAACAGGGCTCAGTATTCCTATAAGGGACATATGATATACTTAGGGATCAGTAACAAAGAAAGACTAATAAAAACAGATTGCTTCTGGAGATGGCCCATGAAATACCTCGATGGCTAAGATCAATATATTGTCTATGAATATATGCGGCCTTAATGATTTAAAGAAGAGACAGAAAACATCAGAGAGTCTTAAAGCTTCCGGGGAAAATGTCGTTTCTCTTCAGGAGACACACATTGAGGGGTCGCAGCAATATTTACTTAAAACATTAGGATACCGCCTCATCGTAGCTACAACGCAGGGGACACGGACCAGGGGGGTTGCTATTTTATCAAAAGGTGGGGGGGTTACAATTTCCACGGGCCTTATCAGATACATTAGGACGATTTGCAATAGTAGAATGCCACTATAACAACGGGGAAGGCAAGCTAACAATATGTACTATATACGGCAATACTAGCGATGATCCAGATGTATTGATTAAGGTATCTAATGAACTAACACATTGGCCTCTCCCGTTAATCATATGTGGAGATCTAAATATTCACCTGCCTAGCGAATGGTCTACAGATCAAGGTTTTAAATTCCAGGGTAGGAAGCGAAAAGTTTTTTACACCTTAAAAGACATGTGCATGCTTCATGGGTTATTAGACGGCTGGTCAGTAAAACACCCTGGGGACCCTGGCTATACTTATTATTCACACCCTCACTCAAGACATGTTAGATTAGATTACATGCTCTTGTCAAATTCCCTGAGACCAACCTATCAAATCGAGAGACTACCCAGAATTCTTTCAGACCAAAATCCGTTGGTGCTTAGCCTTAAGAATGTCCCAGAGAAATCCAATATAAAAACATGGACATTTGAAAGGGCATTATTACATAATGATGCTTATTGCCAGCAAATGAGAACCTGGATCCCTGCTTTTTTAGAAGATAACGTAGGTTCTACCTCAATTGACATGGTATGTGATGCTCTGAAGGCTTGTGTCAGGGGTGAAACGATGAAATTCTCCTTTAAATACAATAAAACAGAAAAAAATGGCTTTACTAGAACTAGATCTGCGGAGAGCAGAAGAGGAATTGATTAAAGCGGTACAGGAAGGAAGGCCGATAGATAATGCGATGCGCAATGTGGCTATTGCTAAAAACTATATTTCAGAAATATTAGTTGGGAGCGCAGTTGCTAGAGCCAGCATCAACAAGGAAAAAACATATGAGATGAGCGAAAAAGTGGGACATCAATTAGCCGTTAGAACTCGAGAAGAGACCTCATTTACACTAATAAAAGAAATCAGGGACTCAGATTTGGGGCTAAGATCGGAACCCGCTGAAATAAGAATGGCCTTCCAGAAGTTTTATGGGAAACTATACCACGAAGATGACAACGAATGTGGCGACCCTAAAATATATCTGGATTTATTTACTCCCAATCGCTTGGGAACCGACGTCCAAGAACTCTTAGATGGGTCAATCTCCTGGGAGGAAATACTACTAGCAATAAAGGGCCTGGCTAAGGGAAAAGCAGCGGGTATGGATGGGATTCCCACCGAATTTTACATCAAATTTGCTCCACAACTGAGTACCACTATAACATCACTCTTTCAATATATTTTTCAGTGGGGGGGACCCACCAAGGTCCTGGTCATCAGCCAAAATAATAGTCTTTCCTAAAAAGAATATCCTATCGCCCCATTACTTTGATCAATGGGGACTCGAAAATCTATTCTAAAATACTGGCATCACTGCTGGCCCCTATTATCCATAAAATAGTTTCAGAAAGGCAACATGGGTTCGTTCCTGGACGATCTACTACCGATCACATACAAAGTGTTATATCATACTTTGACAAGACGCAGAAAGGGCGTTTGATAGGGTCTCCTGGAAATACTTATAGGAAGCCATGACAAAGTGTGGGATTGGAGAAAAATATATAATAGCAATTAAACGGCTTTATGTTAACCCGAGTGCCTGCGTTTTGATTAAAGGGGTTCTCTCTGAAAGCTTCGCCATTACTAGGGGTACAAGACAGGGCTGTCCCTGTTCGCCCCTCCTGTTTGCCATCTATATTGATGCATTTATACATAGTCTAGAAAAAAAGGCCTTGATTCCTCCAATCAAAGTACGGGATTTAGAAACTAAATGCATGAAATATGCAGAGGACATAGCTATCGTTACAGGTGACCCTAATAACGCTATAACATTGATAGAAAAAGAAGCGCATGATTTCGGGTGTGGTTCAGGATACAAATTGAACTCTAGTAAAACTCAGATAGTATTGAATAACAAAATCACGATGAACGACCCGAGGATATTTGATAAGGCGACATATCTAGGGGTTAGTATTAGCGCTAAATTTGAAAATATCGTAGATGATAATATTGAGCCCCTTATATACCGCACCAAGAAAGAACTACTTCGGCTACATAATCTGCATCTAACAATTGGGGGTAGAACTAACGTTGTCAAGATGTTATTTTTTCCTAAGTTTCTATATTTCTTTCGAGCTATATGCTTAGAATTTTCACCACAAATTTTTAAAAACATAGACACTATGTTTTCACGCTTTCTATGGGGATATAATAGACCACGCAGAGCACTTAAATGGATTACTCTACCCCGAGAACGCGGTGGTTGGTCATTACCCAACTTTAAACTATATTATTGGGCTACAGTGCTAAAATACAGTGTTAATCTACTTACGGTTAACCTGGATGGCTGCAATATACCTACCCTGCAAGAACTTATCTTGGGTGATGAAAGCGCTGGTTGTCTGTGGCGCCATATTAATGATGACTATTTAAAAAAAGTAAAATTTAAGACTATTTTTAGTGTCTGTAAAGTATGGGGCAATGTAAAAAAATTAGTAGGCTTAGGTCGGTATTCCTTTTATACCCCTGTGTCACAGAATACGGATCTTCCTGAAATATTCCAGGATGTATATATGCAGAGATGGGTTGAATTAGGTGTCACGCAGCTCGGGTGCTTCTTTTCCACTAACGGATTCAAATCATTTGACGAATTGAAAGTAGATTTTGATTTGACAAATCAGGACTTTTTTTAATTCCTCCAGGTGCGGGACTTTATATCAAAGAAGGGGGGCAGCCGTATCAAATGTCTACCCTCTCAAATTATAGTGAAACAGACTAGCTAAAACTCCGAGGATTGGCGAGATATATGCTGGATTGAACTTTTTATTACCCGATGATATGGATAAACATGGGGTGGCATGGCAGACTAGGCTGGGGGTTTGTCCTCATATCTCTCTAAACGCTTACGAAATGTCACTCACCTGCTTAATGTCCATGAAACGCCAGGCACAATTCTTTAAAACCTTCTTCTCACTTTATTATACTCCTGGAAAACTAGCTAAATGGGGGACGGGGAAAGGAACAACCTGTCCACGATGTGCATTTCCTGCAGCAGATTTAACCCATATGTTCGCCTCATGCCCAATTCTAGCTAATGTATTAGCAGAAGTTTCCGATTTCATCTCGAGCATCGCACACTGTAGGGTTAACATCACTAATGAAGAAGTCTTGCTGGGTATAACCAGCATCGCCCGACCTCATGAAATACAAGGGCTGATTTTTGTAGCTATGGCGGTCTTCAGGTTGTTCGTTGCATCAGCATGGATAGATCCGTTACCTCCATCATTTTTAAAATGGAGAGCTTGACTGCTTGCGACCTGCAGCCTGGAGGTTGCAATCTATAGAAACAAAGGGAGGGATAAGCGGAATCGGGGTATGAAGATCTGGGCGCCACTATTAGTTTGGATTCAGGATGTTTAACTGTTGAAATAATACACATGGGCCATCTGTTGTAAATATGATATATTTTCAATGGCATGATGTCCTTTTGCTTTTAAAACTGTCTATGTTCATTATTGTTTATGTTGTAATAAAAAGTAATGGATACCTGTTCTCCGGGGGCGGGGTGGGTGGGAGGGGAGGTGTGTATTATTAAACTTGAAACTCAAATAAAAACTGGGTAAAAAAAAAAGCAAATTAATGAGAGCAATCACCATTAACAGTAATGAGGGTTTGAACAATTGCAGAGCAATGATAGACCTTTGGATTGGAAATGCTTTGGAGTCTGTTCTCCGTTTGACAACTAAGGCCACAGTGAGGGCGCATCCGCCAGCCCCATGATTTAATGATATGCTTCATCTAGAAATATCATGCTGTAAGGGTCTCGAAAGACTTTGGAGGAAGACATACAAGTCAGAGGCTAAATTTGAATAAAAAACTGCCATCATTAAATATCATGCACTTTTCAGGGCAGTGTGGGCATCCTACTAGTCAGAAAAATGTTTATATGCTCCAAAATGTCCTAAGACACTTTTCAGTTTCCTCAAAGAATTGTCCGGTCACAGTAAATTGTCCCCAGCACCTCTTCTGTCTCACTCAAAATGTACAGAATTACCACTTTTTGGGGGGAACAAGGTATCCACTATTCAGTCGTAACTTGTGGCAAACATTAGAGCAGGTTCCCAAAAGGAGGACTGTGAGAGTACAATTCAGCATTCTCCTCCATTGAACCTGTATCCCTCCCATTATATGCCAGTGTTGGTTAAAAAAGTTGAGGCATTGCCTCAACTGGCCCTTGCTGGGCTTTTTTACATTTTGCAGTCTGTTAAATCAGGCACTCCACTGGACCCGCTTCCTCCAGCTAGGCTGGGGCTTCTGGACCCTGACTTGCTACAAGTGGTGGTAGACTTGCTTAAATTCTCACTTTTTTGAAGGTTGTGTTACAGGGTCTTGGAAACACACTATGGTCCTCCCACTTTTTTTTTAAGTTACCCAATCTTAACCCTACTAATTGGGCAAATTTTAGACCCATCTCTTTGCTGCCACTGTTCTCCAAATTTTTATAAAATCATATATATTTACAACGTATCACTTTTGTAGAAGCTCAGCAACTTCTCCACCCCTCTCAATCGTGGTTCACATCGGGACACAATACAGAGTTCGCCCTCCTGGGGGTAACAGAACATCTAAAATAACTCTTGGATGAGGGCAGAACAGCCACACTGATTCTGTTGGATCTCAGCAAGGCCTTTGAAATGGTGTCCCACCCTATCCCTGTGGACAGATTGAGGACTGCGGGCCTTGAGGGAACAGCCCTGTCATGACTGACCTATATCTTGAAAGATGGATCATTACAAATGTTGTCATCAGATACTAGGTCTGGAACTTGTGTCCTGACCTCAGTGTACCTCACGGCTCTGCGTGGAGCCCTATGCTGTTCAACCTTTACATGCAGATGTGGTGGTTAACTGTGGTCTGACTTTGTTTTCCTACACTGATGGCACTCAAATCATTTTCTCTTTGTTGTCCTCAGAGGGACATAACCCTGAGTCTGTAAACCTCGGTCTCAGATGGATTGCCTCCTAGATGGAAGGTAACTTGCTTAAACTCAACAGTGATAAAACCAAGGTTATGGTTTTAGGTAGGAATCCACAGCACTGGGGCCCAAAACATTGCCTGTGTCTTTGGGGACCCGTCCAACTTTATCTCCCAAAGTTAAAAGTCTGGGTTTTTGGCTAGATGAGACTCTGCCCATGCGTCCCCAAGTTGCCAAAGTGGCATCCATCTGTTTTATCGTAATGAAGTGGATGAGGACAATTATTTGGATTATTCCTCACTCGGCACAAAGAACACTGATTCAGGTTCTGATACTCTCAAGAGTGGACTACGGCAACGTTCTCTACCTGGAAGCTGACAGGGACTACATTCGCCACCTGCAGGTTGTGCAGAACTCAGCTGCAAGACTCCTTGCACAGTTTCTAAGACATGCTCCGGCCTCTCAATTTCTCAGTGGGCTGCACTGTCTAATATTGGAAAGAGAGTGCAATTTAAATCTCTTTGCTTTATGTTTGAAGCTAGAGCTGGACTCGGCCCTTGATATATATACAGATACTGTAATATCAGATCATATCAAATATTAAGATACGTTTTAATTTTATATGTTTTAAGTAAGGTGAGAAAGTACATTTTTGATGCACGTGTTTTTTTACAGACATTTTCACACTAACATATTCTTTGCCTTTGTTAGATGTGAAATGGTCAGCCTTCTTTAGCATATTTTTGTTAGTTATTCTTCTAGGTTTCTTTAACAGGGGTATGCATTGGGAATATAACAAGTATATGCGTTTTATTGTATTTGATCACTGCTTTTAACTGTGACTTTTACAAATATATATACACTTTATTTATAAATGAATGCCCTTGCTTCTTGGCTAGCTGCTGGTGGTGTATACAGTCAGGGTAACAAGCTCCAGACAGTTGTGCAGCAGTTTGAATATTTGGCATATTTTCAATTTTTTTTTAGCGCAAAGGCCTGGTTACAAATTAACACATATATCTAATTTTAAAATGAGCATCACACAATTCTTTGCTGGTGAAACAAGGGTGACTATCTAGTCATGCCCACCCATATGTGTTATTTAAATTTATAAACTCAACCATCCCAGATCAGGTCAGGAGCCCATCATTTTATAGTCCCCAGAAAGGACTAACAAGGTGTGAGGTGAGTCAGAAAATGCCTCACGTAAGCAAAAATAAAGGATATGTGTGACAGGTGTCCGCAACTCAATTTTAACCTGGGGAGAGTATTGATGACCTCCCTTGCACTACGCGGCTTTTAGATACTAGCTAGACATCACTTTTATTGATACACCTTTCTCTTTCACTTTTCACATAATTTAAAGTTAGTTCACGTTCTTTTCTGACAGAAAAGAGCCAAGATCACAGAGTGAGCCAACTGGTGAGTGCTTACTTGAGGCACTTTCTGACCCACCTCACACTTTTTTAGACTGTGTTTGTCATTTCAAGGGACTATAGAATTGTGGGTTCCCGACCTGATCTGGGATAGTTGATTTGATACATTTAAATAACACATATGGGTAGGCATGACGAGATAGTCAGCCTTGTTTCACCTGAGAAGAACGGTGTGATGCTATTTTGAAGATTGAATATGTGGAGAAGAGCCGAGGCAAGATGGCGGCCGCTTGAGTGGCCGGTGCAGAGCTGCAAGCGAGGACGCCGTCTTTAATGAAATCAACGTAGCACATAGCGGAGCCAGCCCTTCGGTCATACGAGGAAAAGGAAAAGCACATGCATACCGTATTCTGAGGGAAACCTCACGGCGCTGAGAAAAGGCAATGCTGATGACCCTCGCCCGGTACGGGTCCGCGAGGCTGCTTCTGAGGGCAGTGGTGCAGGCGCTGGAGGCTGTCATTCCGGGCCGCTACGCTCCGAGAGGTGGGCGGAGCCTGTTTCCGAATCGGAATCGGGCGCGGAGCCTGACGCGGTGCCGACAGAGCTGGAGGAGAGAGGGGAAGCCGTGCACGGAGTTCGCCGGGGATTGCAGTCAGCCTGATTATCGGCAGGGGAAGCGGTTCCAGGGCGGAATGGCTCCTAAACAGAATCCCAGCTCGAAAACGGGCAACGCCAGGAAAAAAGCACCTAGAGAGGAGGTCGAGACTGAGACATCAGATGCAGTACGGGGGGAAGAGCATCCCCCGCAGGATCAGCAAAAGAAGAGGCAGCAGGGATCCCCCAAGACCCGACAGGCTACCGCCTCTGTTTTGGACATGTTGGTTAAAGCGGGTAAGGAGAAAGGTTCTAAAGATTTGGGAGAGGGTAATGTTACAGAGGCGGATCATGCATTGGGGATCCATGCTGTACCCCCCTGATTCAAATGCCCGCAGAAGCAATCCTGGGCAAAGGTGTCTGTCCAAAGGAGGTGGCAATGCCTGTAGCCAGTAGCAAGGAGAACCTGGACCAGGTCTTGGAGACTATTGTGTCCCCCCCAGGGGTGGAACTGCCTGCTATCGTTTCACACAGGTCGGCCTTGAGTACTGGGGAGGCTAATATCATTGGAGCAGCAGAACTATCTGGCTCATTAGAACCCTCATTAGATCCCCCAGTAGTTGAAGTAGAAGCGGTAATAGATGGGGCAACAGGTGGAGCTGGATGTGAAAAGGAAAGTGATCCGAGTGAGGCCTTCTTTTCTGTCTCTGATGGTGGGGCAGAGTGGTTGGAAGAGGATGAGGAGCATAGCTCGTGTGGGGAGTCAGACACCGACCCAGAGAACGATTTGCCGGCTACCGCCTTGAAAACAAAAAAGGCTGTCTGGGGTCAAGAGCTGATGCAAAGGGAATTAAGCTGGGACCACTCTTCTGCCCAGCCCTTACTAGGCAGTCCCCTGATGGAACAGGCACAAATGTCCCTGCTAGAGACGATACACCAAGAGATTCTGGCACACAGAGAAGAAACGCGCCAAGACAGTCGAAAATCACAGACTGCGATGAGGAAAATCCAGGGAGTGGTGCGGAAACTCTCCAAGGCTTGTGCCACCAGGGGGGATAGAGTGACAAATTTGGAAGAGCGAGTGATGGCGGAAACCGAGGTGGCAGTTGCTGTATCCAAGGTCGATGCTCAATGCTCTCAGGTGACATATATACAGTGGAAGCTGGAGGAGATGGAAAATAGGCTTCGAAGAAATAACCGGAGAGTTTTAGGTATTCCGGAGGGGGCCGAAGGATCAGACATTAGGGCTTATATTATCAAGCTTTTCCAGCAAGCTTTCCCTGAGTTGTCCAGCTGGGACTGCCCAAAAGAGTTACAAAGAGTGCACCGTACTCCTTTTAAGATAAGAAGGAACGCTAAGGAAGGGGACAAACCTAGGGCGGTACTGATATTTCTTGGCAACTTTGTCTTACGACAGGCGATTGCGGACAGTGCGAGACCGGATGCCAGGAGAAACTTTGATGGGGTGTCGTTCTTTGTCCGCCCGGACTTCTGCCACGTGACTGTGGAAAGACGCTGGCGTCTTAGGGGGCTGATAAAGCCCTTCCAGGATAGGAAACTTCCAGACTATTTAATTAATCCAGCACAGTTAAAAGTCATCAATGAAGGGAAAACAATGTATTTTTCCTCAGAAGTCAAGGCTAAGGAGTATCTAGATAGCCTAGGAAAATAGACCCAGTTAAATAGACTGATTCCATGGGGCTATTATGAATTATATAAATTGATGCATCTTTAGGTCATTGGTAGGGGTTCTGAGTGCGTAAAAATTGTCTATTGTGTTTTTTCTATATATGGGTTTTCGCTGTTTTATTTTTTAGGTGTTAAGAGGTATTCTTTGCTGTCCTCGCCGTAAACACTGCACATCCGTCACATGCACAGACCAGATCTGTGCGCCTCACAGAGTGGGGGGTGGGGGGTAAGGGCAGGCGGGTTGGGGGTAGGGGTGGAGGATGGGGGGAGGGGGGGGAAGTGGGGGGAGGGGGGTGTGGAAGGGTGAAAATTGAAAATGGGAAGATAAAATGCATTATTGTTGTTGTTGGTTTATTCGGACAAAAAGAACAGGTAATAAAAACTAACAAATTTAAGCGGCAGGGCTCACAGGTACGCCAAACCAAAAGCCAGGATGATAGACATTAGAATTTGTACACTAAATGTTGGTGGCCTAAACGACTGGAGGAAGAGACAAAGACTGGCCCATTTTGTTAAATTTAATAAGATCGATGTGCTCTGTCTCCAGGAGACGCATCTCCCGTGGGCGAAGAAGAACCTTTTGTTGTTTTTTTAAACGGTTTTCATTTGGTTGCCTGCTCATCACAATCTTCAATGACCAGGGGGGTCGCCATCTTGGTTAGGAAGTCCCTGGGTGGCGTTAAAAGGGTGAAGGCAGATAGTTGTGGGAGATGGGCTATCGCAGAGTTGGAAATGGGCCTTACTCTGTGCGTAATCTATGGCTCTAACGGGGACGATCCAGAGATTTTCAATTTTTTGGAGCTTGAATTAGTTGGCTGGTTGGCACCTCTAATAGTATGTGGAGATTTAAATATCTCAGCCAACTGGGATGATAAAATTAAATATGTCGGACGCAAACCCAGGGTCTTTAGGGCGATAAAGGCATTTATGGGATCGCTGGGTTTAATTGATGTTTGGGGAACCAAGGAGCCACAAAACCCTGGTTTTACTTACTTCTCGAACCCAGCCCAGAAGCATTCCAAACTGGATTATCTGTTTCTTTCTGCCCCAGAAATCAATAGAGTTGCCATCTCCAGGTTACCAAGGGTACTTTCGGATCACAATCCTTTGATAATTTTGTATCAAATGGTTGGTGGAGAAAGGTTGAGACCCTCTTGGTCCTTTGAGAGGAGATTATTCGAAGACACTAGATTTGTTGCCCACATTAAGAGCTGGTCGGATGATTTTATTGCTGCTAATAGATACAGCGCTTCCCGTAATACAGTATGGGAGTCCTTCAAAGCGGCTTTGAGAGGTGAAACCATTAGCTTCTCAGCAAATTTGAGGAAAGAAGATAGGATGGCGGAATCGCAATTACTGGAGAGGTTAACAAATATTGAAGAAGAGCATGTCAAGATTATTGCTTCAGGTGGGGATGGGAGTAATAGTCATAATGCCCTCCTGGCCATTAAGGCAGACCTGCAGAAATTGGTTACTCAGAAGGCGATAGGGGAATATCAGGCTACAAGACCTAACCGTTATGAAACGGGAGAACATGCCGGTAGAGCCCTGGCTCTCCGTCTAAGGCAAGAGAAGTCTAAAAATGTAATTACAAAGATAGTTGAAAGGGGTAAGGAATTTACAGAAGCTAAAGAGATTTTACATGTTTTCAGAGGTTTTTATCAGAGATTGTATGATGAGGAGGCTAGGGATGGAGGACAGCAGGATAACGTTGGCGACTCAGGACCCCGCCTCGATGCCTCACTACAAGAAGAACTCGATAGGGACATTACCGAAATGGAGATCAAGACTGCCATTCAAGAGCTGGCCTCAGGGAAGGCATTCCCTTGGAGGTTTATAAGCGCATAGAATCTGAAATCATCACTTTGCTACCAGATCTTTTTAATGGGATTGTTTGCACTGGGCAGACCCCGGATTCGTGGAAAGAGACGAACATCATTATATTCCACAAAAAAGGGCAACCCAGGGAGAATCCGGGGTCGTACAGACCTATCTCGCGTATTAACTCCGATACCAAGCTGTATTATAAGATCTGGGCTTTGAGGTTGGGCAGGATCATTGGCGGTCTAGTCTCCCCTTGGCAGCATGGGTTTGTCCCCGGGCGTGGCACGACGGATCATACCAACAGAGCAATCGCTCTGTTTGACGCCCATGCTGCCACGGGGGGGGAGATGGCCATGATCCTGCTCGACGCAGAGAAGGCTTTCAATCGTGTGGTCTGGAGCTTTCTCTGGGGCATCTTGGCAGGAAGAGGGTTTGGGCAGAAAACCATTAGAGCACTAAGGGCAATGTATCTTGTTCCTGTTGCTAGAGTCACAGTCATGGGTGAGAAATCAAATCTGTTTTCTATAAAGAGAGGAACTCGCCAAGGGTGCCCATGCTCCCCGATTCTCTTCTCCTTTTATATTGACCCGCTAATCCAGGCCATATTAGGGTGCCCTAGTGTTAAAGTTAAGCTGCAAACGTCAACATTATCGGCGCCATCTTGCTCTCCTTGAACCCATTCGTGCACGTAAGCGGCAGCCATTTTGAGCACCATGGCCTCCTTGCCCCTCGCTGATAGCCAGCGCGTCTCTCTCTCTCTCTCTCAAACCTTGCAAACATTCCCCCGCACGCTGACAACCCCCCGCTCTCACATGCCCTGAGTCATAAACCCCTCCACAGCGCAGCTCTGGCTCAGAACCCCATCCTGTTCCCAGCGCGACACCTCCCTTCATTCCTTTCATGGTCCCAGGCCCTTTGATACAAAAACCCCCTTTTCCTGTGCCCGTTTGTCTTCCTCGTTCCCAGGCCGACACCTAGCTCTGCCGATACTGTTTATTGCCCCTCCCCGTACAGTAGAAAGCTTCCCTCGTCAAAGGACCCCCGAGTTGATCAAAGCCCCCACCCTATGAGATCCGATCAAACCCCCACATTCCGTGAATCGGCGGAATGTCCAGCTGCGCGATAATCATCACCTGTTGTGACCGGGGTGGGGACTTCAACTGTAAATGTGTGTGGGAACGGGCCTGTAGGGGAGATTCAGAGGATGTCCTTTCATACTTCAAAGCATTACAAGACTGTGTTACCTGTAATAAAATTCATTTAAACTGTATATAAGAGGCCAGGCCTCAGAGATGCGGTTAGAGCACCTCGTGACGATACTTGCTGTCCGAACTGATGTATTCTCCTCCGGAGAGAATAAACCTTGTTTCCTGCCTTCCCATCTCCAGCGCCTGCCTCTTCATTGGTTAATATTCTGTGGGTTCAAGTGGCGACACCGCCGGGCAATACTTAAGGATCTTTGTTCATCAGTTGTCCGTGACCTTTTTAACAATTGGCGTCCCAAACGTGGGGCCCATCAGCGACTCGTGGATCCGGTGGGAGAGGTCCTGACGACAGAGTGAACGACTGCAACGATCGGGAAGTGCACCTGTCCGATAGACCCTCGTCTGACAGCCGATCATCCGAACTTCACTGGTTCCGAACAGACCTCTCTCGAGTGATCTACGGTCCTGACTGGGAACCATCAGGAGTGCCGCGAGGATTACGAAGAAAAGAGGACGATCGGGCGCTGGATTCGGAAGACAAGAAACTGTCCATGCGGTCCGGGTAAGGTCGTGTAAACACGACGAATGGCGAAATAATTATTTGAATTGTTTAGAAAATACTAGTATTACTCTTTTTTATTTATTTGGAGATCCACTGTCTGCAAACGGAGAAACAACAGGCTCTCTCTTTGCAAGCAGTGGAGGATAGGTAATGCAACCGCCGCGCCTATCTTTCTCCCCCACTGATTAATTACTTGAAACTGAACTATTGTTCACAGATTGTCTTCTGGAGATTCTCTGTCTACAAACAGGAAAGGGCCCCCCCCTCCCCTTTTTGCAGATAGTGAAAGGGTAGGTAACGCAGACCTTTGCGGGCCTACTTATTCTCCCCACTGAATTGTATTGACCGAACATCGACTATTTGATATTGGTTCATGAGGTATTCACTGCTTGCAAACAACGTAGAATAGGAATATTCTGTCTAGTCTTTGCACGCAGTGATAAGATAGGCAGTGCTGACTTTTTGTCCCCATTGTGCTCCGTCATGTCTGTCTTCTCCCCACTGATTGGTAGCCTGTTTAGCCCGGACCGCCTATTAGAGGTGAACCATCCGGCTCCACTGGAAGGCACCCCTAATAAGGACATGTTCATGAAGCATGGATTGATCGCTATAGCCTATAACAAACTGTGGCATAAATATACGAAAAAGGATCGAGAAAGTCAGTGGCCACTGATAGGATCCTTCGATGATGACAAAATAAATGCACTAGAAACAGCCCTGGGTAAAAACAAGACAACGCCCACTATGCTTGATAGTTTCGGCATGTGGCGTAAAGAAACTGAACAACGTAAGAAGAAAACCGAGAGTAGGTTGGGAAAAGAGCTGCGAAAGGCAGCCCACCTAGCTGCTCAGAAACTAGAAGGAGAGATAAAGGAAAGAGAGAAAGCCAAACAGAAACTAGAAAGGGAAACATCAAGCCAGTGTCCGGTTAGAACGTCCTCCACGCTCTACCCTGATTTACCCTCGAAACAACGAGCCAACGATGATCTGTTGTTAGCTCCTCCGATCATCTACATGCCCCCACCATATGCCCCTTCCCAACCCTTAGCACAGCACCCACCTCCCCCAGGTACGAACGAGGGTACCGCCACAGCTTCGGCCCCCATGGCCTCTGTACCGGCCGAACCCCTTGTATTAAATACTACGCAAACGACAACGTTAGACGACCCTGAGACCCGAAGGGCTGGTTCTGCGAGGACAAACAGACTAAGCAAAGATGAGCGAACAGGGATCGACAAGATAGCAAGGACACTGGTAGAAAGGAAGGAAGGTGAAGAGTACATCGCGGATATGTTTAAATCATATACCGGGAGTCACAGACGACATTTTACCGTACGACTGTGTTACCATGTCTTGAACGCATACGAGGACCGATATCGAGACAAAGGTCCCGAGAGCCTAACGACTCTGTACCGGAAGGTCGATAGCGGGGATGAGGGCGAGTGTGATGTGACGGACCTCCTTACGCATACGCTTGAGGTTTTCCGCCACCTCACTGAACGAGAATCGGGAACTAAACCCACGACCTCCGTAGTGACCGAGCCACAAACTGAGCAATCTAACACCATGATGCCGATACGAGAGGCTGCCCCCTACTGGCTTCCGCCACGAGGTGCAGGGACTAACGATGATGCAAACCACCCAGATGCAAAGGGAAGGGTAGTGTACAACTGGGTCTACCAGCCATGGGACCGGCAAGAGATTCTGACATTCCGGAAATCTCTGCCTGACCTACGTAAAAACCCCACGGCCTTCTACACTGAATTGGGTACAGTCCTAGGTTCAACGATCATGACCCTGGCTGACATCGACTTGTTTTTCGGGTTATGTCTACCAGCTGATGTGTGGAAGCAAATCCGGAAAGTCGACCACCTTGAGCTGTTTGGACATACCTGGTCACAACTCGATACCATCGATAAACAACGAGGACCTGGATAAAAGCCTATAAAATACATTCTAGACCTTCCAGATAAAATCGTACAGAAATTAAAAACCCTGATCCCAGAAAAGAAAGTGGACTGGTCGATAGTAACGGCCTGTCGCCAGAAACCCCAGGAGGATGTATCGGAATACTTCTCCCGGTTCGAAACGGTGTTCTCCGATTACAGCGGCCAGGACATGACCACTGCAACCGGACACCACCTGTTTGTCCAGAATTATGTTAAGGGTCTGTCATCGGAAGTCTCCCAGAAACTGCAGGCTAGCGAGAGTAGTTGGGCAGCCTCCAAACCTACGGCTATCCTCCAGATGGCCCAATATTATGAGCATCAGAAAAATGAAAACGATAGGGCAACAGAGAGAAAGAAGAAGGACTTGAAAGAGAGGGTGATGATGGCCCAACTGCAAGGGGTGACTATAGGACGAGACCAATACCGGGGAAACTACCAGACGAACGCCCCTAAGGCTGCATTTCCCCAGGACCGCACTTTGACTCCCCACAGTGGACGTACAGACCTTAGACAGGACCAGTGCGCTTTTTGCAAAGGAACTGGCCATTGGAAATCCCAGTGCCCAGTTCTTCTGGAAATAATCAGAAACAAAGACCCCAAGGACATAGTAAGTGAACCGAGAAATAAGGGACAACAGCGAGGGCCCCCAAACGACACGACTAACGATAGATCAGGCAGACCAAATACATTTGATCGACCCAGACAGAACCAATACCAGCAATCTGACTACGATGACGCCCACAACTTTGCATAGGACTGCCAAGGGCAAGGGAGGGATCCAGTCGAGCTCTATGTTGACCAGCAAGGCCCTTACGTCACTGCTAAGGTCCTGGGTACCAAGTCTCCATTTCTGGTAGACACTGGCGCAACACGTAGTGCGTTATCTAAACGACTGATTCCGGGGGCACCCTTGTCTGGCTCACTTATAACATCGACAGGTTTCGATGGAACGCCCTCCACTAACCCTTTGTCCGCCCCGATCCTCTTTGACGTAGAAAACAACACCACTGACACCACGTTCTTACTTTCCTCAAATAGCCCTGACGCCATTATGGGGCTTGATTTATTGAAACACTTCCGAGCGACAATCAGATGTTCTCAAGACGGAGTCCGAGTTTTCCTTTACGACAACCCCGTTCTGCTTAGACATTGCCCTCCCCGACGCATGTTTTCCATCACCGATGCTGACACCTCCCTGCTTGACACCCTGCCTCCGTATCTGTGGGCCAAGACGGATTCGGACGTAGGGCGCATGTTGATTGACCCAGTACACATTACTGTCCGACCAGATGCAACACTCCCGAAACTTCCACAATATCGGATATCGCCCGAGGGCGAGAAGGCATTGGTGAAGATTATTCAGTCACTAATAGATGCAGGAGTGGTAGAGGAAGTGGTAAGCAACGTTTGCAATAGCCCTATCTTGCCCATCATCAAGAAACAGGGAGAGGGAGATGAGAAGGCATACCGTTTTATCATTGACCTTCGAGAAATCAACAAGGTGGTGGTACCCCAGTACCCTGTGGTCTCAGACATCACCACCATCCTGACTTTGATTCCTTCTACAGCCACCACCTTCACTGTCATTGACCTCAAAAACGCATTCTTTTCCATCCCCATCCACCCAGACAGCCGATATCTCTTTGGCTTCACCCTAAAAGCCCGCTCATATAGGTTCTGTCGAGCACCCCAGGGCTACACAGAAAGCCCTAGCATCTACAGCCAGGCCCTCAAGAGACAACTGGATCAAGTCCAGTTACCCGATGGAGTGGTGTTAGTGCAATATGTCGACGACATCCTCTTGGCGGCCGACACCACTCCACTGGCAGTTACAGCCACCATTCACCTCCTGCGCTTCCTTGCGGAAAATGGCCACTAGGTCTCCAAGAAGAAGTTGCAATTCTGTCAACCCCAGGTCACTTACCTCGGCCACCTTTTGTCCAAAGAGGGAAGGAAACTCACTCCTGATCGAATCCAAACCATTCTCGATACTCCTGTCCCTAAGACCCAGAAACAGGTTCGCTCCCTACTAGGCCTCACCTCTTTCTGCCGACAGTGGCTACCGAACTTTAGTCTTGTTGTGAAACCGCTGCTTTCTCTGCTAGGTAAAGATGTCCCCTCCCCACTCCCTTGGACCCCAGAGTGTCAAACCTCCTTCACGGAACTACGAGATGCCCTTTGTTCGGCCCCTGTCTTAGGTACCCCCGATTACAAAAAGCCCTTCTCCCTTTACACTCACGAAAGGGAGGGGTGCGCTTTATCCGTCCTGACCCAGGCCATCGGCCCAAAGCAACGACCGTGCGCTTACTTCTCTGCCACTCTTGACCCTGTAGCCAGAGCCTTGCCTGCCTGCCTTCGAGCTGTAGCTGCTGCTGCAATCTCTATCCGACAGAGTGAGGGGATCGTACTCTCGAATTCCCTCACGGTACTGGTACCCCATGCGGTTGACACCCTCCTGAACCAAACCAAGACACAACACCTAACGAGTGCACGGCTGACTGGATACGAACTGACTTTGCTTGCACCCCATATCACCCTGAAAAGATGCACCACACTGAACCCGGCAACTCTGTTACCCTTGCCAGAGAACGATCCCAATGTGCATCCTGTACATGACTGCGTGACTCTTACGGACGAACAGACTAGAAGTAGGGTTGACCTCAGAGACACGGCTTTCCCTGACCCTGACGGGGAGCTGTGGGTGGACGGTTCTTGCATCAAGCTCCCCGACGGCACCACTTCCGCTGCCTATGCGGTCACCACGGCTCGAACTGTAGTCGAGACAGCCCGCATCACGCAACTATCCGCCCAGGCAGCAGAACTGATCGCCCTGACACAAGCCTGCATTCTGGCAGCAGGAACCACAGCGAACATTTACACCGACAGCCAGAATGCCTTCGGGGTGGTTCACCATTTTGGGCTCCTTTGGAGGGAAAGGGGATTCCTGACCTCACACGGCACCCCCATTTTGCACGGGGATCTAGTCTCCGCCTTGATCGAGGCTGTCCTCCTCCCCAAGAAGCTTGCAGTCATCAAATGCCAGGCACACAAAAAGGTGACAGACATTATTGGACAGGGAAATGCACTAGCTGACATCACTGCCCGAACGACAGCTGAAAACAGGACGACAACACATATGTACGTGACCAGGTCACAAGCGGAAAAATGGACTGACGCTAGGAACACTATTAGAGACATACAAATGGCTAGCACACAGCACGAACTGACTGAATGGGCACGGGTGGGGTTGAAAGATGACGAAGGCTGCTGGCGGACAAGAGACACGAACAAGTGGTTGCTACCTGACTCGTACCTGATTCCCATACTGACTATGGCACACTCCCCTGCCCACATAGGATCAGCCCCCATGATTGAACTTGTCTCCAGAGTTTGGCACAATGATAAAATCGCAGACTCCGCCAAACGTCTGGTCTAACAGTGCTTGATATGCCTGCAACACAACCCTGGGAAAGGAACTGTAGTACCCCGGGGGGGATTTGGGGTCCCAGATCACCCGTTCGAAGTCCTGCAGATGGACTACATCCAGCTAGACAGATGCCAAGGCCTGAAATATGACTTGTCGTGGTGTGCGCGTTTAGCAAATGGGTGGAAGCATACCCAACCCGCGACAACACTGCTATGGCCACTGCAAAAGTACTGTTAAAGGAGTTTTTCCCCCGTTACGGCCTTTGTCGTATTTTATGGAGCGATAATGGCCCCCACTTCATAGCCGAAGTCATCCAACTCATCCTAAAGGGGTTGGGCATCAAACAGAAGTTCCACGCAGTCTTCCACCCCCAGTCTGCTGGACTTGTTGAACGACACAATGCCACACTAAAGCTTAAACTGGCCAAGATAGTGGCTACCACAGGTCTGAAGTGGCCAGACGCCCTCCCACTGGCATTGCTATCGATGCGTTCCACCCCCACCAAACATCACTTAACACCTTATGAAGTTGTTTTCGGCCGACCCATGAGCGTCTGGTCAGCACCGAAACCGACTTCCATTCATGATGTCCCGGACGTCCTAATGTCTGATTATCTGTATAAATTGACTGAAACTCTGTCTGTCATTCATCAGCAGGTGCAGCAGGCCATCCCCGATGCTTCCAGGGGTCCGGGTCACGCCATCCAACCTGGGGATTTCGTGCTGATCCGAAACTTTCAGCGGTCGAAGAGTTTGGAACCCCGGTGGACGGGCCCCTGGCAAGTGTTAATCACCACCCGGACAGCTCTTCGTGTGGAGGGGAAAAGGCATTGGCTGCACGCACACCACTGTAAGAAGGTCTCCTCGACCCTGGCCACGACAGACAACATCGACAACCAAGAAGAGCTCCTGAACAAGGACCGACCGTCGCTAACCTGCTATCCTGATACCGAAGCACTTGAACTTTCAAGATTCTCTGATCCCACCGTGCCATCCAGAGAAGGGTATTTCCTGCGTCGAAAGGAGGGAGCTTCGGCTAAGTAGACCACAAACTAAGTTGAATCTCAGAACGGTGACTCAAAGCAACCAAGGGTTACCTGGAGAGAAGCTATACTAAGTCTGTGGTTCTGCCCACTACCGAGCACCTTGAAAACGAAGATGATGGAAGCGCCAGATAAGAAGATGATGGAAGCGCCAAATAAGAAGACAATGGAGGCAACAGGAAATACCCACTACAGAAACCCAAGAACAGACAGACTCCATAGCTCAAAGACAATTGCACTCTTCATCGCAATCCTTTTCTGCTTTCTCCTCATGACCACACTCTGGATGGTGGAAGAAAATGCGCCTGCTCACGAAACATTCCTGACCACTGCTCAGCCTACCACCATGAAGGAACATTATCTGATTTCGCTCTCTCCTCAACTCAGGGAGAGGCGAAAGGAGTTTTGGAATAACTCTTTCGTGCAGCTCCTTCACCAGCACAATCTCGCCACCAATGCCACCAACTGTTGGATCTGTGGGTTGCTACCCCACGCCACTGGACACTCGATACCATTCATCCCTTCACCCTTCTCGGTTCATGGCTCCTGCCTTGCTTGGCTGATCCTCCTGCAAGAAAGCTATAAGGACAATGCCACCTCCAGCAAAACCGTAACTCATTTCTCCCATGGGGTCAGGCGAAACAGAACAAAGACACACTTCTGCCCGCAGACCTCCAACGACTCAATCCAAATGGACATCCCTGCTAAAGAGCGAATTGAAATGCAGGTGTTCAACAATCCAACCAGACCCACCTTCTCCTACCTGCGGAAACGAACGGCTGCCACCTTGACTGTAGCCCTGTCAGTCATCAACGTCACTGGCCACATGTGCATAGAAGGACTTGGGACACAGCTGGTGGGTCGCAGTGCTTGCCGTTTTACCAGAACTTTTGACTCCATGCATCCACCTTCCTTTGTGTCGTCCCCAAACATGTATTTCGTCTGTGGCACAAAAGCCTACACCTGGCTCCCCAAAGGCTGGGGGGGGCACTTGTTTCATCTCTTTCATCCTTCCCCCGACTTATGTGGCCCCAGCGAATCACCATAGACAAAAACGAGCCAAGGACATTGAGCAGGCCGACTCAACTGGAGCGCAGTTCCTCGATGCTATGAAGGGACTTGTTCCTCTTTGGGGCCCGATGGCAAACAGCCGTGCCATCCGACATCTGACTCAGGCAGTTGAGACAACGATGAACATCACAGCTGGTATTTTTGCTAACAACACCGCCGAACTCCAAGCGGTCCGCTTGGTGGCCCTCCAGAACCGCCTTGTCCTAGATGTGGTTCTTGCGGACCGTGGTGGAGCATGCCGCATTATTGGGTCCAGCTGCTGTACATACATACCGGACAACTCGCCCCCAGTGTACAAAGCCATCGAACATCTTCACAGACTCTCTTCAGAAGTCCACCAGGAACAGGAAGAATGGTCGCTTGGTGGTTGGTTCTGGAACACTGTTAAGAACTGGGGCTGGAGACTGTTCACCATTATCCTGATTCCTATAGTTGTAATATGCGGTCTATGCTTAGGAATCCAATGTCTGCCACCTGTGTGTTCATTATGTGCACAATGTATTTGCCCTAAGACTGTGGACTTTGGAAACGAACGCATGGGAGCATTATATGATGTCGAGGTTAGGAATTTGATGAAGATTGACATTGAATAGACAAGTTGGCTAGATATGTTGAAAAGGGAGGACTGTTAAAGTTAAGCTGCAAACGTCAACATTATCGGCGCCATCTTGCTCTCCTTGAACCCATTCGTGCACGTAAGCGGCAGCCATTTTGAGCACCATGGCCTCCTTGCCCCTCGCTGATAGCCAGCGCGTCTCTCTCTCTCTCTCTCAAACCTCGCAAACTTTCCCCCGCACGCTGACAACCCCCCGCTCTCACATGCCCTGAGTCATAAACCCCTCCACAGCGCAGCTCTGCCTCAGAACCCCATCCTGTTCCCAGCGCGACACCTCCCTTCATTCCTTTCATGGTCCCAGGCCCTTTGATACAAAAACCACCTTTTCCTGTGCCCATTTGTCTTCCTCGTTCCCAGGCCGACACCTAGCTCTGCCGATACTGTTTATTGCCCCTCCCCGTACAGTAGAAAGCTTCCCTCGTCAAAGGACCCCCGAGTTGATCAAAGCCCCCACCCTATGAGATCCGATCAAACCCCCACATTCCGTGAATCGGCGGAATGTCCAGCTGCGTGATAATCATCACCTGTTGTGACCGGGGTGGGGACTTCAACTGTAAATGTGTGTGGGAACGGGCCTGTAGGGGAGATTCAGAGGATGTCCTTTCATACTTCAAAGCATTACAAGACTGTGTTACCTGTAATAAAATTCATTTAAACTGTATATAAGAGGCCAGGCCTCAGAGATGCGGTTAGAGCACCTCGTGACGATACTTGCTGTCCGAACTGATGTGTTCTCCTCCGGAGAGAATAAACCTTGTTTCCTGCCTTCCCGTCTCCAGCGCCTGCCTCTTCATTGGTTAATATTCTGTGGGTTCAAGTGGCGATACCGCCGGGCAATACTTAAGGATCTTTGTTCATCAGTTGTCCGTGACCTTTTTAACACTAGGCTAAGACCGGTGGTTTTTAATGGGTACGAAAATAAAATTTTAGCATACGCGGATGATCTCGCGGTATTTTCATTTGACCCCCAGCAGGCAATGGCGGTCCTGTCGGATCTGAGAAAACAATTTTGTACTAGTTCGGGGTACTTATTAAATGAAGCAGACCCAGATTATTTGTACGAAAAACATCAAATCCAAGATTTGTGGACGCAGCTGTATATTTAGGGGTGACAATTAATGCCTCAGTTGATAAAATTGTGGAAGAAAACTATATTCCGCTCATTAAAACAATAGAGTCTGATTTGAGAAGGTGGGACGGGCTACATCTTTCAATGATTGGGAGGGTGAATGCTGTCAAAATGACAATGTTTCCAAAGTTACTATACTTATTTCGGGCCATACCATTATTTCTGGAGGAGAAAATAATCTCCAATTTAGAATCAATATTTATTAAATTTATTTGGCAATTTGGGAAGGTAAGGCGGTCCACAAATTTGCTGTCCCTCCCAAAAGAAAGGGGTGGTATGGCTTTGCCTAATTTAAGATTGTATCGCTGGACTTGTCTTTTGACTCAAATGACTGTGCTTTTCCAGCCAGAGGCTTCTTATAACGATTTTACCATAGAAGCTCAATGGCCCCCTTCTATATTTGAGCTGCTGTTAGGAAGGAAGGCGTTGGGCTTAATGTTATGCGAAATTGATCGTAGATTTTATAAGAAAGCTAGGTATAAGATTATTGATGGTGCCTGGCGAGTATGGAAGGCCTGTGGAAAGCTGTGCAACATCCCCAAAGTTAATCCATACCTACATATCTATAACTCGAGCCTCTTCTTAGTGATAGGAGCAGACAGGACTTTTAAAGTTTGGGGAGGGTTGGGTATTAAAACTTTGGGGGAATTAATGGATGGAGAAGGGATTGTAAGCTTTGTTGCCCTTCAAAACAGATTTGGAATCCCAGGCAATCATTGGTTTGTTTATGCCCAACTGGCACGTTCATTGAAGGCACTGAGACCAAAACCACCACCTCCCGACATTACCCCCCTATTGGATGCACTGACTAGAGGATATAAAAAAATTAAGATCCTTTATAACATCCTTATTTCAAAGATCCAAGATGATGTTGATAAGACCGAGGTAGCTTGGGCTAGAAAATTGGTAAATCCAGATATAGATGTTGACCAGGCCTTATTGCTGAATAAAAAGATCTTCAGAGCCACAAACCTAAGGGCCCAGCATTACAAAACGGTGTTCAATCTGTACTATACCCCGGCGAAATTATTTGCATGGGGGGTCAGGGCCGATGAAACGTGTCCAAGATGTGGGGATGGTCAAGCAGACCTATTGCATATGTTTTTTAACTGTAGCCTTCTGACCCCAGTTAAGAATGAGATTGAAAATTTTTGGGAGGGGCTGCTAGGTCACAAGATCGATCTATCCCCTACCCTAATGATCTTGGGCACGGATTCCAATTTAAAACTGGGGAAAGAGGAAGAAGCTCTGACTTTTATATCTGTGGCTGTGCTCAGGCTGTTAATATCAGCAGGGTGGAAGAATGTTGTGGCTCCGTCCTTTCAAATGTGGCTCTCTAGGTTGCTAGGAATTCATAATATTGAGTCTTGCCTGTACGAACAAAAGGGGTTGAAAACACGGGACTTCGGAAGAAGGTTCTGGGCTCCTGTCACTGACTGGAGGCCGTCTATGTTGTAACAGACTAGTTGTAACCTTGCACTTTATGGGTTTTATTGCCTGGCTTCTCTTTTAATGGTCCCGACATAATGAATTGTATATAAGATGAATTATGTTCTGTTTAATTGACTGTCTGAGAATTAATCTATTTTTGTATTTGGATTGTATATTTGTATTGAGCCTGCCATCTAATTGCTGTTTTTTAATTTATTGAGGGCAGCATTGCACAGAGAAATATTCTTAAATATGAAGGGGAAAAGCGTAATTTTTAGAAATTACATAAAGGCTTTAAGTATGTTCGGTATAGATAAGGAAGGGGCAGCAGTTTTATGTAAAACTGTGTTAAAACTGATAATTAAGAAGTCAATTTATGTGGTCTCTCGTGAAAGAGATATGATACTATGTTCATTGAATGGGAGGATGGACTGTATTGCGGGGAGTTCTATTGTCAAAAATCCCCAGCCATACGTTCCTGTGGAACTTGGAACATGGTGTTCGCAGAGTTAATCTGTTGCTAAGATTGAACATATTACCCCTAAGAGTTGTAACAGGTGCACGGGAGGGTATTCCCAAAAATGAAAGATTTTGTCATCTGTGTAATTGTGGAATACAAGATCTGAATCATGTTTTGATTGTGTGCCCCGCACTTCACGCCATTCGACGAAGATACTTAAGGATTGCTTTTTTAAAGTATAATATTTATACAGCTGAACAGGCCCGTAATTGTCTTATGTCCCCTCCATCTGAACTGATGTGTTTTAAAATTTTTCGTTTTTTTAAAGAATTTTTAAATGTCTACTAGGATTGTAGGATTGTAATATTTTTAAGTGAACTGAAAGTTTGAAATACCTCAAGGTAACTTATCTTCATCTGCTGTTGTATCTGTTAAATGAAATTGCACTAAGCACTTGCACTTTTTTTTTAATGTAAATAGTTGTTTAATGTTTTGGGGTTGAAATGTCTGTATAGCTGTTATGGGATCGTTGGTAATATCTTTGCCATATTTTGCACAGAGCATTTGCACTTTTCTATGTCAATGGATTGTCTTTCCCTTTCGCTAAACTCGGATTACATCTGGTACTGTTTTGCGTGTGCAATTTTAAATTCAGGTATTTCTTATTAATTCCTCTGTGTACTTCTTTTTAAGGTTCTCCGTACTGCCCATACTGTGTTTCTAACTGAAAAAGACCTTTTGTATTGATATGACGTAGCCCAGTGTATAGTTTAGTCCATTGTAGGATAGGTCCTCTCCTTTAAGTATTGGGATTGTAGTATAAAATTGTACTTTTTATTTCGTATTTCTGTATGTAATGAATTATGTTTTATATATGTATTTTATGTGGAATTCTTCGGAATTCTAAATCATAATAAATACTAATTGATTGATAATTGCTGTTTTTATGTCCGGATTAACCTAATAATGTTCTCTATTCTTGTAAATGCACCTATAATCCCAATAAAAAAAAAATGAAGATTGAATATGTAACCAGGTGTTGTAACTTAGATGGTTCCTCCCTGCCTCCCTCTTCCCCACCCCTGCCCTTTCCCCCAAGATGGTTCAACCCAGGCTGACAGCCCGGAGTCTGCCTTAGAATGTTGAGATTTGTTATGCCGCCCAGCTGGGTGCACTTGTGGATATAAACTTATTAAATTCACTTACCCTTCATCAACGTATAGAGTGTTTTTACTACACTTTTTGGCGACGAGGGTCAACGGAGCTGAGCCAGGGTCAGCGTGGTGCACCCCCCTGGAAATATTATTACTGGGACGGAAACCTTGAAGACATTTCAACTTACCCTGCTTGAGAAATCTTGCCGGGCATCTCTGCGGCGTTCCTATTCAAGGGGACTCCTCATCTTTTCAGCTTTCAGCGAAACCTCTAGAGGGTGATTTAACGGGCAATATCCCTAAGTTGGCCGCAAGCTGTGGTGGACATGATGTCGGAAGCGGTTTGAGCTGCGGGTGGTCCAACGTCAACTGCAGGAGGTTGATTTATTGCCTGTCAGGGGTCTTCATGAAGGTGAGCGGCGGAGAGCAGAGAGGCGTATGAGTCTGGCTGTGGCGAGTGAGCCGTGCCGTTTGTGGAGTGTGAAGCTGGCGGTGTTGCAGCGTAGAGATACGGCCTCCGCCAGTCCTTGTGAGGGGAGCGGAACTCGGCTGTTTCAACTGCGCGACACGCGGAGTCAGGGGATCACACACCGCCTTCGTGTGGAGAGGCTGAGGGGGAGCGTGTGATTTCTACAACCCCGGTCAGCGCCATAACGGGAAAAAGGCAAGTCCGAGTTTCCAGTTGACATTCGGCGTGCTGCTCCATTGTCAAGGGCTGAACTGTTTTCCTCATGGCGAGGTTCTGGGAGGTGTCTACGTTTGCCACAGGAAGTTCCCGCCCAGATCAAAAGTCTGTGGAGAAACGAAGAGACAGAAACAGGACTTGAGTGGTTTACTCAGCAGGGGGATAGGAAAACTGTTTTTTGTTTCTACCTGTTATAGGTAATTTTTGGGGAAGTGTAACTCTATTTTGATTACTTCTATGAAAAAAGGCCCAAACAAAATTGAACTTATTGACCTATATTAGCAACCTTATTTTCCCTCTTTCTCCAGATGCAGATTTAGTAAGTATTGGTTTTCTGCACAGTGAATAAGTTTTAGTTACTGCATGGCCATGGCAGGAGCAGGAATGAGCCAGCCCCCACCCTTCTTAAATGATCTGGGGGAGCCGGAAATACCATGGAAGAGATGGGTAGGGTTTTTCAAATCCTATTTAATAGCGATTGGAGGAGGGAATTATAACAATGTGAGAAAACAACATATTTTGTTACATAATTTGGGCATACATGGGAGAAAAGTGTTCGAAGATATAACTGGAAGGTTAGTAGATGATGAACAAGAGGAGGTTGAAGGGGTGAATGTGTATGAGTATACCTTGATAAAACTGGAGGAACACTTTAAAACGAGACTGAATGTTGTGTTGGAGAGGCATAAGTTCGACAAAAGGGCCCAGAAAAAGGATGAGAAAGTCACAAATTATGTAGCGGTTCTGAAGGGCTTAGCAGCTACGTGTGAATTTGGGGCGTTGTCTGACTCAATGATAAGGGACCAGATTGTTAGGTGCACGAATGACTCAAGGATTCAAGAGGAACTTCTTACAAGGAATCCTGACCTGGAAGAGGCTTTGAGCATAGCTAAAGGATTAGAGCATACAGCCATGTGTATGAAAGAGATGAAAATACATGAAGGAGCTATAAGAGAAAGGATTGAGAGCAAAGGGGCACAAGAGGGGGAGACCATTTGTAAAGTAGGAGAAAAAACTAAGGTAAATCTACGCAATAACCCACAGGGAGTGTTTTGTTACAAATGTGGTAGCCCTAATCACCTAGCGAACAACTGGAAGTGTCCTGCCAGAGATACTTTGTGTAGGGAATGCAACAAAAGAGGGCATTTTTCTAAGGTGTGTAAAAATTTTAACCAAAAAATACATATGGTGGAAAATGTAGTAATTGAGGATGAAAGAGAGAGAACGTATATATTTCAGGTGGGCGATGAAGAAGAAAAGGAATGTAATGTATATCCTAAATGTGAGATTACCTTGGATGAAAAAAAAATTGAAGTTTATGCTGATTCATGCTCTCCATACACACTCATAGGCAAAAGGGAGTTTGAGGAGAAGTTTGAGGGCCAAGGAGTAGTGTTAGAGAAAGCTGACATAAATCCAGTAGGATATTTCAAGGAGAGTATACCACTAGAGGGGATGACTAAAATGAGAATAACCTTTAAGGATAGGCACACGGTAGGGAAAGTGTATGTCTCCAGGAGAGGGTCTAATCTGTTGGGTTGGAAACATCAGAAGGAGCTAGGCATCAAGCTAGATCCCAACAACAGTGAACAAGTGCTCTTAGTAGAACCTTCCAGTGTAGCAGAAGATGTCACCCAGGAGTTCAAGGAAGTGTTTAGTGGGGGTGCTAAAGAACTATATGCACAGGATCACACTCAAGGAGGGGGCAGTGCCAGTGATACACAAAACAAGATCCATACCCCTGCGAATGAAGGAGCCTTTGAAGGTCGAGTTAGACAAATTGGTCAGCCAAGGGGTGATCAAGGAAATTGAGACCTCTTCTTGGTTGGCTCCGGTCGTGATCACGACCAAGGATGGAGGAAAGAACATAAGGTTGTGTGTAGACCTTAGAGACTTGAATGCAAACATCCTGATAGACCGGTACCCCCTCCCAAGAATTGGAGAGATGTTGACCACCATACAGGGAGCCAGGTATTTTAGTGTGCTGGATCTGTCCTCGGCCTACTATCAGATCGTACTACACCCAGAGTCACAGTCGCTGACAGCATTCACTACTCCGTTTGGCAATTTTAAATTTCTACAGATGCCTTTCGGCTTGGCGTCTGCGGCAGCAGCCTTCCAACGGGTGATGCAGCACATCCTCAGGGAATGCAGGAAAACCATGTGCTTCCAGGATGACATTCTCATCTATGGCTCGAGTGTGGAGGAACACAGTGAAAACTTAAAAGGGGTGCTAAGGAGGCTGAAGGAAGTAGGATTCACCACAAGATTGAGTAAATGCAAATTGGGTGTGAGCTCTGTGGACTACTTGGGCCATACCATTTCCGAAGAAGGGATAAAACCTAAATGCGATTTGGTCAATGCTGTCAGAGATGCACCTACCCCGAATAACAAAGAGGAATTGTTGTCATTTCTGGGTCTGGCGGAATACATGGCAAAGTTCATTAAAGACTTTGCCATCAGAACACATGCTATGAGAGAATTGGTGAAGAAGGACAGCAAATTTGAATGGGGTGAGAAGCAAGAAAAGGCGTTCAGAGACATAAAGAAGGCCATAATTCAGGCACCTTTTATAGGTAAATTTGATCAAGGGAAGGAAATAATAATAACCACTGATGCAAGCAACAGGGGTATAGGAGCAACCCTATCACAGAGAGAAGGGAAGCAAATAAAGGTAATTGCTTTCGCATCAAGAACTCTTACTTCCCCAGAAGCAAACTATTCTACAGTGGAAAAGGAGGCACTGGCTGTATATTGGGCCATCAAACACTTCCAATTCTATGTGTGGGGAGTACCATTCGAGGTACACACGGACCATAAACCGTTGGTTCCCCTGTTCACCAAGAAGAATATGGAGGAAATGACCCCGCGCATCGCCAAGTGGGTCCTGGGCCTGCAGGGATATAATTTTCGAGCAGTGTACATACCAGGACAACAGAACAGAGTAGCGGACTTCCTCTCGAGAGCCCCGGTTCTCAGCGAGACTGAAGAGGAAAAGGTCGATGACTCTATCTTGGAGTTAAGTGTGGCAGCAGTGATGAAGGAAGATTGGGAAAAGCATATGGAAAAAGATGAGACATTGAAAAAGGTGAAGGAGTACATAGTCAAGGGGTGGCCAAAGAAGTGCAAAGAGTTGGAGAGAGATATCCAACCGTTCTGGAATGTAAGAGAGGATCTCTCAGTTGAGGCGAACTGGATTATGAAGTCGGGGAAACCAGTCCCGCCCGAGGGAGTGAGGCAACAAGTCATCACCTTAGCCCATGAAGGTCATCTGGGCAGGAGCTTGTGCTAAACCAGATTAAGAGCAGACTATTGGTTCCCGGAAATGGACCGAGAAATGGAGGAAAAAGTACGTGACTGTTACGCTTGCAGCATCAGTGACAAGTCCAAAGTAACCAAGCATTCTCCGTTGATACCAGTGGAGGTACCTTCGGCTCCGTGGAAAAAACTTGGATTTGATATCACGGTACCCATTCATGGAAAAGGATCACAAGATTTGTATCTGTTGGTACTTATAGACTACTATACCAACTGGATTACTCACAAAATTGTAGGAAACATCAACACTAAGTCTTTAATAAGTTTCTTGAAAGAGGTGTTCTCGAGAGAGGGGATCCCCGCTACGATAATAACGGATAACGGAGTCCAACTGATTTCGGATGAAATGACAGAATTTTTAAGAGACTGTTCTGTTTCCCATGTCCGCACGCCTTTGTACTGCCCCAAGGCTAACGGCAAAGTGGAAAGAGCGAACCGATTACTTAAGGAGAGCATCAAGATGGCAGGAAAGTCGGGAAAAAGTATGGAAGAAGCTGTAATGGAAACTTTGTGGGCCTACCATACCACCCCCAACTCGACAACAGGACATTCGCCTTTCGAACTTATGAGAGGAAGAAAGGCGGGATCAAAGTTGTCTCCTCAATGGATGGGGAGAGGAAATCATCTAGAGGTAGATCCGGAAGATGTGAAGAAGAGAATTGAAGACCAGCAAGACAAGTACAAGGAGTGGTACGACAGGAAGTGGGGTGCAAAAGAAAAGGGACTTGGTAGAGGACAGTTGGTGTACATCAGGAAGCCGGACGGAATGAGGAAAAGTGAGGACACGTTCTACCCCCCCTGGGAGGATAAGGGAGGTCAAGAGCAATGTAGTAGTCATGCAGGATGGAAGAATGTGGAGTCAAGATAGGGTTGTCCCTGTCACTACCAAGAGAGATTCATTAAGGGTGGATAGAGCAGAGTCAGGGGACAGAGCGGGGGAGCTGGGGCAACGCAGGGAAAGTCACAGAATAAGGACCATCCCGTCCTGGCACCGGCAGTATAGCATGAGGTAATTTCTCAGGGTCTTAGATTTTCACCCTGTATTCTCTTCGCAGGATCTGCACTTCAATAAGAGGTCTGTTTTGCGGACCACAGTTTGTTACATTCCTTGCTCCCCAGCCCATCTACTTCCCTTCCTCCTTTTGTTCCCTTAGGGAAAAAGATGTGTTGTAACTTAGATGGTTCCTCCCTGCCTCCCTCTTCCCCACCCCTGCCCTTTCCCCCAAGATGGTTCAACCCAGGCTGACAGCCCGGAGTCTGCCTTAGAATGTTGAGATTTGTTATGCCGCCCAGCTGGGTGCACTTGTGGATATAAACTTATTAAATTCACTTACCCTTCATCAACGTATAGAGTGTTTTTACTACACCAGGCCTTTGTTTTTCAAATGTATGAGTGGAGGGCGTCCTGGTTGTATTTCCCTCTTATGCTCCTTTCTATGAAATAACCTTTTCTATTTATACCAATAAATAACAATTGGTGTTTTGTATTTGCTAATTATCCGACTTTTGACTGACTGACTAATGCGTGAGTTTTTAATTTGTTTTATGGCTTTCACTTTTTAGATAAAAACTAGTTTTGAAATAATAAGTGTATATAGGTTTGCGTGCTTTTTATGATTTATATTTTGCTGGACTTTGTATTTGTTTAGTTATGTGCTTCATCTGTTTTCAAAATATGTATTAATGTTTCTGTAAATTATATAAATCTTGTTGATATTTAGGCTAATATAATTTATTTTCACTTTTCTTTATATTTTTTTATTCTATATTTACTAGTCCGTGTTTTTTTAGCAATATTTCATGTCAAAATGCTGTTGTCAATATTATTGTAATTTACAAAGAAAATGTAAAAAGTCAATTTTTGTAGTCTTGTTTTTCCCATTTTTTTTTTAACCAGTGTTTTAGTTGCTTCAATGATTTAGGTGGGGACACTTTACTAATTTTAATGGGATCAGAATAGCTTTGCAAACCCTCTTTGCCTTAGGTTTTCTACCCTAGCGTTGGCCAGGGGAACATGATAACCACAGAGGAAAGGACAATTCCTGTTCAAATTATTAACAGTTCAGTACAGATTCCTACCGCTGAACTGTGGAAAATAAGTACATCAATTAAGTCCACGTTGTGGGAATCCACTTCCAGAATCATGCTTGGAGGCCTATGCCCAAACAGAATATCGAGCAGTGTAGCTGTCCGTCTGGTCTTCTTCCTGCGCGCAGGTCCTGTTAATAAGTGAGAGCAGGGATAGGTTTAATCTGCAGACAAGTTATGCAAGGAGCTATCTACGACTGAGAGATGTGCGTGTGTAGATTTACTAATCACGGCTTACTGGAGCGTCTGAAGAAAGCATTGTAATGTGCTCTTGTTCCTCTAGAAACCGGAGACACAGGGATGCATCGTTATTTGCCTTTTGAAAATGACATATAAATTGCGCGCGCTGGGCACGGAGAATGGCATGCTGACAGGCCGAGAGCACCGAGGGATGAACGGATTAGCCAGGGCTGGTTGCAGTGGAATTGAGAGCGGCCCTGTACATAGATGCCAACACTTATACTACAAGGCAGTAACTATGCCCCATGCACAATGAAATGGCTTTGCAAAGTTAGTAAAGCACCTATCAGAAACAAAACTCTTTGTCCCTCTTTACAGAGCAGGATATTTATGAAGAAACACTATGATTTACATAATGAATGTCTTCCAAAAAAAAAGAAACAAGATGTCTAAATAGTCTTTAATACTTTGTGGATAATAATCAAGTCTCGCAATAACGCTGATTAGAGCCGCAGCGTGAATGGAAGTCAGTTCGTGCCATCTCAGGAACAGGGCTCCTATTTTATGATAAGAAGTGTCAGGAATCTCAAGTCCCGCCGACACAGAATCCAAAAATAAAATGGAGATCTTGGTGTTTTGACGGAATGTCATCATAATGAACAGAACCCATCATAAATAAGTAGCTTCAGAAGCAAAGTAGCTGGGGTGGGTTATTTCGCAATTTCACTGCCATGTACAATTTAAGATGAAAGACAAGGGGGTGAGCAGCATGAGTTTTCGGGGGCGGCAGGAGATTGGAGGGAATAAACTATGTACATTTTCCTGGTGATGCTTGAGACAGGGGCTATTGGACAGATGGCAAGAGTGGGGGCATATATAATGGTAAATAGTGCTTATCATAGAACGAATTTTTGTAAGATGTAAAGACTTTTTAACAAGGAGGGCTCCGGATTCTCCCACATAGATTTTTTGGGTACATTTAAATTATGAGATTGTGCTGTTACCAATTTTAAAGTGGTGAATCTATTATCAATTTATGGGTATTTTTGAAAGAGCAGATTTTAAGAAGTGGCTTACCCTCCATCCAGGAATTGGTCAAGCAGTTAGTGACAATGGTGACAGAGGCATTACAGGCTCAAGTGCTACTCAGCAGAACTACCATCTTACTTGGCTCCACAAATAGTGGTTTAGACAGCAGTGATGGCAAGCACGGACCTCGGGTGGTGGGGTGGGGGGGTGCGAGGGGGTAAGGTAGGTATAATTTTTAAAAAGAGAAAAAATCACTTATCTCCGCGCCGCTCTGTCCCTCGTCTTCTCTCCTCAGCTGAACAAGAAGCAGCCTGCATGGAGAACATGCTAAAGTGCACAAAACTGTGGCTGGCACGAGAGGGCTGGTCAAAGCATCATGCGCAAGTTAGTATGCCCACCAATCCTCTCCTGCAACATCAGCAGATCAGCACCGCCCTCATGCTGCAGAGGCAGGGAAGAATAAAAGGATTATAACATCACGTTATCATCATTTTATTTTTCCTTTCTTTTACTGCTGCACAGCAAAAGTGGGGCATCGACCCTCCGCCTTAGCGGAGGCGCCTCCATTGTTAAACAGTAGTGCTGTTGCCAGGAGAAATTGTGTTTAGCTTCACGCATGAAAGGGCAGATATATGGTTTACATGGATCCTATAAGGAGAAGCTTTTATAGACATATATCTCAGGTTTCATAATGTTAAAGGCTCATACCCCACTGACCAAGGGTCATGTATCACTATTTTAAAACAGAATTTCAAGACATAGTGTAGGAAAGTAGGATCTGCTTTTGTGGTTACCCCCACTTTTTGCCTGGTGCTAAACTGTTATTGACTAATCTGACTGGGACCCTGCTAATCAGGACCCCAGTCTCTCTGCTTTCTCCCCTAAATTGCTATGTTCAGTTCATCCCAGATTGGATACTGAGATACCCTTATCAATCCCTAGTATATGGTACTAAGGTACCCGGGCATATGTACACCAGAGGTGCTCAATGGGCTGAAGTATGTATTATGCCACCCATGGGAGACCTTTCAAACTGTAGCTACAGGCCTGCCATTGCAGCCTGTGTAAGCACCACTTACGAAAGATATAGGTCCCCTTTATCTAGAGTTGCTGCACTTAAAACCTATAACTCACCCCTAGAGCAGGCCTTTACAATCCTGAGGGCAGGGTGTTTGGTTTCAAGTGATAGGGTGCTCCTGCATGAGCAGGACACCCCTACAGCCTATGTGGTCCATTCTCCAGGGCTGTAAGTGAAGCAGCCATATACCATATAGAGGAGCACCGCGTAATTACGTAATGACCATCTTGAAATTGGCTGCAACTAATCCTACCATGTTTGGTATCAAACATTTTAGAATCTTATCCCTACACCGAAAACAGTGTGGGAGGTATGATTCCAAACATGGAAATGAGCCTACGTTAGGCTCTAAGTGCTCCCGGTACCGGTCATCTAGACCCGGACAGCACAACATGGCTGCTGCTGACCAAAGACATGATTCTGCCCTCCTGCTGTTGAGCCAAGCTCGAGAAGGGGAAAGCAGACCATTAGGTTTCCTGTCACAGGGAGATGTGACCACCTCCCAGACAGGATTTAGTGTATTGGGGAGGATGAGCATGCTTTCCAGGGCCACTCACCCTACATTAGGGTCACATTTGGTGCCTTCTTTCATAGTCCAGTTCAAACCAGCTCTGGGAGCCATTGGCTCCCGCTCTGGTGCAAAACTGGACAAAGGACATGGGAATATCCTACCCCTGTGGGATGATTCAGGGGACCCGGGGAGGGTCCCCTGAATCATTCCAATCCTTTCCTTAGGGTACTTAAGGACTTACCTGATGTAGGTCCCTAGATTTGTCGTGGGACATAATACAATTCAGACACCACTTCAAATTCTACCATCTGGGCACTCTGGACTTCGCTGGACTTCGTTTGGGCTCGACTTTGTCTCCCTTTCAGTGCCTGTGCACCATACAGGACCTTTCCAAGGCCTGTGGTCCTCCAAGACACCTGAAGGAATCTCCCTTAGAGTTAAGGACTCCCTTCCCTGCATCTGCAGGCGGCGTAACTAACCTACCGGTCTGCTGATCCTCAGCTCCCACGGAGTCTGAAAGGCTCAGCAACACAGGTGCTGGTTCTCCATGTCTCTTTCGAAGAAACCAAGCATCAGAGCGGGAGCGGGAGCGAGAACGCCAGCCAGCGGAGATGGACAGAGGGAGCAAGAAACGGCTTGTGATTCTGCCGTGATTCTGCTGTGTTTTTTTCCCTATCGCACCCGCCTGCCCTGTGCGCCGCTGAGGAAGAAGAGGCACCAGAGAGGCACCAAGGAGGGGAAATGGACAGTGACAGCGAGGTGAGCACGGGCGGGGCTCTAAGGGGAGCCGAGCCCTCCCCGCTCACTGCACTGCTTGCTACTGCACTAACGGGAGCTAAGCCAAGCTAAGCCAAGCCAAGCCCCTATCAAGTCCTCACCCTCGCCCTCACTGCACTGCCTGCTACTGCTTACTGCTTACTGCCATTGACACCATCAGCAGTGCGGTGTGGCAGTTGGCGGTTTGTGGCTTGTCTGATGCTTGTAGCCCCTTGCGGTATCCCAGTGGTATCCCTGCTGTTCTCCCTGCGGCTCTGACAGTCAGCCTGCAGCGCTGTAACTACCCCCTCCCCTCATTCCCACCCACTTTTAGCGATATGGGTTGCCCGCCTACCTGTCGGCTTGCCCAGTCTGCCTAGCCCCGCTTTCACCGTTTTGCCCAGCTTTGTTCCATCAAGGATGGGGGGGGGGTGAAGGCGGAGAGGCGGCCTAAGAGGTGACCAGTGCATCAGGAATCACTCACTGGGAAGTGTTGCAACTGCTATCTCCACGCAAAAATTACCGCTGCTCAGTTGGTGTGGTCGTGGGCTTATTGTCACTCAGCGGAGCTACCACCTACTGAAACACTAGATTGAAATACCGGACCAGCAAACCAACAGCAGCATCTCTGAAGCACATCTAAAGTTAAAGCTACAATTAAAGCTACACCTCGCCATTGCGGTTACGTCCCTCTGATCTGACATTGCAGCCGGAGCTGTACCTGCAGGGTTAGCACTAGGACAAAGCAATATGTATATCGACCAGACCTGGGTCTGAGCTCACATAACTTACCACCTCCCGCCTCCACCCCTTGCGTACTAAAGACGATCAGGAGAACACTTGTAGAGCACCTGGGGCAAAGGCAAGCTGCGAGCTGTAGGCGGTGAAAAGTGGTTCGAGTAAAGGGGCTTCAGAGGCATACAGTATACGATCAGGCAGAGAGAGGAAGGCCCCAGGAGAGAGAGCACCCACTCTAAAAGGGCTCTCCAAAGCGAAAAAAGGCAGTAAGCCAGCTATAGCAAAGGGGGGAAACTCAACATCTAAGAGCCCATTAATCTCCCCTATTGCTTCTATGTTTGAAAAATCAAGTCTAACTGTATGACTGCATGAGAACAACTTTGCACGGGTAAGATGGGGCAGGCAGGGCCAGGTGACTGAGCCCTTTCCGGTCACCCGCGGTGTAAGGCAGGGTTGTGTACTCGCTCCCACCTTATTCTTGCTATTTATCAATCAAGTAGTGCAGTATCTTGAGGACACCCCTACAGATGCTCCAGTTCTAGGAGGCAGAACATTCCCCTTGCTTATTTTTGCAAACGACACGCTGATTCTGTCAAAAACTCAGATGGGGTTACAGTCTGCCATAAATAAGTTCACGGACTTCTGTAAAACTAATGACTTAGAGATTAATGTCTCAAAAACGAAATTCATGGTGTTAACAAGCCACAACGTAGCCATGTTAGCATGAATGGCATCGACCTTGAACAGGTGAATGTCATGACTTACTTGGGTGTGGTCTTAGATAATAGGTTGCGGTGGAAGCCACAGATTGAAGCCTTATGCCTGAAATCTGTTCGTCTAACGGGGTGTCTGGTTAAGGAGCAACGGTGCTCACACACTAAAAGGATATTACCAGCAATTAAAATATACAATGCAAAAATTAGATCTGCAATTCTTTACGGTGCAGATCTATGGGGCTTTGTGGACCATGCTCCTCTGGATAAAATCCAAAATAAGTTCTTGCGGAGCTTGGTTAGTCTCCCACAATCAACCCTGATACTACCGCTTCTTTTGGACATGGGCTGTCATTCTATTAGTGATCTAGCACGTTATAGGATGGTAGCTTTGTGGCGACGTATGTGGACCACACCAGAATTGATCTTATTTGCTAATGAAATCTTGGATCTAAGATCAATTATGGGGTCTGGTAACCTCCCGTGGTTTCGGGTAGTGAAGTCCACACTACAAAACATGGGCTTAAGTCTGCAGTGGTCCGATCCGGGAAACAATGCTTTTCCGTCAAAACAAGATTTCAAACTATTATATTGGGCGACTGTAAAAGATCGACTTGTTAAGTCATCGCAATCTGCAACCCTGAAAGGATTGTTCTTGAGTTATAAGACAGCTTTTTGTTTAGAGGCCTATTGGGATAACATTACTAAAGGTTTGGATAGAAAACTTTACCACCAATTTAGGATAGGTTCATTACCAGTTAGGTCATAAACACATAAATGGCGTGGATATCAAACAGAGCTTTGCCCCTGGTGTAACGATCAAAAAGAATCTATAGGCCACATTTTCTTTGCCTGTCCAGCGTACACAGCCCCCCGTCGCAAATGGCTTAAACCAATTTGCAAAAGGATAAAGACAAGGGGGTGCATGGAAGCACTCAGGATTTTAAGATCCAATACCTCCGATTGCATGTCCATAGGTGTGGCAACATTTTTAGGATGGGTATGGGTTATCAGAGCTAGGCACTTATCAGATATATAACCGGATGATATTTTTATCCTTTATATGAATGAAATTCTGTACGTCTTTAAAGTATATTTAATTAAGTTTTAATGTGTAATGCACTGATATCGTTTTAATTAATATTGTGGATATTTGTATTGTTCTGCATTTTAAGAATAATGTATGTATTGCTTATGTAGTCTTTTATGGTTTAAAATATCGAAATAAAGACGTTTGAACTGAAAAATCAAGTCTAAACAAAAAAGGGATGCTAAATTCAAGATTTCAATATTTAAAGGATCCCACTTCATCTCTCTGTGCTAAACCAGGAGCAACATCAGGTGTAATGACCCCCTTAGCCCTGCAAAAAACATCACAGTGGGTAAATCAAGGAATGACTGATTCAAATAAAAAAAAACGGTTGTATGGCATTACAACGCGGGCTTTTACCCCGCGTGCCATTACAACGCTGTTTGTACAATGCAAGTGGTTACAATGACTTGCGCTGTAAGCGCTGGGTAGTGGAATAGTTTAATTTTCTATTCCAACTCCAGCCCACGTTACTGTAGGGAATGTGTTGGAATAGAAAATTAAACTAATCCCTATCCAACAGCGCCCTCCAGCGCAAGTCGTTGTAACGACTTGCGTTGTAAAAGCAGTGTTGTAATAGCAGCACGGGTTAATGCCCGTGTTGTTATGGCTGTTTACCAAAAAAACACTCTAACAGAAGCTGCAGAAATCTCAAATCAAAACTTAGTTGAGAGGTTAGACCTAAGCAAGCCAGAGGAAGTAGAACTCCGAGATACTAAAGAACCGTCCGGAATTCACCTCACAAGTAACACCACCTTAATAACAGCAATAGTGCACGCAAATGGAAGTGGGACCGGTAATACTGGCATCAGTTTGGAACAACTACATTGTGATCCATCAATAGCGTCAAAAACAACGAATGGCGAAAGCACTCCCTACAACACAGTTATAAAGACAAGCAATGACCATACACATATAGCTGAGCATGGTCAAGAAGCTGGCCAACATAACGTGTATTTCAAAATAGATGAATCAGTGCATCAATGGTCGAGGAATGAGAAAGCGATAGCCAGTTTGGAGGGCTTAAACTCAAGCACACGTGAGGAAAGTACACACGCTACAAAACTGGAAATTGAAGGGATTGGAGACGATGACGAGGTATTGTTATGTCATGGGAGAGTATACCAATGGAAGACTCTTGCCTGGAAACCGACAAGGGACAGGGGCAAGAAGAAAGAAATGAGCAAGTGTTATGACCAAATGACACAGAAGAAAAAGGAATGATTTTAAATCAGAAAATAAAAACCAAATCACCCTACAAGCACTTCAAATGTGTTCAAGAACATTGATAATGCAGTCAGACAAGCTAGACATGCAGATAGATCTAATGAACATCATTGCATCATACATAGCTGGAATAAACACAAAACTTGAAGACTTAACCAAACTAATAAAAAGGGTACAATCAGTTTATATACCGCAGGAATCAACTTGTACATGTGGACCCATAACAGATAAATTAGGTTTTATACCGAAAATAATGGAACAGATACTATGCTTAAATAAGCGCTTGGTCCTACCGGCTGAGAACCTGGGGCCCACAACTACATCAGTAACAGTGGGAAAAAGAATTCAAAATAACATACAGGGACCAGCAGAAACTGCCCAAATGAAAGTAACTCAAATCAACATCTGTGAGACGGGGGAATTACAGGGACCAGTAAAAACTGACCAGGACCAAATGATAGAACCTCAAACTAACACCTGTGAGATGGGGGACGCACAGCAAACAAATCAGAGTGCCAGTACTAAACAGCCAGGGAATCTAAGGCCACAGTCAAGAAGACAAAAAAAGAAAGGCAGAAAGGCAAGAAACAGGCATAATGAATTGAACACCGATGCAGATAAAAAGGTATATCCTATCTTTGTCACAACAACAGCAAATGAACATCAAAAGGAAAAGTCTCCAGAACCAATTTGGGATACTGATACAGGAGATGAAGTTTCTCTCCATAAAAAAACTAAAGAGACTATTAAAGACAAAGTGGAACCTTCTGGGAACCATACCAATAAAACCACCTCAAGGGAACAAGATGATTGTAAATTGGAGTTTTCAAAAAGTTCTGACATTAAGCTTATGAAACAACCGGGAGCTGCTAGCAGATAATGATACGTCAAACAATCAATTAAATAATGTGGTTGACGTCAATAAGTCGGGATTGGAGAACATGCCTTTATCGATATGGTCACACAAAAATGGAAATGAAAATCAGGAGGAATCCCGTAAAAGGATGGATGTCAAAGAGGATATCCTAAATGTGTCAAAATGGAAGTTAAAATAAAGCAAGCAACTCTGCCCAGTACCCAAGAACAGAAGGCTTTAGCTGTAACCTACAAACCTACTGATTCTAACATCCGAAAATCTGAAGTGAGGGTAATTTCATATGCTGGGAAAGCAAATTCGAGGCCCACAAATAGCAATGTAGCAAAAGAAGAGGACACCCAATGTTTTCTAGGACCTCCTTAAATTCTTATTCTAAGCAGACATCAAAATTTAGGAGAAGGTCAATTTAATGCCTGCATCCCTACCCAAGTCAAAGCCAAAACTAAGAAAATGGAGGATAAAGATACTGTAACAGTAAGAACAACTGAAGACCAGGTAGATCATCAGTCGATATGGACACCGGAATAAGAAACACAGGGAAACTGTGACATCTTAAACAGAGGCAACATCTTGAAGCTCCTGGCCAAAATAGAGGAATTAAAACACATAAACACGTCGGACCTAGCTACAGTGCATTTTTTCCCAGGAGAGACCAAATCAACAAAAGGACAATCATTGACAACGTGGCAGACATCAGAACTGGCACAGCTAATTTTCAGCCTGGGGCATTCAATTAAGAAAACCAGCAAGACCGCGTTATCCATTTCCATTGAGAGAAACAGAGCAGCAGGATATAAACAGGACAATAATTCATGAGAAACACGCTGAACAGGTATATTCAGTTCTACGTAACGCAAAAGGCGTGAGTGTTACAGCTCAGTCTCCGGTAATGTCAATAAAAAGAGAACATGGGTCAAGTGATACAAAGCTAGAAGAATGGAACTGGCTACCAAGTATATTAAACAACCAAGGTGTCTGACATAAGGGAGCTACGGTCTCGACTTCAAAGTCAAACTTAATACACATGATATCTTGGAATATAGCAGGAGCCAGGTGATTACTTGATGAAGGCCTCCCGCTCAAGGAGTGGGCAAATTGTGAGATCATAGCCCTGCAAGAGACTTAGTCGCAAGAGGACATTCCAATAGCAGACTATGTCCACTACACAGTAGCTGCGGAAAAAAGTAAGCTCTACGGTAGGGCAATAGGAGGATTAACTGTGTATGTATCGACAGCGTTAAAAATATCAACAGAACAGTTGAAACCCCAGATCCCAGTATACAACTTGTAAAATTTTCAGATCAAAATTTAAACACAACTAATAGGATAATATTAATTAATTACTATACACAACCTAAGGCTCAAATAAAAAGGAAGGAAAACGCCCTTTTAATTAAAACAATATCAAGACTACGCTGTGAAGATCCGACGTTGAGTATGATTGTAACAGGCGATTTTAATTCAAACTTGATATTCACGCCAGATGATGATGATATTCTAATTGCAGAGAACTCATTTTGGGATGTACCACAGCAAGATAGTACGGGGATCAACCATACGGACGGTATTGGTCAACAACTAGTTACAGATATCAAATTTCAAGGTATGCGGGTCCTTAACGGAAGAAACGACGAAGATCGCCCCCCAGAAAAAACATATTACGGTCCAAGGGCGCATTCAACGTTAGATTTCACACTTGTAACTCTCCCCTTAACACCGATATTAGATCATTTCTACATAGAATTTACCCCACTGAGTGATAACTCAATCCAGCATGTTATCTTTAATCTAGATACACCAAGACACCAACCTACCAATTTGCCCGAGGGCGAACTCACCTCTGTTAATCTAAGACGCCTAAAATGGACAAACATGAAAAAACCCAATTTGTTTATAACAATAAAGAGTATCTTGGCCGAGTTAACCTTAGAACCCATTAACAGAATACAAGCCTGGTTGCTATTTCTAGATAAACTAGCTAAAACCATGAAAGTGGTAGAAACAGGGGTCCAAAGTAACGATCGGACAAGAAATCTACCAAAAGATCTGAAAGTGTTAAAGAAAGAACTAAGAAAAGCTCAAAGGAAATTGAGGCAGGAAAAATCCAAGGGTGTATGCTGGAAAGCATTTCAACAAATGAGAACACAATTCAAAAAAAGAATATGGGAATTTAAAAGAGAGAAGGCTGAGAACTTCTGCTCTAAATTAATTCATGATTTAAGACATTCAAACTTAAATAAATTCTGGCAGTCAATAAACAACCTGTGGAGACCTCGGAATATCACAACATCGCACGTACAGGAGCAGGAGTGGGTTAATTTCCTCAGGGAGAAATTTAAAGAAGAACAACCGTATGATCTGGACAACTTCCATTCACCAACTGTGAAGCACATTAGTGAAAAGGGAATAAATCGCAGATCACTGGAGTAAATTACTCAATAGAAGAAATACCAAACATAATAAAGAAAGAGAAAAGTGATGGTGCCCCCGGTCCAAACGGCATTCCCCAGGCTACTTTTAAATATGATTCGGAGTACTGGAGCCCAATACTAGGGAAACTATACACTGATGTAGTATTAATCAATCAATTCCCAGAAAGCTGGCAAGGATCAATCATTACTCCCATTTACAAAGGAGGGGACAGATCAAGTCCACAGAAATATTGGCTAATCGCCTTACAGGATGTTGAAGCCAAATATTTTGCCTCATTAATTCTTAAAGATCTATCTGAATGGTCTAGTGATTGTAACCTAATACCAATCAATCAAACAGGATTTAGGAAGGGTATTGGAACCACTACAAATATATTGTCGCTGTCATTGATCGCAGAAAGATGTAAAAACAGGAAACAAGATCTCCATCTGTGTTACATCGATCTAAAAGCTGCCTTAGACAGTGTTGATCGGAAACTTATATGGTCCAAATTAAAATCCTGGGGTATACCTGACAGGATATTGAAAGGTCTACTACTTTTTTATACAGATACCTGGGTACATATGAAACTTGGAAATGGAGCCAGGCTATCAAGGAAAGTGTACACCCACATGGGTTTAAAGCAGGGGTGCACACTAGATCCACACCTTTTTAACTTATTCATTTCAGACCTTTCAAGAAAACTAGATGGAATTAATTCACAGCCACCTAAACTAGGAAAACTTCTAATATCACATCTGGCTTACGCAGATAATATTGTTCTCCTAAGTCTGACTAAGGTAGGTCTGATAAGACTATTAAACAAACTCTTTGAATTTCTGTTGGCAAACAACCTGGAATTAAATCTCTCAAAAACCAAAACGATGCTTATTACAAATCGGACAGCTTTGACTCAATGTATTAGACTAAAGGGAAGGGGAAACACCCGTTACAGCGATAGCAACGCGACTATTACATCGCAGATGGCTGCACACTGCATGCTACCGCGCCGCATGCTAAGACGTCGCAATGACTTCTACAGCGCTAGCCATTACATCGCATTACAGTGCAAAAGCCATTACATCGCTGTTTCACCACACGGAAAAATGCACGCATCGCATTACAGTGCAAAAAAGTGCTGTTTCACCACAAAAGTGCTGGTTCACCACACGGAAAAATGCACGCATCGCATTACACTGTAAAAGTGCACGATCACGATATCATATTAAACAAAGCAGAAAGTAAAAATTTACGATGTAATAACAAATGCACTACAAAACGGAAACTATACTAAAAACCATCTCTGAAAGCTATTCAACAAAACGGAAAGTAAACTAACGGAAATTAAACATCAATTGAACTCAAAAACGATGTAATATTCAGGTGCGAGGGCCCCAATTACTAGAAATGATTCACGACCACATAATGGGAAACGATGTGGTCTGAGGGCAACGCTGCCAACTTTGGTTCTGTGAACTAATGTTCGAACCTCCTGTCACGTCTCCAAAAAAAATATACACCATGTATATTTTGTTTTTGTTCGAAACAATCCTAAAATATATTAATTTTGATACACTGCGTGCGCGAATCCCAAATATACCCTTACTAAATGTTAAGTGTTTTTGTAAAAATTACTGTGGATGGATGCGTGGATGGGTGGGTGGATGGGTGGGTGGATGGGTGGGTGGATGGGTGCATGGATGGGTGGGTGGATGGGTGGGTGGATGGATGCATGATGGGTGGATGGATGGGTGGGCGGGTGGATGCGTGGTTGGGTGGGTGGGTGGGTGGGTGGATGGGTGGATGCATGGGTGGGTGCATGGATGCGTGGATGGGTGGATGCGTGGATGGGTGGGTGGGTGGGTGGATGCGTGGATGGGTGGGTGGATGGGTGGGTGGATGGATGGGTGGATGCATGGGTGGGTGCATGGATGCGTGGATGGCTGGGTGGGTGGATGCGTGGACGGGTGGGTGGATGGGTGGATGGGTGGGAGGGTGGGTGGGTGGATGCGTGGATGGGTGGGTGGGTGGGTGGATGCGTGGATGGGTGGGTGGATGGGTGGATGGGTGGGTGGATGGGTGGGTGGGTGGATGGATGGGTGGGTGGATGAATGCATGATGGGTGGTGGATGGGTGCATGATGGGTGGCTGGATGGATGGATGCATGATGTGTGGGTGGTGGATGTATGGGGGAATGGATGGATGAATGCATGATGGATGGATGGATGAATGATGGATGGGTCGATGGCTGGGTGGATGGATGCATGATGGATGGCTGGGTGGATGGGTGGATGGATTGCTGCATGGTGGGATATATGGATGCATGATGTGTGGGTGGTGGATGTATGGGGGATGGATGGATGCATGATGGATAAATGGATGAATGATGGATGGGTGGGATATATGGATGCATGATGTGTGGGTGGTGGATGTATGGGGGATGGATGCATGCATGATGTGTGGGTGGTGGATGTATGGGGGATGGCTGGATGGATGCATGATGGATGGATGGATGAATGATGGATGGGTCAATGGCTGGGTGGATGGATGCATGATGGATGGAATGATGGATGGATGCATGATGTGTGGGTGGTGGATGTATGGGGGAATGGATGGATGGATGCATGATGGATGGGTGGATGGATGGATGCATGATGGGATATATGGATGCACGATGTGTGGCTGGTGGATGTATGGGGGATGGATGGATGGATGATGGATGGATGAATGATGGAATGTATGGATGGATGGATGCATGATGTATGGGTGGGTGGAATATTGGATGGATGATTAAAATAAGTAGAATTTATTGCATATTATGAAAGGCCATGGAATACAACATGGAGCAACATAACAAGAAATTGGTCAAGATATCATTAACATAGTTAATTTCCTCTGTGGTGGGAACCGTGTACAACTTGCCTGTGCCTATGGAGAATGTGCTGGACTTTCCCAACGCATTATTATTAAAGAAACACATCTATTTATACTTTTCTGTGGATGGTATGATGACGTCATGACATCATATGACGTTTGGTGACAACTCTTTTCTTTGCATAAACGTGTTGATTTATTGAGACCTGCTGGACATGCACAGGGCGATTGGATACACTTATTAAGGCTGCCTTCAGAAGCCAAATCTGAAATGAATGGGTGTAATAATCATTGGATAACATATGGCGTCGCCGATTCCAAGCTCCAGTTAAATGTACCATAAATATTATTTTCAGTTGATTTGCTGACACAAAATGGGTAAATGGATTCACCTTTATTAATCTGACGCCTCAGTGACAACATCCTGCACCTGCCTGCACCAGCAAGCCCGGATAACGCAGCCCGGCCCATGCCCCCTCCCTTCGTTTCCCCCCTTTAGCATCCAATCCACTCCCTGTTCCCTGCTGCCTTCTTACTCCCTCCCTCCCGACTCCTCAACCTTCCAGCACTGGCTTCATCTGCTCTCTTTCTCCACGCCACCTTTCCAATCACCTTCCACCTCCCTCTTTCCTTCTCCCCCCTTATAGGACCCTCTTCAACTATCTCAGCCAGCCTGTCATCTCTGAACCCTTCCAGCTGCGACCCTACCATCTCTCACAATCACTACTTTGCAATCTCAGCATGAAGGCCTCTCTATGGACCCTTCCAGCTCTTCAGAGATACCTCTGTTTGTGGGTTCCAGTGTGGAACCGGCAGGTACTTAGTTCTCTAGCTCAATTCTCAATTTCTCTCTCCTCTGCACTGCAAAACGTTGACTCGACCATCGCCTTTATGAGCATTTCCCCCATTTCTAATTCTTTCATGCCCTTGCATCCATCCATCAATCCCTCCTTCACCACTCTCCTTAGCTCATCCGACTCTCTCTGCAACCCCTTGGGCTATCACCCTTCACCCTAGGTGTTTTCCCTTACCCCTTAATCACTGCCTTCCAACCGCAGAAGCTGCCCTACCCAACTCTCCTCTCCCATGCATTTTATTCACGAACGAAATCTCCACAGGTCTCCCTCCTGCCTCACGTCACCTTCTCTGCCACCCAGGTGACCTCTCAGAGAACCACCCTAATAAACAAATACAGCCGCGCCCTCCTCTGCCACCCATTCATTACTGGTCGTGCCTGTATACCAATCTACCTACAAGCATCCTATGCGCCACAAAGAGACACTCAGCCCTGGAGCACGCTGACCTTAACCATAGCAGGACCTGTAGATATTAAGAGCAGTAAACTTGAGAAGGGAAGAGACAAGACGATTCCTGGAGTTAAACGTGACCTTTCACCCCTCAGAGCAGGTTTTAAGAAGCTCATTTGTTATTGTGCACGAGGATACACTAGGCCCCTTCGGTCTCCAAAAATGACCAACTAGCATATTTGTAGAGACAAGGGGTCCAGCAGTACCCGAACCGAGGAGCGTGTTGTGACATATGCGAGTGCCCGTGGAACACTGCAGGGGGGGTGGGGGGGCGCAATGGGAGCCAAGGTTTAGAGGGGGAATCATGCATTGGGAGAACAAAAAGGCAAAGCACGCGATGTCATGGCGTGCGATCTAAGCGCCTGCGATGTTTCATGCTTGGCAATAGGAATCAACGCATTGCCGCTGTAAATACGTGCGATGTGAAAGATGGCGAAGTGTTGGACTTTGCGATGTATTAATCGCGGGGTTAAAGTCCGCGATGTCATGGTGCGCGATGTATGATCATACATCCAAAGGGAAGTCTGTTGAAGAAAGTATCATGCTATCAATATTTGGCATTTTTCATTGACGATAAACTTTCGTTTCATGATCACCAAAAGTATACAAAACAACATGAAGGGGCCCTAACATTCATCCTCAAAACCCTAGCAAAGAAGTTGGAGGGTCCGTCTCTGAAACCATTACTAACAATAATGTCAGCCAAAGCTCTGCCAACATTAGCATACGCCAGCGCTGCAATGGATGGAAATGACGCAGAAACCCTAAACGGTCTAATAACGCGCGTTTACAAAAAGGTTCTTCTACTTCCAAAGACTGCCTCACCAGCTCAGAAGCGCTTGGAGTTTGGGCTAATGAATGAAACATTGGGTAGGCTCTACTCTTACATTAAAGTATGGTATCAAATAAAACAAAATGCAGAAAAAAACGGTCTTAATGAATCCCTATGGCAGGAAATGGATCAAGATAAATATTCGCCAGCACACAAATTTCTTAAACACTTCTTAAAGATCACCTGCACAAGGGAGCTGTGGAGTAAACAAATGTCTTACCAAGCATTCAAATTAATATTAAACAAAGCTGCAAGGTTCCACTCACTACTGATCGATAAAGATCATTTTCGCACAAGAAGTCACTCATGGACACTAATCAACACCTATCAAACCTTGAAGCAAGCAGCCTATTTGGACTCTACTTATTCCATCTATGTAAAGAGGAAATTAATAATGTTAAGGTTGGGACAGTTCCCTACTCTTGTGAAAGCGCCGCATTAGAAACTAAAAGAAATGATAATTGTCGGCATTGTGGTTATAAAAAAGAAGATTTGATCCATCTTGTATGTCACTGTAAGACATTGCAACCAGCTCGAACCAGAATATTGCGGCGAGCATTTCAGGACAGAGGCATAAGATCGAGCAGGTCAGCTATCATATGTGGACTAGACTCTAATGATCCCCAAATGAACTGCAAATTGATTACATTTTTACGAATCCATGAGCACGAACTGAATGTTAAATCACAGTAATATTATGAAAAGCATTTTATAATTATATAACTTTCTAGGATTTTATGTTTTTATAGAGATGTAATTTTTATATGACGTAGACTTTTAAAATTAGGATTTGGTATATTGTTATGGTTTTAACTAACTGAACAATAAATAAACAATTTCATTTCATTTCTCTTGAGGCCTGCCCTGCCCTCTCACCAATTTTGAGACCAGTGTCCCTCGTATAAGCCGCAGGAACCGAACCCCTGTGCACTGCTTTGACTTGCCTTTGAAAAGGCTTGTTGGCTTCCTTCAACAAAGATATTCAGGCTCCAAGTAGCCCCAACCACAAGCATCTCTAGGGACCAGAATCTTTGTCCACACCACAACGTCTGAACCGTGGCCGGGATCTTTTGGTGAGCTGCTCGAGGTCCTCTTGCAACTCCAGTGGCAGTGGCCTGTGGTCCTGTTGAGGGCCATCTTTGCTTCATTTGGGCTCCCTTAATTGCTCAGGGCCTGCCCTGACACCCCTGCTTATGGTGAGTCCCCTGGACCTTGTCTGTCCCGAAATCGCACCTTCTTTGACATTCACGTTGTTTGCAGTTGTCAAGGCTTGTTGGATCTCCCGACCAACACCGACCCCTCAACTCTTGATGTCCGAAGTGGAACAGCTCATGCATTGCTCTTGGTCTTTCACAGCATCACCTGGTCCTCACAGCTGCAGAGTCGAGGTCACCATGAACTCTCCTGCAACTCCTGACATAGTTGGGCATTCGTCTTCCAGGTCTCCGGGTCACTCCTGAGTGACATAGGTTCTGCCCCTCTGTTTGCATGTACTCTTCAACTTGAATCCACATTCGGATTCCACCAGACACTTTCTCCTTCTTCCGCAGCAGTTTTCTGAAGTCCTCCATTGGGTATGACAGCGGTTTCAGACACCACTTCACACCTACGCACTCAGCCTCCCAAGTGTAGGTAACGTGGGTACTTGGGTATGGCTCCCCAACCTTCTGTCTACCATGAGGTTTCTTCAGGGTCCACTGTGGAGGGTCCTTAATCTTTAAAATTGCAACCACGACTTACACATTGATTCATACAGAGAACGTGGTTGTGTTCCCACACTGCACACGATCTCCATGGGGTTCCTAGTCACTCACCTTGGGTGGTTCCTTGGGTCCCCAACACTTCTACATCCTCTGGGCATTGTCCTGACACGAGTCATAGTTCTTATATCACTTTCTTAGTATATGATTTGGTCCCCTCCCTGGGGTCCACTGTGTATTATGTGCTATTTATGTGATTTCCATGCAAAATATTGTGTGCATTGTACATATCTCCGGGTAGGAGATATCTGTATGTGTTAGTTAGTATTATATAATCAATACACGTTTTTATAAATACATTATGTGGTTCTTTTTCACTTAATCCATACCTATAAGATTTCATTTTGGTAAAACAAGCTGCTTTACACTCCTTCCGGACTAAGCCTGAAGACTGCGCTCCACAGCTACCAATTACAGAGCTTTCTAAGGTTGTCTAAGACCTCCTAAATTATTAACAGGGTTGTCTGGACTGGTGCATCATGTCCACTTGCATTCTTGTACATCATATACCAGGCCAGCCTCTCACACTTGCCTCAAGACTGAATAACTATTTTACAGGTTGTTCATATCTAAAGAGCATTTCTTTTAATTCCATTGATACTTAACCTACAGGACTGGCCATAGATAGCATAGATGTCTCTCAGGCTGTACAGGTTTGACAGATTATGGCCTCAGACTGTAGAGCTATTGTTAAGGTGGCACAAAACATATAAGCCCTGGTCACAAACAGTGGATCCATCTCTCAGGATATGCAGATCAAGAAGTCTGAAGGCTCAGACTTAGCGCTTAGCACATTACTCTGCTGCTGATGAATGACTCTATCAACATAAGGCACATCTAATGAGTGAGAAAACCAGGATCCCACTGAGTGTCAACAGTAATCTAAAACTTCCTCTACTTAAGCACAGACCCTAAGCTGCCTGTGTGCACTTTAAAATCCACCTACCCATTATATCTGATTGATACTCTGTCATGAATTTTCACTACACCTCATTCATTGGACTTACTGTGACTGCTTTCATCATTTTCAGTTACACAGCAAATCCGGTTGGGGCATAGTGCATTAATACAGAGGCACTCTTTATTAGTTTGTTGGAATATGGTTGTATAATTACCAAACTTGGTAAATATCATTACACCAGGTTGAGGTATTTACAATCTGTATACAAATGTTTACTATTCCGAGTTTTAGAAGGTAAATGGATCATAAGATGTGAAATTGGATTTTAACTTACTGAATTGTGCATGTTTTTCTGTTTTGCCAGCCCCCCACCCAAATACATTTCAGCAGGTTTAACCTAAGTTTGCACAAGGGTCTGATTTTAGAAATTACCTCATAATGAGGACCTTATATTATTAGTCTTTGTGGGCAAAGACAACCAGTGTGATTTAGTTTGATTCATTGTGTTTTCTTACATAATCTCTCATGTGTATTCCTCACAAATTTGATTTTTTTAATTATTATTTGGCCTGTTATTTGCCCCTTCCCCTGTATGTTTCCTGCCCTTCTGGCCACTTTTTAAAAAATAACTGGGAGGAAAAGCAAGTTAGATTGTTACCAGCTAGTCATCCGACTGGGTAGCCACAATCTTCCTTAGTGTTGTGGCTTGTCCAGGTTTTGAAGAGGTGGGACAGCTCCGCCTTCCTCCTTGTCTTGGTTGAGCATTTCTGTGCCTGGTTTCTCTTGCTTGAGTGTAACCCTCTGGGTTTGGTTTCTCTTGGTGCTGGAGTCAGCACTGGTGTCCTCTTCTTGTCTCTTCCCCTTTTGGTCCCCATCCCCCACTTCTTGACCTCCGGTCCTGTCTTCTGGTTCCTGTATTTGAAAGAAAGCACACATGTCACTTTTAGTTCTTTCACTCCTCTTTTCTACCCATCTTCTTGTTCTCCTCCTATGATGACATCCTCATGTTCTACTCTTTCTTCTCTTTTTTGATATCTTTCTTTTGTTTTCTCCTCTAGGTTGCTGCAGTGTTGGCTACATCAACCACCTACATCAACCACTGCTACTACCTCAAGTAAGTTTGTTTCCACAAACATCTCTCCATTAATTTCTCAGCTCAGGAAGATTGTATGGAAACCTTTACAGGAAATCTACGGTTCTTTGCATTTTACCTTTCATATGTTTAACTTGAAAATGCTAGTGCTGAAGATGGTCTAGCGGATATATATAACTTTAGAACAAAACGTCGATAGTTACACCTTCTTTGGGTACCATTGTATTGAAGGTTATGTTGTCCGTGTAGTTGGGTCACATTTCCCTACGAATATTTTGAAAAGGTATTCACAGTCATAACAATGAAATACTTGTAACATCAAATATTGTAACTTCTGATTGCAATGTGTTATTATGGATTTTTTTTACCTTTTTGTACCCTTTGCAATATTTGGTCAACATAAATGTATTCTTTAAATACATATTCCTGTGTTATTAATATTTTTTTTGAAGAGCTGTTCATACGCAAATAATCATAATTGTATCCGAAGGAACTGTATTACAAACTACTGGAAGGAGTTTCATACATTGAATGCAGGAAATATTATGAATATATTGTTTCGCAAATCCCTTGTAGGCTCACATACCTGCTAATATTTGAATTGTACAAGCCATCAAGGGTATATCGGGGTTCCCACTTGTTCTTAATACAACATGTTAAAAGAGCAAGATCATTAAAGAGAGAATATTTGCATTTTTCAAGAGCCCGTTTATATCAAGACACTCCTTCTCGATTGTGGGATTATTTTTCTCAGTCCCAAAGAGCTTCCCACTAATGAAGAGGATAGGTTTTTCTACTGACTTTCTTGTTGCTTGTGTGAGAGCTGGGGCCAGTCTGAGGCATATGTTTGGAAGACGGAGCATTTCGAGAACTCTGGGGCCTGTAAAATCGGTTCAGACTATTTGTAAGAACCCTAAAAGCTCCTTTTGCCCCTTTGTGAACTTGTACCACCATTTGGGATGATGATTTCTTCAATAAGTTTGTAAGAGGATCCATAATATGGGAAAATTGTGGCATTAAATGCTTGTAGCACCCAACAAACACTCAAATATTTCTTTGTCATTGGGAATGGTAAGGGGTGCAATGCCTCAACATTTTCCTCCTGAGGTTTGATCTCTCTGTTGACTAAGAGATAGCCAAAATATCTGACTTGGTGCAAAGTAATTCTACTCTTCTCTGGGTTGATGCTGATCTCTTCATCTTTGTGAGAACTGTTTGGAAATGTTCTAACTGCTCTGGCAAGGGTTTTCTGTGAATAACAAAATAATCAAGAAAAGCAAAGGAGTAGCCTGTGTGTTTACTAAGTAACTTATTAATTAATCATTGAAATATTGTGCAGGATACATGCAACCCGAAGTGTAGAACATTAAACTGAGAAAAACCACTTTAGGGTAGGAAGTCCATTTTCTCTTTGTTAGACTCACTTAGGGAATTGTGCCAGTATCAATGTGTGAAGTACAGGGTGGTGATGTGCCTAGTTTCTCTGAACTGCTCAATACTTTCATCAATGCTTGAAAGAGGAAATTCATCAAACTTTGAGATTTGCCACATCTTTCTAAAATCAATACAGAACCTAATAGTTCCATCATGCTTTGGTATGAGAACAACAGGGGAATTCGAATTTCTTTTAGGGTTCAGTGTACTTTAATGTTAGCATCTTCTCAACTTCTTCCACCATTGCTTTTCTTCTAGCCTAAGGAATAGGATAAGGTTTTATTTTGATGGCTCACTTTAGTGCGGTATGAATAAAGCTGTGTGTTTTGTGTGTCCTACTGGGTACTTTTTTGAAGTGTTTGTGTCCTTACCCACCCATTGGAAGGGAGTCTCTCTATGAAGCATTCTTTGCAGGGGAGCTTTAGGGAGTTTGTCGGGGCTAGTTAACTGCAAGGGTACTGCAGACATAACATTCTTATACAGGCAAATATTTAGGACCAATAAACATATTCAAAGACTGTTTTATCAATTTTCACTGAACTAAAATATTACTCCTAATAAGTAGGGATGGGCAGCAAACATGAATTGTCCCTAGAAACTCCTAAGTATTAAAAAGCACTGCTATGGGCTTCCCAGCAAAGCAATCCCCCTTTATAAGGAAATATAGTCCTATATCTTGATCAACATGAACTGTCTTGGTGTTATACTATTTTTTTCTTTAGGAGCTATCACTTTAAAATGAGTGTCCTTTTTCCAAGTTTCAAAAGATAACCCAATCAAGGAGGCTGAAGGCCCTTCATTCTTCCAACCTTCTTTCTCTGCGGGGTTTGGGTGGTCTAACCAATGGGACAATGGATCTTCTAGAACTTCCCAGGCAAAAGATGCATCCCATTCAGGTTACTCAGCATTATTATAGGCAGTTCAAAGAGTGGTGAATTGAGGAATATCTGTTCCTATAAAAATTTCCTTGAGCACAGTCTGCACTACATCTGTTTGAGTTTGGATGGATAAGCAACTGGGAGGCTTGTAAGCTCTATCATAGTTAAATTATACTCCTTGCATTATCTACGCACACATTTGATCTTCACACTTCCGTGGAAAAACCATTTTCTCATGAGAAACATAGAAATCCCTGATGACCTACTCTAAAGCTGTGTCTAATAAAGCTTATAATGAGTGTTTGTTAATCTGAATAGGTAAGCAGTATTGGGAATCAATGTTTTCCCAATAACAAACCCTCCTGGTACCAAACCTAGGCCCAAATGTACAGATGTTCCATTTAGACATTTTTTAATTTATGACAAATAACAAACTGCAATTTACAATTTCTTATATGGATTTTTTCTAAAATGCATTCAGTATAAAATGTTACAATTTGCACTCCAACTTCTATTGAACCTGTTAATATTTTAAGAATAGATGTATGTGCTAACAGGTTGGTTTGAGTATAACTCATTAAAATGCATGATGTAAGTCACAAATTGCGACTCACTACAATTGGCTACATTCACAGGTATGGTGGGACGCTGGGGCCAGAAAACCATCATGTCTGAAATTACTTTAAATAAAGCACTCTTTTTTTTTACATGTAGCTCAATTTCCTTAAAGAAAAATGTAATGCACTAAAATAATGAACATTTACACAAACCCTTTATAGGATCAGGTGTAGACCATGGGACAACTGCCTTTATCCCAAAAACATTTTAGTGAACATTCAAAAAAGAGAAGGGGTCTCTTAGGGACCCCGTTTACTTTGCAAATGGCTTATCACCTCCTTTGAGGAAGTGGTCAACTAATAATGTTTTGTGTCCAGATTTTGGTTGCAAAACATTAGAACCTAAAGAAATCCATATCTGAAAAGGACGTCCTTTACACGCCCCTTTCAAATACTAATTCTGTATCTATTCCCAAGGTCCAATTGTGATTCAGTAACATCTTACCAAATCCCAGTTGCATTTTTGTGAATAGAAAAATGTTATTGTACCATCCCAAAGGCTCGGAATTTATGAACCAGAGCCTTTCTTTTTTTGTTTTATTTGGTATTGCCATTTTCGAACAAAAAAAGAGAAACTGTTTGCATTCCACGTCACAGTACAATCAATAGGTTAAGGTTGGGAAGCAGCTCGAATGCGTGAACGCAAAACATAACAAAAAAGTCAGGAAGCAATACATTCTCTTACAGTGTCTGAATATCAATCTTTGATAAGGACTAGTTCACAGTTTCATCGCAACAGTGCAGCTCATGAGACATTTTCGTACAGGGCCCCCTAACAGGCAGCACTTGGGTATCTGGTCAGCATATCCTTTCAAGATGGCAGCCTGGTGGATCCATTTATGCATGTGCAGACCCAGCTAGCATAACCCATCAGTGTCTGCAGGAATTGGAGAGGGGGCGCTGTCATCTTGTAGCATTTTCAGCCAGTCTATTAAGGGACCCCATAATTGTTTTGGCCGAGAGGCCATTGTTATTAGTTTTCAAAAGGTGGTCAACTGAGAGTGTCTAAAAGTGACATCTTGTATCCATGCCTTGCACGTGGGAGCTCGTCTATCACCCCAATATATAGATGCTCTACTTTGGCCAGCAAGAGCAATTTACAATTATCTGCGTTAGTGTCTTTGATATATCACTATAATCTGACGAGTGGCAGAGGCTCGCTTGAGGCCCTAAGAATCGCTTGGATTTTACTAAAGATGTCAACCCAGAAGGCTGAAACAGGTGGGCAATGCCAGGACATGTGCAGGAATGTGGCAGGGGTATAGCCACACCTCCAGCAATTCTCTCCAGGCCTGATCCTTACACAATGCAATTGAGAGGGGGCCCTGTAGAACCGCTGGAGATATTTACAATGAATCAACCTCAGTTTATAGTTTGGTGAGAGCATTTGGAGTTGGCCATAGCAAAAAGCACAGATGTCATCCGTTATCTGGCCATCTTGGTCTATATTCCATCTGAGCTTGGCCTAAGGCACAGTTAATAGTGCTGTGGATTGCATGGAGTGATATAGTTGTGTGATTAGTCTACAAGGAGAGGCTTTGTTATCATCAGCTCGAGTGCAGGTAATAAAGTCGGGGGCTCGGAAAGGTGGTGTGGTGTTGCCTACCTGTTGCTCTCACCTTGTAATATAGAAACAGCTTGGAGAAGCTTCTTGTGCTCTCAGCCGTAGGACCCAGCGGGGCGCAGAAGACATCATCAGGATAGAGGTCTGTAAAGGTTTCAAATCCCATGGACTTCACCATAGGGGTGTTCCCACCGTCTGCCAATACCAGAACCAATGGGTTTTGTGCCAGCGGGACAGAAGGGGCATATATTATCTTCAAGCAAGCTCTGGTGCTCAGTCTTACCCAGACCCACCAAATGGTCTCAACGGTATCTATTCCATCCTGTGGCCTGCAATATGGCTGATAGATAGCCACCTGAAGGGTAACTGGGGCTGCAACGTCTGCCTCCACAGCCACATGGGGCTGAAATGGGGTAGGATGTAGCCAGTAATGTAGAATTTGAGCTTGCGCACAAAATGCATGAAGTGGTAAATCTGGAGCTCTCAGTCCTCACTCCGTGAGGGGAAGTGTGAGCAGCTCCCAGGAGACGCGCGCTTGCTTCTCGGCCCAAACCATCAAGATCAACAGTGAGTGGAAGGTGTGAAAAAAGGCTTGGGTGAGTGGAATCAGGATGTTAACAAATAAATATAAAGATTTAGGCAAAAGAACCATTTTAGCATTGGCTATCCTGCCAATAAGAGATCGGCAGCCAAGACCACACCTTTGCCTTCTCTTCCAACCAGGAGACCGCACGCCCATAATTTAAGTTCCAAATTTCCTGTACATCTTGACTTAGCCAAATGCCTAGGTATTTTACTGGCAAACAAAACAGGGGATTGATTCAGTTAAGGGAGTCAGAGGCTGGAATCAAGGTAAAATATATCAAAGTAGAGATGCCTCTGACACCATGGATTTTACACATAATTTTTGTCCAATGTCCTATTTATTGACATTGTCTGCATTTATAATTGTGCATTTTCTTCAAAACTGTTCAATGGTACATGATTGGATGTTAGCACATTGTTTATAATCATCTCCTTTGATAGAAAAAACATTCACCATAAATTCAAGAATGATTTCCTTACATAAACATTTGTCTACACAACATTTAACAATACTATACACAAATAAAAAAAGGTAAAAAATGACCTGTATTCTTGATGTGTTTTGCTCCTACACAAACAATTTTTCAAATTTGCTACTCTTCCAAATTAGCTTAAAGAGAGAGGGGTCCTACTTGAAATCAAAAAGTTAACTAACTTTGGGGTATAAATATTTTTCCCACAAAGAAACATTAATTATAGTCCTGTGTGAGGTCGGAGGATTCCTTTTGTGAATTTTGTGCCGTAGCGTGAGATACGTCTCTCACTCTATGTCCCGGTACTTCACTAGGTCATAAGGCATACACTTCTCCTGGCCTGAATGATAAGCCTACGCGTTTCGACCTTCTGTGTGATGACAGGAGATAGTTTGAAAAAGGTCTTCATCAGGGCTCACTGTTTTTGCTGTAGGACATCATGCTACACCTGTAGGAGTTTAAGGGCATGTTTTAATTTAAAGTTAGGTGTCTCATGGCCAATTGCTTGTTCTAGGTGCTCTTGAAATAATATTTAGGGGTCACGTACCCAAACAAAAAAGTGGAGGTTCCTCTTGTCGTGATCGTGTTTTTTGGTCACTGGGCCCAACGTGGTGGCGTTTCTTTAATATGTCCGGCGGGATGGAATCTTCATGTGGATTTTTCGGGGATACACTGGGGGAAAAAGAATATATACATTTGGGTATTAGGGAGAGGAAACTCTTCAGTTGTTCAATTATTTCGGATATGGGGGAGGAGCCAAGCAGGCGACTGTGATGGCCGCTTAGGCACTCAGCTCCGCCGTCTTCACTGATTTGTGCACGTATCCTGAAACTAATCCTGACCCCGAGCCGCGTTATCGTGAAGGGGAAGTGTTTCGGCTTGCGGTGTCGTGCTCCCGAAGTTTTCACCAGCAGTAGAACCGGAGAATTGTTCCCGCGCTACGCCCGGCCCTTAATAGCCGTGCAACCGGGGCTTTGCATGGGAGGGATGGCCGGCCCCCGATGCAACAACAACGGCCGCCTGTAACGGGGAGGAGTCGGCCGACCGGAGTGAGTCACCCGCACTGCTTAACCCTTGCCCCATTTCTCCAAGCGGGTCGAGGGCCGGCGGAACATCAAGGAACCGGGAGATTAGACTTCATTTGGATTTTTCCGCCCGTGAACGGCCTGGATGTTCCTCCCATCTCTCCCGACGAACTGTGGGCGCCATCTTGTGCACTTCGAGATCTGTGCTTGGGCTCTGAGGGCTCTGGCGTGCTGTAAAGATCCTGTCGCCTGTTGAGGCCATCTATGCAACATTTCCTGAGACGCCGTTGAGCTCATCGCCCCTGCAGTCATGGCTCGATTGTGCCCCGACGACCCCCGATCGGATGCATGGGACAGCGTTATCCTGACTACCATGGCGAGGCCGGTTGAGGGGCCCTTGGTGAGGACGAGTGCCATGGATCGTGCTCGTGAGACGACGCTGGGGACCGGTGCTATTATTGCTGCTCTTGGTGCCCTTCGCGTCGCCCTGGACTGCTTTACCCGCGACCTGGAGAGGAAACTAGATGCCATTATTCTGGCCGTGGGATACGCTCTTCGGGACTGCTCGTGCGTCCAGGACACTGTGTCACACCCTACATTTGAACGTCGTGTCATGATTCTCCCGGTGGGTATGGTACTGTTGGAGGGCCGGGATCCTATAACGACTACTGGACTGCTTGCTGCCGAGGGGGATTGGGACTTATTGCTGCGCATGGAACTCTCTCACGGTACTCTTGACTGCAACCTGTTTTTTATGGCTGGCTTTGGTGGGCAGCCCACCGAACTCTCCTGGTCACCTTTTTTGCCTATGTCGGTTAACATGGAGGCTGGCAGGCTTTACTCTGTTGTTGCACTTGATCGCACGGGACAGGGTTGAGATTGCTTCCTTGATTACTGGTGTTTGATATTCTGGTGACTATGTGGGGCACGCACTGTATTGACTGAAACTGATTTCGCTTCTGGGTTGATTTGCTGGTCCGGGGCTCGGGGGATGGGTGGCTGGGAGCTGGTATATTGTTTCTCTCCTCCTCCGCTCTTTTTCTTTCTTGCCTTACTAAATTTCGGGTCTCTTAATTAGGGCGACAGGCACACTGCCGGGGGGGTTGGTAGGGCAATGGCCTTCTGCAGGGGTGCGGGGTGGGGGGTTGGGGGGGGGGGATTTTTCTATCTAGTTCCTTGTTTCCTCCTTGGTTCTATGGCCCCTTCTTTTTCCTTTTCCCTTTCAGCATTCTTGTCTCTTACGGTTCCTGTAGTATTTTCAGTTCTTGAGGGATGGGGCGTTGGTTTATTGTGAAACGTGATTGTGCTGGGGATTATCCCGATTTGTATGCGTAGCCCTTTTTCCCTACCGCAAATGTGTTGCTAATTGACCTTCCATTTTATGCTGGCTAACTGCAGGACCTGGAATGATTGTTAGTTTTAATTGTTTTAATTTGGAAAACGAACCTTCCTTAATCCTGGCTGCCTACATACATACTTGCATATACGTTCTGTCTTGCTCTTGCTGGAACACCTGGCCTTGTGCTGCTATGTTTTATTGCTATTGATTTTCTATCGTTATGACTTGCTTCGTGGCCGGCCAGAACGGTTGTAGGCCTCTGCCTGTAATTGCTCGTACAAATGAATAAAGGTTCTTTAAAAAAAAAAAAATATTTCGGATATGCCAAGTTTTTCTAACGTCTTGCTTTCTCATGTGCAATAATCGGCTGTGGCCTCGGGATTGTTCATATATACATTGAGGCGTTGAAGGAGTCCCCCATACAAAAGCCTTTTTAGCGCGCTGTTTTGGCCGAGTTTTATATCATACCTGTGGTTCGTGAGGTGGCCTTTCTGCCGCTTTTATTTATTTTTCTCCGACGGAATGCCGGACGGCGTCTCTTCGGTGCCGGGCTATGCTGTTTCCTGGTTGAGGCAAAAAACGTCAGTCATTGGTTCTTTCGGGACTCGTGGGTAAATACCGACGTCCTTATTGGTTGGGTACCTTCTCCGTATGGGAACTGATTCCTGATTGGTCAATCGGAAAGGCAAAGCGGGCGGTGGCGTTGCTAGGATATGGGACGCCTGCCGTGTTCTTGGTTTTGTTTTGATTATTGTTTTTGATTGGACATCGTAGAGATCATCTATATGTTGCGTTATGGCGCCGTTCTGTACGTTATGTGACGCGGTCCTGTCTCAATTTACATGGGGCCTCGAGATTGATACATTTTGACTTGCCAATACTGCTTGGGAGGCTGGTTGGGGGGTACGTAGCAAGTGTTTTATTGTCATGAGCGTACCTCGTAATAGTCGTGTTCCCAGGAGGTTCCAGTACCATTGGCGGACATATTTGTGTGATTCTGGTCTGCTGGTTTTGCTGATGTTGACTATTGTATTAGATATAGCTGGACATTTCTGCGAGTTCATTCAATCCATTATCAACTGTACCTAGATACATGATAGTTTTTGCTTCCTGCTTTGACAGATTATTAGCCAAGTTTTTTCCTTTGATATATTTTACCACTGTCCATTTTATAACATCTGGTCCATGATTTTTTTCCATGCAATGCAGGACCATTGGTGCACTTTCTTTTCTGCATCTAATCCTCGAGCGGTGTTGGGATATTCTAGTTTTTACCGGTTGACTTGTCTTGCCCACATATACTAGGCCACATGGGCATACCACACAATATATGACATTGTGGGTATTACAGTTCGTAAAATCCTCATGTTTAATTTGTTTTGGACCATAAGTAAATATTGTTCCTTCCAATGTGCTGGCACAAGATACACAATTTCCGCACTTGTTGTGCCCTCTGATAGGTGGAAGATTCAATAGAGACTGGATAGAGATTTCTTGTCTTGGTAGGGAAGTATCTGCTCGAATCAATTTGTTTCTTACACTCTCGTTTTTTTTCAATGCAAAAATGGGTAGGGCTTCAAAGGGTTTCAGACCTCTTACTGTATTCCAGTTTGTGGAGACAATTTTCTTGATTTCAGTAGTTGCTCCTGAAAAAGTTGTCACACATACTATTGGGATTTCATCCTTATCCTTCTCTTTAGGGGTCAAGAGGGTATCTCTGGTGATATACCATGTTCTCTTCATCGTTCTCTTCAGTAGTTTTCTAGGGTATCCCCTCTCTAGCAGTTTTTGCATCACCTCCTGAGCATTGGAGAAGTAATCAGTTTTCTTTGAACAATTTCTGCGAAGTCTCATAAATTGACTTAAGGGTAAATTTTCACGTAGATTGCGTTGATGAAAACTGGAAAAGTGTAAAAATGTGTTTCGGTCGGTCTCTTTAGTGTACAGGGTGGTGTAAATGATACTCTCTTTAAGCTAACTTGGAAGAGTAGCACATTTGAAAAATTGTTTGTGTAGGAGCAAAACACATCAAGAATACAGGTCATTTTTTATCATTTTGTATTTGTGTATAGTATTGTTAAATGTTGTGTAGACAAATGTTTATGTAAGGAAATCATTCTTGAATTTATGGTGAATGTTTTTTCTATCAAAGGAGATGATTATAAACAATGTGCTAACATCCAATCATGTACCATTGAACAGTTTTGAAGAAAATGCACAATTATAAATGCAGACAATGTCAATAAATAGGACATTGGACAAAAATGATGTGTAAAATCCATGGTGTCAGAGGCATCTCTACTTTGATATAGGTATTTTACTGGGCCATCCGCCTATTTCAGTGGGTCCAGGTCAAACAACTTGGTTGCCTCTGTAAGCATAAATAAAGTAGGTGGCCAAGCTTAGTGAGTTCCTAAAGTAGCAGGCTTAGATTAACCTCAGGGTCAGTAATGTATAATTTTATGTCATCATCGTATAAAGAAATAAGGAGCCTTCTAGTGCTGAATCCCAGTCCCCTTGCCATGTGATGCTGGCATAACCTGGCCACTATAGGCTCCATCGCAATGGCAAAGAGGAGAGGGGGCATCCCTGACGAGTTCTGCAGGATATACGAAAAGGGTCTGCCAGAGTCCATTCATGTGCAGTCTTGCCGAGGGAGCCATATAGATCAGTTTTATTAATGCTATGAAAGACTGACTGACAACCATCCTCCCTAGAATGGCAAATAAATATGGCCAGTCCAGCGAGTAAAAAGGTTTAGTCTCATCGAGAAATGTCAAGAGTGCCTTAACTTTGAGATTTAAATAATGCAGCACCGTGGAGAATGTGCGGAGATTATGGGAGGTGGATCTGCCCGGGATTAAGCCAGATTGGTCAGGTCTCGCGATCAGAGGGAGCAGAGGTTGCAGTCCATTCGCAAGCAATTTGGCATAAATCTTTGGGTAAATATACATTAGGGAAAGTGTCCTGTAAGAATCTATCTTGTGGCTTGGTTTATTAGGTTTCGGTTTAGTCTGAACTATCGCCTCTCGCATAGACAGGGGAGCATTCCAGAAGTCTGAGCCTCCTCAAAGACCGCTAAGAGATGGGGCGGCAGTAAGTCAGCATATGACTTAGAAAAGGTGGTCGTCAAACTGTCGGAACCTGGGGCCTTATCCGTGGCCAGACTGCTGATTACCTGCAGGATATCATGGGATATAAAGGGTTCATCCGGGTATTCTCTATTTGCCCTCCCGAGACACAATAATTCAATAGAGTAAAGGAATGATTTGAGCTTCTACGGTCTGATGAGTGGCGGTGTATAATTTGGTATAGAAATTTGTAAATCTATCCATAACCTCCTGAGGTCCTCTGACTATGGTTAAATCATCGCACACTATCTCATATATATAAGTGACTGTGTGTGGCTTTTTGAGCATATTCGCTAGGGTTTTGCCAGGTCTGTCCACTTCCCGTAGCACCTAGCTTGTGTGTACTTGCCCAGAAATTGCACCTCCTTGCAGGTCTCCTCCTCAAATTCAGTGACTGTCTCCTTAATAGACAAACGTACAGGGTCCCCCATGGCATAATACGTGGTTTCCAGCTCCCCAATTTGAGACTCTAGAGCAGTCAGCGTGCCTCTGATAACCGCGAGTACCTCGGCTTGCCATGAAATGCATTTCCTACTACTTTAAATGCCTCCCAGAGCATTGCTTGTGTGGAGACTGACCCAGCATTAGTGGCGAAATATTCCTCGATGTCCATATGTATCTCCTCCCTAAAGGGGGAGTCTAACAGGGTGGTAGGGGCAAGCCTCCAGCTAAAAATCGTATATGGCATGTTTGGGACGGTTAGCTGTAGCAGACAAGGGGCTTGATTGGATAACGTTCTAGGGAGGTGTGTGGTGTCTATGGTCCATGCCGCAATGTCACGACCTGTAAGACCTGGCATCTTTGGCGTCGTTTCTCCTGTCTTTTTGCCTCTGCCTCCTGTATTTTTGACGCTGTGCTGGATTTAGTTTTTGCTGATTTAGATGCTTTGGGCACTTTGCCACTGCTGATCAGTGGCAAAGTGCAAGTGCTCCCTGTGTAAATTTTTATTGTAATTGGTTATCCATGATTGGCCTATTTGTATCACCAGGAAGTCACTAGTAAAGTGAACAGAGCGTGCGAGGGCAGGTGATTCAAATGCTACTAGTGGGCCTGCAGCACTGATTGTGCCACCCACATGAGTAGCCCTAAAATGGTGTCTCAGGCCTGCCACCGCAATGCCTGTGTGTAGTCTGTGAACTGCCATGTCAACCTGGCCAGTGTCCCCTCTGACCAGGCCTAACCCTTCCCTTTCTGTACACATTGGTCACCCCTATGGAAGGCCCAAGGTACCCGCTTGGGCAGGGTGCAGTGTATCTGAAAGGTAGAGTATGTACTAGTGCAGGTGATATGCTCTGGTAGTGAATTACAGCCATTTACGTTTTTCACTATTGTAAGGCTATCTTGCCCATAGGCTATCATGGGGAATGCTGGCTCCAGTGGTTACATATCTTCCCATAGGAGCAAGATAGGACGTAAAAGTCTGGTATCCCTGAACTCAGAATTTAATAACACATCTTTTAGGAAAGGTGGTTTTTAAATCCTGTCTTTGAGAACAGCACTTTCAGAAAGTGGCTGTTCTCTTGTCTGACCTTTCTGTGTGCCTTGGTCTGTTTGTGAATTGACTGTCTGGTTTGTGAGTGACAGGGGCTGGGTGGCTCCCAGACGCTGAGCGGGCCATCCCTGGGCTGAATAGCTCCATCTTCATCTAGAGTGGTGGGAGGGCGTAGCACCTGGGCATGAATAGGGCTGTGCCTGCCTTCCACAATGCTGGTTCTACCTCCTGCTGGGCGGCTGACGACCCTACCCCTCTCTCTGAAAGGAAAGGAGAGGCCAGGAAAACAAAGTGCTCAAGGAACACTCTGAACTGGTTCAGACCGGGCTCAGAGCCCTCCTGCACACCGGGAACAAAGACTTTTAGGGATATAAGTGCAGGACCCCAGACAACAGAACATTAGATCATCCTGGAATCAAGAAGGAACCTCTGCCAAGGAGAAAGCTGGAAGACTGAAGAAGGAAGACTGTCCTGCTGTGTGCTTGTGGACTGACCTCCAGTTGCTTTGCTGACAAAGAGAGGGGAAGGACTTTGCTTTGTGCTGTGTCCCCTTGCTTGAAGGAATCTCCAAGGGCCTAGTAAAGTGCACTGAGTGTGCCAGGGCAGGTGATTCAAATGCTACTAGTGGGCCTGCAGCACTGATTGTGCCACCCACATGAGTAGCCCTAAAATGGTGTCTCAGGCCTGCCACGGCAGGGCCTGCGTGCAGTCTGTGAACTGCCATGTCAACCTGGCCAGTGTCCCCTCTGCCCAGGCCTAACCCTTCCCTTTATGTACACATTGGTCACCCCTTAGGAAGGCCCAAGGTACCACATTGGGCAGGGTGCAGTTTATGTGAAAGGTAGAGCATGTACTAGTGCAGGTGACATGCTCTGGTAGTGAATTACAGCCATTTTCGATTTTCTCTATTGTAAGGCTATCTTGCCCATAGGCTATCATGGGGAATGCTGGCTCCAGTGGTTACCTGCATATCTTCCCATAGGAGCAAAATAGGGCATAAAAGTCTGGCATCCCTGAACTCAGAATTTAATAACACATCTTTTTGAGAAAAGGTGTTTTTTGAATCCTGTGTTTAAGAACAGCACTTTCAGAAAGTGGCTGTTCTCTTGTCTGACCTTTCTGTGTGCCTTGGCCTGTTTGTGAATTGACTATCTGGTTTGTGAGTGACAGGGGCTGGGTGGCTCCCAGAGGCTGAGTGGGCCATCCCTTGGCTGAATAGCTCCATCTGCATCTAGAGTGGTGGTGGGGGGGGGTGGCACCTGGGCATGAATGCCTGAATAGGGCTGTGCCTGCCTTCCACAATGCTAGCTCCACATTCTGCTGGGTGACTGACAACCCTGCCCCTCTCTCTGAAAGGAAAGAAGAGGTCAGGAAAACAAAGTGCTCAAGGAACACCCAGAACTGGTTCCGATTGGGCTCAGAGCCCTCCTGCACAAAGGGAACAAATACTTTTAGGGGTATAAGTACAGGACCCCAGACAACAGAAAGTTAGATCATCCTGGAATCAAGAAAGAACCTCTGCCAAGGAGAAAGCTGGAAGACTGAAGAACTAAGACTGTCCTGCTGTGTGCTTGTGGACTGACCTGCAGTTGCAATGCTGCCACGGAGAGGGGAAGGACTTTGCTTTGTGCTGTGTCCCCTTGCTTGAAGGAATCGCCAAGGGCTTGAGAAGAGCTGGCTCCCTGTTAAGAAGTCCCAGGAACAAAATGACTTTACCCCCAGCTTCCCTGAACTCTACTGAGAGAGTTCTGTCCTTCCCAGAGTGCTTGGGCCAGTTGTGGTTCCCACTGGAAGTTGTACCTGTGCTTGGAAGCTGGAAATCAAGATACTAAAGACTTTCTGCAAAGTTTCACGCATCGCTCGCTTGCGGGCACATCCCCGTCAGTGCGAGGAAATTCCAGTCGCCGCGAAGATCGAGATCATTGCAGCCCATGTTGCCACTGCAAGTACAGACGCATCTTTCGCTTGCAGAACGCATCGCTTCAGTACGGGAAAAGTACCCTCGCTGCGAACATTGTCGCAGAGCCTGTCGTCACTGGGTGAGATTGTCGCATCGCTTGCTTGCGGACGGCATCATGTCGCTGCAAGAGTCGTCGCAGAGCCATCGCATCAAGGGGCCGCGAGAGGAGAAGATTGACGCGGTGCCGCGCATCGCCGCCGCACCTGAGATCGTTGCTGTCCCGAAGATCGTCCCATCTTACCTTTTGCAAGCCCCTTCCACCGAAACCTGCGCATCAGAATCCACGCAAGGTATCGTATCCCTCCCCATACAGACTGGAGTCATCACTGCACACCCGTTACGTTCAGCGGGGTTGTCGCATCGCCTCCCCAGGGTCTCAGGAGTAACGCACCTCTTGCTTTTCAAAGCTGCAGCTTTCAGTTGGAACTTTTGTCGCACCTAAAGTCACTGTTGGCTAAAACGTGACTCAACTGTGGAATATTTTAACGCAACCTTAAGAACTCTTTTGAAACCATATTCTTGAACTGTGTATGTTGGATTTTTGTCATGTTGGTCTTGCGTAGTTTAGATTAAAATACCTTTATTTTTCTAAACTGTTTTGGAGTCAATCTGTGGTGTTTTCACTGTGTTACTGTGAGTGTTGGTGCAAATACTTTACACATTGCCTTTGATAAGCCTGACTGCTCGTGCCAAGCTACCAAGGGGGTGAGCAGGGGTTATCTAAAGAGTATATCATTCTTACCTTGACTAGAAGCAAGGGTCCCTATTTGGACATTGGTACCTACCTCTGCCAGCTAGAGATCCCCAGATCTAACATTGTTGGTCAGCGGTGGGATTTTGAACTTGTATTTGTACTAGACCCACAGGGACTGGTGTACTTCACTAGTGAGTGCAGACCACTACGCCACTGCATACTACGGTTGAGTTTTTTTTGTTGGTTCTATTTTTGAGTAACTCTTAAAAGCATCATGTCTGTGAAGGGAAAGGCACCCAGTGTGGAGGCAGAATTGGAGTTTGTCATTGAGGATTTGTATTCATACAAAATTGAGGAGCTTAAGCAATTCTGCTACAAGTTTGAGTGCCCCATAAAGAGCAACTTCAGGAAGGATGCGTTGCAGAGAATCTTGAAGGCTTGGTGGGAGGCCCAAGAAGGAAATGATGCAAGTGGAAGGGAGGGGTTTCAACCCCACGAATTGCCAGTGGGCAATCCAGGCTCAAGGCCTGGCAGCAACCATTCCAGCAGGGGTCTGACCCCAGAAGAGTTAGAAGAGAATCAAAGAGTAAGAGACTATGACTTGGAAGTCATGAGGATACAAATGAAGCAATTGGAAATGGAGAAAGAGAGAGAAAGGGTGGCGGAGGACAGCAAGAATGCCCGTGCCCTGGAGGAAAAGAAATTGCTTTTGGCTCATGAGTTGAGCATGAGGGAACTGGATATCAAGGCCAAGCAGGTGGAAGGTTGGATGAAGGGTAGCAAAGTAACTGATTATAAGGGGTTGTTGCATTTAATTAGTTGGGAGCACTTGAGTAGTCTTTGTGTGCCAGAGCTGCGCCAGCATCTTTTAGACAGCAAGCTGACAGACCCCATTGAGCTTGCTAAGGAGGCGGACCGCTGGACCAGTACCAGGGTCCACAGAGGAATTGTGGGTACCACAGCCAAAGGTGGGCAGGGTCCCCAGCAGAAGAGTGGGGGGGACAAGGGTAACCAAAAGGAGTTTTCTCAAGGACCCCAAAATAGTTCCCAGGAAAATGAATCCCAACCCCCCCCAAACTCAAGAAACCATGGCCCCCTAGGGTCAGAAAGGATAACAGAGGTCCCCCTACCTGCTATCACTGCAATGAGATGGGACATGTTATCAATAAGTGCCCTAAGAAATCTCCAGCACCCACGGGTGCTCCAGCCCCAGGGTTAGCAAGTGTAGCTTTGGGAGGGGATTTGATTTCCAGTGGGGAGGAGGGATTAGCAGTCATGACCCTTGTCTCTCTAGGAGACCAAGAGATGGTCCAGGATACCTCTCTGCCCCTTAACACTAAGAAATACGGGCAGAAGGTGACCATCAATTGGAGGGAGTTAGAGGCTCTGAGAGACACAGGAGCCAGTGTGACATCCGTGAGGTGTCAGTGGGTGTCTTAAGAGCAGGTCATTCCCAATGTACTCCACCCAGTAGTTGCAGCTGACAGCTCAGGTGTGCCTCTGCAAAGTGGCACGTGTTCCCTTTGAGTGGAGAGGGGTCTCTGGTCTCTTGGAAGTTGTTGTAAGTCAAGCCTTGCCTGTAGACTGTCTGCTAGGTAATGACCTGGAAAGTTCTCCATGGAAGGAGGTGGAGCACCAGGATCATCTGGAGATGTTGGGTTTGCCTGCGTGGATCTGCGTGAACACGTGGGCTATGGCAGCCAGTAAGGGTGATTCAGCAGAACTGGAGCCTGAAACAGTGGCCCAGGAACCTGCCAGGAGAGAAAAAGGCAGGGGGTGCAGGAAACCCGCCCCAGCTGTTCCCACGGCCCAGGAAGGAGTAAAACCTGAGGGGGATGCCCCGGACCCTACCGGGGAACAGGTGGCCAAACTGAGGGACCTACCTGAGCTGACCCATTGGCAGCAAGAAGGTGGCCCCTCCAGGGAGGAATTCTGCAAGGTGCAGAAGGAGTGCCCTTCCCTCATTGGTGTGCGGCAACAGGCTGCAGACCAGGCAACAGGTGGAGAGTCCAAGGATCATTTCATTTACTGGGAGGATGAGTTTCTATATAGTGAGTCTAAGTTCGCTGAGCCGGTGCAGCCCATGTGCTGGTGGTACCCGAGCACTTCAGGAACTTCCTAATGGGTCTGGCTCATGACGTGCCTCTCGCAGTACATCTGGGGCAAGAAAAGATCTTCCAAAGGCTTGTCACCCACTTCTACTGGCCCCAGACGAATAAGCACATCGAGACATTCTGTAGATCTTGCCAGACATGTCAGGTGAGTGGCAAGAGTGGACGGAAGAGCAAGGCACCCCTCCAACCCTTTCCTGTGGTGACCACCCCTTTCGAGCGGGTGGGCATCGACATTGTGGGGCCACTGGACCCCAAGACAGCCTTAGGCAACAGGTTCATGCTGGTCTTGGTGGACCATGCCACCCGGTACCTGGAAGCTGTCTCTCTCAGGACAATCACAGCCCCCGTGGTGGGTCGTGCATTGATGGGGATCTTTTCCCATGTGGGGTTCCCCAGAGAGGTGGTCTCCGACCGGGGTACCAACTTCATCTCTAGGTACATGAAGTGTCTGTGGGAGGAGTGTGGGGTAACTTATACGTTTACTACTCCTTACCACCCTCAAGGAAATGGGTTGGTTGAAAGGTTTAACCGCACCCTGAAAGGTATGATTATAGGCCTACCGAAGCCCATGAGACGGAAGTGGGACGTCTTTCTACCATGCCTGTTGTTTGCCTACAGGGAGGTGCCTCAGAAGTCCTCAGGGTTCAGCCCCTTTGAACTTCTCTATGGGCACCCTGTTAGAGGACCTATCACACTGGTGAAGGAGGGGTGGGAGAATTCCCGCTGGAAAATCCCCCAGGATGTGTTCAGCTATGTTCTGGCCTTCCGCAACCAGACACAACGCTTCAGGAAGCTCACACAGGAGAACCTAGAAGCTAGCAAGGAAGAAATGAAAAGATGGTACAACGAGAATAACACTCTGGTCGAATTTCAACCTGGGCAGAAAGTGTGGGTGATGGGGCCAGTGGAGCCTTGTGCGCCCAAGGACAAGTGGACTGGGCCATATGAGGTGGTGGAGCGCAAGAGTGAAGTAACCTACCTGGTTAACTTGAAGACTCTCAGGCAGCCCCTGAGAGTCTTGCATGTGAACCCCCTCAAACCCCACTTTGAGAGGTCTGAAGTGACAATGCTCCTGGCTATAGATGCTGGAATGGAAGAGGAAAGTGACCCTCTTCCTGACCTGCTGGCAGCCAAGGAGCAAGACGGGTCAGTGGATGGTGTGGTCCTCTTGCCCACCCTGACCCCAGAGCAACAGAGGGACTGTTGCCAAGTGTTGGGTCAGCTTGCCTCCCTGTTCTTCCTGACCCCAGGTTTCATCAATTGGTGCGTCCATGATGTGGACACTGGAGATAGTTTATCTGTGGAACAGAAATTTTACAGGGTAGCTGACAAGGTCAGGGCCAACATCAAGGAAGAGGTTTCCAAGATGTTGGCACTGGGGGTATTTGAGCCCTTCAGCAGCCCCTGGGCTAGCCCAGTGGTCTTAGTGCCAAAAGCTGCTACGCCCGGTGCCACTCCAGAACTCAGGTTTTGCGTGGACTACCGCGGGCTCAATATAGTCACCAAGACTGACGCACACCCCATCCCCAGAGCTGATGAGCTCATGGATCGGTTGGGAGCTGCCCAGTACCTCAGTACATTTGATTTAACTTTTGGGTACTAGCAGATTGCCTTAACTGAGGGGCCAAAGAGAGGTCTGCGTTCTCAACACCAGAGGGGCACTTCCAGTTCCGAGTCATGCCCTTTGGGTTGAAGAATGCCCCTGCCACATTCCAGAGACTGGTCAACCAGGTACAGACAGAGCTGGAAGAATTCAGCTCCGCATACCTGGATGACATTGCTGTGTTCAGCTCCAAGTGGGAGGAATACTTGCAACACCTTTATGAAGTGTTGAAGGCGCTGCAATGGGCAGGCCTCACTATCAAGGCCAGCAAGTGCCAGATAGGGCAGGGATCTGTGGTGTATTTGGGACACCAGGTGGGGAGCGGCCAGGTGGCGCCCCTACAGGCGAAGATTGATACCATTCTGGCTTGGGAGCCCCCCAAGACCCAGACAGAGGTGAGAGCCTTTTTAGGTCTCACCGGGTATTACCGACGACTTGTTATGGGATATGGCACCATCGTTACCCCCTTGACAGAGCTGACTTCGAGGAAGCCGCCCAAGAGAGTGAATTGGACCGAAGCCTGTCAAACTGCTTTTGATACCCTAAAAATTGCCATGTGTACAGCACCGGTGCTCAAGGCACCTGATTTCTTCAGTGAGTTTGTAGTGCAGACAGACGCTTCAGAGCATGGTGTGGGAGCAGTACTCTCACAGATCAATGACAAGGGCTGGGACCAACCTGTAGCTATCATTAGTAGGAAACTACTACCCAGGGAACAGAGGTGGAGTGCAAATGAAAGGGAAGCTTTTGCTGTGGTCAGGGCTCTGAAGAAGCTGAGGCCCTACTTGTTTGGAACTCACTTCCGGGTTCAGACAGACCACAGACCCCTCAGATGGTTAATGCAGATGAGGGGTGAGAACCCAAAACTGTTGAGGTGGTCCATCTTCCTACAGGGAAGTGGAACACCTCCCTGATACAGAACACGCCAATGCTGATGGTCTGTCCAAATTCTTCCTGCTTAGTGAAGAGAACGCCCAAGAGGGTTGGCAGTTCTCCCCACTTTCAGCTGGAGGGGACACATGTTAGGCCTGGCATCTTTGGCGTGGTTTCCCCTGTCTTTTTGCCTCTGCCTCCTGTATTTGTTTACACTGTGCTGGATTTCATTGTTGCTGGTTTAGATGCTTTGGGCACTTTCCCACTGCTGATCAGTGTCAAAGTGCAAGTGCTCCCTGTGTAAATTGTTATTGTAATTGGTTATCCATGGTTGGCCTATTTAAATCACCAGGAAGTCCCTAGTAAAGTGCACTGAGTGTGCAAGGGCAGGTGATTCAAATGCTACTAGTGGGCCTGCAGTACTGATTGTGCCACCCACATGAGTAGCCCTAAAATGGTGTCTCAGGCCTGCCACGGCAGGGCCTGCGTGCAGTCTGTGAACTGCCATGTCAACCTGGCCAGTGTCCCCTCTGACCAGGCCTAACCCTTCCCTTTCTGTACACATTGGTCACCCCTTAGGAAGGCCCAAGGTACCACATTGGGCAGGGTGCAGTTTATGTGAAAGGTAGAGCATGTACTAGTGCAGGTGACATGCTCTGGTAGTGAATTACAGCCATTTTCGATTTTCTCCATTGTAAGGCTTTCTTGCCCATAGGCTATCATGGGGAATGCTGGCTCCAGTGGTTACCTGCATATCTTCCCATAGGAGCAAAATAGGGCATAAAAGTCTGGCATCTCTGAACTCAGAATTTAATAACACATCTTTTTTAGGAAAGGTGTTTTTTGAATCCTGTGTTTAAGAACAGCACTTTCAGAAAGTGGCTGTTCTCTTGTCTGACCTTTCTGTGTGCCTTGGCCTGTTTGTGAATTGACTATCTGGTTTGTGAGTGACAGGGGCTGGGTGGCTCCCAGAGGCTGAGTGGGCCATCCCTTGGCTGAATAGCTCCATCTGCATCTAGAGTGGTGGTGGGGGGGTGGCACCTGGGCCTGAATAGGGCTGTGCCTGCCTTCCACAATGCTAGCTCCACATTCTGCTGGGTGACTGACAACCCTGCCCCTCTATCTGAAAGGAAAGGAGAGGCCAGGAAAACAAAGTGCTCAAGGAACACCCTGAACTGGTTCAGACTGGGCTCAGAGCCCTCCTGCACACAGGGAACAAAGACTTTTAGGGATATAAGTACAGGACCCCAGACAACAGAAAATTAGATCATCCTGGAATCAAGAAGGAACCTCTGCCAAGGAGAAAGCTGGAAGACTGAAGAAGGAAGACTGTCCTGCTGTGTGCTTGTGGACTGACCTGCAGTTGCTTTGCTGACAAAGAGAGGGGAAGGACTTTGCTTTGTGCTGTGTCCCCTTGCTTGAAGGAATCTCCAAGGGCCTGAGTAGAGCTGGCTCCCTGTTAAGAAGTCCCAGGAACGAAAGGACTTCACCCCCAGCTTCCCTGAACTGTACTGAGAGAGTTCTGTCCTTCCCAGAGTGCTTGGGTCAGTTGTGGTGCCTCTGGAAGTTTTACCTGTGCTTGCGAAGCTGGAAATCAAGATACTAAACACTTTCCACAAAGTTTCATGCATCGTTCGCTTGCGGAGCGCATCCCCGTCTGTGCGAGGGAATTCCCGCTGCCGTGAATATCAAGATCGTCGCAGCCCATGTTGCCGCTGCAAGAACCGACGCATCCTTCGCTTGCGGAAAGCCTCGCTTCGGTGCGGGAAAAGTACCATCGCTGCAAACATCGTCGCAGAGCCTGTCATCACTGGGTGAGATCGTAACATCTGAACAACAAAGAGTAACTGTGGGTCTAGACAAAATAATCCATCCGGTCAGGTGAGTGCCGGAGACCAACTATGCCAGAATTATGCAGTGTTTGAGAAAGTTGCAAGTTTGGCCTTAGGCAGCAACTCTAATCTTATGTCTTTTCAAATTTGGCCATTTCACCGATCGTGAGTCAGTAAGTATTAGTAATGACCCGATCAATCTATAAACACCGGGCGAGGGACCGGGTGGCTCGTATTTGGGTCTACTACATCACTTAGCCATTTAAATCTTAAAAAACAACCCGACTTACTTCTCCATTACAACATGAAGTCATACGTCGGGAATGAGTAGTGAAGATAACTAATTCATAGCCAAATGAAAAGACCCGACTAACTGCTTTCTGTCATTGATAACATTTTGCGTTTGGAATTGGGCAAGACTTGATAAAGACGAGTTATATCCGAGGTCGCTTACATTAGGGTTATATCGAGATCAGAGAGACCCTATTCTTACGTTATAATGAGAAAGAATCCCTTGTAATAGAAACCAGACACTATTTATGAAACTAATGGTCACCAGTTACATCGGTGACAACAAAGATAACTCTGAATGTGCTTTTATAAAGTATGTGACTTTCCTTATGTTTGTGCTTTTCACTTTTATTAGAGCGGTGCTCTACCTACCTGAGCCGCAGCCAGGTGAGGCGTAGCATTTTCCTCTTACCTACCAGGTAAGCAGATCAGAGCTGATACTGAAAGCCCAAGATGTACTTATTTGACATCGTTTAGGGTAAACAATACCTAGACGTACGAAAACGTGGTTACCGTTACTGACATTTATCTTTATTTGTCTTTTGTGTTGTCTATGTCTTTGTCTGATGGTGTAATTCTTATTACCTGGATCTCCAGTAATACCTAGGAGGACCCATATTTACTCAAGGACGTCCAGGTGACACTTGTAATACACTAAGTAAATATATTCCATTTTATTCTGTTCTTAAGCAGTAGCGAGATATGGTCCTGAAGAAAGCAGCGGACACCATTATGGGTCCAATGACTGCAGAAACATGTTGACCTTATAAATATATATAGTAGCTATTTCTTAAACCTACTACATTTCCGCACTGGTTTTTAAGCATTGGAAACATGTGAGGCACTTAATAAATTACTTTACCTCCCGGTTCTCCAATTTTAGAGTTCACATTTAGTCACACACTAGTTATTATCATCACTTACATTTTTCTTTACGCACTGCTTTGTAGTTATCAGTATATGGTCACCTTCCTGAAAACCATCCATACACTGGGGCACCCACTTTATATTTTACAAGTGGCTGCAAGAATACTCTCCTTGGTGTGAGGAGGCCCAGATGATGACAAGGGCGGTACCGGACAATAACTGATGGGTACTTTTCCGAACATGGAAGTATCCTGCTGTGCTTAAATCACATTTTTTCAGCTTTATTATTTAATTTAGGATAGAGTTACACTTCAGACACTGTCTCATGGATTATTTTATCTAGACCCACAGTTTCTCTTTGTTGTTCAGATTGTCTTTTTTTGGGGGACGTATCTGTGTTTGGTCATTAAATTATTTCCCCTGGGACCCTCCTCTTGACCGGTTGTTGTTATGAGATCATAACATCGCCTGCTTGCGGACCGCATCACGTTGCTGCGAGAGTCGTCGCAGAGCCATAGCATCAAGGGCCCGCGAAAGGCGAAGATGGATGTGGCCCATCGCCGCCACACCTAAGATCGTCGCCGTCCCGAAGATCGTCGCATCTTACCTTATGTGAGCCGCTTCCGCCGAAACCTGCGCACCGGAATCCACGCAAGGTATCGCATCCCTCCCCATACAGAACGGAGTCATCGCAGCACGCCCGCTATGTTCAGTGGGGTTGTCGCATCACCTCCCCAGGGTCTCAGGAGTGACGCATCGCTTGCTTTTCAATGCTGCAACTTTCACTTGGAACTTTTGTCGCACCTAAAGGTACTGTTGGCTAAAATGTGACGCAACTGTGGATTATTTTAACGCAACCTTAAGAACTCTTTTGAAACAATATTCTTGAACTGTGTATGTTGGATTTTTGTTGTTTTGGTCTTGTGTAGTTTAGATTAAAATACCTTTATTTTTGTAAACTGCTGTGGAGTCAGTCTGTGGTGTTTTCACTGTGTTACTGTGAGTGTTGGTGCAAATACTTTACACATTGCCTTTGATAAGCCTGCCTACTCATGGCAAGCTACCAAGGGGGTGAGCAGGAGTTATCTAAAGCGTATATCCTTTTTACCCTGACTAGAAGCAAGGGTCCCTATTTGGACATTGGTACCTACCTCTGCCAACTAGAGACCCCCAGATCTAACACGTCCAATATTCCAATCTGTACCAAGCCCCATGGTAAGCTGATATGCACTTGCCCTCTGCCACTCCTGGGTGTCTCTGCCTCCAAATATCAACCAAACTGCCAACCTCTACTATTGTATTCAGGGCATCCCTGGAATTGGGATGTAGTGTGCGAGAACTGCCCTTTCTGTCAAAGTATCATTCAGCACAATGTTGAAATTCCCCCCCCCCCCATTTAATGGTATCACACCCAATGATTTGCATTTTGGCCCATACAGTACAAAAGAATTCAGGGCAATCAGTATTTGGTCCATATGCTGCTGCAATTGTCATATTGACCCCCCAGCACCCCATAGAGAATCACAACACAGACTTCAGGATCTAGTTGCAAATCTCCAGTCTTCCAGTCTAGCTCTTGTCGAATTACTATCGCCACCCCTCTCAAATAATTGGAATAAATGGAGGAGAATGTATGTCCCTAGTATTTGTGGTGTAGTTTAAGGTGAGACGTGCAGTTCAACTTGATCTCTTGGAACAGACATATGTCGATATCATGTCTACTGAAGTAAGAGTGGACAAGTCTGGCTTTTCTGCAGTCGTTGAGTCCCCGGATGTTCAAAGTTGAAAACCTGTAGTCAGTCATCCCCGTCGGAGGCGTGCGTATGTTGTAGCCGATTTTAGGAAGATCAATGCGTATGATGCCCAGATTACCCCATGTGCCAACGTCTTTAAAACAGCTACTTCTTGTGAGTCTTGTGCTAAACTGTTCTCAAGGTTGCGATTAGCTACATCATTTAGCTTTCTCATTTTGCTGTCCTAACAAACTTCCCCAATGTAGGAATGCCACCCCTCCCCCCACCCACTCAATCCCCTAATTAGGTTGTGCAAGACATCCCCCCTAGATATTAGACAAAACAGTGTGCCCCAGATCAGCGCCTGGAAGTGAAACTTGGGAGCTCTCCCTGTAGGGCGTGGGTTTACCGGCAAACAGCCCTGCCAAAAGGCGTGGTGGCTGAGAACAATAAAGGGAGCCATTGCATGTGAACTAGGATTTCCCAGAATCATCAAATACATACCAGCAGGGTGGCTACAGAGCAATGCAATTATTTCACAAGAATACTGAGACATAGTACAATAAATGACCTCACGTTTCTTAGCAAGGATTGGCCGTGAGTTACAAGCAGCATTCACTCATTGTCACTGAGGTGCTCACCAGAGTTCAGGGTTTTCGCAGGTTTCGCAGCCCGTTTCTGTCCACACACATGCCTAGCAAACTTCATAGCTAATTTTGCATCTGTGATGAAATGGGCAGCTCCATAGTGAGAGACCTTCAGCTTGGCAGGGTAGAGGAGCGCATAAGGAAATTCTGCCTGCAGAAGCATACGTTTGACTGGCACAAACTCATGGTACACTGCCTGCACTGTGGGGGTGAAATCAGGAAAAAAGGAGATAGTGTTATCTTTGTGTTGGATAGTCCCATGTTCCCTTGCCAGGTGCCGCACGACGTTTCAATCACGATAATTCAACAACCCGGCCAGGATAGGCCGGGAGTGGTGGCTCCCACAGGTAGTTTTGGTCCCAGCATAAGGTGATCTCTCTCCACAATGAAGACTGTTGAGAGGTCTGATCTGATCAGCTAGCATAGAAGTTCCTCCACATATGTCGCCATTCTAAAGATTGCTATCATCTCAGGCACACCCAGGATGCGTATGTTGTTGCGTTTGGAGCGAGCTTCCAATTTGTCATTCTTAGCTCTGATCAGGGTCTGGACTTTGTCCATTTGCAACAGCTGTTCCTTGGTATCGACCTGGCAGTCATGTGTATCTGAAGTGCGGTTCTCGTGCTGGTCCAGCCTGTTTTTGTGCATATCTACACTTTTCCTAACCTGACCCAGTTGGGAGGTGAGAACGTCAAGTTGGTGTCAATGGTCTTTAAGCTCAACCCCATCTACAGCAAAAGTGCATGAAGATCCTCTCCCTGATCGTCCGTGTTGGCTGAGGAGGGGTTATCACCCTCCCCCTCTGTACCAGAGTCCATTTGCCTTGTCAGCCTCTTATTTTCAAAGGACAGTTTTGGCCATTTGGCTTCATGTTTGCCCATGTCTGTAAAACTATGAAGATCGTGGATGTAACCGGGAATGTAGGCCATCCGCTCGGCTCCGCGGACAGCCCGCCACACCCCTGTAAGTCAATGAGTGTACCCAGCACTCTAGCCTCTTGGTACAATGCGTGCTTCAATTGTCCGCAGCTCAGGGAGCAGCAGCACCAATGGCAATTGTAAGGTGGGTAGCCCAAGTGGTTTCCAAGGTCTCTGCCTCTAAACATTTTCCCAGATACTCAGGCTCAGCACTGAGGGCATCCACTGTACCTGTATCAGCACACAGGCGTCCCAGTGTAATCCCCGACAAAGCAGTGATAGGTCTGTCACGGGAAGTTTACTGCGACGCTCCCCGCAGTGCCGCTAGGCCATGAGAGCAAAGACCTTCATGTGCGCTCTCTGTGGCGTGTCAGCAGGTCCTAGGACGCGCTGGCTTCGGCACTCCTCATCCTCTCCCGGGTCGGCTCGGGGCTCCTCCACACCAGCACAGGTGTCACAGCGCAGGTGCTTATGGACGCCCGCTTCTTCTCTTCCCACTGCAAAATGGCAGACATAATCAGCTTGGACCCCGGGCCCGGGAGTTGTCATGTAATCCGGTGCTCTGTCCTCAAGTGGGTCCCACTGGGTCACCGGCAGAGTCCCTCACAGCCGTCAGCCCTGCACCTCGGCACCCGAAACACCAGGGCTACAGTATCCTAGGCTGGCACGGGCGCCGACAGGCCACACAGTCCAGCGGGTTTCGTGGGGAGCCTGCACCTCTTTGCCGGCGTAGGGGACTCCCGGAGCCCCTTCTCCCCCTCGGATGGTATCGCTGCATGCTCCTTGCCACCTGGAACACAGTGCTCAGGATTCCTGATGCCGTTGGCTGTGCTTAAGGGCAGATTTTATTCGGATTTTATCTCGGCCGGCAGAGCGCAGTCAAAGAGCGGCCATCTAGCAGCTCAGCTAGACCACGGCCTGAATCAGAGCCTTTCTGACCGCAAAATAGTTTTGTACATGAGTTCCTCTACTTCTTTCTTTTCCTCATGCAACAGCAAATGACATGCCTTCAATATTTACACAAAAAGCATTTTGTGAGGATGCAGACTGTTTCCATCCTAAAGCCAGTAAGTAGTTTCAACGATTGGTTGGGAGAAACCCTGAGGTGTCCTGGATGTGTTTGCTTTCCTGATCATCTCTCACTTGCTTGCTTGATCAACACCAAGTTCCGTTTACAACCCTGCCCACCTTGTACTTCCGAACAGACTCCATGCAGACACCAAGCCGATGCCATCTCCTGCATCTCCTGCAAGTATTGCTCAGCTTTCCTGCTCAGCCCGACCCCGCTTGGCCCACTTAAGTAGCTGCCAGAGCCAGGAAGCAAGGTGGAGCAGGTGGCTGGGGCTGAGGCCATGGCTGTGGACCAGCCTAGCTAAACCAGCCAGCTAGCAGAAACCTGCACCGGCAGCTCTACATTTAGTTCCTGGATGGCTGACAGTAGTAGGCCGGGCCTGTGCCTGCTTCTCCTCCCATGAGTGAGGCTGGCAGCTGAAGGCCACTGAAGGGGTGCCGCTGTAAGAGTTTGGCCTGGGAAGATTGCTGCTGGTGAGGAGGGGTTATTGGAAGCCTGTTAACCAATGGGGCTGCTAGCCTCATCCAGACCCATTAACTATACATCCCAGCCTCCCCTCTTACTGGCAGCCCTCCCTGTCTATAGTGGCATATCACTGTGTTGCGGGGCAGCTTCTGGAGTTTCAGTGGCCTACTGCTGCCATGCAGCCTGCCATACAGTTTCCTCTTGTTGCTGTTGCTGCTGCCATGGCAAGCAGGTAGCCGAGGAGGGACAGGGGAAGCAAGAGGCTATGAGTGAAGACGTGAAGAGCTCTGAGTAAAGAGCAAATCCATTTGAGTGCAGAGTGTACTACACCTCAGTGTCCGGTCTGGGTCAGTAGTCAGAGGTTATAGGTTATAGGGTGGCATTAAGGCTGACCAGTTTGCTGCTCCACTACTCCCTGCTTGCTACTGCTGTTGCCTGCTCCAACTTCTTATTAGCCTTGTGCAACAGCCCTGGGACTGCCCTGTAACAAGCCTTTTTAAATTCCGAGGCTTGGAGAAAACTGTCCTGAGGGAAGGAGTGCGTAAGCAGTGAGTGCTGGTCACGAAACACTAAGCAGTAGACACAGAGAGAGCAACATTACTGCAACACTATACCCAGCATCTGGTAGCAGCAACATAGGAATTTGTTTTCTAAATTATCAGCTTTGGGAGCATTTTATAACTTATCAACTTTGGGCCCCAGAAAATATTGCAATTATCTAATCACCTACAAGCGGCCAGTCAATCATAGGCAAACACTGATAGCAGCTTAACTAATACTGTCAGCATAATGGGAAGGAAAGAGTGAGACTAATGCTACACATCAAAAAGGAGGCACACAAAAAGAACAGGTATGGGCTAAAATAACTAACATGAGATCTGGGAAAATTAGACAACAAGTCTTGTAAAAAATTAGCGAAAGGAATGGCAAAGAGGCGAGAAAAGCAACCAAAAAGAAGGTTCAGGCACAGGAGCTTCTCTTAGCTTCACCCCTTCTTTCAAGTCTAGCATCCACTCAAACCACTACAACTTTAGGGTATCAATCAAAGATATATACTAAATTTTCATTCATAAAAGATGCTGGCTCAGTGCTTTGGTCAAGCAACAATGGGGAAAATGGTCTCCAATCCCCACATCATGTCCAATTGTGGAAAAGGTACATAGACGACATTCTGTTAATCTGGGAGGGCACTGAGACAGAAGCCAAAGAATTCATGAGATGGCTGAACCTACAGGACCCCTATCTGAAATGTACCCACACCATGAGCAGATCACATCTAGTTTTCCTTGATCTAAACATACTGGCACGACAAGGTACTCTGGCCACCACTACACATTTCAAGCCCACTGCCAGAAACTGCCTTCTCATTTACGATAGTTTCCATCCCCAACATCTGAAACAAAACCTTCCCTTCGGGCAGTTCTTACGCCTTAGAAGTAACTGCACTGATAAACAGGACTACAATTCCCAGGCTGAAAGTCCAGTGAGAAACTCCTGAGGCACAACTACCCTAAACACCTAGTATCTAAAGCAAGGAAGAGGGCCACTAACAATAACAGAGAAGCTTTGCTTGAGCCTAAAGTTAACAACAGCACTGAAACTAAGAGACCCCTCTGCATCATCACATTTAACGTGGCGTCTGACAAAGTGACGTAAATAGTCAAGAATCACTGGCACACACTGAATAGTGGAGATCTGAACATACCTATACCCATGTTCAGCCACAAACGTAGCATGAACTTCAAAAACCACTTAGTGCACACACGACCCAAAACCAAGAGGGAAGAAGGCAGTGTCCGAAAGTTACATCCACGACCTACAAGACACTACCCCTGCAGTAACTGTAGTGTCTGCTATCTCACCTCAGCTACCAAGACAGTGATTATGAACAACAATACCACTTGGGAATTGAGACAATTCTCTAACTGTAACACAGCAGGGGTAGTGTACCTAGTTACGTGCAAATGCAATCTTCACTATGTGGGCATGACCACTAGGAAAGTCAGCACCCGCATAGTTGAACACAGGAGTAACATACACTGCAGGCACACCACTGCGAGAATGACTACCCACTTCATCGAAAAACAACACACCAAACGATTTGAGGTGGGTAGTACTAGAACACATAAGTAGTAAAGAGAACCTAGAAAAGAAGTTACATGAGAGAGAGCAACGATGGGTGTTCAAACTCCAACCTGACACCCAGGGCCTTAATGATGACATCCCCTGGGGCCAGTTTTGCTGATCAACCTCCACCCAGTCTCCATCTAACCTACCATTAGATTGGAACCATTAAAAGACTGGCAAATACACACCCCAATGACAGTCTTCATTCTGGAATTTTGTATCCCAATAACACCATTCTCCAAACCAGACGTAGGATATGTACTACATGGTTTCCTTTTTACATGAACACGAGGACCGGGTCTCCAATCCACACTAGCCATGTATATATCAAATGATTCAAGGTCATGAATAACTCACATAACCTGGTCACATGCATGTATTTCCCACCTACATGAGGACGCCATGAGCGCACCATGGTGATTCATAACAGGAAGGGAGGGGGCGTTTATCTCTTCTAAACACCACCATAGATATAAGAATTGGCATTCTTTACCGTAATTAGGCTGTTCCCACCGATTCTCTGAATACGTAAACATTACCTAAATAAATTGCTATAGGTTTTGTTTAGGAGGGGCAATAGAGTTACATTAATTAAGTTAGTAACAAACAGGTTCCAAATCCTTATTATCAATTTTCATTTTCCATACTTGAGATGCCCTTAGGATAACGCAGAGCCCACCCACATATCCTACCATGCTGGCCGCCACCTTTGCCATCAGCAGCGCCCATTTTTGACACGTCTCCCGCGGTCCAGTCTTTACTGACGGGAAACGCAGAAGCTTTTATTCAGTCCCCCGCCAGAGATACGCTAAGATGCGGTCCGACGGGGAGAACGATAGGTGTCCAGGCGCGGCTTTCCCTATTCAGAAGTAAGTGTCTTTGCCTCCTCAGGTACCAGGAAGCAGGACTGAAGCCCGATTATTCGAGTTTTTCATTTGAACACGCTAATATCTTCCAAACCTTTCTCCTCATACCTGGCAGATATTTTCACAGGGAAACACTGCCCCCCCCCACCCCGAGTCCATGAAGCTCAACCTAGCTTCAAACTAAGTATGTGCTCAGATTTGTTTTTAACACCATTCTCCCTGTTTATGTGTGTGAGTTCCGTATGTTTGGCACCACTTGAGTTGTGTGTTTTTAATGTATCTACACCCACGCAGCACGTTTGGCATGCATGTGTATACCTTTTTAGGTTACAACCACGCTCTGATCCTGGACGCCTGCACGCCCCATTATGGAGCACAACAGCATGGAAGTACATTACAATGTGTACCCCCGACTCGATTTAGAGAGAGGGGGTTGTTCTCTAACCATCTCTTTTTACTATTACAGATACACTACGTGACATAGTGATCGTATGTATAAACCACGCATGCTTTATTAGTTGCAGCATTTTCTTTACTTATTAATTAATTTCCTTATTTAGGTTGAATAGGAGTGGCAAACACAGGGCTGGTCCCTCTGTGGTCCTGATGAAGAGCTAGGGGTAGGCTCGAAACATGTTGATCTTACACTGAATTCCTAAGCATTACAGTAAGGGTTTCTCCGTGTAACACCCCCTTTTAGATATACCAACCTAGGAGTGATATTAAAGTATTTAGGCCCACTAGCAAGGTATTTTTAATCACTTTCACCCACTCCACTACACTCTGCACTACACATAGTCTTCCACTTCAAGTGCTCCTACGTATTTCCGCAAGTCGCAGCAGGCCCCAGTACGTAGAGAACTGCGATGGCCCCAATGATGAAGCATGTCACTGTGGGGGAACCCTGGTGAGGACTCAAGAAAGACATTTTTCTTTCCTGAAGGCTATCCCTGATCATACTGATTATGAGCCTATTCCTTTGACTAGGTCCTTAAATCCGTGACCTCAGGTTTTCTTTGTCTGTACAATTAAGGAGGTTGGACCTAGCCATTCACCCTCTACCTCTCGCCCGTTTGTGTACTCTCCAATCCCCACTGTCACTAGTGATTGTTGTTCATCTAATGTGGTATGTGAAAAGTTTACAAAATACAAATAAAAAGGAACAATCATTGACATAGAAGTGCTAAGCGCTGGAGGCCAACTTGTATTAGAGATGCCCAGAAGGCAAGAGAACAAGGTGGACTCCAAGGTGACTAGTGCGCCCAAATTCTACGCAAATCGCAACGAGGTGATGACTAGCAAAATGGAAATGTCATCGGTTAGGGAAAATGGCAGCCGCTTAGTTCGCGGTCGCAGAGGCTCCTGATTACGGAAGAAAATTATGCGGATTTAGTAGAGAATAGCCCATAACTTTTGAAAGCGGATGTTTTCTTGCCCACTGAGGAAGATGCGGAGAAGGTAGGGAGCGATAACTTTTCCAAACGTGAAACAAAGGAGCTTCTTACCGGGTTGGTTTTTCGATCCGTACGGGGCTGCAGTGGCGGCGTAGTGAAGCACGGCGCCTTTGGGCAGTCGGTGTGCGGGCTTGCTTTCTCCTTCGCCGGTGGTGATCTGTTGCTCCTACACCCATGTTGCCGGCTTGGTGTGGAGGTGGAGCCAAGAAGGAGGTGCGGTGAGATGCCAGAGAGCGAGGGAGAGAGGGAGCAGACGTGTAGTTGGCGGCCCTGGGTTCCCCGAACGTTCTGCAGGATCCCGCGATGCTGCACCCCTGCTGTGCACGAGCAGCTCGGGAGCTCGGCAGGGGCCGGAAGGTGCTGATGCAGCGGACTGGAAACAAAGGCACCTACAAATCGAGGCTGAGCAAGGTAGATGCAAAATTGAGTACTAAGGTAAAAGGTGACCCTTTGAAGCAGGTCAGTGCAGGCCAAAGCAATAAGGCACAGGGCGAAGGTGGGCAGGTACTGGCCAAAGTAGATATAGGAGTTGAAGGGGTTAGAGCTGGGGCCATAACTGATGTCAAAGGAGTTTTAAGTGCATCTTTGATAAAGGAAGGGAGTGTAGATGGGAGCCTAAGCATATTTGGTCCCCACCTAGTTGAACAATTGGAAGGAGAAGTCGGGCCTAAAAAAGAGCAAAATCAGTACCATTTAAGGAGCGGGCTAAGTAAAAGCTGTATGAAGGGGGGGGGGCTCTAAACTCAAATAGTGGAACAAAGCATTCCCTTCCATTAAAACAGGGGGGCTCGGTGACAGGAGAGTGGGTAACCCTGAAGAGAAAAATCAAGAATCTCAAATATTAAATCTTAAGATCACTCCCTCTCTGAGAACTGTTTTTTAAGGTAGCTCTTATAACACTCCTATTAAAGAGCCGCACTATAGGCCCTCCTGAGACTAGCTTGCATAGAGAGGTAGACGCTGTTAGTAGTAATAGGTTTCAGGTCTTGGCAGGGCTCTCGGACTCTCCGGATTCTCAGCATTCCATCTCTGGAGGAATGAAGGCTCAACTTGCATAACTTCACTCACAAGCCTAATTGCAGGTAGCGACTTCGGAGACGTTGACTGACCTCCCAATGGAGTGTCTAAAGAGGGGGGAGATCTATGTGCAACTGGTGGCAATCAAGTTGAAAATGAGTCCCTATTACAAGCACAGCCTCAACCACATGCCCAGGAGCAATCAGTTGTGGAGCTGATATATTTATTACAACCGAGGATAGAAATAGGTTTGAAACATCCGAATCAAATCAGAAAGAAATCCGGTCTGTCTGTGAGAATTTGGGGAAAAAACTAGATGATGTGGCGGAAAGAACCTCCCAATTGGAGATCGGGATGAAAGATCTGGTATCTCAGGTGGCGGTTAATACTAAGGAGATTAGTGACCTCAGGGCTAATGAACAACAGTTGAAGGACAAAATAGAATCAATGGAAAACAACCAAAGAAGATGTAATCTTCGGTTGATTAAGGTCCGGAAAGGAGCTGAAGGAGAGGAAATAAAAAAAATTGTGATACATCTGATCAAGGAAGGGTTACAGGTTAAATGGACAGAAGAAGAACCAAGTATGGATATACAGATGGTCCATAGAGATCCATATAGAAGGAACGTTAATAAAGCCAAACCGAGAAAGATATTGATAAATTTCCATACTTATAATTTAAAAAAATAAATCCTTCTTAAGGCACTAAAACAAATATCTCTGATAGTGGATGGTATCAGTTTAGAGATCAGGTCAGATATTTCACAAGTAACGGCTACCAAGCAATGGGAACTAGGAAATCTGATTGAGTCCTTTAAAAGTTTGGGAGCCACGGCTCAGTTGAAATTTCCAGCTAGCCTACGAGTAATGTACAATAACAAGATGCAGACTTTTCTTAGGGTTGAGGAGGCAGAAGAGTTTTTGAGATCGATATCAGGAGCTAGAGTATGACTGAAGTAACGTTTCTGTTAATTCGCAAGGTATACAGTGTTGTTAATGCTGAGTTAAAGGTCCTTAGTGGTGTAGTACTATTTCTCTGATGGGTATAAGTAGATTATTGAGTCCTTCGTAATCAGGGCCTTCTTAGGCCTAGGCCATTAGGAAGGAAGAGGTGGGTGTCCCAAGGGGTGGGAGGGGGCCACAGGTAGCTTTTGGTGCACGGGTGTGGGAGCATGGGAAAAAAGCAAAAAAAAATGAAGTACTCATTATACATCGAAACACAGATAGAAGCACAGTCATAAGAACAAAAAAAAGTATAGATATGACAGCAAAGCAGAAACCATTGATAGAGTTTCTATCATGGAATGTAAATGGATTAAGGAGGAGTCATAGGAGTAAGAGGATTTTGCAATATCTAAAAGATTCCTCAGCCCAAGTTATCTTACTTCAAGAAACACATCTAACGGGTGAGGAGATGGGAGAGTTGTTTAAGAGCAGGAGATGGGTACAGAATATTGTATGCACAGAGCAGCAACTCACAATAAAGGGGGTGGCAATCCTGATTAAAAACAATTCTCAGATAGAGGTAGTTGAAAGCAGGGTGGATAGGGCTGGAAGGTGGGTAATTGCAAAAGTTAAATATTACGATCAACTATATACGGTAGTGGGCTATTATGGGCCCAATACTGATGACCCTTCGCCCTTCAGCAACTTGCTCTCTGAATTGCTGGATTTCCCTGATCCTGTTATAGTGGCAGGTGATTTTAATGTGGTTCTTGATGATAACCTTGACCGTTCCACAAAAAACAGGAGTATAATGCATAACAAGTCAAGAGCACTGATAAAAAATACAATAAAGACTCTTAAATGGTGCGATATTTGGAGAGAGAAGAAGGGATCTCTGAAGAGTTTTACTTTTAACAACACAAAATATGGGCACCAATCCAGAATAGACCTGTTTTCGGTGGATCAAAATATAAAAGATCAGGTTCATAATGTAAATCATGTGAGTGTGATAACATTGACTTTGGCCCTGTTGACCGCAGCGGCACAACTGAGATGGACCATGGATTGTTCCATACTGTCTGAAGACGAGGTGATAAATAAATTGGGCTTAGTTAGAATCCCAGGAATTCTGTCATAATAATCTGGTCAGTGCCTCGATAGGGATTGTCTGGGACACCTATAAGGCCTTATTGAGAGGAAGGATTACATCAATTCAGCTGTATAAAAACAAACAGCGGAAGGCGGAAATTCTAAGCATAGAAAATAAAATTCAGAGTTTGGAACCTAAAATACAATGTAAGGAAGTAGATTATGAAGAGGGATAATCAGTGATTCAAACTCTTAAGACGGATATTTTGACGGTAGTAGAAAGACGGCTGCAAGAAAGATGGCAAGCTAGCAATTTGGCCCATATTAACTATGGGGAAGGCTGTGGCAAGTTACTTGCCTGTAAAATTAAGAGCGATCAGGCCCGGAGTTTTATAAAAAATATTAATGATGGAAATGCTGGATGCCCAATTATAGCGGGGGCTAGTATAGGGATACATTGTTAAAATATTACGAAGAAGTATACAAAGAAGACCTGTGTACAACAGGGAAGGGGGTGTCAGTCTGGCTAGAACAAGAATTACCTCATAAAGTATCCGAACCCGAAAAGGCTGCCATCAACAACAGAATAACAGAGGAAGAAATAGATAATGCTATTAAATCGGGGTAATCCAGTAAGGCACCGGGTCCTGATGGGCTGCCCACGGAAGTTTTTAAGAAATTAAGTAAATATTTCATGCCAGCAATTAGTGAGTTTTTGAAAATGGAGAAGAGATCCCACCTTCATGGAATGCTGCCATAGTGACTTTGATCCTTAAACCCGACTGCTGTGATTCATACAGTCCTATTTCTCTGCTAAACTCAGATTATAAGATCTTTTCGATGATATTAGCAGATAGGTTGAATGGGGTGGTGAGAGCACTCCTTCATGAAGATCAAAAAGGGTTTGTGTGTGTAAGGAGTATTAAGGATTTATTTTTGATCTAGCCACTGTGGAAAAGGAGCCATTAGTGGTCATCACAGTCGACACGACCAAAGCGTTCGACTGAGTGAATTGGACTTACTTACATGAAGTATTGAGATTGTCAAATTTAGGAGGAAACTTTTGTAAGGCAATGAAACAGATATACTAAAACCCCACAGCAAAAATATTAATAAACCGGAGGTTATCTGAAAAATTCAACATCTTCAGAGGGTTGAGACAGGGGTGCCCGCTGTCCCCACTGCTTTTTAATCTTTACATCGAAGCCTTGGCTGAGAAAATCAGGAAGCATGAGGAGATACTCCCTTTTCGGGCCGGGGGTTGGCAAAAAAAAGTGGGGTTATATGCGGACGATCTGTTGGTATACACTTCAAATCTCAGTTTAGCACTACCAAAAGTTTATGAGTTGGCGGCAGGTTTTGGAAAGATCTCAGGTTATGAAAACAACCAGGGGAAAACTGTCATAATAGCTTGGAATATCACCACACAAGAGAGTTGTGTTAAAAAGGAAATGCGGTAGATGGGCATTAAAATTACTGAGAAAATAGAGCAAATCCCTGAATGTAATTTTCAAAAGACCCACAAGGAAATAGGGAAACTACTGCTGGGGTGGTCTCACCTGCCTTTATCCATCTATGGGAGAGTTAATATCATCAAAATGACCATTCTCCCTAAAATTACTTTCCTATTCCAGAATATTCCACTGGCCTTTAAGGATGAGTGGCTCAAAAAAACTCAATCAAAGATATCTACCTTTATTTGGGCCTCTAAAGGGGTGTGTATCTCATGGAAAAAACTGAGACGACAATATGAGAAGGGGGGCCTAAGGTTGCCAGATCTATTTTATTATGCCTGGCTTTTTTTTATTAAAAGGAGGGAAATGGCTGTTTAAGGGGCCAGATGACTCAGAAATTGGGAAGATGTATACAGCAATGGTCTTTTTTGGACTCACAAATAATCATGTATCTTTGTTAAAAAATACAAAAAAATAGATTTTTTTACTTAATACTACTTGCTCGCAGGGAAATCTGTAATAATTTGGTAAAGGCTAACCCCCCTAGAAAAATAGAACAGCTGGCTTCAATTAAATACATTAATATGCTGGATAGAATGCATAAATGCAAGCGAAATGCGTTCTGGCTTCCTTATGAGGAATGGGTACAGTCACTAATAAATTGAGTCTAATGATTAGGCCTCTATACCACATTGCCAAATACTCTGGTGGATGCCGATGGTTGGTGGTGCAGACTAGGCACCAGTGGTTGAGTACAGATGGCAAGCTGTAGAGTGTATCACTCGAGGTCTCTAAAAGTTCACTAGAGGCGCCCCCGGGAAGTGATCTAGGTTTTAACTCCTAAACTCCTGGGCAATGAGGACTTAAAAAAAAAATAATTTAAAAATGGAAATGTCATCTATTAGTATGTCCAGAAGCCCAAACAAGGAAATTTAGATTGATCAATTTGAGGGAACCCTTCTCAAAAATGCCCCCTCCACATCAAATAAGGAGCTCACAATGGCCCCACAAGTACAAATAAACGTTATTTATTCTAGCACAATAACAAGTAGACAACTACCAACACTTCCCCGTGTATCATTGATACCTCCATTGGAAGCTGAGCCAATCTCATATTTCAATGGTGAAATCCCCAAAGAGGCTTCTATCTCAGGAATAACACTGGCAAACATTGCTCCCCGCGCTATGAAGCAAACAACCCCCTTTTTGGGTGTAAAACCGTGTACCTCATTTGGCTACATTTCCCTCCCCAAGCAAAGACCCTCATTGTAGCTCCAATAATGATCTAATGCCACATAGGCCAGACACTCAGGGTATAAACTGTGATATCTCCTATCTTACAACAGAGGAACGGGAAGTGTTGGTAGCCTCATATACCCTTGATTTATCTCTGGAGAAAAACAGCAAGATGCCTATAACCAACATCAACCAGGACAAACATAATGGGGTGGATAAGATGTGGACCTCATTACTGAACACTATGCAACTGCCAGTCAACATGATGCATTATCAAGCTGATAATATGGCCATTCAACTATCACTTTTCAATTCACTGGCCATATATATTTCAAATATCGATGTCAAATTGGTTGACTAAAACAATTTGATTAGACAGGCTCTAACAGAGGCATAGCTTACACAAACAAGTTGCATCTATGTTGTAATTGTAAAGAAACTGTCAACATTACCAACTGCGATGGGGATCTTTTGTCGGACATTAAAAAGCAACTAAAACCACAATATCAGCTTCCCAGGCTGCCTCCCCCTGACGATGGATCCAGCAGTCAACCAAAGGGTCACGGAGACTCAAGAGAGAAGACTCAACGAGGAAAATTACCAAACCCAAAATAGGAACTCACAGATGGATGTAGGTAGTAATGATCAAGAGCACCAAACGCAGTCAACCTAACCTTTGGAGCGGTCTGCACCAACATGAAGGTCACCGCAGTTCATGAAGGATGATGCCCATCCAGCTGCTCCGCTTGATTCAAAGCAACAATGAAAACAGAGAAGGTAGGACAGGAAAAGGAAGACAGAGATAACGGCATACTTTTAAACCAGCATTACAATCCCAATATCTAGTGGGCCAGTGCTGGGGCTAACTAGAGAACTTTCAATAGACACACAAACTGAACCCAACTAGCTCTCTCTGTGCATCATAACAACTGAAGATGGAGCAATGCTTAGGAGAGGATAAACCTTGCAGGAACTTACTATCTCATACACTAGAGTCAGGGACTACTCCCTGGGGGAGGAGGCCGCCCCTCAGGAGGATCAAGACCTAACTCCTGGAAGTGGTCAGGATCATGGTATCTTAAACTGATATTCTCACTGAAACTCCCAGAACCTGGGGAAAACACACAACGAACAAATGCCTCCGAAAGGCTACAGATGCAGCCAGAATAATGTGCTATGCTGTTTTTAGCAGAATATAGTTCCAAAGGCCATACCAATACTCTAAATAGGGGAAACATCCTAGGACTGCTAACATTCATTAGTAGACTTGAGGATCTATGATCATGCGACCTGAAATCCATGGAATTTGTAGAACATAGTAACCATCTAGGGAATGAGACAACAAATGTGATCTGGTTATCACCTGGAATAGCCAAGAGGATAGTGGATGAGCAAGAACAATTAAGAACTTGGGTAATTAAGCTGATGCCTTATCAAAAACTGGGATATCAGGAGGCTTTGCTAGCTAGGCACAACAATCACCAAGACCCGGCCATGAGCATGCCATGACGTGGACATACTCCGTATTAAGGGGAGCGCGGAGTGCATCTCCAATACACTAGGAGAACATTGTTTGCCGGGGGGCTATTCCAACTGTGGCCGGAACTTCAGAACTACAAGACTGGGGTTGGTTAGCGAGCACAATAAATGCTCGGAGCAGTAACCCCTGACTAAACAAGAATCCCTCACCAGCTGTCAAAAACATCATACGTTTAAACTCTTGGAATATAAATAGTCTGGGAAATAAAACGTCGGACCGTCAGCTGTTGCTATATTTGTTATCCTTTGACCTTGTCCTCTTACAAGAGACCTGGTTAATCAACCATTTAGTTTTCAAGGTATCAAGTTACATCATCTTCCAGCCACTAAAAGTGATAAAAATATTGCCACCTCAAAGGAGGACTTGCAAAATATACCTCTATAACAAGTATAAATGCGATCAAGGAGCTGGATTCTAAATTACTATTGTCAAATGTAATACAAGCTCTGAGTGACAGGCAAAAGCACAAATAAAAATCCTGCAGTCGGTGATAATAAAACTATATCTGCATCCACGAGATATGGTCTAGGCTGTTAACTTGCTGGTAGGGGTGCTAACCAGGTTACTAATGGACGAGCAAACTCCAAACTTCATTATAACTGGCGATTTCAACCTGCACATGTTGGGTACAACAGACAATGATAACTCTCTGGGAAACCAACCACTTGTATGGCAGAATGCCACAGGATGGCAACAACTGGGGAAGGCAAAATAAGCTACCTAAAATACTACTGTGGGACCTTGAACATCTTAGCTTTCATGCACCAATCAGCTGGTTCCCGGGAGATCTCCCCCAGCTGCTACTTACCACACTGTTGTAACAAGCACAACAATAGAATATACTATTGCAATTCTTCCTCTGCTTTGTATAATTTTGGTCTTTCATCTGGGGGTAAATGACAACAGGGATCATTTCCCACAAAAAATTACACTGTCTGCCAAAGTTACAATACCAACAAAGCCAGTGGAGGGACATAGCTCCATAGCTCCATACACAGTAAATAGAAAGAGGATCAAATGTAAAAATCATCACTCAAATCAAATGATAAGTTTGAATACCATAGCTAGCTGGGAAATCTTCAAAAAAGCATTTGGGGAAGATCATTCAATAAAAGAAGAGTCACAACAAAGGACAACAGGAGAACGTCATCATGGGAGGGCCTCTAATTCCCAGAACATGCAAATCAGCCTCCTTAAGAAAGCAATAAACAAAACATTACAGAAGCTTCATCAACATGGCCCGGATGTCAATGTCCAAATGGAGCTGAGGCAATTAAAACAACTTGTAAAAAGCCCAATTTCTACTTACCAGTTGTTGCTGCTGGGGCTATTCACTTCTGCCACCGTTTCTCTGGGACACCTGCTTTTGCCAAGGAGCTACAGGGGCAAAGTTGCTGACAGGCGCGAGGTATCTATGAACCGCCATTGTTGCCCACCCGCCCAGAAACCACAACTCCCAGCATCCCGTGTGGCACACACGCCGCGCACCGCATCGTTGAGCGCCAGGAGGCACTCAAAAGGGGGCTAGGGCTCCGCAACGCGGGACGTGTGTGGGCGTGCCCGTGCGGTGCCCGGGCCATGTCCTGTCGAAGCCCGGATCTGCACCCGTCAGAGCCCAGTGGAGGCCGGGCTGGGCCACACCATTGACAATTGAACTGTAAGCCTGTGTTATATATTTCATATTTTGCTTGTGTGTTGTAGATATGCTATATTTGTGTACCCTGAGAGGCTGGGGATTTGCAAACATGAGCAAAAGGAAGTTGGGTAATGGGGTTGTAGGTACTCAATGCTTTTTTAAGTAGAGCTGAAACTGTTTTAATGCATGAAATTCAGTTGATGGAGCGAAGGCTTTCCCTTGACCCTGTGCTATTATTGGGTAGCTGCAGCTCTACAGTGCAGTCCTCCCAACATTCCATGGGAAGTGCAACTGATTTTGAAAGCCACAGTATCCAGCCCCACATGACCAACATTGATCCAGTGCCCATAACCCCAGGAACCTCACAAGGACAGGAAAACCCACTAATTACATCAATGGTCTCCACAAGGGGAAAGAAGGTTAATGGGGGTACAGGTGGAGAACCGCCACAAAAATAAGGAAAGGCCGTGGTCCAGCAAAGCCCAACCCACCAGCCCCCAGAACCGGCAAACGTAAAATAGCCACTGTTGGGAAAACAGGTGGTCTCCAACCTGTAGCAAACCTTACCGACATTACTGCAGATCAAGCCACAAGCTCAGCCCACTTAGCTAATACATCCAATCAGCTCAATATAGACGAGCTATGCTCTCTAATAGGAGTGAGAATCTAAGCTATGATTGAACCCCTACTTAAAAGATTGATCTCGGTGGACGACAGATTAAAGAAGATCGAACAGGGTATTTCGGTACTAACCGAACAAACCCTGTCCAACCCAATGTACAGGAGAGCGGGGGTGGGGTAAGTAACCATCAGTTGGGGGCTTTAGACACAGCACAAAAGGGAATTCCGGGTAATGTTTGCAATACTTCAGCTCCCATTGTAACAGCCATAAGCACTGAGACTAATCACTCTACTAACACAACTAATGTTATTCCTATGAAGTTGAAGCCGCAGCAATGGGAAAAAGGCACTAGGAGTAGGCCCCTAGAGATAGGTGAAGCATGCGAAATAAACCCACCTACCTCTTTGCATCTTCCACCAGAGGCCACTCCGTACACAGTGGTACTCGCTAACGTCCCAAAGCTCCCACCCGGTGCTAGGGAACACTGGTCTACGCTCAAAAATAAGGCACTACATTTTCTAGGCAATAGGACAGGCATAAGAGACCATCTGTTTTTGGAGTTTAAAATGGTTCGTAGAATCAATTGGATTGGGAAGTCACTTAAGTCCCTGCTAGGTGACTGTGTGGTCCTTAGTTTTAGATCACCAACACTGGTTCAGCACATATTGGAAATGGCTGGTCACTCTTTTACTGAAGCAGATGACATACAAATTCTTCCTCTAGGCTTTTTTTATAAACCGCAGAATATACTTAGGCTTAATGAGTGGTGGCGACCCCGTAGAGTACACAATCAATACGATTCTCCAGTCCACACAAGTAACCGATTTGAAATTCTTTCTTCCTTAGAAGAAATCGATTGACTGGGAACATTTAATATCCCCCCACCATCTGTTTTAGAGGGACATATGGGCGATGTTGAGGTCTATAGGAGCTTGGGTTCTTCAGCTTATGTCCTGCTGACTAAACAGGTGGAAGCCTCCCAGGGTAATCTGGTCCGCAGTTCAAGTAGTGTAGGTGTAGCGTTTTCACCCCCACAGAAAATAAGTCATAGTGGTACGGTGATTTCAATTTCGCCAAGATCAGAAGCTTGCCCCCACTACACAACTAGCACTCCTAGTGATGGTTCACTGGAACATGACAAGGCACACAATGTTGACGAAACTAGTAGACATGAGGATTTTTGTAATGGCCTTTTAAAAACCTCTATGACCATAGCTTCCTGTAATATTGTGGGATTATCATCTAAAACCACGTCGACAGACTGGACATCATATATTAATGGTTTTGATGTCTGGCTATTCCAGGAGACCTGTCCTTGGACAGAGTCTACCATCCAGGCTTTTTAGATGTTTCAAAGGCTGCAATAGGAGGACAGAGAGGAAGACCGATTGGTGGGTTGACCTGCTAGGTTAGACAGTATGAGCGAATAACGGTGGAAGAAATAACAATAGACAGCCCGGATATTATGGCCACACAAGTTAGATCGTCTAAAGGCTTTGACATAACGATTATTAATGTTTAATTATGAGGGCATCCGTGTGGCAGGGGTGTGGTCACTGCCCTCAATGGCTATATGGACAGCGTTCGGGGCACCGGTAATTTGATCATAGCTGGAGACTTCAATTGTAGCTTTGAGCCCCTGGATCAGGAGGATGGAAAGCTTAGCGAAGACAAGGATGCACAATGAAATATCCCTCAACTAGAACTAAGACCTATTAAAAAATGGACTGAGGCCGCATTACAACTAAAGGGCTTTTATCTGGAAAGGGGAATGAGTGCAGCAAACGGGAGGACGCAGTCAGATAGGCTAGATGTAAACACTTTTGACAACGGATTAAGAAGTAGTCGGATAGACTATATGTTTATTAAGGTAGAATTCTGGTAATCGGTCTTGGATATGGAGGTTCGGAGGCGGCCCGAAAGTGACCACAATCCATTGGTTTTAAAACTAAATGATGTAAGTTTTTGTTGTGCAAAAACCAGGAAGGTCGAGGGTAGCACAGAAGAGGTCACGGTAACCAATGACTTGAGGAGAATTCAGTGGTCAAGGATTGCAAATAACGAGGGAGAATTGGCCCAGATGAGGGACCTGGTAATGGGTTCCATGTCCAAACTTCCTGATTGTGACTCACAAGAGGATACAAATCTCATTATTCTCCAAGTCCATGATGAGTTATTTAAGAACCTAGTTCTTTATTAAAAGTAGTGTCCCCAGGAAGAATAGGACCATGAAGGCAGGCTCCTGGTATAACAGCTCATGTAGAAATGGTTATAAATCCTTAGCGAAGGCCATCAGATCCAAGGAGCAGGGAAACATCAGAAAGACCAGAACAAATTATAAGAAAGTGCAGTTTCAGGCGAAGAAAGAATGGGACGAAGACCGATGGCAGGAATTGCTGTTGGCATGCAAAGGGAGGAACATGATCCAATTTTGGCAGCTAGTTAAATGGGGTAGTGGTTAACTGAAGCAGGTACTGAACAACCATGTTGCCCCAGGACAGTGGGTTGCACACTTTGAGGCGCAGTTCCAGTCCACAAACTGTAATGAAGAGATCCACCAGTGGCAAATAACCAACCGTTTTTTTACTAGTTCAGAGGTTGAGTCTGTGCTTAAATGAATTCCGAGAGGCAGGGCCCCTGGCCCAGATTGCATACCCGCTGATCTGTTCATAAATGAAAAAGAGCTCTGGGTACCCTACATAAAGTTTTTGGCGAATACAATAGCTAATGGTGCCCCAATGCCAGACACCTGGTCTGGCGCGGAAATTCTGCCAATATATAAGAAGGGCGACCGCTCCCAACCGGGGAACTACAGACCAATCAGCTTGAAAGATTCTGTTCAGAAGATTGTAGCCAGACTAGTGCTTGGCAGAATCCAGGCTTGGATAATTGAAACAGATATTTTAACACCCCTACAGGCGGGGTTCCCTCCACACACAAGTACCCTTGACCAGGTCTTCAGATTCGTGTTAATATACTGGCGGGTGGTTATCATAGGAGGCAGCACAATTTATGTGGCTTTTGTGGATTTAAAATCTGCATTCGACCTTGTCCCCCGTGTGAAAATGTGGAATGCTTTGTTGGAAATGGGGATGCCTCCGGAATTGGTGGCTATCTTGGTAAAATTACATGAATCAACTTATGCGCAGGTCCGCTGGGGTAAACCTGGGGAGATTACAGAGAGATTTCCAGTGTCCAAGGGGGTACGACAGGGGTGTGTGTTAGCCCCTACTCTGTTTTCCTTATTCATAAACAGGGTAGTCCAGTATTTTATAAACCACCCCACTGATGCTCCAACATTAGCCGGCATGAAAGTACCCTTGCTCATGTTCGTGGATGACACCTTGTTAATATCCAAGACAAGACAGGGGTTGCAGGCCGCCCTGTCACGGTTTGAGGTATTTTGCCGCGAACATGAGCTAAGGGTTAATGTGGAGAAAACAAAGTTCATGGTGCTCAATAAATCCAAATCCATCAAAGGGAGAGTATACATGAATGATGTGTCCTTAGATCAGACTGATGTGTTTACCTATCTGGGTATCACATTAAGTAGAAAGCTAAGTTGAAAGCCCCAAGTTGACACGCTGGCACTAAAGCATGTCCAATTAGCAGGTGCCCAGGTCAAGGAGCATAGGCTCTCACAAACTAAGCCAGTTGCCCCCGTTCTGCAAATATACAATACAAAATCAGCCCAGCAATATTATATGGCGCCGAATTGTGGGGCTTTGATAATCTAACCCCCGTTGCATCAGCACAAAATAAGTTTGTCAGATCATTAGTTGACCTTCCGCAATCCTCCCCTCTTATACCTCTTTATTTAGATCTGGGTTGTCACAACATCGAGGATGTAGCGCGTTTTAGACCATTGGCATTCTGGAGGCGACTTTGGATTACTCCAGAGCTCTCCTTGTATGCCAAGGCTCTACTAGAAGTAAGGAGGCTGGGTCGACTACATGCGATCCCGTGGTTGTACAACATTAGAATTATGTTGTCCGACATGGGGATGAGCTTTTTGTGGGAAAATCCTGACGCCACAGTATTTCCCCCAAGAAGATCTGCAAAGCAGCCTACTGGGATATGGTTAAAATTAAGACGTTTTTCTCCCTTACAAGGCTGACATTGTCTAGGGAATTCTTGGAAATAAAAGATGAGGTCAAACTGGAAGTTTATTGGGACCTCATTTCCAGGCCAACTGACTGGAAACTTTACCACCAATTCAGAATAGGGTCTCTACCAGTAAGATCTTTCACAAGTATATGGATCTCATCAGTGTGTGATAAATGTGTCTTTTGCCTTGTCCATAGTGAGACCTTAGCCCACATTTTATTTGCCTGTCCAGCCTACAATCTCCCTAGGACAAAATGGCTCAAACCCGTTTGTATGGCCTTGGGTATAAGGTCCGCGAAGGAACCCATAAGGATCCTGAGGTCAGATACCACGGACTTTATTGTAATTGGTATGGCAACATTTTTTAAATTGGTGTGGGCCATTCGAGCCAAGAAAATGGGTGTAGAGCAACCCCTATTGTAAAGTGGGACCATATTCCATTGTAAGAAAATGACTTACAGATGAATTAAGGCTTTTGTATAAATGGTGGTATCTTGGTTTTACGCTTATTTTATATGTTAATTGTTGAACGTCATGTAGCATTTTTATATTACATTTTATTTCTTTTTATTAGCTATAACCATGTTTTAAAAATGGACATTTTTATTGATTATTCTATGAAGAATTTTGACTGTTGTAGTTCTCACTGAAGAATGTTTTAAGCAAATTTGTTATTAGATTAAATACTTTTATATATAGCTTAATATTGAATGATCTCGTCTTTTATGATTGAACAATCGAAATGAAGACTATATTGAATTGAATTGAACTGAAAAAGCTAACTGGACAACTTATCAGAAGAGACGCTATAGACCAAGCTTATTTACGGGAAAAAGAGTAATAACAGCATACAATTCTGGCACATTATCATTACGTTACAAAACCCCACAGTTCATGGAGTTAGCTTACATTGAAAGAAGAGGCTGAGGCTTGGGCAAACTTCCTTTGGGGCCATTTTAATAGCATCCTCAAATGCATCATACAAGCGGAAGCCATAACAGGTCCAACAGATGAGAGAGAGATCTCATGATATATGTAACAATCAGGCAACATCTACAATCACAATCTCAGCCAATCAAATTTCTAAGAGGATAGCCAAAGGCAGAAGGTGGGAGCACCAGGTCTAAACTAGACCCCCCAGTCTTGTTTAAACTAGACCATGATTACTGTGTGGAATGAATGAAATCGGACTTCGAACAAATTCTACAAACAGAGACAATCCCAGCCTCTTGGAGAGGCTAAATCATCTTCCCGATCTTCAAAAAGGGAGATAAGAATGAGGCAACCATTTATAGATTGGTAACTCTAATTGATATTAACCCCAAATACTATGCTGATCTCATTCTAGAGGAAATTACATTTTGGGTGACGGAAAGTGCAGTTATTCCTCTTAAGCAAACAGGTTTCAGTAAGTATATGGGAACTATCAAGAAATATTCTAAGCCTCTCTCTACTGAGTGACACCACAATAGAAGCTAAACTGCCCAGTATGTATGTTTCATTGATTATAGATCAGTCTGCCTTTGATCACATTAACAAATGTAAAATAGTGGCACAAATTTATGAAGTGGAAGATCCCATCTCCCCTTATGAAGCAACTAATAATCTTGCACACAGGCACCTCAGTACAAATGAAGCTGGGGACTGGAGGTTATCTGTCAAGAAGGAACCCAACCACTAAGGGGCTGAAACAGGGCTGCGTCTTAGCCCCAGTACTGTTCAATCTTTTTATGTCATATCAAACAGGCTGGATAAGTGCAATTCTCATGCCCAAAAGATGGGCAGCCGTGTCCTCTCTAACCTAGTAAATGCCAATGCCCTCACACTTCTTAGCAGAATTCCGGTAGGACTTCAGCATCTATTAGACACTAAGCAAAGTTATTCAGTTGAAAATGGCTTGAGCATATATTTGAACAAGACCACAGTCATGCACCTGAGCAGAAAAACGATAAATGGAGCACAACACTGGTATCTGGCAAAAATAACACCTTGAAATCCTCCATGATTACAAATATCTAGGCGTTGTAATAGATAGGAAAGGCTAATTCACTGACCATACGGAAGCACTGAAAAGGAGAGGTACAGCAAACAGCAGTGATGCTAAGAAAACCTAAGGAACAAAACCGTCAGCTCATGTTTTAGGGGAGAGAATTTGGATTAACGGCTAGGTCGGTCAACCTCGAATCTGGGGATCTGGGTTCGAGTCTTGGCAATGACCCTGAACATACTTTGATTCTGGGCAAATCACTTAATCTCCCTGTGCCTATCACAAATGAATGTGTCCTTGTCTAGCATAACTAGTGCCATGCAAAGCGCTTTGATACCGGATACAGGGTCAAGTTTGCCCTATATGAAACTCTGTATAAAAAACTGTATAAAAAAAGTTGCTCGCCACTGGTTCAAGCTATACAGGCGGAAATTATTTAAAAAATCACCTATGGAAGTGAGTTAATAAGGGGGATAGATGTGAACAATTTAGATGGTAAAGTAATGAGTGCTTTACAACTGAATTTCACCCGAGCTAAATACACATCACCAGCTCAAATTAGACTTGAATTTGGTTTGCAGAGGCAACGACTGGCCAGCAGAGATGTTTATATCAAATTCTGGCATGAGATCAAGAGAGAGGAGCCAGGGCCTCTAAATGCTTACTTATGGGCAGAACTACCGCCAAAGGTGAAATGCACCCCAAGGGCTTATTTGCAAGACCTCAAAAGATCAATTAGGCCTGTGGGGTCTTTGGGATACATCAGAGTCACATGCCAGTTTTAAACAGCTAGGTAGCAAAATCGTCAAGCGAGTCTCCCTGGTAGAGCACAAAGCATTACTGTCAGGGAGGGTGCAAGGATGGTTTATCCTGCACAGGTACACCAAGCTGGTACCTCAGCATTATCTAGGCACAAGGGGCCAGATGTAGGTAATTCTAATTTACCGACTCATAAATACCGAATTCTACCGATACGGTATTTATGAATAGGTAAATTAGAAGGGGGCAGATGTAGGTAATTCTAAAATCTCAATTACCGAATCTGTGACATTCGGTATTTACCGATTCTGTAAATACAGAATCGGTATCTCCCATTGATTCCTATGGGATTTGAAGCCCATAGGAATCAATGGAAAATACCGATTCTGTATTTACAGAATCGGTAAATACCGAATCCTACAAGGGTGCAGGGGGTGTCACTTTGACACCCTCTAGCACCCCAAGTACAGGCATGTGTAACATGCGCACACATACATGCCCTAAGGGCATGTCTGTGTGTCACATTGCACAGGTGTGCATGCACAGATGTGCATGCACACCTGAATTCAGTATTTTACCACCCAATAGGATTGGATGGTAAAATACCGACTCTTAAGGGCCTGTGGCACTCTTAGGAGTGTCACCTACATATGGATTTACCAAATCGGTAAAATTACCGATTCAGTATTTTACAGAATTGGTAAATTTACCGATTCGGTAAATTTACCGATTCTGTAAAATAATGGCCCCTACATCTCAATCACCAAATACCGGTTGGTAACGGCCGAATTCGGCCGTTACCGACCGGTATTTGGTCTCCTACATCTGGCCCTGGGTTTACTAAAACCACTAAGGAGAAATATCCACAGTATTGTCTTGGCATTCTTCCCTCCTTGTTCCATTTCCCACCAAGGATACACCCTTTGGCAACATTGTCCTACCATTTGTGTGGGAAGGAGAAAGAAGATATAATCCATCTGTTATGTGTATTTAAAGGATTTATGAGCGAACATAGAGCACTGCTGTGGCCTCTCTTCAATCAAAAAGGTATTTGAAAATGCAGGCAGGTGGTAAAAGTGTGTTTTGTGCAGCTAAATTGATGCCTTTTAACATTCCTTGCCACAGCCGAAGAGAGACTAACTAGCAAGGATACACCTGAAAGAGACAGCATGCAACTAGAGGACGCCAGGGTTACATTTTAATACCAGGCCTCAATGCCCAATTGCACTATAGCACTTTAAGCACCTTACTAATTACCTGCCCTTCTGGCAGGAAACTACCTCTGCACTTTAATTAGAAGGGGACTGCTAGAAGTATGTCAGGAGTCATATAATTAGTTAGTTAATTAATGTGGGTTTATTGCTCATTGAATTACACTTCTTGGTGTTTTTAAATAAGTTGAATTGAATTTGAATTTGAATTTGAATTGAATAGCTTTATTTCGATATATAAACATATCATAAAAGCATTACATGTATAAAATAAAAAACAATTAGCAGTACACAGTTTAAGAGAATCAACAAGTCAACAGAAATATCAAGGAATGGTTTGATAATTCAAACATAAGTATAAAGTTCCTAGAGAATATCAATGTGATCCTATCTCTTGCACAATGGAATTCATATGTTACCACTATCACCTATTGTTTCACCTTGATTGCTGTTTTCAAATCATTGGGGATAGCCAACAACCTGCTGGCGAGTATATAAGGTGCTAGACTCCTAATGTTGGACTGTTTGACAATTATTCTACATGTTACTATTGCCTACTTGCACATTGATTGTACTTTCCTAATCATCAAGAACTGCCACGAACCAAATGACAAGCCTTAAAGCTGCTAGCTTCCTAAAGTCGGTCTTATTGTCTGTCTATTTAATGCTGGTTTTATTGCACATTGAAGCATACTCTTTGCTAATTTTGAATAAGCATAATGTCCTAGGGAATATGATGTGATATCATCAATGGCTAAATGGAATTCATATTTTAAACACTGTTGCCTATTTTGCACATTAAGTGTTGTTTTCCAATCATTGGGGGCTGCCACGAACCTGCTGACGAGTATTAGCTGCTAGCCTTTTAATGGCGGTCTGATTGTCTGTTTAGCATAGCTGCCAAGGTTTCATATTGCTTATGTGTGACATTTTCATAATTTCAGTGTAATTATGAGTGATATTCAACAACTGTAAGTGATACTTGCTCACGAACAGTATAATGTCACCCACACTTAGTAGTAGCATGGCACAGCCCAAAGCCTAGGTCGGATACCTGTTGCCGAGCAGGGCTGCAGAGAAACAATACAATAAACGGAGATTCACTGCCTTAGCCAGCCTGCGCCTTCCTGTCTGGGAATCATTCAAATTAATGGCATGATCGGTTCATGATCAATTGACAGAGTCTGTCCAGGCTCTCTGCCACTTGGGACCTGAGGTGACTATAGGGTGTGAGAGGGGCTCCAATTAGCACCTCCTTTACTGCAGTTTAGACTGACCCAGTTTTTGGCATGAATTTATTAGGTTCGTTTTGCAGATAGACATCCACATCTGTTTGATACTGTTGTTTGAGCAGTGGGTGATTTTTTTTTTTGCATTAATTTGGCGGGTGTGTGGTTTCGTGTTTTGGTCTTCAAATCTCTGAAGTTGATTTGGCTGACTGTGATAGTATTATATGTCCACGTCATAACTATGGACAACCCTAAACCTCCCATTGCACACTAGATCCAACTTGTGGCGTTTGAAAAACAGCGCTCAAGCTCAGCTTTTATGGTGTCCATCCCAGAAAAGTGAGAAACTGGAACTATCGCACTTCAGGACATCGTTCTTTTGTGTGACAATCACAGGCATTGCAGGAAAATCACCCAAAAGGTATTTTTCTAACGCAAGATGTATGGCACTTGGCAGGGCTGATTGAACTATATGTTACTATCGCCAAGCTTTTCATTGATTACTGTTGCCTAACCATTGGAGATTTCCATAAACCTGCTGACCATTCTTTAAGCTGCTATCCTTCCAAATATAGTCTTATTCACTATTGAACTATTTTTTAAAGTGCTCTGCAAGAATGCATAATGACTTTTTACATTGGTATACATGGGAAAGGGAAATCACATTGTAAACATTGTTAGCTGTTAAATGCTGGTTTTATCACTTATTGAACTATCCTTTATATCATCATCATTATCATCATCAAGATTCTTTATTTTGGGCAATATGGCCATAAAAGCACAAATAAAAATGCAATACATTTCATTCAATTAAGTAAAATCATTCCTTTATGTGAAGCACAGAATTACACAAAAAGTGCAAGTGCATTACAGTGGTGTTGCATGAAACACTCACCCACAAGCAAGCCTCAGGGGTCCAGAAATTAACCTATAAATATATGATTTAATAAAGTGTGTGTGCAAAACATAAGAAAAAATAAAGGCCTTTGCAGTTTTAAAAAAACGGGGTTCATGATGCTAACAGAGGCCTTCGCCTAGTAGCGTTCAAAAATGTATGCAAATAGAAAAATATAAAAGACACATATGCAGCACATTATGATTAAAACTACTCATTTAAAAGTCATAAAATGCTTTCATTCATGTAAAAAGAAAACTGAGACCAGGTTTGAAAAATGTATAGTAATAGACTGGCAAAAATAAAAAGGGCTCATAGTTAGGATGACTCTAAGTGCACACCACATAGAGAATAAGAAACGTGATATTGAAAATACAATCGACATGTGAGTGTCATATTTCAATATCCTAAAAGCTCAGTGCAGTGGCTGGTTCCCATATTTCTACATAACTGTAAAAGCCATTGATGTCTCGCCTTCTTGTATCCTGTGACAGCAGAATATTACATGATATTCCGTCCCTGCTGCATATCCTACAGGCCGGACAACCCAAATTGGATGAACCTGCCTACTTGTTAGTAAAAGCAGGCAACTGGAGCACCCTATGCCTGAACTGCAAGTACAACTTTTTTGACAAGGACCAGCTGGATATTATTCAGGGCAGGCTTCAGCCTGTACTGATCTTTTACTTCTAAAAACCCAAAAGTCAGTGAACCAGACATAGACCTCCCCTGTATCTGGGCAAGTTTGTAATCTCCATCAGGTTCTTCCTCGATGTTGTAGAGCAGATTTCTTCTGCATTGTTCCACAAGTTGCCTCTACCCATGGCCACAAGAGTTTTCTTAACTAAAGCCAGCCATGGCAGTTAGCATACACCCTGTAAGCTCAGTACTTTTCTCAGCTCTTCCCTGTATGCAGCCAATTCTGGGGTACTCGACAGACGTCGCCAGAATAGAAGAGGTCTAAAAGTGGTTTTGTCTGCAATTGGTCTAACCCCAAGGTCCATGCAAAGCGGTGTAAGCGGGGAGCTTGGGAGACGACCTACTATTTGCCTGGCAAAGGAGTTCTCAATTCTCGATGTAAGGCCAGATGGACAGTGACCCCAGATTTCAGCTCCATACAGGGCGGCACCCCTGGCTTGGGCTTTATAAATTTCCACTGCTGTGCCAACAAATTTGTGAGTACAGTCCCTTTATACATTTTTCAATACTCCCGGTGTCTGGGCCCGCTTTAAAGTTGCTTTCTTAATTTGTACACTCCAGTCCAATTTTTCGGTGAGCGTGATGCCAAGATATTAAAAAATGGACACACTCTCCAGGGATTTGCCATCTAGGCGTGGATTTGGCGGGGTGCTACTGCATGCATTATACACCATGTATTTGGTTTTCTCTAGGTTGATCTCCACCCCCCTATTTTTACAAAAAACATAAAAAGGTCTAGGGCCCTCTGAATTCCCATGGGTGACTTTGAGAGTAAGAGGGTGTTGCCGGAGAACATCATGGCAGGTATTTTACGATTCACCAACTTAGGGGCATCGATATTCTTCCCTGCAATCAACGACTCAACAAAACCATTAATAAAGAGACAAAAAAGGGTTGGGCGAGGACGCAGCTTTGGTGTACGTCTCTTTCTACAGGTATGAGGCAGTGAGTTCGCCATTATTGCCATACCTAATTTGGGCAGAAATGCCCTCATGTAATCGTTTCAGCTGGTGGCAAAGGTATGCTGGAACCTTCATATCCAGTAAAATTGCCCACAACCTATCCCTCAGTACGAGGTTGAATGCAGATTTTAGATCCACAAATATTAAATAGAGACTGCCACCCTCTATGTACACTGATTTTCAATGTGGTAATTGTATCCAAAAAATGTGGTCTATGGAAGACATCTTTGCTCTGAACCCGGCTTGAAGGGGACTAAGAACATTGTGTTCATCCTTTCAGCTCTGGAGTAGCTCCAACAGTACGTGCGCAAATATTTTTTGGCTTACGTCGATGAGGCTGATAGGACGTAGTTAACGGGGAGGATTGGAGATCCCTTTTTATAGATTGGTATCATTCCGCCCCCCACCCAGGTGGTAGGGATGGACATTCCCTGCAAGATGGCATTAAACAAAGACCACAGGTAGGGGGCCCAAATAGAAGGTTCATTATGGAAGAGGTCCCCGGGGATCTTATTTAACCCTGGAGCCTAGGATGGTGCTACCCTGCTCAGTGCATCAATTATCTCCTGAAGGAGATAATAGGGACATCAGGACAAATTGGCTCGGGAGGTGGGGAAGCTCATTGCCAGCTGGCTCATCCTCACCCTCTACCCTTAGATATAAGGTTTCAAAGTGAGCCTTCCAAACATCTGCCCCTATATTGGGTTGTATGGCCGGTTTTACTTCTGAGGGGCCTGAATTTACTACATTCCAAAAGGTCCTCATATCATGAATATTTAAGATGCTTCTCAGGGTGTCCCATCTTCCTTTTGCCTTTTTGATGCTATTTTTGTGGGCTACCCTTTTTTTCTCTTATTACCAGCCTATCCTTAAGTTTTATAGCTGCGATAAGATCTGACTTGGCCATTCAGCAGCTACCCCTATACCAACAATGTTGTGGTCTTTTATTCCCCCTTATTCTTTTGTTGTGATAAAAAATATAAGTCATAATAGATACTAAATCTTGGTGATAATCAAAGATTTTAGGAAGAGAAGTAGGAATGCTGTCGGTCCATACCAGCTTTCTCCGGGATAAGAGCATTATGGTCACTATCATACCAGGACATGATCTTGCAATATAACACCCTATGTCAGGATTTTGTGTCTACCAGAATGGAATCGATAATAGAGGCATGTCCTGGTCTATTAAACGTGTAATTCCCTGGTGTGTCAGATTTTGTACGGCCATTACAAGCTCTTAATGAGTGATTCAGTGTGAGGGTATTTATCTGCAGCACCAATAGAGTCCATGCCCAAGTTGGTGGAATATTGGGCTCTGGAATGGCCCAATGCAGATCCTCATCGCTGAGGTTACCTGCAATCAGGCCATTCAGTGGCTCAAACTGGCAGTTGAAATAACCACCTAGGATCACCAAAAAATTGTCATGAATGGTGAGCAGAAAGGCTGTCAGTTGGTCAAGGGTTGTTGACTCTTGGCGGTGGCCAACTGGCCGGGAATAGACATTTATCAGGGCAATTCTGGCCTTTGTATGAAAGATCAGTAAGATGCAAAGAATGTCACATGCAGGTGTCTCTATCTCTTTCACTAAACTGCCCAAGTGCATGCCAACCCAGGCACATCGTCCCCCTGAGGTTCTTCCCCTACCCCCAGAGATAGCTGCTATGCTGATTAAAGCATAACCTACTCTATGCGTGTCCACCCTGGCCCAGGTTTCCTGGAAAATGCAGCTCTTTGTAGTTGTATCGCAATTTTAATATTGCATAGTGTATAATAGAACTTATGTTTTAAGTATTGTTACCTATTTGCACATTTGATTACTATTTCACTTTCAGTATGTGAATGTTGTTGCAATGGTTTTAATTAATCATGGAAATAAAGAGTTTTCTTATTTACTTACTGAGGTGTCCTGGATGGTGGATTAGGTTTGTAACTTCTCCCAGTATCGGTTTCCTTACTATGGGTTTCATTAGTCCCTTGGTAGGCATTAGCCATCTCAATAGTGGTGGCTAATCCTAATCAGTCATGATGTTATCCCATTTCTGTACTCCTAGAGGGAGAGCACTCACAAACTGCTCTAAGTAAATTTTTATCCATTATCTCTTCTTTACTTGAGTGTTTCAGCTTAAGCCACTTATCATGTAATATCTGACCCTAAAGAACAGGGCTCCTGAATTAGCGGAGGATGGCCTCTTTCCTGATGGACCAGTTTTCAATCAGTCTCATTATCAATCCCAAGTTGCTCCAAGATGGTCTTCTGTATATATGGCTGTTGGGTGTTCCCTGTCGGCTTGGCTGACTGGTAGGCCGCTTGCATGTCCCTTACTAACAAGGGGCTTAGGTAATTTCTCCACTTCTTTGGTGACCTGTTGGTAGCTTGCGCATTGCATTTGAAATTACTCAAGAAATAATCAGGGCCTTTGCTCAGTGTGAACTTTTGTAATAACACCAATGGGTTATTTGTATTAGCCCTTAGTTGCAGAAGGACTCTTTTCTTTTGCTTTGTCTTTCCTTTACAAACATATTGGTCTGGGGGCAGGGTGGTCGACGTACAGAAGAAAGACAAACAGAGTGATTTGGTTTGATCGCCTTTATGTTTTTATAAAGTTTTTTCTTGGTACACTGCACAAGTTTTTTTTATTATTATTTGGCCCCTTTGTAACACACAACCATGCATTATTCCCACTCTATAGACCCATTAATAAAAAAAACAATAGGGAGTAAAAACACGATACGCTGTTACAACATACAACACTCGGGTAGTTGCAGATCTACGACTTGAGGAGGTAGAACCGCCTGTGCCTGCCTCTTCACTTTGGTTGAGCAATTCTTCCACCAGTTACTTCTGCATTAGTGCGTCCCTCTGCATTTGCTTTTTTCAGGATGGCATCAGCACTGGTGTCCTTCCCTTTCGGTCCCTTCCCTATTTGGTCTTTTTTCTCCGCTTCTCGGCCTCTTCTCCTGCCTTCTGGTTCTTGTTTTCTGAAAGAAAGTGCATATGTGACTAATGTTTTTTTCCATCTCTCACCTGTCTTTCTTGTCTTATTCAAAGTTGACATACTCTTGTTCTAATCTTTCTTCCCTTTTTGGTATCTTTCTTTTGTGTTCTCCTCTCGACTGCTAAAGTGGTCATGATGTTAGCCACTTTCATGGGACTGCTGATATTGCCTTTGGTAACTTTTCTGCACACCTTATAATACCAGTCATTGTCCAGGATCCCAAATGAACTGGGAGGGAAGGAATATAAGAGTGAGAAGGGGACGAGAAATTCAGACTAAGATTACCGGTAAGTATTACGTCCTCATTCCCTTCCTCAACCCATTGTCTATTTTATGAGGATCTACAAAAGGGGAATAACTTCATTGTGGCCACAAATTATCAAATAAAGACATGCTAGCCAACATCCATAATCATCACTGAACCACAGATCGGGAGCAGGCCAATAGGTGAAATGGAGAGTAGCATAGCCCAAACAAGGTCAAGCACACAGGATGACCTAAACAGTGGCCACTTCGGGAGCAGTATGTCCAACCTACTCAAGAATGTCTTTTATCTGGAGATGCAAAACTGAACCACATTGGGCAACACCATAGTGGAGGCCAAGAAAAAAGAACTCCATACATCAATGGCAAGGGAACAAAGGAGATGTAGAGCAAGTAGCAAACATTCAATTAAATAGAATCATAATAAAAAATTAAAAAAACGTTGTAGCAGCCTAGCGGTCCCAAAGAAGATAGGTTTGCCTTAGAAAAGTAAATAAATTGTGTGGTGCCCGTGACAAGCCCACCTTTACTTATTTTATGTGATTATGTGGTTTATTTTTGTTTGTGACTACTGTGAGGAAATGCAGCTTTTTTGCTTCCTGCGTCAGAATTATTTAATTGCTTATCTGTAACACAGTGAAAGGCAAACCTTTGTGGCAAGATTTGTTGTTCTAACGTGACCTAGGGATGGCACATGTGAGAGTGGGAATCACTTATTTGTCTATTTTTGGTGCTCTGGACCCAACAGCCCCTATAATCAACTGCAAGCTGATAAAGTTCCTGATAGCCTTTGAAAAGCGCTTGAAAGCAATATGAACTTTTAAAATAATAAGGTTTTTTATATCATTAATTGTCTTACTAACATGTAGCTTGATAAAAAGCTATATTCTTTTTAAATCTTGTGTTTAAAATTGTATTCTGATGAATTTTACTGTTCTCTCTTATTGCAAAAGACAATTTTCACTAGCCCGTTTGTTATGGTTTTAACTAACTAAACAATAAAGTTTTACTTACTTACTTACTTACTATTTGTCTAATATGTAGGGTCAAGAACACTTTTCTGACAAATTTCGATATAGGCAAAGTTTTTGCTTCTTCATTAACTTGTGACATAATAACAGGCACACTTTCAACTGATTCAATAATCTTATATTTTCTTGGATTTACTCATCAGCTCATATTTCTGAAGATTTGGTACATTATTACTAGGGAATTGCCAGGAAGATAGATTGTTCTCTTTTCTTCACACAATGCTGACCAACATTGTTGCTTTAATTTATTATATATTTCGTTATGGCTTCTGTCGCACCTCCACTAATTTATCTGCAGCATGCTGGTGAGCTCTGATTGTCCTGGGAGGACTGGTCTGATGTATTCATTGCCTATGTAGAGGTCCTTAAGGGAGATGTCAGTTCTTCCACCCACACATTAGTTTTATGATACATTGGGTGGGGCAGGGTAAAAAGAATGAATCCCAGCCTCCTGATATACCTCCATAAAAAATTGTTGTCCATTGATTTTTATATTTTCATTTATATTTTTGGATCATTAGAGAAGAAGTTTAGCCTGGGTAGACATTGCTGATCCGGGCTGAGTTTTTCTGCACTGCATTTTTAAAAATGGCAGGTGTGTTGCAGTGATTATGTGATATTGCATGAACCATGAGACCTATATATTTCATTTTGGTGTCAAAACAGGATTTTGAACCAACCGCAACAGACCTGCTAGAGTGACGGACCTTCGTACTGTTATTGGTGGTGCTCTGGACTTTTTTAAACAAGTTTGTATGGATGGTCTTCCCACTATACCTGACACTGTTGGGATGACATGGTGTCTTGGCTTCCATTGAGCATGCTTATCTTACATTTGATAATTGTAAACTCCTGAAATTGTGTATGTGCTAGCACCTTTCTTATACCATTGTCATCCTATTTGTTACTAGTGTTTTTTAAAACGTTCCCCTCTCTTTCTCACAAGTTCATGGTGAGGAACAGTTTTACAATGGTCTAATATTGTTGAATTGTAATCTCCCTGAAAACATTGCAAATAGAGAGGACTTCATGATAAACTAGCTGTCATTGAGTAACATATTCACATTTACATGCCTGACCAACAATTCCCTTGGAGTTTTCTTTGATATCTGGATCTTCTGTTCAGTTTCATATCTGGAGCCACAGCATTGAACTTTTCCTCTCTGTTTTTCACCACAACATGTCTTTCGATTAATTTTCTGTTGCAGTATGGTTTTTTCACCTTTAGGTCCTTCACACTTCCTAAATTCCAGGACCCATACCTCAGGTAGTTTATGCAATTGAATTCATGAAACCCAATATTCAGTGACTCCACAGTCTTCACATGCAGCTCCTAATCACCCAAGTTTTTCACTAGAGCTATCATGTGTAAAACATTTGCCCAGTACTTGCAAAGTTCAGATTTTTCTTCACATTGTTTGGAAAACTATACGAACTTGGTTTTCAGGTTTTCTGTTTTTTAAATGAATGTAATGAACATTGCCTGGCTTTGTATTATGTCTTTTAAATGAAATGCACCTTGTGGCTTGTCCACTTCTGAGATAAGATATGCAAAACATAATTTGTTATTCTTGTTTCAGAAAGCATTCCAACTGAATGTTCTTATTGCTTTGGATATAATACCTTGCAGCAAATGAAAATAATGAGTTCTGTTCAATACGGACTGGACAATTTTGCTTCCAAAGATTTCAACTCCAATAAGTGCCTTGTTCATTCCACATCCACTGTGATAACTTTCTGCACACTGCAATGCAACTTTTCTCATGAGGAAAATACCCATCATTGGATAAAGATAATTAAATTCTACTGGATTCCTCTGTCCCACATCTCCAACAGAGGTTGGATACTGTGCGGTAATGGTGGCCAGCTGAGAGGGTGTATAGTACCATTGTAGCATCAATTTCTATGCGGTTTCAGAAGGGCAAGGCTGCGGTATGTTTTGAGGATATTTTGCCATAGGTTCTCCTATTGCTTGTGAAGAGTTCTCCCGGGGTCACTGCCTGCCACGCGGTATGGTATCCATGTGGGCGCATCGGAGTTGAGTGTTGTATCACCTGGCACTCTCCACCACATATGTTGGTCATGTCACGTGACAGCTACTTTCTGGAATGAAGTCCTGGGTCACAAAGGGCGTGGTGGGATACCCGATTCTGTCGCTGCAACTTGTGGTGGTACTGGGTATGCGCCCCTCTACTCTAGCGGCAATGACTGGGGCGGACTGGGCCCTTATATGCCATTTACTATTAGCAGCGGGACAACTCATAGCGTGCACTTGGAAACAAACCACGGCCCCTTCCATAGCTCAGTGGTTCGTCCGAGTGTGGCATATAATGGCTATGGAGAGACTCTCTCATAAAATAGTGAACACTGAAAAGAAAATCCAACGTGGTTGGCCGCCATTGATATCCTATTTAATGGGCATAGAATTCACTTGCTTTAGTCCCCCGAAGCTGAGGGCCCTGCAACTATTCCCAAGTGATTGAAAGACATCAATCAATCAATCAATCAAGACATTTATAGAGCGCACTACTCACCCGTAGGGTCTCAAGGCGCTAGACATCTATGGTTTGTCCCAGTGGGTGATCTTGGGCACCACAATTGTCGACTAACCCCTCCCTCGCCGACCCCCCTTCTCCCCTTATTTGGAACACTTGAGACGCCTAACACCACAAGACCACTGCGCCATTCTTGGGGATCGTGGATCCCTGGCGGCTGCAGTAGTTCGCTCACGATTTGACTGCTGAACTAGTAATACAGTGGTTGGGTCACTGGTGCAGCAGCCTCCGAGTGCCAATGCACCCCCTCTATGAGATTGGTGTTCCAATGGACTGCCAAACTTGTAATCAGGCCCTAATCATTATAACTTGTTGATACACCAATCCTATTCATTGAAGTGATTAGCTCTCTACTTCTGCACTTGTCATAAATGCATGGGCAATCATCATGTGCAGTAGCGTTTTCTTTTTGCTGTGATGTAATTAATAAAACATGATTTGGGAAAAAACAGAACATTTGCTTAGCATAAGCCTGTCCGTTCATGGGAATGTCTTCCACTTTTTCGCTTATATCTTTAAAGCCATCATCAATGTTGTTGACTTCTGTTCCAAATTCAAGGACTTTAGTTTGTAAGAGTTTTGCTTATATTAAACAATGATGTAAAAAATGTTTAAGACAACATCAGACATTCGTGTTGACTCCCATGATTTGCAGAGCTCTCGGGCATCACAAAATGTGTCATTAAGTCTAAAATCTAAATCTTTTAGGACATTTCTTAAAATGGTTCCTGCTGATTTTACTGCATCCTGTGATCCTATTCTGGCACTAAGAACTTCAGGAGTCACATCAGCTGACAACACCATAGGTGTCTCATTCATTTTGTTAGACTTACAAAAACAAATTCTGTCATTGTACATTCTCAGCAGAAAAATATTAATTACATTATTATGGATCAATACAGTTTCATAAATGTTGACTATTATTTTTCTGATCTTACTGAATATGAACCCATAGCCAGTGCTCAAGAGTGGCTTTAAAACTTTGTTTGCTTTTTCAAAGAGTGCAAACTTAACTAAAGCCTGGCAGTTATGTTGCTGATGTGAGCTCTTTGTAAATTCAAATGTTCAAATTTATGCATGCATGCAGTTCGGGTGGGCCTAAAAATACACCGCAAATACATTCACTTTGCTGCTTAGATCAGGTACTCTGTTAAAAACTTTATCTTGGTAGAAACTAACTTCAGATAAAAACATGTTTGCCCTTTTAGACTCACATACTCTGTACTTTGTGCTTTTTACAATTCCTGTGACCTTTGTTCTAGGTAAACCACAGATAACACATTGAAGATCCACTGCTTTCAGATTAGTTGTTGGAGATGGATGAGGCACAGCAATCGATCTTCTAAGCGATTTGGTTAACATCGTTTTCTCAGAAGACTCAGATTCTTGTTGTGATTCACTGGTTTCTGCTATTTTTTTCTTCATTTTTTCCACGCTTTTTTCCATTGTATACGACTTGTAGCACCTGTTGTTACAATGATAAAATATTTGATCCTCTTCACCCATCAGTATCAATCTTTTGTGAACTTCATCTTGATGTATTTCTGCAGCATCTCAAACTCTATTCTGTTCAGCTGCAGTTGATGTTAGCTTTTCTTTCAAATTAGTTTAGCGGATTTTTCTTTGTTGAAGAAGGCCTCAGATTTTGTAGTTAGCAGCACTCTGTCAGGAGGTAAATACCCTCAGCTACCACATACTATGCTCATTTTTACAAATTTGAATCGATATAAAACCTAAAACAAAAACTAAATTTAAATAAAGTACCAGTATGATGTCTAAAACACATCATTCTAGGCTGTCATTTTGGGAAATGGTAGATGTGTTGCCCTGATTTTCTGTCTCTATAAGTCTACTTGACTACCGCAACCTTTGTTTTGACACCAAAATGAAGCACACAGGTTTCATGGTTTCTGAAGTATTACATCATCACTGCAACACATCCTCCATTTAAAAAACTGTTGTCCAAACAAATTCGGCCCAGATTAGCAATATCTCCCAAAGCTAAATGTCTTCTCTAATGAACCAAAACACAACTCAATAATGAAAATCTCTGGACAACAATATTTTTACGTAGGTATATCAAGGGGTCGGGACCTAATTTAGGAATCTACCTCTTTTTGATCCTACTACATCTGGAGAGCTTTATGACTGAGCATCAAAGCCGATGGGACTTGTTTGAAATGACCATAAGTTGCATAGGACCCGTCTTTGTTTGTCATAGGACTTTGTACTCATTACCCTACTAACCAGGCATAAAGTGCTTGTGCTTTCCCTTTCCAGCATGTTAAAATTTCGATACAACTGATTGGCACATTTAATGTACTTTGAAGTCCCTAGTACATGGGACTACATGTACCCTTGGCTTGTTAATGAAATACTACAAGTGACTGCAACATTTATTGTGCCCCCCTTAAAGTAGCACTATAAAAACCTGTCATTAGCCGCCCCCCTACTGCAGGCTGTTTAGGCAGTTTTAAACTGCCATTTACACCTGTCCAAATAGCCCTTTTTGATAGGCCCAAAACTTCCTTATTAAAATGTATAAGTCACTCCGAAGGTAGGCCTTAAATGCCCAGAGGGCAGGTACCATGTTATTTAAAAGTAGGACATATATATTTAATATTTTATTTGTCCTGGCACTTGAAAACCTTCAACGTTGTTTTTCACTGTGGCAAGGGTGGCCCTCCTATAGACTTGCACTGGTTTACCCTATTGCAACTAATAAGTGCTAAATTTAATCTGGGAACAGCTATAAATATAATTCAAGGGCTCATTTTAATAGTAATTTGAAATCCAGTTTAATGGTAAAGTCAAATTTTACATTATTGTTTTGGAAAAGCCACTTTTAGAAAGGTGCCTTGTTCCTGCCGAAATGCAGAATGTCTTTCTGCAAGTAGCCATCACTCAAATACTGACGGCTCCCCTGTGGTGAGATGAGTATTGCTCCCAACCAGTGATCAAAGGGCCCTACTTGTGCGCAGGGAGTTTCCATCTTTGAGAGGGTGGACTGGAGTGCTGCACCTGATCCCTTCATGAGCTTCAAATATTGCCTACCTTGTCACTGGTAGATGACACGTATCCATAGACATGCCTCCCCTTTTTCTTTCTATCCATGCTGGCTCCAAATCTAGTGTGAGGGGGAGCTACCCAAAATTGTTTTAGGGGGTGTACAAAGGATTGCCCCCACCCACAGGGTGGGGCTAGATATCAAAGTGGCATCCCTAGACTTTCTCCAGAACATAGCAACACAAAACATTGATGGAGAGAATGCTGAACACTGTAAAACGCTTCCCCCAGTCACAGATCTGGGTTCCTTGATCACTGTGCCACTGGATTCAACCTAGCTATATGGGTGATACCCCTTAACTGGGATGCTTGTTTCCGTTCCATGGAGGACCTGGCTTGGCAGTTTGCGCTGGACTGTTCCCATGGGGACCAGGGTCAAGATTGATTTGCATATGGCCTGGTCCAAACTGAGATGGCATGGTGAGCAAAAGATCAATGGATTTAACCCAGATCTCTTAACTGGGTGTGAGTATTTGAAAAGTTTCAGCACTCCGTCTATCATCTTGTTGTGTCTCCTCAGAACATTCCTGGACCTCAGAAGAATCAAAGACTGGATTGCCCTCTGAAGAACCTGGATGAGGATTGAACCTGCTTGTCTTAAATCCAGGATTTTAGAATTGACTCCAAGAGTCAGTTGACTGACCTTCTGTTTGTGGTGCTCTACCTCTTTACACCTTGCCCTGGCTCCAAGCTGCTGCAAAGACAATGTAGAGGTGAAAAACCCTTTGAGTGAAGGCATACCACAGCCTATTTAGTGCAAGTGGGTATGTGTCCAGCTCTGTCCTCCATCCTGCCAGAAGATGCCCCACTCTGGCACACCTAATCCCTCTATTGTGTGACTGTCTGGGAGGAATCCACAAAGTCTAACTTCGATTACACCCAGTCGTATGACCCAAGACAGGCTGCAGGGACAAAAAGGCTAAGGGCAGATAAATGTCAACTTTCTAAAAATAGCATTTTCAAGATTGTAATAAAAAATCTGACCATATCATTAAAGAGGATTTTTCATTACAATTTTATAGATACCAAATATGAAGTGGCTACCTGGTCTCAATCAAAAGTTAGAAATTATTATATGTATTAAGGCAACCCAATGTTAACCTATATGGCAGGTAGGCTTCACAGTAGTGAAAAGGGAAGTTTTGAGTCTTTCACTACCAGGACATATAAAACGTAAAAGTACATGTCCAACCTTTTAATTACATTGCAGCCTGCACAGGGTCCTAAGGCCAACAAATACAAATTGAGGAAAATGTGAAGGGGAAAAGGAAAAACATTTGAGGGTGACCCTGCAGAAAGGACCAAGTCTGACACAATCATTTTAACAACCTGTTAAAGGGAGTGGAAGGGAAGTGATGAACCAAATGGGAGATCAGAGTAGACATAGAGGAGGGCAAGAAGGACGAGGCCAAGAAAACGGAAAAGGGGATGCAGCCCATTAAGATGGCTCAAGGTTTATTTGTGGTCCTTTGGAACATTACAAAAATTGTCTAAATGACTGTCTAATATTTCGACACAACCAGAGGTCCCTGAACATACTCAAATAACAAAAAACCAGTACCCCAATTATTAGGACAGCTGACAAGATAACATCTGCCTAGTGAATACCCTAATCCCAGTTGATCAAAAGTGGACAGTATGTGAAATGTATATTTGCAGTGTGTCTTAACATACCAGTGCCAGCCTGATGTCCCTTCTTTGCCTCTTTCTGGCTTGTCTATTGAGGTATTTACAGCAGAAAGGTCCCCAATCACATTACTGACCCTGTTTTTATCACTCTACTTAAAACCAATCCCTTGTTGAGCTCAACATCATCCATCAATATTCTTGGATGAGATTTGGTATCCAAATTAAATTGAACGAGGCATTGCATGAGCAATTAAATGTACACCACAGTGCCTGAAACAAACGAAAATGAAGTATTAGCTGTTTTGTGTGAATTTGATGGTAACTGAAAATGTATGATGCAACGTTTCTTGATGAATTGCTTAAACAAGCATCTTTGTATTTATGGTCTGAACAGGTGAATGATGCAGGATGTGTGATTTCAATCCAACCAGATAGATCAAGGTTAACCCTGATAAGAATTTGCATTTCATCTCAGAGTACCCTGTACATCTATATGACAAAGCTGGAATTTGACCTGTCAATGGAGAGTAAATTAAATAAGTTTAGTACCTACTCAAACCCTTGTAATTTGTAGCTCTTTGTTTAGGACCTGAAGACCATAGGCAACATTGCACTATCTAGCAATGCCCACCCCTGCTACCACCCTATCGTGTATTCTAGCCCTTTCAAAATAGTTTACAGTTGTTGATTTATGTTCCACTTTCTTCTTGCCAGGGAGTCACTTTTTTTTTTCAATCCAGTACAGCAGAGGCCAACTAACATGGCAGAGACACCCACGGGGCTTTACAGTGTCCCCTTCTATCTTTTTCCAGACCCTCAAAAGGATGTTGACACTCTAAGGGGGATATTCACAAGAAAGTGTAATAACTACCGCAAGAGTAGCGTAACGCAACTTTCAACATCGCAGCCCATCGCAGGAAAATAACCCTGTGTCAACATGGAATCACAACAAGGCAGAAGCATGCGATAGTCACTAGATAATGCGTCAAATATCAGTCTGAAAACAAAACCTCGCCTCAAAATTGTGAAACACGAACGCTAAAAAAATGTAATGAGGCCAATCGTGGTACAAAAATCAGAGAAAACCAGCCTCAGCCTGCAAATCCCACACGTCTGGCAGGAAAAAGCACTATAAAATAAATAAATAAAAACATAAAAAGCAATTCAAACTGTGCTGTAACATGGATGCACCCGGACCAAGTGCAGAGGACAAGCCGAACCCCACAAGACCCATGGAGGTACTGCCAGGAACCCCGTGTTCTGGGAAGGGCTAGGACAAGCGGAAGAAGAAGACGGGGTTCAGTCCACAGGAAGACCGGATCATCGTACCGGAGGTGATAGAACACCATCAACAACTGTTCGGCACTTACACTGCGGCACTGGCAACCCAAACGGAAATATGGCAGGCCATCGTCACCAATGTGAGTGTTGAGGAGGTCTCCGGAGGAGGTCAAGAGGCCCTGGAATGAAGTGCACAGCCAAAACAAGGAGAAGCTCTCCGCCAACAGGAAGGCAGCAAGGGTGACTGGAGGTGGGAGTCAGCAGCCCAAAAACATGAGCTGTTTCACGAATCAACATGGAGGTCGCCCAATGCGGATAACATTGGTAAAGAAGCAGGTCACACTCTGACATGAACACATGCACTCAGAACCCATGCTGTACAATACACGCAGCAGACGAACAATGCACCAGGCCACAAAATCTCTCCGAGAGCACATATGACCCAAGTCAAAAACAAATCAGACCCCGAAAAGAACACAATTCAAAGTTACTCCACCTCAAAGGGAGAAGGCTACACAAGCTCAGAGCTGCAGCGGCAACTCCCCCACAATGCAGCAGACACACAGCAATCAGAGAACATCAGCAATGATGGCAATGAGGTACAAAGTGCAACACCAACACAATAGGTCACAGCTCACAACAGGTCCCGCACGTGCGTAGTAACTGTCCACTCACATCTGGCACTGCCTGACACTGTGATGATAATGCACAGGTACTACCACACATCCATCATGTAGTCGTAAAACACACCGACTGCCATCAAATAGCCAGCTCCACCAAAACAGGGACAATGTACATTGGCATGCAATCTGAATGTAAACATCTGCAAATCTTCCACATACATGTGTAACTCTGTTAACCTGCATCTCCCCTTTCACATTGCAGAGGGACAAACAACACCTCCTGCAGAGCAAACCACACTACACATCATTGATGATGAAGAGGACAACCTGCACATATGACAACACACCCTTCAATGGATAATGGACATCCTCCGCACCCCATCCCCAGGAGCAAGACAGGCCTGCTGCCTGAGGTGAGCCCACCACTTGCACAGACCACACAGCAGGAAACACACACCACCACGGTTGTCACCCAGCACCCCGGACTAATACATGGAATTACAACAACGTGTGTGGGGTTGAGTTGGCTGAACAGCTGCGGTGGGTTTTGAACTTGTGGCAGGCAAACTTGATGCCATACATGCATGTCTGAGTCCCATCAGGGGCCACATACAGTTACTATTGGATGCCCCATGTACGCACCATGCTCCACCACATACCTTGGCTGACCTCGCTGGGGCCATGAATCTAATATAAGAACTGTCTGGTCAGACAGGCGCCAGTGATTACAGCACAGAGTTGGTAAAATGTGAAGGTCAATGGAGACCATGGAGAAGATGTAAATCCAGTATTTGTAAAGCGCGAACAGCTACCCGAAGGCATCCCGGCGCTGGGGGCCGTCGGGAAGATTAAGCAAGCTATTGCCCAGAGTCACACGTTGCTGGGTTGACCTGCCGCCGGTGCTGGGGATCGAACCGTGAGCCCCAGATGCAGGCTGGAAGTATGTAAAAACACGGCTGGACACCAGCAAGTAGTATCTGGGAACCTCAATGCCCTGCAGTACTTCATCTTGCCATTGCTGACACTGAGCCAGTCCCAGATGACTGCAGCGGGAACATCGACACACTCAGCTCCGACCCCTGATGTATCCGTGGCACATAGTGATGCTGCCACATCACCTTTGTAGTCTGTTGTGTCAGTGGCACACACTGATACAGCCTTCATCCCGCCTCACACACACCTGACACACCGACACAGAACCCGTATCAGGGGACTAAGAAGGGGATGGGAATTACTGTGTGAGGAAGGAGGCAGTAGCATCCATCACTGCCATATGCCCTGTCCCTGCCTGGTTTTGACCTATGCATCATGCCCTGGGAAATACCTCCTACTGACCCTCAGAACACTCTGCAACATTTACCCGGACCCCGACATGGACTCCCATTTCATCACTGCTGGCCAATTACACAGCAATCTTGCTGCGGACTGCACTCTCCCACTTCCTAATCACTTCTTATTCCCCAAAGGACTCTGGCTGGTCCGCCACTGGGCTTCCATGTGATGTGGCCATGTACAACTCCAGCTCCTCAATCACCTGAATGGGAATACAACATTCTAAATCACACAGATGTCACACAAATGTGTCATTACTATGTTCACTCACGTATGGAAGTATGGCTGGATGTAAGGACAATGATTGCACATGAAGGTACACCATGGTAACTGATATCTATGTCTATCTCTATTCCAGATTTGAAGGTTGCCTTTCTCACCTTTGGGGGGTGATTGTGTTCTATTTGGATCGGACTCATAACACGGATCTACCCGCTGGTGCGCCTGATATCTGTGAGTTGCTTGGGGCACTACGGTCCTGTGACGCTCTCATGGCGCATTGGTTCCCCCGATGTTCCCTTGAGGCTCATGCGGCGTGGGGCCGTCCCTGAGCTACATTCTGCACACTAGTTGGGGTCCTCCACTTGGGTTGGGTCACTGGCATTCGACCGGGACTCCTGACACACCACCCTTTCAGTGTTCTGGCTACCTGCCAGGCCACTAGCTGTGACTTGCTCATTGAGTGTCCTGTAACATTCCACTATGCCTATAACTTCCTTTTTTCTCTGACAGGACCCAATCGGTGTCCTTTATAAACCGCCGCCTACTGTTGCAAGCAATTACTTGTTGACAGTATAGGTGAGTTCCATCATTGTCCTGACCACTATTGTCTTCACCATCTATTGTGCTTGGCATTGACTTAAATGATAAGATGTTCTAGTTTTCTAAGTACATTGAGCACACTATAATGGTAACTATTGCCAAGTTCACTGTCATACACTGCGTGATACAGTGACGACATTGTGTGTTCATATCATGTGTTTGTTCACCAGCACATCTGCCCTGTCGGACAATAGGGTTTGGATTGTTGAGACACTGTATGTTTACATAACCATGTATTTTCAACATATTATCCCTACCCATTTTTGTTCCACCCTATAGGTCAACAACCAGAGAACTGGGTATGTACAATTCACTTACCGTTTTAGTGTAGCTAGCGTTTCTTTGATCCTGAGGAAGTGCCCTGATCTAAATGACACTTAAGGCATGAAACATGTTGATCACCTGAGATCAGGGCACCCATGCATGCATCCCATGGGCCATGAGGCAACAGGCAGTCTATAGCGCCCCTTTTGTTACTTCACCGCCACCCTAACAAAAGTGGTCTTACCGCCATGGTTAGGGTTGCAGTGAGGAAACTTATAATAGGATTAGCGGTGCTGCGCAGGCACCGCCACGCATATTGCTGCCTCAAGACCACTGCGCCATTGTTGGGGATCGTGGATCCCTGGCGGTTGCGGTAGTTCGCTCACGATCTGACTGCTGTACTCGTAATACAGTGGTTGGGTCACTGGTGCAGCAGCCTCCGAGTGCCAATGCACCCCCACTATGAGATTGGTGTTCCGATGGACTGCCGAACTTGTAATCAGGCCCTAATCATTATAACTTGTTGATACCCCAATCCTATTCATTGAAGTGATTAGCTCTCTACTTCTGCACTTGTCATAAATGCATGGGCAATCATCATGTGCAGTAGAGTTTTCTTTTTGCTGTGATGTAATTAATAAAACATGATTTGGAAAAGACAGTACATTTGCTTAGCATAAGCCTGTCCGTTCAGGGGAATGTCTTCCACTTCTTCGCTTATATCTTTAAAGCCATCATCAATGTTGTTGACTTCTGTTCCAAATTCAAGGACTTTAGTTTGTAAGAGTTTTGCTTATATTAAACAATGATGTAAAAATGTTTAAGACAACATCAGACATTCGTGTTGACTCCCATGATTTGCAGAGCTCTCGGGCATCACAAAATGTGTCATTAAGTCCAAAATATAAATCTTTTAGGATATTTCTTAAAATGGTTCCTGCTAATTTTACTGCATCCTGTGATCCTATTCTGGCACTAAGAACTTCAGGAGTCCCATCAGCTGACAACACCATAGGTTTCTCATTCATTTTGTTAGACTTACAAAAACAAATTCTGTCATTGTAGATTCTCAGCAGAAAAATATTAATTACATTATTATGTATCAATACAGTTTCATAAATGTTGACCATTATTTTTCTGATCTCACTGAATATGAACCCATAGCCAGTGCTCAAGAGTGGCTTTAAAACTTTGTTTGCTTTTTCAAAGAGTGCAAACTTAACTAAAGCCTGGCGGTTATGTTGCTGATGTGAGCTCTTTGTAAATTCAAATGTTCAGATTTATGCATGCATGCAGTTCGGGTGGGCCTAAAAAGACACCGCAAATACATCACTTTGCTGTTTAGATCAGGTAGTCTGTTAAAAACTTTATCTTGGTAGACACTAACTTCAGATAAAAACATGTTTGCCCTTTTAGACTCACATACTCTGTACTGTGTGCTTTTTACAATCCCTGTGACCTTTGTTCTAGGTAAACCACAGATAACACATTGAAGATCCACTGCTTTCAGATTAGTTGTTAGAGATGGATGAGGCATAGCAATCGATCTTCTAAGCGATTTGGTTGACATCGCTTTCCCAGAAGACTCAGATTCTTGTTGTGATTCACTGGTTTCTGCTATTTTTTTCTTAATTTTTTCCAGGCTTTTTTCCATTGTATACGATTTGTCGCACCTGTTGTTACAATGATAAAATATTTGATCCTCTTCACCCATCAGTATCAATCTTTTGTGAACTTCATCTTGATGTATTTCTGCAGCATCTCAAACTCTATTCTGTTCAGCTGCAGTTGATGTTAGCTTTTCTTTCAAACTAGTTTAGCGGATTTTTCTTTGTTGAAGAAGTCCTCAGATTTTGTAGTTAGCAGCACTCTGCCAGGAGGTAAATACCCTCAGCTACCACATACTATGCTCATTTTTATAAATTTGAATCAATATAAAACCTAAAACAAAAACTAAATTTAAATAAAGTACCAATATGATGTCTAAAACACATCATTCTAGGCTGTGATTTTGGGAAATCGTAGATGTGTTGCCCTGATTTTCTGTCTCTATAAGTCTACTTGACTTCCGCAACCTTTGTTTTGACACCAAAATGAAGCACACAGGTTTCATGGTTTCTGAAGTATTACATCATCACTGCAACACATCCTCCATTTAAAACAATGTTGTCCAAACAAATTCGGCCCAGATTAGCAATATCCCCCCAAGCTAAATGTCTTCTCTAATGAACCAAAAACACAAATCAATAATGAAAATCTCTGGACAACAATTTTTTTACGGAGGTATATCAAGGGGTCAGGACCTAATTTAGGAATCTACCTCTTTTTGATCCTACGACATCTGGAGAGCTTTATGACTGAGCAACAAAGCAGATGGGACTTGTTTGAAATGACCATAATTTGCATAGGACCCGTCTTTGTTTGTCATAGGACTTTGTACTCATTACCCTACTAACCAGGCATAAAGTGCTTGTGCTTTCCCTTTCCAGCATGTTAAAATTTCGATACAACTGATTGGCACATTTAATTTACTTTGAAGTCCCTAGTACATGGGACTACATGTACCCTTGGCTTGTTAATGAAATACCACAAGTGACTGCAACATTTATTGTGCCCCCCTTAAAGTAGCACTATAAAAACCTGTCATTAGCCCCCCCCACCCCCACTGCAGCCTGTTTAGGCAGTTTTAAACTGCCATTTACACATTCCTTATTAAAATGTATAAGTCACTCCGAAAGTAGGCCTTAAATGCCCAGAGGGCAGGTACCATGTTATTTAAAAGTAGGACATATATATTTAATATTTTATTTGTCCTGGCACTTGAAAACCTGCAACGTTATTTTTCACTGTGGCAAGGGTGGCCCTCCTATAGACTTGCACTGGTTTACCCTATTGCAACTAATAAGTGCTAAATTGAATCTGGGAACAACTATAAATATAATTCAAGGGCTCATTTTAATAGTAATTTGAAATCCAATTTAATGATAAAGTCAAATTTTACATTATTGTTTTGGAAAAGCCACTTTTAGAAAGTTGCCTTGTTCCTGCCGAAATCCAGAATGTCTTTCTGCAAGTAGCCATCACTCAACTACTGACGGATCCCCTGTGGTGAGATGAGTATTGCTCCCAGCCAGTGATCAAATGGCCCTACTCGTGCGCAGGGAGTTTCCATCTTTGACAGGGTGGACTGGAGTGCTGCACCTGATCCCTTCATGAGCTTCAAATATTGCCTACCTTGTCACTGGTAGATGACACTTACCCATAGACATGCCTCCCCTTTTTCTTTCTTGCCATGCTGGCTCCAAACCTAGTGTGAGGGGCAGCTACCCAAAATTGTTTTAGGGGGTGGACGAAGGATTGCCCCCACCCACAGGGTGGCACTAGATATCAAAGTGGCATCCCTAGACTTTCTCCAGAACATAGCAACACAAACCAATGATGGAGAGAATACTGAACACTGTAAAACACTTCCCCCAGTCACAGATCTGGGTTCCTTGATCACTGTGCCACTGGATTCAAGCTAGCTATATGGGTGATACCCCTTAACTGGGATGCTTGTTTCCGTTCCAAGGAGGCCCTGCCTGGCAGTTTGCGCTGGACTGTTCCCATGGGGACCAGTTTCAAGATTGATTTGCATATGGCCTGGTCTAAACTGAGATGGCATGGTGAGCAAAAGAACAATGGATTTAACCCAGATCTCTTAACTGGGTGTGAGTATTTGAAAAGTTTCAGCACTCCGTCTATCATCTTGTTGTGTCTCCTCAGAACATTCCTGGACCTCGGAAGAATCACTGACTGGATTGCCCTTTGAAGAACCTGGATGAAGATTGAACCTGCTTGTCTTAAATCCAGGACTTTAGAATTGACTCCAAGAGTCAGTTGACTGACCTCCTGTTTGTGGTGCTCTACCTCTTTACACCTTGCCCTGGCTCCAAGCTGCTGCAAAGACAATGTAGAGGTGACACACCCTTTGAGTGAAGGCATAGCACAGCCTATTTAGTGCAAGTGGGTATGTGTCCAGCTCTGTCCTCCCTCCTGCCAGAAGATGCCCCATTCTGGCACACCTAATCCCTCTATTGTGTGACTGTCTGGGAGAAATCCACAAAGTCTGACTTCAGTTACACCCAGTCGCATGACCCAAGACAGAGAACTGAGTATGTACAATTCACTTACCGTTTTAGTGTAGCTAGCGTTTCTTTGATCCTGAGGAAGTGCCCTGATCAAAATGACACTTAAGGCATGAAACATGTTGATCACCTGAGAGCAGGGCATAAACCACTAGATACATTGTGACTAGTCCTTTGCCCCTCTCACTCTTTTATATTAGGCAGTTTACCTTCTTAATAAACTGTTGGCTAAGACTAACTGACCTCTTTTATACTCACATCCCTTCACATATACACACACGTGGCCCCTCACCCCTACTGCACCCACAGACAGGAACAAAAGATCCCTGATAAAGAGCCCCGGTCTGGGTGCCCGTCTGGTATTGCAACGCCGACCTGACAAGGGGCAGGCTTATATGATGAAGCATGACACCTAGCTTGCTGGGTGTGTGAGAGCCCTAGTTCTGACAAGGAGAACTCCCTCTCCTTTGCATACACAACAGTGGTCTTCAGTGACTCACTTGTCTCTACAGTTTCCTCCATCCCCAGCTCTAATCACAGAGGAACTTTGTAATCTCGTTCTACACGACTGACATCTATGCCCATGTGTATCCCTGAGACACATGGCAAATTGGATGACTGTGAGTACTAGCTGTGTCCCCATTGCACATCAACAACAATCTCACGACCCCCCAAGAAAGCACACGTTCATGTGTTGAGTAGGGCTGTGTGTAAGTGTGACCAAATCGATAGCAGGCCAGGAGTGGTGTCCTATATCACATGTGACAACAGAACTTCACGACGCATACCTCCTTACACACATCTGTGTGGACATATTCTGTTATGATATATGACATTGCTCCACATGGTCAGAGGTTGGACACCATACTCACATTGCTGAAGTCACGTAAGTGCACATGTCGGCCAGCACCTATCTCAAAACAATGTCTGGCTCACAAAGGTTGAGCTTGCAAAAGGGACACACCCTCATTGCACGTGCGTCAGTCAGTTCCTCCCGATGCTCATTGTGGCACACGAGTGGACAATCAAATCAACACACCTCACAGTTAGACACTAGAGGGGTGGCATAGACTTTATTGGCAGGTGCATGTCAGTACGGACGAGGCAATGGCCACAACAGCTGGGACATGCTTAAGACACTTACATGTCGAGGTTCAAAACATGTTGGTGCCAAAATGGACAACAATCATCACGGATGGCAACGCTCCCAGCCCACCTTACCTTGCTAGATGAGTCATGTGTTGTTTGGTGCCTGCCCATTGCCTCGTGTGAGGGGGCATGACTCACTGCCCATGGGATTTGCATAGTGCTCTGCCACTGGAGTGCACGATTGTCTGCTTTGCTGACAGTGATCAGGTGAAAGGGTCCGACAGGTTCACATGTCGTGCTACATTGCCATGTGTGTGCTCTCCCCCAGCAGTGTGTCCGTATTGGCAATGTTGCCACATGACGCTGTGTTTCTCCGACCATGGACCTGCATCACCTTGCACAGGTGTGTGTTCAGTACTCGCGTTCTTCCACGCACATGCATCCAGAGTCTGGATGATGGTACAGGTGTCCTCTGTTGTGGTGGGATACGTGAGCAATCACCTCATTTCAACAAGGTTTTGGGACCTGTGCTGTGGGTAACAATTGGATGTGGCTGCACAGCTTCATGTGCAATGTGTTCCAATAGAATGTTGATGTCGTGTTCAAGGAACACCAGGGTGAGCCAATCCATTAACTGGTCCAGGCAGGTGTGGTCAGCCCAAGCTGTTTCACCAATTTGCAAAACAGCCCAATAGGGGAGAGCCTCGATGTGGTCACTGCACACGAGGAATTGGGCAATCTCCCATGCACAACTGCCATTACATACGCAGTATGTCAAGGCATCCCATGCACGGCTGTCTCGGTTACACTCCTGTTCTTGATCTAACAGGGGAAGCGGACACAAGTCAGATTCCAATTCATCTACGGTTGTGTTGGATAGGCAGACATCCATGGGACACTCGAATGTGCATGTTCGGCAGTGGAACCAGGGCTGGACGCATGTGACGTAGGCAATGCGGAAGCTGAGCCGGTAACTGATCCACAGCACTGCCAGTGGCACTGCGCCCAGTAGATGCAGCATACGTGCACGGTACTGTTCCACGTGACGGGGATTGTGCATGTGCCCAGTATGGCCCACCATTGTCTTGGTGTGTCTCGTGGAACCGGCACTCTTCTGAACTGCAGCAGTTGTGTGGAGGATATGCCACAGCTCTGAGCAATGATTCGAATGTGTGTGAAACATTGGGCTGAATGGGTTGATGTTTCCGTGAGTGTCAAGGGCATCCCATGCGGAGGTACCTCAGGCAGGGGCTTCTGTGTGTGGGGTGTAGAGAAGTCGGATAGTTTATTTGTGCAATGCGTGTTGTGGGAGTCGTCCTCATCTGTCATGGCACCTCTCTTAGGGTGTTCCAGGCGCCCTCTGGACCAAGGTCAGAGGTGCAGGTGTCCTCCCTCCTTCTGCATTGGAACAATGGAGCTTTCATCCCTAATGTTTGTCTGACAACTACTTGCATTTTCGGAATGTGATGTGGCTTTGACGCTGAGATTGGGACACAGCCTTGGGATCATGGTATACAGATGCGATATACACACATACATGTTGGCCTGTGGTGCCCTGCAAGGCCTTCCGCTGCTTGTGCCATCTCACTCCATCTCTCTCCCTCGCTCTCTCCCTCTCTTTCCTTTCTCGGGCACATGGCACACCTTCTTCTGTTGGCTTTAGTCTTCCAGGCTGTGTCCTACGGATTGTTCAGTGAGGACCTGCTAGGAATGTTTTGGCTTTTGTTTGTAAGGTGTTTTTTGTTGGTGCTTGCATTGCTGTATGACTGATTCTCCATTTTCTGGCCATGCATGTATGTTGATTTTGCTGCTTGTGCATCATTAGGCAAAATATGTGCTTTGGGATTTGTGATGTTGGTGTGCAGTTTCTTAGTCCGGGGTTGGGGGTGGGCACGGGGGGTGGGGTGTTCCGGGCCTGGGTGTGGTGTTGGTGGGTGTTGTGGCCCTCTTGGTTGTCCATGCTGCATGTTCAGTTGTTGGGGGGCATGTTTTAATTTTCGACTGCTAAAGCACCTTATTGCCTGTTTTGTGTTATTTTCGTGGTTCTGTCTGGTCGTTGTGAATGTTGTGGTGTGGTGTTGTCACGGCTTTTGGCACGGGAACGCCTACTCTGCATCTCATTTGCGATAGTTGTGGGGGTCCTTTGTGGCAACGTTTTTTGCTGCTGCCATCAAGGGTAAACTGGTGCTGTGGGCTGTTAACACCAGCTTGTGAATGGGGGTACATTTATCACGACTTTGGCTGTGCTAAAGTGCAGTTAATTTGGCTCTAGGTCCTTGTGAATAAGCCCCTAAGTGTTCCTGAAAGGTAACCTAATAATGATTTGTTACTCACTTCTGCTACTCAGAAACAATGCATGATTGAATAAGAAGGGGAATAAAGGTAAAAAAACTTTTTTTTTAATTTTGTCTCCCCTGTGTTTAATATGTAGGTCATATTAACTTGCTCGAGAGCAACACCTGTCTGTAGACCAGATCAAAATAATTCATAAGTGAATACAGCCATTGACCATTGAGTATGTTAAGAGAGAAACCACAGAGCCCTTGCAGTGGACTGGAGACACGAAGTGAATATTCATGCACATGAAGACAGCTTCTATCTTGCCTGAAGATAGCTCCATTATTCTATCCCTTTACTTTGCATTGTCATGAATGAAATGGTTGCGCCATAGGCGCATTGGTGCATTTTCATTCAGAAACGGAGAAACCCATTGCATATTTTTCTTCCATTCTCACCGTCTTAGCTCCAGCTGCCCTTTTTTGCTTAAGGTCTGTGGCTAAAGCTCCCCTTCTCATGGATGCTTCTGAAATCCCTATTTTGAGTTCTACTGTGATAGTTGCTTTACCATATTTTGTGCCTTTTTATTGCTCACAACGAAAGATCACCTTTTATCCACTTCACAGTGACCTCAATAGAAGTATTTGGTGCTCTCTGCCTCATCATATTAGTCCAATGTCCATTCCTGAACTCCTGTCTAATGTCTACTGTACAAGATAGAGAGCCTAATGATTGTTACCAAACATTTGACTAAATATGTGATTGATCTTTCTGGTGTGCCATCCTCAATAGTGAACTTGTTTAATAGGTAGATGGATCAAGTCTCATAAATGATGTTGGAAACCTTGTTGCTGGATATGCTGAATGCACAATCTGTGAGCTGGTAGAGAGTTGACATCTGCTTCAGGTCCACTCTGCTTACATAGCCAAGGTTGTTGCTCTCACAGAGTGAAAGAATTTTGCTTTCACAAAATGTTGTCAATGTATTTAATGATTCTAATGATACATGTAGTGTGTCCCATCAGTTTGGGCTAATAAGGATGCAAAGGGATATTTTTTCTTCTTCTGGAACCCCCATGAGAAACAGGATCATATTTGTTGGATGGTCTCATGTTCCCATGCAAAGTTGCTGTTGATAAATGTACTGCTCACCAGTTACCTCAAAACAAAGTGTCATGAGATAATGAAGTTGCTGAGGACGTTCATGGAGCCATAAATTTGCTATGTACAGTGTACAAACTATAGATGTCCCTACACCTATGCTTAAAGATCACTCTTTGTTGCAGCAGCAGGAATCTGAAAATGATAATCAGTAATGGGTGAAGTAGAACTATAAAAGGGACCCTGGCACAGCGTGGCAGAACAAAACAGGTGGAGTGGAGGCCTCAAAATGCATTTTCCCCCCAACTTTACATATTTGAATTGTGGCCTTGCTCATGTTGGAAGGCACTGTATGATATGCACATCATGCTGAGTCATTTGGTAAAGTCGACCAATACAATAGATCTGACATGAACAAATTGGCCAAAATCTGAGCAAAGACTCACATTAAGTGGCATGATGCACTATCTCTGGCACTCTCGTCAATGTGAGCCATATAACTTGGGAAGACTAAATGAAGCTCCTCATTGTCATCATGGGCCACCCTATACTACTTGTCTTGAACCTACCTCTCCTGCTGCTCTTGACTGCATCTGAAAGATGATATGGTTCTGCAATACTGCAGACAATTGTTTTGCTGTCTCTTCAGTTTCCATTCTTAGGTTTGTGCAGTCCTGTCGGAGTGTCCGACTGAAACCTGACACCACCTTCAGCCTGGTGAGTGGATCCCTATCCAGGTCCACAACTGAAAGTCTGCCTTGCAGGCCCTGTGAAAGGGGGCATATACAATTCATCTTACTATGAGCACAGCTGCGAAGTGCCATGGGGTTCCTGCCCGAATATATTCTACACACTGCAAACTGATCTTGGAATATCTAAACATCAGCTCATATACCCCTATTGTGCCTCCTGCTACTGCTCATCCCTCTAATTATTTCCCAGCTACAATGGACCAATAAACAGCAAGGCTGCTGGGAGAAGCTTCAATGTCTTAGTCTATGAAGCCTTGATTGCCTCAGGGTTCAGGCCCGCCTTCTCACGTTATCAGCTCACTCTGAGGTAGCTGTCAGCCCTCCTGCTATCGAATATTGCAGTGGGTCTGTCCAGCGACCTTCTCATGATCTTTATTGTTTGGGCCATGGTGTGCTACTATATTGAAATGAATGGTAGTAGGTGCCAGGAAGTAAACTGCACCCTTCCTACTGCCCACCCATGGGACCGTCGCTCAGTGTATCACAATTGCAGCTTTTTTAAAGACACTGTCTAGTCCTCAGCCTTTCTTCCTGTTGGAGTGTGGTCATTATCCTCTTTGAAGAAGCAACCTGCCTTGATGTGTTTTTTATGGTAACCATCCTGTCAAGTGAGACACCATTTCTGTCCTGATTCCCCTAGATAATGCTGGCTTCTATTTCCCCAATGAGAGTATTCTACCTCCTACCAACCATCTTGCTGACACTTCTTGTGGATCGAGAAATGGAAGTGGGTCATGAAAGGCAGAGTCTTGATAGGACAGGATTGGTGTGACATTATTCTCCATGCCTACCTGATTAAAAGACAAGATTCCTTCTCTGATCCAGCACATAAACTACCCATTTCTGTGCCATCCTGCTCCCAACTTCTGGCTGGTCTGATTCCCAAATCATTTGAAATTCTCCAAGGTTTAATAAATATATAACAGATTTAGCAATTTATGTTAATTTAACAATGAATGTGCCCTCTTTCTCTGAGACAAGAGTCAATGATTTTACTTGTTGATAAGTCTAGAAATATTAAGGTTCAAAATCAGCAAAGAGCCTCAAGTGTATTTCCACCCAATTCTAATGGTGCATACTTGATGAAGGGGAAAAGAAGCAAATATCCACCAAAGAAGCACTTTCTTCATTTAATTAAGAGTGAGTACCTTTGTTTGGTAGAGATTCAACTCTTTGTTGCCTCCTCTTCCTCATAAGATGATTACTGTTGTCATGAAATCCAGTGTAATGATGTTTGAGGACCAAACACATTGCTGAAATCACATATACCTAGGAATACTGAAGACATTACCTCCTAGTTCTTAATCTAGCTGTTGCGTGGAATATGTACTAAATATTCACACTATGAGATGGCACTTACTAATCAGCAAATAAAAGAACTCCTGTTGGGTGGACATTTGATGCTAAGCTCATCTCTTCTCTTCTTGGATAATATATAGAAAGGTTTCATTTCTGGCATAGATGTTCAAATCACAGAAATGAAATCTCATTCGGAAACACAAACATAATCATAGTATGTGCCCCAACTGATGCTCCACTTTGATGTAGCTGTAGTGTAGACTGTGCAAAAGCTATTCTCCCAATCAGGTAGCACTTAAAATAAATCAGGGGGCAGGTATGGTAATTTGAACATGCAGGGCAGGTGGTAGGGGCTGTAGAAGGGCAACAGACCATGTAGAGCAGGTAAAAAGGGAAGTGGAAGCACAACAGACTACCAAACGTCAGGAGGGTGGAAGGAGGAAAACTAATAGGGAAAACAAGGGGTAGGGAATAAGGGAGCAGAGGAAAGGTAAGCAAGCTGACCATGCAGGACAGAGCAGAGCATCAGTGGCTAAACAATGGACAATGCAGTGCAGACAACAAGGTGTAGTCGCAGAACAACAGACAATTGAGCGTAGGAGGTAAGGGGCAGTGGCATGAACCTCTTTGATGCTCATGGTGAGCTCAGCTCATCATGAGGCACAGTGGAGCTGTGCTCATAATGAGCTGAGCTCATCGTAACGGGCGTGGAACGCCCACGCGGGGCTAATTCCCCTCCTGTGCGGGCGTTCCATTGAGTGGGCGGAGTCATGAGCACAGCTCCGCTGTGCATCATGACGAGCTGGGCTCGTCATGAGTATCGCGGCGCACGGCCCCCCCCCCACGCCGTGGGGGAATTAGCCCCGCGGCGAAGGGGTTAACACAGAGAATGGAGGGCAGGGCAGCAAGCAGACCACCAAAGGCAGCCAGCAGTGGCAGTGACCGCGCAACAGACTATGCTGGGAAGACGGTAGGGACAATAGCAGCACAATGGACCATGGAGAGCATGAAGAAGAGGACAGGGGCACACACACAGACATTAGGATAAGAGGAAGGGGTGCAGGGCAGGAGGTGACCAGGGAGGCCAGATTGCAGAGGACAGGGACATGCAGATGGAAAAAGGAATGCATGTGGGATGAGACGGGCAGCAAGCTGGCCACGGATGGCAGGGAGGCATGGTCAAAGGCAGAAAACTGACAATGAAGAGCATGAGGGAGGGGCAGGGGCACACAGAAAGAAAATAGCGAGCAGGCGGGTAGTGTCAAGTGTAGGGGCAGCAAGATGACCATGTGAGGGCAGGATGTGATGGGTTGGCCACCTGTAAATGAATGGCCTGAGCCAGCCGTCCACTGCTTACAAGCAAAGATCTTGCGCAATGGAGATGTTGACTGAATATGGTTAATAAAAGCTGAAATTCACTAAAAAAGCATAGATGAAAGAGACGTTACAAGTAGGTATGAACATTTAAAGTCACATTATAGTTAGGTATAATAATATAATCTTAGTTAATGTTTAAAAAAAATTCACTGAAATAAACAAAGTGATGTTATAGTTAGGTGTTGAAAATTGTCAAAAACTAATGTTTCAAAACAAATTGAAATGTACTAGTTATTGTACAGTGAGCTAATTATAACTTGTGCCCCACCATGCTCTGCTTATTAGCTTACATATTGCACCAGTCATGGCATAATAAATGACATCACTGAAGACACCATTCAAACTACTGCTCCTCAGATTACTCTGTAAACCACTAGATAAAAAAGGTAATAAAGTTCCCACAATCATATACATCATAGATTGACTGTTTCTTCATGTGCGCACATACAAAATAGAAATAGTGTACCTGCAATGATACTTTGCAAGTTAAAGTGCAGTATGAAATTCGTATTGTTAACCAAACATAAAATGAGGAGAAAAACTTAGGTTTTAATGAGCCAAAACAGCCATGTTCTGTGAAAGATGGCCAAAACATGAGCGAGAACACCTTTGATAGTGATATACCACAGAAAGGTACAAGCCCAAAAACAGAAAGAAAAACAATAAAAAAACATGTTTTTCACCATTAAAATATTAGAATTATTATCTTATAACATTCAATTAAAGTGTAATCATGGAGGTGGAAATGATTAACGTTATATATAACACAGTGAATCAATTTAAAAACAAAACTCATTGAACGAATCAATGTAAAGACAAAAATATACAAAGATTTTTATAAATCACAAGAACCATAGGACATCTGGAGTTTGGTTGAACATTAATTTCCACAGCACTGATCTCTGATTAAAGAAACTCCCAAGAAACTCATGAAATTTCAATTAAACAGCATCTACATTTCAACTCAGATCTCTATTAAATTAAATTAAAGGAACATGAATAATTTAAAACTTACTACATGATAATTTAAAACTTACTACATGATGAGGTTACCACAAATTGCAATGAATATTGAGTGTAACACAATAATATGACACATTTAGACTACAATACCCAGACAAGCCTCCTTGTTGGCGGGGAAGGAAAAGTGATTTAAGGAAACATACTAAAGACACTTCCCTGGTTTTGGGTCCCCAGGCCTCACAGATGCTCGGGGAGGGGGCTGCATGCCCCTCCCTTTGTTAAAAAAAGCCCGGGAGAGAGTCATGTAACCACTCCCACAATATTTTTTAAAAAGGCTTCTGCTATGTCATGCGACTTACCGGCGGGGAGTTGGCTGTCCTGGCCCGTTCTTGTTTTGTTGAGTCTGCACAGAAGCATGGCCTTCCAATATCTTCTTTGATCAACAAGATTTTGGATGCCCACAAGTAATACGTTGTGGGCTTTTCAGTTATGAGAAGAGGCCAAGTCCCACTTTCACATCATTGACTGTTTGCTTAGGGAATTCTTTCAATCTGGTTATACAACTATTTTACCAACATTCTTTCAGCAAGGATGACCCTGTTGAATAATCACACATAGAATGGGAATTAAGCAGCAACACAGTGGTTCACTGAAAATTCACGGGGACAGTAAAGGAATACTTTTAGGTTGCTTGGAAGCAATTCACGCCACTAGTTTAAACTGCTCAATTAAAAATAGAGAACTAACGATGTGTAAATATGCTTCCACAAGGAAATCTAGCTCGGAAATACCCTAAGGTTTCACTCAACACTGCTTTGCTGGAAGCCTAACCCTAAAGGAACACTCCAGATAGGTTACTGGGTTACCCTTGTGAGTTCCTAGTATATGGTACACCAGGTACTCAGGGCATAGGTACCCAAGAGGCCTACCAGGGGCTGAAGCATGTATTATGCAAACCCCTGAGAGGCCTTCCAAAATGGCACCACAGGGCTGCTACTGCAGCCTGGGTAAGGTGGTGCATGCACCCCTTACTAATATATAGGTTACCTATATCTACCTTTAATCACTGACATATATAAGCCTATCGGTCACTCCTATGGCAGGCCTTATCAATCCTGAAGGCAGAGTGCTTAGTTTTGTGTGAGAGGGTGCCCATGCATGAACTGGGCCCCACTGCAGCTTTCGGAGACTATTCTCTGAGGCTGTTCAGTGATGCAGCCAGACCATATACTCTCAAGTGCATTATAACCACGCGGTAAATGATAACTTTGGAATGGCTGCATGGAAACATGTTATGTTTGGTGTCAAACACTTTGGAATCCTAAACACCCCGCCAGTCCTGGCGGTGGGGGTAGATTTCCAACCTTCTAGAGGGAGAGACATGTAACCACTGGTCTAACCGGTAAAGGTTTAAAAGAGCCCTGGCATCACAAAATGGATGCTGCAGACACGAGTCTGGCCTCCTGCTGCTGACGGAAACTCCAGCAGGGGAGACCAGGACAATAGGTTTCCTGTCACAGGGAGGTGTAACCATCTCCCAAACAGGCTTTAGTGTATTGGGGCTGGGTGGGTGCACTCTGAGAGTGCTTTGAAGTCTGCACTGGGGGCACATTTGGTGTCCCTGTGCATAGCCCAGTTCAAACTAGTTGCAGGGGCTACCAGCCCCTGCTCTGGTGCAAAACTGGTTAAAGGAAATGGGAGTAGCCACCACTCTTTCCAGACCCTGCCATAGGTGGGTTCCCAGAGTATGTCCAACCCCTTTTCTTATTATAAGCTAAGGAAACCCTGGCAATAGATCTTTAGATTAAGCCTGGACTAAACTCTGAAACTGAATCCTGGACCTTTAAAGCTCTTCTAAAGACTAGAGGATGCAAGAATCTCACTTGGGGTCAAGGAGTGACTCTCCTGTTCAAACAGGCACCAAGTAAGCATTTGCCGGTGTACATCTCCGAAGCTCCCACCGGACTCTGAAGTAATTGCAGCCCAGGAAGAAGATTTCCAGACTTCACGAAGGCCGACCAGAGTCTCCAGCAAAAGCTGAGACCCGCAGCCCTCATGAGTGACATGGAATTGGAACCCCTGGACACTGTGCACATTTGCTAAGTGCATTCACTTCCTGAGCTTTCCTGAAGTTGTGCTTTGTGTTACGTGTAGCCCAATTCCTGAGCATCATTTGTACCAAATATTGTGGGTCTACACTCCATGAGTGTTCCATGAGTTTGCTTCTTACATTTCTGCTTGAGGCTCCTTTGCGATCCCTGGTCTGTCAAATGGTGGTTTCCCTCCAAGGTCACTTTACTTTTGCTTGGGCTTCCCTGGTTGCTCCGGACATGCCCTGACTACCTACCAAGTGGTGAGTCCTTCAGACCTTGCTGGTCTGCACAGAAGCCTATCTCTGCTTTCTGCGTAGGTTGCTGTTGCCAAGGCTTGTTGGGTCCAATCTAGAAAACGACAGCGCAGCAGTCGACATCCTTTGTGGGACAGCTTGAATCCAGAACCTGGTTGTTGTTGACGCCTCCTGGTCCTCGTGGCTGTAGAGTCAAGCTTCACCTTCTTCATCTAAAATCATCCGACATCGGTGGGCATTCCACTATTGCGCACCGGGTCACTGGCAAGTGCCCAGACTCCGTCCCCTCTGCTTTCAGGTTCTTCTCATCTCTGATCTAGGCTTGGATCACAGCGGACACTTTCCACTTGGACGCCACCAGCACTTTGCAGCAGATCGCCATTGAAAACGACGACGAAACCCGACACGAAAAGACACCTATGCACCTAGCTTTCCTGGGTGAGGTAACTTGAGTACTCCGGTGCACCGGTGGGTGTTGACTCTAGAACCCTCTAGTTCTAAAGGGGTTTGCTCCAAGTCCTCTTCTAAGTGTCCTTTATCTGTAAAATTCCAACTGTGACTTTCCCTATAGAAGTTAATGGTGATTTGCAGCCGTGTTTAGACACTGCACGCGTCCCCGTGGGTCCCCTGTGTCACTACCTTGGGTGGTTCCTGGTGGCCCCAGCGGTTCTACAGGCTCTAGACCTTGTATCTATGCAAGTCGCGGTTCTTATACCACTTTCTTGATATATGGATTGGTACGCCCCTAGGGCTCAACGTATATTGTGCTAATTTACAGTGTGTTAATAAGTTTACTGAATGTACTTTTGCCTCTAGCCTCATAAAGAGATTAGTGGGATGGGTTTAGAATAAATACATATATTTTATATTTGTTTGTTTGTTTGTAGAAGGCTTTATTTCGATAAAATGTTATCTTAAAAAGCATCACAATAAAAACAATCTGACGATACAAATTTCACAAGATAAAACTAATAAGGAATGATCATACACAGTATACCATCCAGTAATAAAAAATTTGATAACACATTAGGATTAAGAACTGATTAAACATTATAATCATTTATCTTTAAGCCTTCTTGCTCTAATAATCCATACCCAGCTAAGAAATTTGGAGATGGCACAAACGTATATTAGCCGAGTATCTAACATGAGGATTCGTAAGGCCATAGAGTGAGACCTAGTACCCATATTCCTGCACACTGGTTTTAGCCACCTAGATCTCGGGAGTTTATATGCAGTGCATTCGAATAAGATATGGGGCACTGTTTCCAAGATCAGCGGAAAGAATGGGCATGAGCTAAGGGTACTTGGGGACACGCTCCAGCGTGCTGTAAACTCACCAAGAGGAAGGGTGCCAATCCTAAATTTAAAATACAACATGCGATCCCGCGGTTTGGTAATAAAATCAAAATAGGGCTCTAAAGAGGGTACATCCTTTAAAAGAAGATAGTTAGAAACAATCCTACCATTTTTTGGATTAGAATATTTTTTATTATACACCCAGCTCCAGTAAATCTGCTTCAATTGGGATTTTGGCACAGCAGATCGAGTTGTCCATGCCTCCCCCAATCCAAGCTCAACAAGTAAGGATTTTACATTACGCAGCAAGCTAATTTTTGTCCAGCCAGACATAGACAGAATTTCTGCCAGCCCTTCCGCATAATAAGCAAGTTCCGGGACTCGCCATAGACGTGACCAAAGTAACAATGGGCGGAGCTGGGCCTGGTCCTTTATTGGAAAATTCCCCAAATCATACAGTACCGGAATCAAAGGTGTACTTTGGGGAAGGGACAACAACGACCTAAAAAATGTATTCTCTGACTGGGTAAGCTGGACAATGTTACAGGCACCCCATAATTCTGCCCCATACAGGGACCCACTAACTGCTCTTGCGTTGTAGATCTCTACAATGGGGGAAATAGGTTTTGTTGTAGAACTATGCTGTTCTTTGAGAAGTGTGCCTGTTACCCTTTTAAGAGAGAGGACCATTTTGTTAATATGAGGGCCCCAGTGCATTCGATCGGAGAGTCTGATGCCCAAATAATCGAATTCTGCCACCCTATCCAGCTGCACACCGTTCAGGTTTGGCGGAATTCCCATTTTTTTTGCCGGATTTAATACTAGATATTTGGTTTTACCGGTATTAATTACCAGTCCCCTAAGTGTACAGAACACATAGAAGCTATCGAGTAGCTTCTGCAAGCCCACTGGGGACTTCGAGATGAGGAGGGTGTCGTCCGCGAATAGCAGGGTCGGGATACGTTTACCCGCCAGGGAGGGAGCATCTGCAGGTGTTCTTAGCAGATGCTCCACCACTCCATTAACATAAAGTGAAAATAGAGTGGGGGCTAGCACACAACCCTGGTGGACGCCCCTACTCACAGCTATTCTAGATGTTTTTTGGCCCTGGCTACCCCACCTCACCTGGGCGAAGTTTCCTTCGTGAAGCTTGATTAGGATACTCAAAATGTATGTATGCATACCCAGGTCCTGCAGAACACCCCATAAACTCTGCCTCGGCACTAGATCGAAGGCAGTCTTCAGGTCTATTGTGGAAAAGTAAATTTTGCCATGTTATATGTGCCTACGTGTTCCCCACCTTATGTTATATGTGCATGATCAATATGCATGTATTCCCCTCTGATCGATTAAAGACGCAATTACAGTTGTGTCCATCTCTAAGTATGCCAGTTTCCAGTCTTCATGAAAGCAACGAATATTAGGCCTATGTAAACCTACATTGCCGCGTTTTACAGTGTGCACGTTAATCCATTGAATTGTCCCCGTTTCTAGGCCTCAAAAGGGCCCGGACTCAGATTCAGTTCCTGTTTCCTGAACCCTCTCCGAGGAGCGATACAGCCCCCACCTGTATCCCTGACCCTTAGCTTACTTTCATGCCTCGCAGTGCCCGGCCCGGCCTGGCTCTGCCTCCCAGTCTGCCAAGAGTATGTTATGTTTCTAGTTATCAGTCCAGCCCTCCTTCTCTGCATTCCTAAGCTACTGAATCGCATCAATAGTTTCCGTCATGGTCTAGCCTTTATGTCTCCATGTAAGAGAAATACTGTATTTATATTCATAGAATATTCCTCACACACGCACTACATATAGAATTATGCATGCACCAGTCTTAGTATCTATTAGCCTTTACCCTGATAACTTTTGGATTCTATCAACATGTACTATAAACACCAGTTACTAGATATGCCTAGGTACATGTCGCTCTGACACTCCAGACTTTAGTCTCCTCTTCTAGCATAGAAGTCATAGCCCCCAGTTCTCCCTGGTAACACGTCATTGCCAGTTTGCGCGCACCACTAGGTTAAAGGTCCCAGCTGCCCAGGTAGCCCCCTCCATGTTTCCGCCCCATTTATGACATATTCTGTTACGTTTACATCACATGTCTATGTATACGCCCTGTACACGCCTCTTGTTGCACCCACTTTATGCCTTATCTTTCGCGACTGCTACAAACCACGCCCACTGTACGCCTACTGTATTGAATGTAATGTATTTGTTTAACTATAAATATTGTGCACTGTTATTAAAAGTCACCCCTTATGCTCCTATTCCTGCCCCCGGCAGCTGCCATCCCATTCCCATGCAGGCTGTCCTGTTCCTGTCCTTTATGCCTGATTAAAGCCTGTAAACTCCAGCTACCTCGAATCTTGACTCTTATTTATTGAGCTACCCGTTTATTGATTATTCTGAAAAATAGATCCGGTAATTAATTATTTATTTACCACATAATGGCGCCCGAATAGGGACTTGCCCTTTCCCCACGCGCCGGAGAAGCCACGTAGGCCCCCTGATCCTCTGCAGCCGTGACGGAACCATACCGTGCACGTGCAGATATTTCTGCTTCAAGTATCCCTCAGGCCCACGGAGGAGACGGAGGATGCGGTCCAGCGTCCAGACGAGGCGGTGGAGGAACGCGGCGAGTCCCGACCAGAGCCCAAGCCGAGAGTCCAAGGTCCGAGGTATCCGGAGGCCCACCTGTAACTGAAGTCCGAAGTTCGTCCGTCCGTCGTCGTAGCAGTCCAGTCCGAGGCCTTCCGTTCTTGCTGCCCGGTGAGTACCGTTGCTGGGGAGTATCTAGACAGGGTCAATTGATTTGTCTCTGGTCCGTGGGTTTGGGTACACAGATCCAACACGAAGTGTTCACCTAGGTGGACGCGGGTCCTGACGTGTCTCTTTATGGGACCGGTAAGTTTCGTGCTGTTTTAGCAGTGCATCTAGTCATTCTAGTAAGTTTCTGTTCTAGTAAGTTCTGTTCTCGAGAAATTCATGTGTTTCTGTTCTCAGTATTCCAGGTAAATATTCTGTCCGAACTGTTATTTTAAATGTTATTTCATGTGTTTTCCATGTCGTGGTATGAGTGATTTGTTTTTAGTTATTACTGTGTTTATCGTGTATTGTATTGTGTCCAGACTCCAGCCTAAATTATGCCTTTGTTCTCGAAATTACGTCAGTTAAGAACTAGAAAAGGTCTGCTAGAGGAAGCAGTTCCTGTCCCGCCTAGGGACAGTCCAGGTCATTTTATGTATCATAAGCATGGCATAAGTGCCATATTATATCTAGACTTATGGGTAGAGTACACCAAGGAATTAGAAGAGAAATATAGATGGCCCGTATCAGGTACGTGGGATGCCGAGTGCATCATGCGAGTAGAAGAAGCATTATGGAAAAAGAAAGCCAGACAGTCCCAGAAAGATGCCATCGAGTTATGGCGCAAAGAATCTCATAAAAGAACCGAAAAAGAAATCAGAAAGACAGAATTAAGTAGGGAATCCTCAGAAAGAGCCCAAGAAAGGGAATTAATCGAAATAGGTGAACGAGTTAAAGCCGAACAGTCAGACAGACAGAGAAATGCCCTTATTAAGGGTATGTATCCTCTTCTTGCCGAGGGCTTGCCGAAAGCAACCCCGGAAGCACCATGTAATTTTCCGCCGCCATTAGTTCCGATTAAGCTACGTCACAAACCGACCGCAGCTGATATTTTTCTCTCGTCCTATTTGGACGACACAGTCCCAGAATATGCAAATCCTGTTCCGCCAGCTCCTGTAAATAATGTAATTCCTGTTCCTCCAGCCACCGGGGCACCTGTTACAGCACCTGTTACGGTACCCCCGGTCCAGCCCACAGTACAAGTACCCGCTACATCAGTCACTCTCCCAGCACGTACAGTACCCGTCGATGATTCCAGTTTAGGAGCCGCGGGGGGAGATCCTCCTCGTACCCCGCCCCAACACAAACGTGTGACACTACTTGAGTTACATGAACGTGCGTTACAGCGTACGCCCAAACAGCAGTCCGTTGCAGATATCAAGCGAGCTCTTACCGAATGCCATTATGATCCAGTCCCAGGTGATGATAATATGGTCATATATTCATTGCGTGTAAGGCGAGTAACCGAGTATTTGGACACCCTACCGAATATGAAAGAAGATCTAGACAGAATATATCGTTTCATCCGTACAGGAACAGACCCAGAAAGTATTGGCGAAGCCATGTCTCAAAGGAAAGCTGAGACTCAGCTCATGCTATTAAAGTTTCTAATTAATTGTTTAATAAGGGAACAAGATTATCCGACTAAAGATCCGATTGAAATGAGAGTTCTGACAAAGTGGAGTGATCATATAGCCGAGGGAAGACACAAGACATTAAGTAGTATAGAGAGTATGTACAAGAAAATTCGTAAGGAAATAATAAGGTTACACGAGAAACGCAAAGCAGCACAAGTAAGCGAGAAAGAAGACGCCTCTGATACCGAAGAGGTAGACGACGAGAATACTACCAGAATAGCGTATGTAGGTAGAACTAGACTCCCCGACCGACATTTACGTCTAGAACACAAGAAAGTTTTTCCTCTTCCAGCACCAGAACAAGGTTCTCTTGAACAAGTATTTCAAGTTACCGATCACATTCACGAGTCACGAATCGGTTATAGTGAACTTAGTACTATGCATGAACAAGAACTAGTCCGATCAGCAGTCCGATGGACTACTGATTCTACCACTTTTCCAGATGAAATAGTGGCACAAATGTTTCTGAAACTGCCCCCAGCCGAGCAGCGACTGGTGGGTATGTATATGATCCAGCACCTCATTACACTGTATGAGGGACAGCATGCTGATCCAGGTCCTCTACATGATGTTCTGAACGAGTTACTCCAGTATAGATGGAGAGGTTTAGGTACCGATTTAATTAGTATCATTCTAGAACAACGCCACAAATATCGAACGTTTTTGAATCCGCATTTTGTTCATGTCTCACCTCCAGAAAGTAAACCATTCTACATAGATAGACAGCATCCGTTACGAGAAGTACATCCAGTTAGGACAGCGGGTGGTGAAATGCAACGAGTATTTGTTTACACCCCTATCACAAAGATGGAACTCTTAGAGATGAAGAAATTAATTCCCTGTCACGACAAAGATCCAGCAGGGTTCCATCGAGAATTAAAAGACATGCTCCGTATGGGAGAATATACATATCCTGATATCATTATAATGTTAAAGGTCCTGTTGCCCGCAGGGGTATATGAAAAACTCAAGGAAAAAGAATGGGAGGTGGGAGAGAAAAAGATTGATTGGACAGCTCTAGAAGCTGAAGATAAAATACGAGTACCAGGTACCGGTCTCGGGGACAAATGTAAAGAATTGCCCGAGTTATTGATACAAGTTTTGCCAAGATTACTAGCCACGAAAAAGGAAGATTGGGATGCAATCTCAGCATGCAAACAGAAACAGGATGAAGACACTAGTGATTTTTATTCTAGATTTGAGAAATGTTTTATTGTTAACAGTGGTTTGAAGACAAGTAGCGAGTCGTACCCTCATCTTTTTGTTACTAAACTAGTCGAGAATTCAAGTCCACAAATTAAAAATCGAGTTTTGAAAGTCGAAAGTACCTGGCAAGCTAATACTCCGTCCCAAATGTTACAGATGCTCCAGTATCACCAGAACAGAATCAGGGAAGAGCAAGAACACGAAAGGAGACGTATGAAAGACACGAAAATGAAAGTATTAGTTGCACAATCTGTTCCACAAGACAGTCAGAAGAGGGGTCCGAATCAAGCCAGTCATCCTGCAGCTCCCGTTAAAGGGACATGCAATTATTGTAAACAGCCAGGTCATTTTATAAACGAGTGTGCAGTTCTGAAACACAACATAGCTACTGGTAAAACTAAAGAAAGACCACGTCCGCCTAGACAAGAACAAGTTTCACAGACTTCTCAGCCACCACAGAATGCACAACAGACAGTTACAGCACTGCAGCCTATCGCTGCAACACAGCATGTTACACAGCAAATGTACCAGTATGCCCAGTCAGAGTATCCAGAGTATCAACAGTATTCATGAAACAGCCTAGAGAGGGAGGTAGGCTTGCCTCTCATCGAGATACCTGTAGATCAAGAGGGTCCCTATGTACACAGTCAAGTATTGGGGAAAGACAGAAAGTTTCTGATTGATACAGGGGCAAGTAGGACTACTATTAGTCATGACGAGGTTCCAGGGGCTCCGCTCTCAGGCTCTAAAAATGTTTCCCTTGGATTTTCAGGAAAGCCTATTGTTAACGAGATTTCCAAACCAGTTTCTCTAGAAGTTGGTCCACTGTCCCGAACTACTGATTTGTTACTTACGAAATCATGTCCAGAAAATGTATTAGGCATTAAAACACTGAAAGAATTAGGTGCAGTTATTTGCTGCTCCCCAGAAGGAATCCGATTGTTTTTGCGTGACTTTAAAGGTCACTATGTATTACGTGATTTTGATCCAAGATTACTAAATGTACCGCAGCATTTATGGGCGCAAGGTCCAACTGATGTAGGTTTTATGCAAATCACACCCCATCGTGTGACTCTCAAACAAGGTATAGTTTTGCCACGAATCAGACAGTATAGATTGCCACCTGAGGCTGTAGCAGCCTTATCCAAAATTATTGATGAGCTCATTGCTCAAGGAGTGGTTGTAGAAACTGACTCCAATGTATGTAATTCTCCTATCATTCCAGTCATGAAACGTACTGATCCAAATGCACCTCCAGTATATCGATTAGTGATTGACCTTCGAGAACTTAATAAATGTATCATACCCCAGTACCCAGTAGTCCCAGATATTTCATCCCTATTGACAGCTATTGATTCTGAAGCTACATTTTTCACTGTTATCGACCTCAAGAATGCATTTTTCAGTGTCCCCATTCATCCAGACAGCCAGTACCTTTTTGGTTTTTGTTTAAATGGAAGGAGCTATAAATTCACACGAGCTCCTCAAGGTTTCACAGAAAGTCCTAGTATTTATAGTCAAGCACTCAAGAGACAACTAGACAATATTCACATGCCAACTGACACTGCCCTGCTCCAGTATGTCGATGATCTACTGATCACAGCCCGTTCTGAACGTGATTGCGAGCGAGCGTCACTTACAGTTCTGTATTTTCTAGCCGAGCAGGGGCACAAGGTGTCCCCTTCGAAGCTTCAATTCTGTGTCCAGCAAGTGATCTACTTAGGCCACTTACTGTCCAAGTGGGGTAGGCAGTTGACACCAGACCGTATCCAGTTAATAGCGAGTCTTCCACAGCCCAAGACACAGAAGGAGGTACGAGCTTTTATTGGCCTCACTTCTTACTGCAGACAATGGATTCCTCAGTATGCATTTCTAGCCAAGCCACTGATACAGTTAACGACACAGGAGGCAGCCATATCGACTGTCCTCCCTTGGACCCAGGAACATACACTTGTTTTTAATGAATTAAAGAAAGCCTTATGCCAAGCACCTGTTCTAGCAACACCGAACTACAGTAAGCCTTTTACACTTTTTGTCACAGAACGCGATGGTACTGCATTATCTGTTCTCACACAAGATCAAGCAGGACAGTACAAGCCCTGTGCTTATTTTTCGAGCACATTGGATCCAGTGGCCCAGGCGCTGCCTGCGTGCCTCAAGTCAGTTGCAGCCACAGCTCTAGCTATCAGACAAAGTGATTCCATAGTATTAGGACACTCCCTTACAGTACAAGTTCCACATTCCGTGGAAGTTCTTTTAAACCGAACACAGACTCAGCACTTGACAATTGCACGTTTAACAGGTTATGAACTGACACTGTTCCAGCCACACATAGAAATCAGACGCTGCAACGTTCTAAATCCTGCTACACTGTTACCGTCAGTTACTTCAAATCCTGCCACACATGACTGTGTGGAAGTTGTTAACACTATGACAAAGCCAAGACAAGACCTGACAGACATTGCATTACCTAATCCCGACCTGACACTTTATGTGGATGGTTCATGTATGAGAACTAGTACAGGAGAACTAGTAGCCGCGTATGCAGTGACTACTGAAACAGAAGTTATAGAAACACATCGTATTGACACCCTGTCTGCTCAAGCAGCAGAGCTAGTTGCTCTGACCCAAGCCTGCATACGTGCTAAGAACCTGAAAGTAAACATATATACAGATTCACGTTACGCATTCGGAGTTGTACACGACTTCGGAGTACTTTGGCAGGAGAGAGGTTTCATGACTTCTCATGGAACCAAGATTCAGCATGGTCTCCTCATTCAAGCTCTGTTAGATGCAATACATTTGCCGACAGCTATTGCTATCATGAAGTGCAAGGCACATACGAAAGTTACTGACATCATTTCCCAAGGTAACGATCTAGCAGATCGAACAGCCAAGCTTACAGCTCAGACTCCAGACATTCCAGTTAACAAGACACAGACATCCACTCCAGAACAGACTACTTGTATGACAGTTAAGGACCCTACACAAGATGTCATAGACATACAGTTACATGCTACTCCCGAAGAAATCAAGAAATGGTCCGAACAAGGAGGGGTCCAGACAGATCAAGGATGGGTGACGAAGGGAAAAGCCACATGGTTTCTCCCCGACTCTATGGTTCAAGTCATTATTAATACCGCACATAGTCCTGCACATCTAGGAGAAAAAGCTATGTTAGACAGTATCCAGAACCTTTGGTTTAACAAGCACTTACGAGCTGCAGCCAAGCAGAAAGTGCGTACCTGCATGATCTGTTGTCAGTTCAATCCAGGTAAAAGTGTCCCGGTGGAACAAGGTGGATTCCAACCTCCTGACCACCCTTTTGAAGTCCTCCAGATGGATTATATTCAGATGGAGCGATGTCGAGGTTTCAAGTATGTCCTCGTAGTAGTATGCGCTTTGTCCAGGTGGACAGAAGCATATCCAGTTCCAGATTACACAGCCGCGACCACTGCCAGGCAGTTGGTTCGTGAATTCTTTCCCCGCTATGGACTCCCTAGGGTCGTGTATTCCGATAACGGCCAGCCATTCTCATCCGAGCTAATGAAACATGTTTCCCTTTTGTTAGGGTACCAGTGGAAGTTCCATTGTGTGCGCCATCCTGAAGCAGCCGGTCTCGTAGAGAGACATAATCAGACCCTGAAAGTCCGTATTGCCAAGACATGTAAAGAGAAAGGTGTAGACTGGCTAGTTGCCCTGCCAGTTGCTTTATTCTTCATGAGGATGGTTGCACATTCCAGATCAGGTCTGTCCCCTTATGAGGTCGTATTCGGCCGCCCCCCAAATATGTGGGGTACACCTAGACCCCGCAGTATTACAGATGTTTCCAGTAATATGCTGACAGATTACCTAGCTTCCTTGATGTCTGCCCTACACTCTTGTCGTTCACAGGTTGCCGCTGCATTTCCAGACAATACCGAAGTGAAACCGCATGAGGTCATTCCAGGCGACCTTGTCCTCGTCAGGAACTTTGATCGTTCAAGTCCACTGGAGCCTCGTTGGAAGGAGCCACGACTTGTCCTTCTGACCACCCGCACGGCCGTGAAGTTGGAGGGCCGCAAGGGGTGGGTCCATCTGTCCCATATAAAGAAGTTTTATGGAGTTCGTGAAAAAACATTTTCTAAGGACATTTCTAAAGACTGCCTGAAACCAGACTTTGAACTTGATTCTGAACTGAAAGTTCCTCTATTAGAGAAAACTCCGCAACAGGAGTATAAAGCAAAACTCCGGTCTAGTAAAATAAGTCAGCCAGTTTAATTGTCTAAGTCCCTCTCGGGTGAAACGGTTAGACAGGTCCCTGACATGTATGAGATAGACCCCCATAGTGAGAGAGTTAGTCAAAACTCTATACGATGTATCATCATTCTAAGTTTTTTATTATGTGCAAGTCTTATGGTTACCTGCACAAGTTATGCATTACATTTATGTTTTCCAATTTCTCATGTAAATAAGTTTTCTAATGCTACAGTAGAGCACACATTTATTGATCTGCCTCCTCACGAGCTATCCTATCGTCTTGCTATGAGAAATAATACATTCATTAGAATGTTACACTATTCACACCAGACCAGCAATGCCACTAATTGTTGGGTGTGTGGTCGACTCCCCCCTTTCCAGACACCGAAGGGAGTTCTGCCACTCTTTCCATACCCGTTTTCACATAATGGTTCGTGTGGAGCATGGTCCACGTTAACGTCCTCCTCCAATGATATGTCCCTTCTGAATAGAACATGTTTTCCAGACAAGCAAGGTCTCCCCCATAGAACAGGGTTAGATCTAGAAAATGAAGTATATGATTTGGGTAATTATTCCTCGAATTTCATGGTCCTGAATGTTCAGTCTGATACTACTCCAGATTTGCCTGCTATTTCAGTACTACCAGTCAAAGGCGAATTATGTGTCAGAAAGAATGGTTCCGCACATGTAGGACATAGTGATTGTACTACTATTGTCCAGTATAGTGACAGTGGGAAATCTATTTTCAAAGCTTCACGTCATTCTTATTTTGTTTGTGGTCAGACCGCATATGTTCGTCTGCCCCTCGATTGGGATGGAACATGTTACATTGCCTTCCTACTGCCACCAGTTTTTCTAGCCCCATCTGATTATCATAGAAACACACATCTAGTACACGTCAGACATAGAAGGGAGATCGAGTCCCCGATTGTCGATCAAACTGAAACTACCCTAGAACAATATCAAGACTTTAATAAAGGTTTCTTCTTCTTTATAGGACCTATCCAGAATAGTAAGTTAATACGTAGGTTAACCAGAACCCTTGAAGCAGTAGTGAATGAGACTACTTCTGCTCTAGGTAACTTAACTGAAGAGCAATCTGCTATGAGATTTGTCGTGCTCCAAAATTGTCTCGTTCTTGACGTCATACTGGCCGATAGAGGAGGAGCATGTAGAGTCATCGGATCTAGTTGCTGCATTTTCATTCCTAATAACGCGCCGTCTGTTTATTCAGCTATAACCAGACTTCATAAAATTGCCCATCAGTTACACCAGAATCCAGGCACTTGGACATGGTCCGGTTGGCTCTGGAGTATTATATCTGCCTGGGGATGGAAAGTATTGTCATTCCTAGGTATTGCAGTAATGATCATATTCAGTTGCTGCCTCTGTATACAATGTGGCCCTGCGATTTGCGGCATTTGTGCTACCTCTTGTATTCCTAGTCCTAAATCCCGTTCCAAGACAATTCGAGACGAGCAAATGATGCTATATGAAATGATAGATGGTATCATGAATATTGATGTTTCCTGATGGAAACGTAGGGCACAAGGAGGGAATGTGGAAAAGTAAATTTTGCCATGTTATATGTGCCTACGTGTTCCCCACCTTATGTTATATGTGCATGATCAATATGCATGTATTCCCCTCTGATCGATTAAAGACGCAATTACAGTTGTGTCCATCTCTAAGTATGCCAGTTTCCAGTCTTCATGAAAGCAACGAATATTAGGCCTATGTAAACCTACATTGCCGCGTTTTACAGTGTGCACGTTAATCCATTGAATTGTCCCCGTTTCTAGGCCTCAAAAGGGCCCGGACTCAGATTCAGTTCCTGTTTCCTGAACCCTCTCCGAGGAGCGATACAACCCCCACCTGTATCCCTGACCCTTAGCTTACTTTCATGCCTCGCAGTGCCCGGCCCGGCCTGGCTCTGCCTCCCAGTCTGCCAAGAGTATGTTATGTTAAGGCCAAATAAAGACTGCCTCCGCCCAGAACAACTGTCTTCCAGTACAACAAATGTAGTCGGAAGGCTTGCTCAATTGTTCCCGTTCCAGGACGGAAGCCTGCCTGTAGGTCGGACAGAATTTTGTTGTCTTCGACCCACTGGAGGATTTTGCCTAATACTGCCTTCCCTATAACCTTTTGCGTGGAATCTATTACGCTAATAGGGCGGTAGTTTGCGGGGTCGTCCCTCGAGCCCTTCTTAAAAATAGGGACCACCTCCGCCGTATATATATACCTGATGTGGTTCTCCTTTCATTTAGTCATTCACGAGATTATTGACTGGTAAAAAAAGCTGCTTTACATTCCTCCAAGACTTAGCCTGAAGGCTGCTCTCCACAGCTACCATTAGGATAGCTTTCTATAAAGGTTGTCTTTGGGGAGAGGAGTTGGCCTAACGGCTAGGGCGCTCGACCTCGGACCAGGGGATCTGGGTTCGAGTCTCGGTAACGACGCCAAAACCTCCTGTGATTCTGGGCAAATCACTTAATCTCCCCGTGCCTACAATGAAAATAACTGAAAATGTAACGTAACTGGAAAAATATGTAAAGCGCTCTGATACCTGATTCGGTTTGGGTCTAGTTCGCGCTATATAAAACTCTGCAAAAAAAAAAAAAAAAAACTACCATCAATAGGGTCATTTGCACTGGTGCAAGGTGCCCACTAGAATAGTGGACAGCATATGCCAGGCCAACTTCTCACAATGTGCCCAAAGTGACACCTTCCTGCACATAAACAAACACCAGAATCCAGCATGCATAGAAAGAGGAAAAAACTAGGAGACATTAATACATTACTCCTCGTTGCGCCTTTCTACACCTCCCCTGGGGAGGCGTAGCATTCTGACACATTTTCAGGTTTACAGCTTATCGTAAATCTGGAAATGTGTCGGGGTCCATGGGTGTTGCGTGGGAACACCAAAAGCAACACCCGTGGAACGCCCCTTCCACGCAAAATGCTGCATGTAAAGGGGCCATATTTACAAGGATACCGTGACTTTTTCTGTCCTTGTGAATATGAGGAAGCAAAATGCGCCGCCGGTGCATCACAAAACGTGACGCACGAGCGGTGCAAGGGGCTTGTAAATAAGCCCCTAAGGATCTCCAATGGGCAGCTCGAATTTCGAGGTATTCATGGGTTTGATTGTTGTAAGGAGTCTGAGATCTCGAACATCTTTGCAAGAAAATTCTAGCTTTTTCATAGTTTCTTTCTAGCATCACCATCTGAATACATATTCTGATCTGCATGAAATATGACTGAAATATTCTCGATTGAAAAGGAGCGTACTTAATTGGCTTTGCCTGGTTATTGGTATAGAATCACATATAATTTCCTTTGATTATAGCATTTCAACTGAAGTAACATTTAAGGGAATATCTACAGAACCGTATCACATACAATTTAATTCATATAGTAAAACATCTTTAATTCTGTTGTTATGTTTTACTTTGAACGTAATATGCATGCATGAGGAAATTTATTTGTTGTGAACTTGGAATAAATTCAACTTTATGCACTAATACTCCGAGCAAAATTCCTGTATGATTTGAAAATGAATAAAACATTACCTCCAAGGGACTTGTTGGAGCCCGCTGAGTCAAGTAATGAAATCTACTGCTCTCTGAAATTTCAATTAAATGAATGCAAGATGTAAGAATCTGCCTTTAATTATTTGTTAGTGGGTATAGGCTGCTTATACATAATTTAAACGTTTGATGCCAGAAAGGAACGCATTCCTTTTGGTTGCTGATTGTTTATCTATTCTACGAATGAGCATTAGTTTAAGAGACCAAGGAAGGCAATACATATGATTGTCATGTATGAAGCATAAATATACGTTTTTGTAACATGGGATTACTTCCTCTTGGAAGTATACTTTGGTGCTTGTTCATTCGTTGATAAGATTTTGGCAGCCCACATGCAATCGAGACCATTTCAGAACTCCAGAAGCAGAAAGAAGATTACTGCCACTGTTTATTGGCCATTGTGGAAATGGATAATGTGCAAATTGAGGAGCTGCATGTTGTTGCAAAGAGCATTTGCACATGGGGCCTCACTGTGAATGGGGTATTGACACCTCTCAAGTAATAGGGTACACGAGCATTATGTAAAAAGACAGCAACCTGCCATTGCTCATGGAAACTTTGAGCTGCTTTAGTCCAGAAAGCGAGGGATTTCATCTTCCAGGGTAGGACGTGGCATTGAGCAAACATTTTGACTCTCAGCTTGTGCAAAGACCCTTCGATGTTGAAAATCTTAGGCTGCATAATCTTAAAAATGTATTTAGACCTTGCTTGCATTTATAATGCAAAGCATTTTCATGAAAAAAGCCTCTATTAAAAACACTAGGAAAACTATTTTTTTATAATTAAGTATAGTTGCAAGATCGAGCACTGCAAAATGTAGTGCTAATAAATTAAAATCCCGCTAACAGAAACATTCTTCTGTGATACGACTCTGTCTGTATGAGACACCAATGCAATGAGTTGAGTGTGTAGCATTCCCATTCAGAAAGCGAGCTAATGATAAAACATCCAATCGGGTGAAGGGAAAACACCGGGGGCCTCATTTATGAGGCAGTGCGTCACTTTAACGCAGCCGGTGCGTCACTTTTTGTGACGCACCAGCAGCGTAAAAAATGTGCCTTGTTGCACCATACTTACAAAGTGACGCATCTAGGTAGATGCGTCACTTTGTAAACCCCTGTGCAAGGTATAATGTATGCAGGTGGGGCGTTCTGACGCAAGACAGGGTCATAGAAGTGACGCAGTGAAATCTATAACATTTCACTGCGCCACTTCTAGGACACAAATGCGTCAATTTCTTACGCCTGCCTCACAGCAGGCGTAAGACTGACGCAGGCCCTTTCACATGGGGTTTGCCCCATGTGAAAGGACACATTGCTGGAGTTGCGTCACTTTTGTGACACACTCCAGCAATGCGTCACTTTTGCGCCGTACAGATACGTCAGAAATACTGATGTATATATAACTCCTTGCGCCATGATGTGTCAGACTGTAAATATGACGCATCACTGGTCTCGCAAAGAGGGCGCAGTGAACAGTGACGCATCGCTGTTTTCACGCAGCGATGCGTCACTTTTTATAAATGAGGCCCCAGAAGCCGAGCTTCCCAGTTCTGGGCGTGAATACGGAAGATCCTTTACACAAAAGAGAACAAGAGCCTCGTTAACGGATTTAGGTAATCCAGTGATATATAAAAGTAGCACTTAGACTCCATAGTATACATTTATGATGTACATATGTTAAATGATGCCTTTTCACATTCACGTGCAATTTAAGATAAGAGATAGATGTTTAATCACCTAAATGCTGGGGGTGACAAAAGTAAGAACATGTATTCTTTGACACGTGCTATTTGGCCTTCGTTCTTCAAATTACAGATAATGGGCAGTAACAGTTATGAATGCACATCACAACATTTCCCTTTTGGCTTCTGCCACAAAGGACTCCCCCCTCTGCTAGAGGGCCCTGTGAGCTGGCCTGCCTGGGCCCAGCTCTGCCTTATGTGCTTGTGAGATTGGTGCTTACTGGGAACACTTGAACTGACTGGAACTGCACCTGTCCAGAAGACTGCCAGGAGGAACCACCATCTGGACTTTGCCTGGTGTGCTGATCTGGGGTCTGCTGGGCTACCAGAAGGACTGCCACCTTCCCTGAAGGTCCCTGTTGTGCTATCCTACCCAGTGTTAGAAGTGGGCGGGAATGGAAGGGCACGGCGTGCCCCTACTTTTAAAAATGATGCTAGTCAGTTCCCCTACTTCTTGTTTTAAAAAAAGCGTACCTGGAACTTTATTTTTCTGCCAGTGTGGTGCAACGTGCACATTGAGGAAGGCCTCTACAGTGCACCCGACTTCCTCCCCTTCCCCTCTGTGTCTAGGGGCCTGCAGAGTGACACTGAAAGGGCCATCAGTGTAGCATAGCGCGAAAACGGCTACCTCTGATGGTCCTGCTGCTGCCGTGAGCCCGTGTGATTCACACCTCTTTTTGTGAAGATGCTGCCTGCCTGCCCCCACTGTGACCAATACAATGGTCACATCAGGTTACTTTGGTGTCACGCAGACTGACGGACGCCAGCTGGGAAAGAAGAAAAGGGCTTCACTGAGGACTCTGTGACTTGATGTAAATCTGCTCTCCAGCCAGAACTGAAAAGCTGACCCAGCCCCACCAGCCTCTCCTGGAAATTATTCTCCGTGCCTGCCCAGAGGTCCCAGGCCCCTCCTTTAAAGCTCTGCTCTTTTCTCTGTACCGGGGCCTGCAAGAGGAGCCTGGACTGCCTCTGTAGTTGAACTCCACAAACATCAAGTAAGTTGGGAAAATAAAATACCTGGTGCATTTAAAAAAAAAAAAACGGAAAATGTAGAATGTTTTATCTGCTGTTTTTTTATGTTATTTTTTTCAATGTGTAGTGCCCAGTAGTGCGGGTGTGTAGATCTGTGTCTAATGGGCTGGGTGACAGAGTTATTTTGTGTTAATGTATATATTGTGCCTTGTTAATTACACAAAGCAGCTTGGGAAACATAAGGTGCATTACGAATTTAGAAGTACCTAAATATGTCCATATGTGGGTGCACACAAGTAAAAAAACGTATACATGCATGAAGAAATACAAGCATGAGTAAGGAAATGAACGCACGACTACACAGATAGCACTTTAAGTGCGTCGCTACTCATAATAGCGCTTAGAGTGTGTCGCTACTCAAGGACTCAAGGAACCGTTGTCCATAGACACCATAAATGCCCATTCTTCAGGCGGTGTGCCCTGTGGGTGCCCCTTTTAACCCAGGGCCTGGGACAAGGGGTAAGCTGTCTCGAGCAGCGTGATCTATTTTATGTGACCTTTTCTTTCCTGTTGCTGGTTGTAAGCAGTGTCCTGTTTCTTAAAAGATCCTTTCTTTGAGCCTTGGCATAGGCAATGGGTCTCGCTTTGGGGACCTTAGAAGTATTTAGTTATGCAGCACAATATCCTTAGTGTAACAACATCAACTGTTGCATGGCTAAACACTTATAAGGTCCCAAAGGCGAGACCTATTGGCTATACCAATGCTTGTTCTATTTTGCACTCACTCTTCAACATTCGGTATCACATTCTCACTCGCACTCACTCTCACTTTTTCCTACTCTGATTACCTCATTCTAACTCACAGTTTCACTTACTCTATGTGACTCATTCTCACTCACTTTCACTTTCATCCACATATACTCTTACACTCATGCTCAGTAACATTCAGGCACTCAATCATTCTCGCCCACATTTACTTACACGCACTCATTCTTCATTGCAGGACACTTGAATACATATTTACTATACTATGTTTGAGCAGCTAGTTGGCTGACATGAATATGAAGGAGCCCTTGTGGGTTTCCGTGAGTCAGATCAGATTCTCTTGAAGAGTTCCTTTGTGTTCTGAGCCCTGCTTGACACATATGTATAGGAGGAGCCCTATATTCATGTCCTCAATGTTTGACACACAAAAAAACTCATTGATTTCTGAACAATGAGAGAAAAAGCGTTAAGGTAACATGTTCCTGCTTATATTTTGCATGCTTTACATAATTCTGCATTCCCTTTGAGTGTTTGATGTTTCCAGAATGTTGTTACTTTTTTTCAGGCATTGCATCATTTGAAATAAGTCACATCCAGGTGTTTATAATGGGGCAGAATTGGGTAGTAGCTGAAGACAGTGCGAGTTTCACTCAGTGGGGCAGAAGGGTGTTTGGTGGGGGTAGGATGTGGCACTATGGCCAGAGCTACAGAATTTGGAACTGGGGAACCTGGTTCAGCCTTCATGCCTAGTCCATCAGACCACTCCTGAGGGAGCACATTCCCATGATAGACCTTAGAAGGCCCCACTAGACCTTAGCAGCCCTGGTCACTTAGCACCAGCAGGTGAACCCTACCGGTGCCCACTGTTGGTTAACCTTGAAGCCCTGTCCACCACAATCCATACTGAAGTTCACCTCCAGTCTTGCGGGCAGGCATACAAAGCAGCACACCCTAGAGCAGCAGTGACTTTGTCACTGAGGTCACAGGACCCTTGAGGCCAGTCCACCTCACCCATTGGTGCCTCCATTGGTCTTGTTCCAGTAGTACTAATGCAACTCACCAGGGATTTGCAATGCAGAATTTGCATGCACACCAGACAAAGGAGCATGTTTTCAAGGGCCTTGCGTCATGCTTGCACCTTGCTATGTGGTATATGCACAATGCAAAGCTCCAAGTCATGTTTTAAAAGCCACGTAAAGCCACTTTGCCTGTCTTTAAACAACTTCATAGATATTGAGTAGTGCAACGCAGCACAAACTGCTGCATTTCCTTACTGTATGCAAGGGAGGTGTTGCGGTAGGTGTTGCATGGGAGATTGGTTTTGTAACGGGACTGGTTTTGCAGCAATGCTGCAAAATCGGCCCCCAGTAAGAAAACCAGCAGAACTGTGCAGCATTATGACTCACTCTTAAAAATGCATAACTCACTGCAGAGTTCCTTGTAAACCCAGTAGTTTTCCTGCAACAATAAAAGTCTCCCACGGTTTTTGATGCATTCACAGACTTACAAGGACTTGTAATCCTGGGAATGCGTCAAAATCTTGCGCTGCCCCAGGGGAGGCATAACTAGAAGAAATGCCTTTATTTCTCCTTGTTTTTTCCTCTTTCAAAGTGTGCTTCCTTCTGCAGCACACATAGAAGGAGGAAAAAGCCTCTCAAGATTATTTTTGTGCAGGATGATGCCCCTTCCTGCACCAAAGCAATCCTGCATGCAACGGAGGCACCTTTGCATCATGGGGCAAGTGTGCCTGCCTTGGCGCTAGGCTGTCGAAATGACGCCAGCGCAGGGGGAAAAGACAGGAATGCCCCATATTGGATTAATAATGTGCATTCTTGCCCTTCCCCTGTGATACAGGGCAGTGCAGCAAATTAACTTGCTGTGCTGCCCAGCGCCACCATTCCCATAAATATGCCCCTAAGCTCACAAACTTCATGGTCTCCCTGCTTCATACACAAGCACTTTTAGCATGTGCTGCCTGCTTTGGGGCCAGTGCAATTATGCAGCAATGGAGGACAACATTATGTTGCAGTGTTGACTAAATTATGCAGCAAAAAAGACTGCAGTGCTATTTTCTGATACTTTGTTATTTTGACATTTTGACACATACTAACAGTCTCTGGAAAGCTTTTGCCTCATTAATCCCAGTGTAACATGCAAATGCAGCAGTGAGAAAGGTGACCAGTCAACCTTTGCACACGGCCTTCCACTTCACAGCAACACAATTCACGTTGTATAGTAACTTTTGCTCCATTAAACAACTTATATATTAAACCTCAAATAAACATGTTTATCGATTGTTTGAATTAAATAGCGTTATAAGCTGTAACTGGTCAGTGAAATTCCAAACGTACTAAAAATTTGTATATTTTGCTATTTCTAGCCACACCTCTGACTCCGCCCACTAATCCAATCCTCCGCTTATTCCCGCCCCCTGAGTCTCTGCCCACAGTTCCCCTACTTTTCTTTCCCCACTTCGACCACTGATTCTACCTGCCTGCACCATACTCCATGTACGTGCTCAACTTCATGGATTGCCAAGTCACGGATTTGGAGGCACCTCTCTCTGGTTAGCGGAGCCCAAGGCGAAGGTTCATTCCTCCAGGAAGTGCGTGTGGAGAGCTTTGTCTCTCAATTTCTGGTGCCGACCGGTGTGAGCACCTTGGTTTGTCCCTGGTTTCCTCTTCAGTAGCGTGTGTCTGTGCAGCATGCATTGGGCTGCATTTCCCCCAGTAGTGGATGAGGAGCGGGAGGGAAGAGCAACCCTGGAAGCACTCTCCCTCTCAGGTCGTGCTGCCTGCATCTGATCAAAGAGGCGGAGGCCGGGAGCGAAGAAACGGCCCACTTGTGAGCGGCCGCTCATCATCAAGGCGTTGGTTGACAACAAGCCCCCGGGGTGGAGGAGCCCGAAGCCAGGCAGGAGTGACGTGCTCAAGGCCGCGCCGGGATGTTGTCGGGCCGAAGACAATGGAGTCACCGGGGACTTTGCTCAGCTACTGGCTCGGCGACAGAATAAATCAGCTGCACCGTATGGTCACGGCAGCCGTTGTGAACAGAGCCCTAACGGGGGGCTGCCCACACGCCTCACACAAGGAGCAAAGGCCGAGTGAGGACACCGCAGTCGGCGACAGTGCTCCCAGGTACAGCAGTCATATTCTGGAGCTCGTGCATCCTTTACAGTGCGAGTGCTTTTTGTTGGGGACCCCCTCCCTCCAGAGTGCCCACCGGTCCCGAGAAGAGGGGTCAGGGAGAGAGGGAGGGTGGAGATTATGCTGGAATTTAGTTAGCGTATTGCCAGTCGGACCGCATTACGCTCCCTGCTGCTGGGTGCCAGGTTTCAGCCCTCATTGGGCTTCATACAGCTAACCTGGGGCCGACTGCATTCCTGGCTGCATTCGGGGGAATTACTTTATTTTCAATTGCGACCATGAGGAGCACAGAGGCTGCTTCAGGGGGAACTCTTGTGGTATTACGCCCTTTGCCCAGATGGAGGGGACTGAGGGAAGTCTCCCCGCCACTGGTAGGAGGAAGGTGTTTTCCCTCCCTGACCAAACTGCTACTTCGGATGCCCAGATATAATGATGTATCCCTGGATGGCCCCTATGCACAGTATTGGTGTTCAGCATAATGCTCTCACCAAGGCTTGATTATACGTGTAACTATGATGCAGTGCCTAATGTGGTTGTAATGTGTGCATCTTATCATGGTTATACTATGGTGCATTGCTGATTATATGTATGCCTAATTTGTTTGGGCTAGGGGTACTATGACCAATGTATATCGTGATGCACTATTGTAGGGGTTTATGCCTAATGGGGGGTGCTAGACGCATCTTGCCATACTGGTTGTTTGTAATTTTCACTACTTGTGTGATCTAATGGTTATGAAAATGGCCCGATTGGCCCTGTAAGGTATTTGCAGGAACATGCATCAAGCAAAAAACATAGCAATTTGCAAAAAAAGGTTGTTTGGGAGCACCATTCAGCCGTTTCCAATGCAGGAACCCATTTAGCGAAAAATCAACAAATTCCCAAAAATAAGGACTTGCACAAATTGCGAGAACAAAAATACTAACCCTTATTTGCGATTTCCCTAACTGCGATTGCAAATAGCGATTCCCTAATAAAAAGTCGCAAACCAATGCATGTGAAATTGCAAATTGCGATTCACATGAAAATCTCATTTTTGCAAGTGCAGAAAAAGGGGAATAACAATCAGGTGGAAAGTTGTGAAAAAAAAATCACACAAGTACAACCACTCAGAAACCTACTTAAACTGACCCAGAAGGCCCTATGAGCTTTTCACAATGGCAGAGCTCTACGTGATGGAGAGGAGGAGGAGGATCCAGGCAGAAGCACAGCACAGATTGAGAATACAGGAGCGTGTATTCAGAGTGCGCATCACATTGCTGGGACAAACAGAGGATGAAATATACGATAAGTACAGGCTGAAAGGTGCAATGATCCTACACCTGATAGCAGAAGTGGAACCCCTAATGCAGCGCCAGACCCCTATGACCCATGCCATCTCCGCCCATGTTGATGCACCTACTTGCCTCAGGCAGTTTCCAGGTGATAGTAGCTGTTGCTGGAGGGGTATCACAAAGCTCCCTGTCACGTTTCTTCAAGTCCTTCCTGGACGCCATGATGACAAGGTTCCACACCCACATCACCTTTCCCACCAGCCAACAGGATTTGAACAGGACAAAACTGGACTGCTACCAGGTCGCACAGTTCCCACATGTGATTGGATGCATAGACTGTACACATGTTCCAATATGTCCTCCAGCAGCTAATGAAAACATTTTCAGGAACCAGAAGTCATATCATTCAATCAATGTGCAATGCTAAGCATATCAAAACTGACATTGTGGCTCAATACCCTGGAAGCACCGACGACTCCTGCATATTTAGACAGAGTGGCATCCACATCCGTCTGCTCAGGGGTGAATTTGGGGAAGGACATCTGCTCGGTAAACACATATACTTATTTTCTACACAAATAGACAGAAATGTAAATGCATAGCAGTCGCTAATACTTTGCTTACACTCCTGTAGGTGACAGCGCATACGCCCTCCAGAACTACATCTTGACGCTGTACCTCAACACAGCCACACCACATGAGCAGAGGTACAATGCAGCCCACATCAGCACACGTAACATCATTGACGCACGTTTGGACTACTGAAGACTCACTTTCGCTTACTATACAAAACTGGTGGAGCATTGCAGTACCGCCCAGAGACCTGCTGCCGGATTGTGGCTGCATGTGCCATGTTGAACAACATTGCCACCAGAAGAGCTATACCCACAGAGGTGCCCGACAGTGAGTCTGAGGGGGACAACCAACCACCCGCACAACTCCGACAAGCGCATGTGGCAAGTACAGCAGAAGGCAAAGGAGACATGCAGACATCACACAACATTATTTCGGAGGTATGTAATGATTAAACAAGACATTTAAATGTCGAACAGAAAAGTATTTACTGACATGAGCCCATGGAGTATTATGTAGATATACAGAGAATTGTGATAAATAGAACAGTGATAGCTTTGAAAAATAGAGGGAAATAAACAATTTCAGGAACCTTTAAACAATCACTATAATGGTTTTGACCATGGTTACGTCACCATGGGCAATTTAAGAAGAACATGTCTGTCTAGTGCGTCCTGCCACGTACCCCAAAATGCCTTTCACCTGCATCGGCTACACCCCCCTGATGTGCAACAGAAGGTGTTGTGCTGTGGGTACTGCGCCTTCTGGCAGTAGTCACTGGCATCGACAGGCTGCTAAGACTGGATGCCTCCTCACTCCCCTCCTCCACCGTTAAGTTGCTGCCACCAACAGTACCAGCCTGGATCTGTTGGACAACCTGTCACTTGTCCAAGGGTCCTGGCCACATCACCTGACAACTATGGCCCATATCAATTTGCATGGCCACGGATCGGCGTGAAAGCAGTGCAGCGGTGTTGCAGAGCTTCTTGTTGGACCTGGTATAGGCTGCCATGCGCATCATGCACTGCTAATACCTTCTCCTCCATCCAATACCGCTGTGATTAGTTCCCGCCCAATGTCTGTCATGAGGCTGATGTTCTTTGCCAATTTTGATAGTTGCAGCTGGATTGACCCCATGTGTCTTGTTTGCAGGTTCTGCACCCACAACATCTGGGATTCCACACCACCCCACACATTTGGAGCCTGGTCTTCCTGTTCAGCAATGCAGGATCTTGAACGGCGCCTCCGCCTCTGTCCACGTTGGACCGATGCCTGGGGAGTAGGTGTTGTGTCCACAGGAGGCTGGCTGGTCACAGGAGTGGGTGCAGGAGCCAGCTCTGATTCCAAGGGCTGCAGTGATGGAACTTGTGCCCTGCGTTTTGTGTGTGTGGGGGGTGTGCTTGATGGGGCAACTGGAGTCTCCACATCAGTCTCTGCAGTAGTCTCAGAGATGTGTAGACATTCACTGTCTTCCGAGTCTACTTCAGCTGCATCTGTGATGTGAAACAGTGCAATGTTAGTTTGTGTTAAGGTGACTAATGAGTGACAATTAAGCATACTTGGCTAACATTAAATCACTGACTGCCATGCAGTGTTGGCGTGTTTTACTTGCCATTGTTGTGTGTGAATGCTAGCTTAACTGACATGCCTACAACTCCCATAATGCATTGAATGTATGAGGGAAAACATGGACTGGAGTTTGACCTGTACACTGGGGTTGGACTGGGGGCATGTGCACAATTTAACGTTACTTAGTAGTGTATAGTTGCATACATCTTACCTTGTGTGGTACAAGCCGCACCGGATGTGTCCAGCTGGGTCACTCCCACCACTGCTTCAGGTTGGATTGTGGCCTTCACCAGGTCGTCCAGGGCTGTGTTGTCTTGAAGTGTAGATGGGCCCCTCTTGTGCTGCTAGCCTCCTTCAAACTTTCTGCAGTTCGCTCCTTGGCACGGCTACGCAGGTCGTACCACCTCTTCTTGAGTTCATCTATTCTGCGATTTATGACACCCACCGCATTGACCTTGCTCTTGATACACAGCCATATCCTGCATTTTTCTGCCTCTGGCACTTTAAGTGAACATTTGGGGTGCCCCCTTTAGCTTTGCCGCCAGTTAAAAGATGGTCCGAGATCATAACACAAGTAAACGCCCTAACCTTGTAATTTGGCCTTAGAGCTGCTAATGGCAGAACCCCTTCCGATTCACGGGGGGATAACACCTTTAACAAATTAGCATGTCCATCTCAAATTGATTATATTCTGGTGGATCTGCGTCTTTGGGTAGATGTCATTGATATGGAGGTGGGCCATACCGTTGATAGTGACCACAACCCTTTAATGTTACAAATGAAGAATCAATGGGCTCCACATATCTCAAAATCCAACTTCACTCTGAATGCCCAACTTTCCACTAAGGAGCTAATATTGTCTAATTGTGGCAGGCGCCTAAGGTGGCCAAAGGTGGCGGGGAAGGACCTAAAGCTTACATATATATCCTCAATTTTAGCATCAAAGACAGGTGATCTGGAAGAAGCTTCAGCGGTAGAGCAGGGGCGGGAGAGGATTCCCCAAATCCATCAAGAAACCATTTGTTTGATTGGTGCACAGTTCCTAGGAGGTTCCCATATTGCCACGGAATGAGACAACTTAGAAGCCTTAACCTATGGTACATGGAGACCTGTAAGGAGAAAAGGCAAGTTTTAATAGCAGTTGTGAAGGAGAAAAATTCTCCCTTGGTTAAAATAGCGAGAAAGGAGTATTATGTATCTCTGAAGCAAGCCAGGCATGATTGAGAGGAGGCCCACTGGGAGGAACTAAAAGTGGCGTAGAGCAAGAGAAATTCTGCTTCTTTTTGGGCTTTAATCAAGAAGAGAGAAAGGTGCGATAACTCTCCCATTCCCAATAATATTGGGAGTCAGGCTTGGTGGGATCACTTTGCTCACCTTTATTCGGAGGAAGTTGAGGGGGAGCCAATCAACTTGCACTGTATCCAGGCTCCATCCTCCTCCGAAGTCACAAATCCATTCAGATTGATTGAGGTTGAGAGTACCATAAACTGTATTATTCCTGCAAAAGCGGCAGGACCAGATGGTATTCCGGGCGACCTGTTCTTAATGGAACCGCATCAGTAGGCCCAATACATTCTCCTCTTGATTAATAGTATAATGGAAGGAGCGTAAGTTCCGAAATCGTGGAAAGAAGCTGAGGTAATACCCATTTATAAAAAAAGGCGATCGCCAGGACCCAGCCAATTATACGCCTATCAGTTTATTGGACTATGCAGAAAGTGGTAGGCAGAACCCTCCTAAATAGGATTCAAATTTGGATGGAGAAGGAGGGAATCCTTTCCAATTGCCAATCAGGGTTTAGGAAAGCCACCAGTACAGTTGATCAAGTCTTTAGACTACTTCTTCTCTACTGGAAAGTGGTAGCCATTGGTAAGGGAAGCCTGTACCTCGCGTTTATAGATCTCAAGATGGCTTTCGATTTAGTCCCACGCAAAAAGCTATGGATAGTGCTACAGGATATGGGCATTCCCTCCTACATTCTAACTCTTTTAACACGCCTTCATGAGGACACTTATGCTCGAGTTAGATGGGGGGCACAAGGGCAAACAACGGAGAGGATACCAGTAAATAGGGGGGTCCGCCAGGGTTGTGTGTTGGCTCCTACCCTCTTTTCACTGTATGTGAATGGTGTGGTCAATTTCTTGAGCCAAGTTCCAGCAGACGCCCCAACCCTGGTGGGGGAAAAAATTGCTACCCTCCTTTTTGCTGATGACAACCTTTTAATCTCGAAAACTCCGATGGGTCTCCAAAAACTTCTTACCCGTTTCCAATTTTTTGCACATTAACGGGCCATTCCATAAACATTTCAAAGACCAAGTTTATGGCTTTTAACCCTGGGATCCATTTTAGACCTAAACTCACCCTCAATGGCTCTCCTCTTGAGCAAGTTCACTCTTTTGACTACCTGGGTATCAGGCTTTCGGACAAAATGTTATGGGGGCCACATTTGAGTAAGATGCTATTGAACAACAAGCGGGTTGCCAGTGCCATCTCTAGAGAGCAATGTTCTTCCCCGTCCAGATTGGTAGCCCCGGCCTTAGTCGTATATAAAGGCAAAGCGGTGAGTTCGGCAATGTATGGTGCCGAACCCTGGGGCTTTGAAAAATAGATGAGATCCAAAGATCTGTGAACAAGTTCATCAGAGATTTGGTCTCCGCCCCAACATATACACCACTAAAACCTTTATTTCTTGACATGGGTAGGGGCCTGATCAGCGAGGTGGCCAGACTTCGCCCTCTCTTGTTCTGGGCCAGACTAAGACGCACCCCTGAACTATCTCATTAGGCGGCTGGCCTTTCTGAGCTGATCACCCTGGATTCTAGTAAAAGGGTAAAATGGCTAAGGGACTTGAAAGATCTAATGCTTAAATTGGGCTTAGCCGAAGCCTGGGTGAATCAGGCCCCTATGACTAAGGTGGAGATAAAAAAGATCTACTGGAACTGGGTTAATCACCAGCTTTTACACCACTCCCGGGCTGGGAGATTAACTGACGAATTTCTCCTGCACAAACAAGCTGGCTACCAGGAACCATACTTAGATTTCATTAGAACACCTAGAGACAGGGTACTCTACATGCAGTTCAGATGTGGGTCCTTATATTTAAATTCCACGCTCGCTCAACGGGACCCAACAAAATATATCTCAACAAATTGTCCGAGCTGTGAAGCCCAGCAAGAATCTGTAGCCCATTTATTCTTTATTTGCCCTGCCTATAAACAGGCAATGATTCAGAAAAGGGGGTGGTGATGAACAGAGTGTCTGAGTTAAGCAGACCACTCTTACCCAGTCCAAAGATCAGGGCTTGATCCATCACCGTTTTTTAGCTCACTGCACCATCCCAGCTCAGAACCTGGCTACATGCAAATTAGTCTGTTCCTGTCCCAGTGCATGATGGGAACAGGGCAAACCAAACTACCAAGCCAATTCTTATACTGGGAAGGAAACAAGCTTCCGGGGACCGGTTTCTGGCATTTCAGCCGTCGTCGGCCTGGCTTGCTTGAATCCTGATGGTGCAATGAGCAAGGGACTCACATCTGAGTATACCCTTCCACGCTTATGGTGGACAAAATGATTCAGAAAAGGGGGTGGTGATGAACAGAGTGTCTGAGTTAAGCAGACCACTCTTACCCAGTCCAAAGATCAGGGCTTGATCCATCACCGTTTTTTAGCTCACTGCACCATCCCAGCTCAGAACCTGGCCACATGCAAATTAGTCTGTTCCTGTCCCAGTGCATGATGGGAACAGGGCAAACCAAACTACCAAGCCAATTCTTATACTGGAAAGGAAACAAGCTTCCGGGGACCGGTTTCTGGCATTTCAGCCGTCGTCGGCCCGGCTTGCTTGAATCCTGATGGTGCAATGAGCAAGGGACTCACATCTGAGTATACCCTTCCACGCTTATAGTGGACAAAATGATTCAGAAAAGGGGGTGGTGATGAACAGAGTGTCTGAGTTAAGCAGACCACTCTTACCCAGTCCAAAGATCAGGGCTTGATCCATCACCGTTTTTTAGCTCACTGCACCATCCCAGCTCAGAACCTGGCTACATGCAAATTAGTCTGTTCCTGTCCCAGTGCATGATGGAACCAGGGCAAACCAAACTACCAAGCCAATTCTTATACTGGGAAGGAAACAAGCTTCCGGGGACCGGTTTCTGGCATTTCAGCCGTCGTCGGCCCGGCTTGCTTGAATCCTGATGGTGCAATGAGCAAGGAACTCACATCTGAGTATACCCTTCCACGCTTATGGTGGACAAAAGGATTCAGAAAAGGGGGTGGTGATGAACAGAGTGTCTGAGTTAAGCAGACCACTCTTACCCAGTCCAAAGATCAGGGCTTGATCCATCACCGTTTTTTAGCTCACTGCACCATCCCAGCTCAGAACCTGGCTACATGCAAATTAGTCTGTTCCTGTCCCAGTGCATGATGGGAACAGGGCAAACCAAACTACCAAGCCAATTCTTATACTGGGAAGGAAACAAGCTTCCGGGGACCAGTTTCTGGCATTTCAGCCGTCGTCGGCCCGGCTTGCTTGAATCCTGATGGTGCAATGAGCAAGGGACTCACATCTGAGTATACCCTTCCATGCTTATGGTGGCTCAACGGGACCCAACAAAATATATCCCAACAAATTGTCCGAGCTGTGAAGCCCAGCAAGAATCTGTAGCCCATTTATTCTTTGTTTGCCTGCCTATAAACAGGCAATGGCATAATGGCTCAAGCCAATCTGTGCCCAATTGGGAACAAAGAATCATCTTGTGGCCCTCCGTATTCTGAGAACTGATGCTTCAAGGTCCCTGTTTGTTTGTGGAGTTGCCAAGTACTTGGGTTGTGCATGGATCATCTGCTCAAAAGATCAAAAGAAGGTAGCAGGTCCAAAAATGTAATCAAACAAAGGCCGTAAGAGCAAACCCAGTTCCACGACTATTTTTCTATCTATTGCTGCTTATTGGTATGCCTGAAATATTTGGAATAGAAAAATGTGTATTTTATTCCGTGATGGCAATATATTAGTGGCCCAGAACTGTATTGTTTTAAATTGTTGTTTTTAATGTTTTAATTTAACATTTTATGCAATCCTAAATTTTATATCTGTCGTACGATTCTGAAATGCTTTTATGATACTAGTTATCGAATAAAGCTTATTTGAATTGAGTTGAATTAAAAGTTTCCCAATGAGCTTGTCATGGCTCTTTGACACCTCCTCAATGAGGTTTTTCAGTTCTCTTTCACTGAATTTCAGTTTTCTCTTCCTGGGTGTGGCACTCTCCCCTGATGTTGTCTGATCCATTCTGCTGCATAGACAGTTAAAGCAAACAATCTTGGGTGATGAATCAGCTCAACTCCAGCACTCTGCTTCCTCCTCTCACCTGCTCTGGGCACTGAAAGTAGCATGGGCTGGATGACTTCTTGGTTGTGATGTCATCAGCATGTTTCCAAAGTGACTCCCTATTTGCCATTTTTGCAGTTTGCGATGTCGCTATTTGCAAAATTAAAAAAGCGAAATCGCAAATTGTTTTTTTCGGAATTTGCGCGTCTCTGATGTGAAGTCGCTATTCCCATTTGCGAGTATTACCAATTCTGTAATTTTTTGCTAATGGGTGCATGCATTGCGGATAGCGATTTCTAAATAGAGATTCCTTATTTATCGCTAATTAGGAATTGCTAAAACTGATTTTGATGCATGGACCCGATAATCTCCTGTAATGTGATTCCATGTGCCAGATGACACAGTGTACATATGATTTGATTTAGGAGTAATACAAAGGCTATTTTTTATATAACCTTTTGTGCATTTTCTTTTGTCATGTGCCTAGTGTTTCGCTGCTGTGATTGTGTGTTGCACAAACTCTTTACACATTTCCTCTGGGGTAAGCCTGACTGCTCTGTCAACCTACCAAGGGGGTCAGCAGGGGTTATCTTCAGTGTGTTACTCCCTTACCCTGACTAGAGTGGTGTTTCCTGCCTGTCTTAGGCGGATGCCCTAGACAACCAGAAATCCCATTTCTAATAATTAGCAACTTGGAACAAGGCAATGGCCATGTTGATATGTTCAGAAGTATCCTGACCAGAAACAAACCCATGTTGTTTCTTGGTTATAATTTGTTTTATAGCCCTAGAGAGTGAATCGTATGTGCTTTATGAGAAATTTTGGTGTCAGGAGTTGTCAGAGATATTGACCAATATGATCTACATTTATTGGCTTTTTTTTTTTTTTTTAAGAATATAGTAATATTGATTAGATGACGAGTGTATCTATCTGCCTTCTTCAATCCAAGGCGTTATCTGTACTATCAGCGCCACTAATAAGTCAACAAAAGTCTTATAAATTGTTTAGGTAATCCATCTTTTCCCGCAGCTTTTGCCAGATGGTAATGATCTTAATGCGCGCAGAGTTTTATCCAAAGCCAATTCATTATGTAACATAGTCTGCATCTCTCCTCTTAGCCTAGACAGGTTGCACTCTTGGACATATGCCTCAATAGAATTATGTGAACTTAGAGCATCCTCGGTGTATATTTTCTCATAACATGCACCAAATTGAGTGATTATCTTGATAGGTTCCCTATTAACATTACCATGTATATCTTTTATTTCGGCTATTGAGTTCAGTTTATTTGAACGCTGGTTTTATACACCAACAGACGCCCTCTGGATTTCTCATATTCCAATTCTTTGCCTTTATAATGCCTTTTATTCTAGGTCTTTAATGGAACAAGTTGCTGACATATCTTGCCTTCATGAGCTGCATAATTTTGGATACCTGTTGCATGAGCTCTCTCCATAATGAGTACCTAATGTGTCCCCCTGATCTGTTGTACCAGTCGTGCTTCTTTCACCTACATATTTAATAGTGCATCCCCTAATATATGTTTGAGGGCATCCCAAACTCTATTTAATGTAGCAGTTCCAGTGTTGCTATGAAAAAACACAGCTATAAATTGGATTATAAAATCTAAATTTGCTGGGTCTATCAGTAGGGATTGATCAAATGTCCATCCACTTGATCTCATTGTGTGATAAAAATCCTGTGTTTTAATTCCTGACCAGTACTAGGAGGCTAAATACGATGCGGTCGGAAATGGCTCCGACTGTGGGTTGGAACCTTTCCGACCGCATGGTAATATGCCCGACGGATTCCTTTCCGACCGACCCATTACGATGGAGTAGATTGGAAAGGAATGCAAACGGTAATTTCGACTGGCTTTCGGCGGGCTTGGAAAGCCCGTCCACCAGTTGGAATGCAGCCAGTAATCCCAGGGGCGGCTCTTTCCGCCCGAGGGATTACGATGACTGGTTTATACAGCCTTTCTGTGCTGGCCTTGCAGACACAGAAAAGTCTGTCAGATCTCAACTTTGGGGGCCCCGTTGGCCCCCTTTGATGCATGGCCTCCAGTTGGAGGCCGAGGGGGCATCTATGGTCCACCACTGTTGAACTGCATTTGCATTTTACAGTGGGATCATGCATTCCGTCTGGAAGGCATGCTCACATTGTAAAGTAAAGGAGTGGGACTGTACAGTGCTTGGTCTTATCCTAATTAGTCAGTCGGTTGTAATGAGGCCCTCAATCGTGATCAGAAATGGTCTTTGGGTCTATATACCAAGGTTGATTAGAATGAGTATATCGCAAGATAGTCCTAATGCTCCCTGCATTCTTTTTATGACTTTTCTAACTCTTATTATTCTCCTGGTGCTTTACTATTTGTTGTATCAATGTTAGAGTCCATTATGCAGTTAAAATCACCCAGTAATATTATTTCTCCCTTCCAGGCCGTAAATTCTCTCAAAAGATAATCACAGATCTGTGTGTTATTATTATTAGGCCTGTATATACCACACACATTGATAATTGTTCTACATACAGCTGTATAATAACTTACTTCTGTTTAATATTGAGTATTCTGCAATCCTGTTGATCAGTGATGCTCTATGTTTGAACAATAATGTGCTTCTCAGGATTAGTTCACTCCATACATTTGAGGAAGAGAGTCTGACACCTCAGTAATCAAATTCCTTTACCCTCTCCAATTACTATGAGCCTAAGATTATTTTGCCCCGTGACCTTTTATGAGGTTGAATACCATACATTTAGTTTACTGGATGTCTATTTCCAGCCCATGATTGTTGCAAAATAATTTTAACTTCTGAAGAAGTATTTGGAGTCCTTTCTCTGTTTTGGACAATAACAAGGTGTCAACTGCATAAAGCTTAGCGGGCAACTTTCTCTTTAGCCAAAGTCAGAGAGTCGTTCTCACAACAGAGTAAAATGTTTCTGTAACCATAAACAAACAGTAAAATCAAGGTAGGTGCAAGTTGTCAGAGTGAAGCCTCTTTATTATATTGAGAAAGGCTGGAGGTACCTCTAGTTCTGCTAATACTTGCCACATTTTCTCCCTAGGAGCAGTGTAAAATGCGGACAGAAGGTCGACAAATGCCCTGAAAAATTTCTCCCAGTGATATTGACCACTTTCCATATAATCAAAAAAAAGTTAAAAACTCGTTTGATTGTACTAGTTTTAGGTTTGAACCGGGCCTGAGATGGACTTAGTGTATTTTCCGACATCCAATCCATATGACTGTTGAGACCCTATATACAGAATATCTTCTGCAGCTTGTCAAACGAGCTAATTGGAAGATAGTTGCTGGATACAGATTCACTTCCCTTATTATGGGTGGGGACTATCTCTGCTCCTTTCCATGTGTCAGGGATTGCTGCAACGTTGGATATATCATTTGACAAAACATTAATGTATGGGGTCAAGATGGTCAGTTCTGAAAAAATACAGATTGGCTTGTATTTTGTACAATCCTGGAGATTTAGCTTTTCTCTGAACATTTATCACTTTGATTGTATCACTTAAGCTGAAAACAATGGTTGCAGTTTCGGAATTACTTGGATGAGTTAAGGTTGACCTCTCCAGACCATCAGCTTCTTGATGTTTGGTGTAAAGAGACTCCAAATGAGCAACCCATTAATTGGAAATGAAGTTCTAGTCTCACTGTTGGTTATTAATTGCCAAAAAGATTTTTTTGCTATCCCAAGTGACTTGTAATAGTTCTTCAAATTTCTATGCATCTCAGTGATCTTTGCCCTTTTGAGATTACGCTGATATTGTTTCCACATCTATTTTATTTTGTCCCTCTTACCCATTTGTAGGTCGAGCCTAGAGCCAGGGAGCATGTGCTGCTCTGCAAGACTTATTGTAGATGAATAGAAGCTCCACCCACTCCCCGCCCATATTTGCGATTGGCTTGTGTCCTTGTCTGTCCAAAATGCTAGCTTCTGATTCGTCGATAGGCTTGCCAGTCCCTCTTTAGCACCGCCTCCTCTTCATTTGTCACCTCCCTTGGCGACTGGCCCCTTTACTTCGGCTGTTACACGGTACATTGTATTTTAGACTGTGAGCACTATTTTCTTTAATGAGGTTATCCTACTGCAGGCACAATGTGCTTTGGTGCCATGTTTTCCACCCAAGCCCTCCCTCCCAGTGTTTGTGCCATCTCCCCCCTTCCTCCCGTTGTCTGTGCCTTCTTTTCCACCCCCGCCCTCCCTGCCATTGTCCGTGCCTTCTTCTCTCCTCCCCCTCCCCTGCTTACTCCCCCTTCTCCCTCCCATTGTCTGTTCCTTCTTCCCCCATCCTCTCTCACGCTGTCCGTGCCTTCTCCCCTCCCCCTCTCCACCCTCCCTCCCTATGTACATGATGCCTACGATTTGCAATGCAATGGGTCTCACATAAATGCAAGACCAATTCCATTGCAAATGCTTTTTTTTGTTACATCTGGGCGGTGCCTAGAGGATTAGCTTCTACTGGCCTGGGGTGAGTCGTGGAGCACGGGCTGATGCCTCTGAGGTCAGCCATGGAGAGGTGAATAGTGAAGTAGGGAGGTGCTTGTTCCGAAATGGCCAATCTCCATTCTAAAAGGCAGGACCCGCAGCTACGCTGTGAATGTCCCCTTTGCTCATATGTGCCACTTGCCCCATCCGGAGTAGCACGCCTCCCACACACAGTCCCATCCCTGCTTGTGCTCACAGCTCCATTTCCTAAGTATGCCTGGATCTCCTCCCGGGGTCGTCGGGGTTCTTCCTGCTGTCTCCCCCCAGGGGCCGTCTATCCTGCTGGGACAGGAGAGCGCATAAGACGTAACAATTGCCTTTGGGCCACATGAGGGCTGTCACACAGCAGGGTTAGATATTCCTCAGTGGGAGGTAAACGGAACAATGCAGGCCGACCGACTCGTCGCCGCAGGGGACCCTCATAAGACGGCGGACACCGTAGTGCCAGAAGATGGCAAGTGCACCAGCCCTATAGGTCGCCAGCTGCAAGCAGCTAGCTGCAGGCGCGTCACTTCCGGCGGGTGGGGGGGTGGTCGGGGTATTTAGGCTTCCCCCTCCCTCTAGGCGGCCTCTTTGTCGTTCTTCTTCCCTCGATGTTGGTCGTGCCCAGTATCGTCTTAAGATAAGGTGAGCTGTTTTCCCCCTTCGTGCCTCCTTCCCCCATTATGGGAGAGGAGCTGGGCCGGGCGGCCTGCATAGGAGCGGGCCGCTGAAGCTGGGGCATTTAGTATATCACGTCAATGTGGAATGTTGCGTATTTATTTTGTTTTGGATGATATTTGTCTGGGCACGGCGCTGGGAATTTTGTGTATTTATTTTGTTGGATGTTATTTGGCTGAGCACGGTGCTGGGTACTCCCTCTCCGGGTGTCGAGCGGTTGTTGCCCCCTCCCTTGACTTCGTTTCTCTGCGGGTAGGGCAGCGGGGTATCGGTGTCACTCGCGGCTACCCAGGCAGCGAGGCAGGACCTTCCTTCTTATCTTGGTTGCTTTTGACGGTGCCCCCACTGCTCACTGGGACTCCCCCATGTCGGAGGTGGCTGGGGGCACGTAGTTCCCTGGGCTAGCTCTCGTCTGGACTGCCGGTCGGGCAAGCCTAGGCCCCGGGTGAAAATGCGACCACGGGGCAACCCAGGGCTGACCTTTACCCTTCCACCCCATTCCGTGAGGCTTGTTGCGTGTTAGGGACTCGCTGGGGGATTCCAGTGACTGAGCTCGGGGATGGCGCGGGCCCCAGGGCTTGAGAAGTATGTTTTCTGCATGTCGGCGCACGTGGGTAACGGCGCACGGGGGCGGCCATCTCCATGGCCAGTATTGTTTTATTGTCCGGCGCACGTGGGTAATGGCATCCCTGGCGGCCATTTTCATGGGCAATATTTTGCGTGATGTCCGGCGCATGTAGGTAATAGCGCCTGGTGTGGCCTTTCTGCTTCGTTTAATATCTATTCGTGGGGACATGCACATCGGCAATCTATCTATGAGTTTGGCGTGCACGTGTTTCAGGCTGCAGAATTGCGGAGTCACCTTTTGCCTCCCTTTATCTGAGCAGTGTATGCGTGGTTTCTGAACGTGTGGCCGCCCTCAGGGACACTGTACACTGATCTATGTGTACACGGTCCTGCCCTTTGGGCCGCGCAACACGGACATGCACCGGGAGCAGAGAGAGTGGCTTTTGCTCTCGAGTTTCATGTTTAATGGGTTTTCTGGTTCGTGCCGCTTTCTTCGGCTAAGCCCTCTGGTCACTATTTCCGTTTACAACCCTTGTTATGTTATGTTATGTTATGTTAATTTCGATTTATGTAGCGCCAAATCACCGACAGGTCTCTTAGCGCTTGCTTTGGGAACCCGTCCTGGCTTTCCCTGCGAGATTACCCCTACAGGGCATCCCCAAGGTGAAGACCAGGCATCCCGCCGCGGGGGGGCCGTAGTGGAGATTAAGCAAGCTATTGCCCAGAGCTGCAGAGTGTGAACCCATGATTCGAGTAGGCACCGAGTCGAGAATTATCGAGTCCGTGGACATTTGGGCTCAAGACCCTGCCGCGTCGGGAATTGAACCCTGGTCCCGGGTCTGACCTCTGCATCAGGGTCTGCCTCCTCTAACCAGTGAGCCACACTTCTCCACCCTTACTGTTGGAGAAGCGTCTTTCAGCCCTCCCACTTCATGGTCGCCACCTTTTCTATTTGCTTTATCGCGGGGTTCGGGGTCGGCCTTTCTTTAGGACTTACGAACAAGGCAGGCTCTCCTTTTGTAAGCGGCTGCTTTTCGACCTTTCCGCTTATCCAGGGACACGTCTCTCTGTTGTGTGAGGTACAGAGCAGCCCCCCCCCCAGCGTTTGATGATACGACCCGATCCAAGGTAGGGAAACTATTTAGATGTAGCGGGGCGGGGGGAGGGCCCGGATGACGTGGCGCAGAGTGCGGTTGCACAAGCCAGCTTTGGGGGCCTTTCCCGGTACTTGGCTGCACACGCTGGTGTGGATGGGGCGAAGTGGCGCTGATGGAGCGAGATAGAAAACAGAATTCTGTTTAAACTCGTGAAGTCACATTTCCATAACATAAATAATAATATTAACGTTTGTGGTATGTTTTGCTAACACAACCTAGATTAAACTTTACACATGGGGTTGGTAACACGTGTGCTCATAAATGTGCATAAATGTTGCATCTTTTGTACGTGCAAAATAATAAATTAATTTGTCGTTTTCGTTTTTGTCATTACTAAACTGCAGCAAATTTTAAAGAGCATGTGCTTATTTTGCTTTCCTTGTCTATGTGATGTCATTTCTACTATTCTAGGTGCACATAAGGTTTAATGGATTCATGAAGACTGGTAGATATAAAATGCTGCCTATATGTTGCTTGATGCTAGGTAACGTTAGACTAATTGGGTGGGTTAATCAATTAGTAAATGAAGGGTGGATACAGAATAAATGACAATTCTTACATTAATACTTTCCTTGTGTTTGTTTTATACTAGAAAATTAAGTTGCCTGCTTTTGGGCCTAGTTTGCTCGAGTTTGCTAAACGATGAATTTAATTCTGCATGGAGCACGAGATGTTTCTGAAAAAGAAAAAGCTTTCCATCAAAGTTGCATTCATTCAGCAAAGATGATGTGCTGTCATTATTCTGGCGGACGTGACCAAGGTCAGAAACCGGTAGAGAAGAACTGTATTAACTTGGCATCCGCCGAAGTGCAATGGAGTCAGTATGAACTCTTGATCTAATTTGTTGCAAACCAAGGATGTGTTGGAACACGTACAAGAAAGACAATGGTCCCAAAGAATATGACCGAATGGAAGTTTTGAAATGTAGGTGACATGTCACTTGTCACTCTTCGTCCAATAAGATCTCGTCAATTGCAGAAAATTTTCCTTTGCTTAGATTAGCTAGCATAGAAAGGTATAAAAAGTCCATGCCCTGGGGATGGGCTGGCTGCTGCTTTCTGACTTTCCGATGAGGGTGACGTGCTGATGGACATTGCGTGGAGCACGTAAGAATCCTCAAAGACTTTTACTTTATTTCCATTTTATTTAGCTCAGTTAGGGACTTAGGCTTTAGAAATGCTAAACTTATATATACTTGCTTAAACTATATTTTCTCATGATTCTTTGCAAACATGCTTACTATATTGCTAATAAAATTGCATTTATAAAACTATATTTTGATGTATCCATAATTAGTTAATAAAAATCTTTCTTTTGAAACAAGCTGGTCTTGGTTATTCAGAAGTGTAGGTTACTATTAGCTAGATGCCATCGCCATGGTGGTCATTTAAATAGTTAGGTTTTGTTCTAATGACGTCAATATTTATCGCGGTTGTATATAATGTGTATATAGTTTGTGAATAAAGTGTATATAGATTTAATTTGATCACCTGATTCAGTAGGTCAAATATGTCCTATTTGATGAATGGGTCCATGAGTTAGAGTAGTATTTTAGGTAACAGGTTATAGAGTTGGGTAGCGTTGAGTTATGGCATATTTCCTATAGGCCGCTGGATCAATTCTTCTGGTAGCAGAAATTGATGGTTGCTAAGGGTAACTAAGGCGTTGCTAGGGGTAACTAGGGTGTTATTGATATGTTATGGTATAGAAATAGGATCGATGTTTAACATATGTTGAGTTAAGTTTTCGTGCTATACGTGAATTGTACCGGTACAGATTGTGTGATGAGAAGTAGTCACATAAGACATCTGATCTGTTTGTGATATCGTCGTGTATCACAAGTGATATCGTCGTGTATCACGTGTTGTGGTCGTGCAACACCGTGTTGTGGTCGTGCAACACATGTTAGGGCTAGGTGTGAATCTTGTATAGTGAGGATTTTCTAAGAAATGAGAGCAGCATGAGAATAGGGACAAAGCGCCTGTTGTAAAACTCACTGTGATAAGAGTATTAGTTATATTTGAGCTTAAGTGAAGGGTAGGGTAATGTCGGTGCATGATTATCTATAAACAGGTGAGAGTCCTGTAGGGGTACATGTTTTATATCTAGAAACAGGTGAGAGTCCTGTAGGGATAACGACATTATTTTGCTAACGGTGCATGATTTCTATAAACAGGTGAAAGTCCTGTGTGGATTTCATGTGTGTTTGAAGTTAGGGAATTTTTCCGTGTGAAAGTGCATGATTGTTTTTGTAACGTATGTTCAAGTGGAACTTTCGAACAGTCACTTAATTGTGCGTTCAGAGGGAAATGAGTTCATATTTTACTCGATAGAAGGGTAGGGTAAAGGTTGCTCTACTGGCGATCGAAAATTATTCTATGAGAATAGCGTCGACTATTCCGAGTTGTGAATACTTGAATGCCTGCAACTATCCTAATTAGAGAAACAGTCAGATGAGTCCTTATTGTCATTGTTAAAGATTAATTTTAACAGAGAAAGCGTTCTCAAAATGGCGCTGTGAAAAGATTTTGTGAAGGAGGGGTAAGCGCAAGGAGTGAGAAGCGAGAAACCGCAGCTGCTGTGTACGTCACAGAGCCGCGCTGGGATTGGGTGACATACGTCACAAGCTGTGCTCTGATTGGTTCTTGAGTCTCTGACGAACTGTAAGCCGATTGGTTTTTCAGAAAATCTTCATTTTTACTGGTTGAGCAGAAAAGTGACGTAGCTCAACCCTCATTGGCCTGTTGGTGTGTTTCGCGCACGGATTGGTTGTTTTAGCGGAACATCCCGGAAATATTTTACGAACAATTTTATTAATTGGAAATAACTCGTAAAGATGAGTTATCATTTTAAAAACGTTGAGAAAAAGCCAACGTTGTTTCAGAAACTTAAAAATTTTATATCGCCTGATAAGAAAATTGAAACGCGAGGTGGTAAATTACTTCATAAGTACAAAACACCTGCAGCGTATATGGAAGGTGAATATGGTTATCATACTGTTTTGTGGTTTGACGCTTGGAAACAATATACAAAGGATGACGGTGTTTTAGCATGGCCTGATGATGGTTCATTTAATGTAAAAGTTTTGAGAAATTTGCGAGAGAAAATGAATGCTCTTAAACCCAAGCCGAGACCAACTCAATTTGAGGCTTTAGTTGAGTGGGAAGATGAAATGTACCAATTACAAAGGGAAGCAAGTGGAATTAAAAGATCTTCTAAACCTCCAGTTTGGAAGAGAGAGACACATGAAGACAGGATGCGAATGTGGAGACAGGGAAACATGAGTGAGGGACTTTTTGTAATTAGAGAAATGGTTTCAGGTTCTCCTACTGGAAAAGAAATCGAAAAAAGAACTAGTGTTCCTTTGGAAAGTGAATCGGAAGATGCAGTTTTAGAGGAAATATATACTACATGTAAAAAGAATCAGCCTTTAAGACCTCCTAGGTCATGGTCGACTCCGGTGGTTTCTACAGAAACTTCACCGAGTGCACCTCCAATGAATGAAGCTCCGAGACTTTATCCAAATAATTGTGAAATTGTTGAAACTCCAAAAAGACCAGAATTTGAAAATGTCCGTAATGAGGGTAGATATTTTTCAGCAACTCCAAGAGCAAGGGAAGCTCCAAAAAATTATGTGAGAGAAACAAGAAATGTTGAGGCTGTTGATTCTTCTGAATATTTACGATCAAAAGAAGAATTAATTCGACAAATAACGAAAAGCATGGAAGCTGTGACAGTTCCAGTAACTATTGGTCCTGTTCAGCCGGTTTTCGAACAAAGAGAAACTAATAAGACAGGGTTAACTGCTCCTTTAAATGCTGAAATTCAGAAGGTTGCTGAAAAATTTTATTCAGATTTATCTGAAATAAACTCTTCAAGATCGAGAATGCCTGATTTAACTTTTAATGAGGATTTATCTCCAAAAACACCGATGGGTGCAGAATCTGATGCTGAGAGTCCTGAAGTTAGGGTGACCAAACCTAAACTTGATGTTGCAAAATTAAAAGCAAATATTGAAGAATTAATAATTGGTACTATTGGTCCTGACAGTCTAAATTATTATCGAGATGATGAACTACTGTTCATTTGCAAGAGTATGCAGTGGAAAACGAAAAATAAATATGACCAGTTGGAAGAACTGGCAGCTGAACTAGAAATTGATGTGAGCAGACAGAAGAATTTTGCAAAACATTACAGATTAGACTTTTCAGAAAACGAAATTGAAAGTTTGAATTCCATGGGAAGAATAATGCACATAAAAGATCTGATTGTGTACATTAAGAAATTAGGAGAACTGAATAAGTGGAGAGTGAAATGGACTAAAAAGAAGGAAGATGCGAAATTGGAAAAATTGTCAAAACAATTTCCAATGAGAGAGATTGCAGGTGGAGGATATGTTCATGTCCCATGGTCAAGACAGGACATACTACTGTTCACAAATGATTTTCCAAAACTAAGGGAAAAGCCAGTGGAGTGGTATAGGCAGGTAGATAGATTTATCAAAGTCTCAAAAGTTCTGTGGATTGATCTGGATGGATTTTTTTGACATAGTTGTCCCATCAGATCTTTGGACAGAATGTAAAATATCCATAAGCTGGCCAAAAACAGAACCTGAGAGGGTTAAGGAAACAGGTGCTCCAAATCCTCTTGTAATGGATTTTTATGAAAAAGTGATTGTTTGGATGAAAAACAAAATTCCACCTAAAGAGGTTGATTGGGTTAAAATAGAAAGAACAAACCAGGAAACAAAAGAATCAGTTCATTCGTTTTATGAAAGGTTACTGTTGATTTTTAAACAATACAGTGGCTATGAAAAATTAGACGAGAAGGATATGAGTCATTTTGTCTACAGATTTGTTTATGGTCTGAAACCAGAAATTGCAGATATGATCAGGAATAGTATTGTCGGATGGCAAGCATTATCTGTTGATGACATTTTAAGAAAGGCGAAGTATTGCAGTGATGAGCTGGAAGTTAGACAAAAGAAGCTCAAAGAAAAAGCCATGTGGGCTCAGGTAAAAGTGGCTGAACAACAGATTGCTAGTCTTGGAAATAAAAATACAAATTTTGTGCAAACTGCAATCCCGAACCAAGGGCAAGGAAAGTTTAAAAATAATACTTTTGTGAGAAAATTTAACCCAAAGATTGAAGAGATGAAACAAAGATTACCTTGTTTTAATTGCGGCGAAATTGGACACTGGAAAGACGAGTGTAAGAAACCGCCTAGGAATTTAAAAAGCCCATTATTAAATCCACAGATGCAGAATGATGTTGATCTGCAGCAACAGCTACAGTTGCAACAGAGTCTAAACGAATTGAATCTTCAACGACAGTTGCAGCAACAGGTAAATCAGCAACAGGTGAATCAGGTGAACAATCGTCAGAATCAGTTGCCTCAGGCACCGTTTCCAAATTGTGGGGGAACACAGAAATATAATGTAGGTGTGGGATTTCAAGGAGAGGATCAGGTAATAAAACCGAAAAAACAGAGAGTGCAAAATACCGCACAACAGTTTTTGTTAACAGAAGGACAGGAGAGTGATTCTGATGATTGTTATTGACGGTGCCCGAGAGAGGAGGAAGAGTGTGTTGTTGGAGCCACTCTTGAGGTTGACCAGTCTGGTCCATTTGTAAATGGGAAAGTTAATGATGTAGACATCACTTTTCTAGTGGACACTGGTGCTACCCGTTCTACTGTTAGATCAGTGGAAATTGAAAACCTACCTCTCTCTGGGGATACCATCCAAGTTGTAGGAGTAAGTAATCAACAAATCAGAAATGATTTGACTGATCCAGTACCAGTTGAAATTGGAAATTTCAAAGACAAACACAGATTTGTGGTTTGTAACAGTAGTCCGGTGAATCTATTGGGCAGAGACATACTGTGTAAAATGAATTGCAGAATATATTGTTCTCCTGAAGGAGTTGAATTACAAACAATGGAAGAAGATGGTTTGTACAGATTGACAATGATGTTGATGGAAACAGAGGAAACAAAATTGTTTTCTGCAGTTGAAAAGGAGAATTTGCCAGAAGAGCTCAAAGAAACTGTGAAATCTGAGATTTGGGATTTGACTGGGAATGAGATGGGTCTGATGAAACATGTAGATCCAGTCAAAATTACACTGAAGCAGGGAATAGAGTTTCCTAATATACCTCAATACAAAATGAAAGCAGAGACAATTGAGGGAGTGATACCTGTGATTGATAAATTCATTAAACAAGGTGTCTTAAAAGAAATCGAGAGTAGCTCTTGTAACTCACCGATTATGGGAATTAAAAAGTCAAATGGAACGTATCGGATAGTTCAGGATTTGAGAAAAATTAACCAGATTGTGGTTCCATGTTGTCCTGTGGTTCCAAATCCAGCAGTAATTTTGTATCAGATTCCACATGATGCTGAATGGTATACTGTCATTGATCTTTGCAATGCATTCTTTACTGTTCCTTTACATCCAGATAGTTAGGAAATCTTTGCTTTCAGATTCCAAAGTAGGACCCTCGCATGGTGTAGAATCCCACAGGGGTATACAGAGAGTCCTTCTATCTTTAATGAATCTGTTGAAGAGATCTTTGGAAAATTTAGACTTACCTGGTAGGTCTACGTTGGTGCAGTATATTGACGATCTGTTTATAGCTGCTAAAACGAGAGAAAATTGTGTGACAGACACAATTATACTTTTGAATCATCTTGCAGATGAGGGACATAAAGTGTCTCCAGCAAAGTTACAGTTTTGCAAACAAGAAGTGAAATATCTTGGTCACAGAATTGCAAAGGGAAAAAGACAGGTGACAGTTGAGAGAATTAAAATGATTCAAGCAATGCAACCACCCAGAACACAGAGACAAGTTTGAATGTTTTTAGGAATGGTTGGCTACTGTCGACAATGGATTAGTGGATTTTCGGTAATTGCGAAACCACTACAGAGACTGACAAGATCTGATGTGAAAGATCCAATTATTCTCAATGAGGCTGAGATGGAATGTTTTGAAAATTTGAAAAAGAGCTTATGTCAAGCTCCTGCTTTGGGCATGCCGAATTACGAGAGAGACTTTGAACTGTATTGCAGTGAGAGAGAGGGATGTGCATTGTCTGTGTTAATTCAGAGACATGGGAATCTAAAGAAGCCCATTGCATATTTTTCTGCAGTTCTTGATCCCATTGCAAAAGCATTACCAGGTTGTTTAAAAGCAGTTGCAGCTACAAGTGTCAGTCTTGAGCAGAGTGAAGGAATTATAATGGGATTTCCTGTGAAAGTTTTTGTACCTCATTCAGTTGAAATATTACTGACAAGAGGTAAGACTCAACATTTAACAAGTAGCAGATTGACAAAGTATGAGAAAATCATACTAGGAGCAGATAATGTTTCCATTTCAAGGTGTTTAAATCTGAATCCTTCAACATTACTGCCTGATTCTGAAATTGTTGATGAAAATGAAGTAGAACACGAGTGTTTGGATGTCATGGAGTTTTGCACCAAACCAAGACAGGACATTAAAGATGTACCTTTGCCTGAATCAGATGTTGTCTACTTTGTGGATGGCTCCTGTCTGAGGACAGAAGGAGGTGTTTTGAAAGCATCATATTCTGTCTGTACTGTTGCAGATGTTGAAGAAGCATCATGTCTTGAAGGAATTCGTTCAGCACAGGTGGCTGAATTGATTGCTTTGATTCGTGCATGTGAAATATCAAAAGATATAAGAGTTACCATTGTTACTGATAGTCAGTATGGGTACGGGGTTGTACATGATTATGGACAGCTCTGGTCTCAGAGAGGCTATTTGACCTCAGCGGGTTCACCAATTAAAAATGCAGTCTTTATCAAAAGATTAATTGAAGCCATACAGTTGCCGAAAGAGATCGCAATTGTAAAATGTGCTGCGCACACAAAAGGAGTAGATTATATCTCAAAAGGCAATGCCTATGCAGATGAGACAGCAAAATATTGCGCAAGAAAAGGTTGTGCATACAATCGGGAAAAGAGTAAAGAAACTGATTCAAATTCATTAATGCTAACAACAGTGGTAGAAACATGGAATGAGATCAGAGATTTACAAAATGAAGCAGATGATGAAGAAAAAGATCTATGGTTGCGATCAGATTGTAGACCACGTGATGAAGATGGAGTGTGGGTCTATAAAGATGGCAGAGTAGTTTTACCAAATTGTTTGATTGCTGACATGGCCAGATTATATCATGGTCCAGCTCACCTTGGAAGAGATTCTATGATCAGACTTTTCCGAGAGACTTGGTTCAACACAAAATTTAGAACGATTGCAGAGTCTTTTTGTCAAAGGTGTTTGTCATGCCAACAAATGAACCCAAACAGAAAATCAGTAGTGGGTACAGGGATAATTGGTCGAGAAGGTGGTCCCTTTACCAGACTGCAAATGGATTTCATTGAAATGCCCCTACACAATTGTTTGAAATATGTTCTTGTGATTGTTTGTTTGTTTTCAAGGTGGGTGGAGGCATTTCCAACAAGACATTGTGATTCTATTACAGTGGCAAAACTGCTGCTGAGAGAGATCATCCCAAGGTACGGTTTTCCAGTCACTATTGAGAGTGATGGAGGAAGCCATTTTGATAACAAACTGATGAAGCTGATATGTGAGGCATTAAGCATTGAGCAGAAAATACACTGTGCATACAGACCAGAGGCATCTGGGGTGGTTGAGCAGATTAATGGGACAATTAAAAACAGAGTTGGAAAAATGTGTCTAGAGACGGGTGTAAAGTGGACTGATGCACTTCCACTTGTTTTAATGTCATTAAGAAGTACACCTGATAAAAAGACAGGTTTGAGTCCTCACGAAGTGCTGATGGGGAGAGTCATGAGACAGGCTTTTGTACCTGTAGGCAAATTGTTGAGTATAAATGACAGTGCTATTTTGGATTACTGTAAAAGGTTATCTGATATAGTGACTTCTGTGTCTAATCAGGTGGGAACTGAAGCACAATCAAATGAGAAAGTTCTAACACATGATTTGAGACCTGGTGATTGGGTCAGAACAAAAGTACATCGGAGAAGAAATTGTCTATCTCCTAGATGGCAGAAGCCTAGACAAGTAATTCTGGTTACTACAAATGCAGTGAAATGCAGAGGATTGAAAAGGTGGATACATCCTAGTCACACCATTCCAGTGCCTACTCCTGAGAGTTCTGATGTAGAAAGTGATACTACAGATGATTCTGATTCAGAAGTAGAAGGTGAAACAAATCCAGAGACTGAAGATCGACAGGGAAGTCGACGTCTAGAACCTGTGCCTGTGAATGAAGTAACAAGAAAAAGCTCTGAAATAATTGAAATAGATTCTGGAGAAGAAGAGAATCTATCAGAAGGAAAATCAGCTGAGAAGTCAGTCAAGAGAATTAATGGAGTGATTTCCATTGAAGACAGTGAGGCTGAACCGAAAGAAATTTCTGACCAGGAGGGTATCGAAAAGCAGAAGTTAAGCTCTGAAGTAAGGAACAGAGGTCCAGAATCTGGGAAGTTGGAGGTAATTGAAGAGGAGGAGGAAGACGAATTGCCGAGTACCAGTGATGGAAGACAAAGTGTTCCTGAAGGAGTAAAACTGCCGAATAGAGAAGTTCCTGAGTCAATACTTGAAGTTTCAGACAGTGATACTGGAGAAAGTGATGTAGATGGTGAAAACAGAAGTCCAAAGAAAAGATCTTGGAAATCTGAGTTGAAGACTTCAGAACCAAAGAAAAGGTTTGTAAAGAAAGCAAATTACTGGCCTGGTGGAAGATTGAGAGTTAGGTTGATAAAGAAACCGAAGGATCAGGTGGAAGAAATCAGTAGTCAAAAAGATTCTGAAAAGGAAGTTGGAGTTGGAAGGAAAATTGAAGTTGTGACAAGAAAAGGAAAGAGGATTATAAGGCCAAATCAAAAGTACAAATCGCCTGAGTGGAATTATCTAGTAATTCCACCTGTTATTGACATTTACGATAGTAGTGAAGAAGAAGAAAAGATCGAAGAAATTAGTGACAATGATTGAAGTACAGAAATTTTAGTTGGGTTTTGAGTTTTTAGTTTTTGGCAAAAGGCTGAAGAAATCTTGTTAGGTGACACAAGGTCGAAGAAAAGTTGTTTAGTTAAAGAAAATTCATTTGTGACATAAGGTCGAAGAAATACTGTTAGGGTTTTAAAAAAAAAAAGAAAAAAAAAATTATTTTAAAAGGGGGGTGTAAATGATCTTTTAGTTAATCTTTTAGTTAAAATTTAAAATAGTTTTAATTTTTTCTTTTTAAGGCAAAACTAATCAAAGTTGCCTTACGTTATGGAACAAAGTACATCGAGATGTTCTATTCTTAAGAGATGCTGTAAGATGACTCTGGTGTGTTTGCTCATTTTAATTCTGCTCTGGGTAGTTTTAGCTGTTATTATTCCATTTGAATATAACAAAAATTTTCACAAAGCCAATATGACAAGCAAAGCTTCAGTTAGTCAAAACAAAATTAGTGCAACTGGTAAAGTTATTGATCATCAATCTAACATTCATCAGGATAATTCAATTAGTGATTTTTCAAGCAATACATTCACAAAGCTTTTGAGTGAATATGTCAAGGTAATGGATGCAAAAGATTGTTACGTCTGTGTCAAGTTACCTGCTTCTGTTTCCGAGGGAGTGACATACAATATGCTTCCTCTTACATATGGTGTGACATGCAAAGTGTTAACTAGTCTGTTTTATCAGACTGGACGTTTAGAATATTATTATTCAGATTTCGACGAGATTTTTGCTAATTTAAAAATTGAGGGTGCTTTGAATAAGCATAAGAGAGCAAAACAGATGAGGGAATTTTTCCTTGTTACTAATGAACTTACCTATGAGTATGCTTACAAAAATAATTTAACTTGCAAACTAAGTGCTGAGGGAAAGAAGTTTTTGAACCTGGTTGAAGAAAGGAGAGCAATTTACAAGAGAAATGAGTTAGTCAAGCAGACTAAATCCAGGTTCTGGCAGAAAGAAGACGAGAAGCTTAATGGCAAAATGCTTGATAACGTTGCAATTCACATAGACAAACCAGTTAGTGGTAAACTTTGCATTAGAAGAGACAATACACTTTTTGATAATTACTTTGTGGGTGCGAGTAATTGTGAAGATACATATCAGATCATGGGAGGTTGGGGATTCAAAGGTGGAAAAGATCCAATTTTCCCTGGGATTTATTTTGTGTGTGGTGACAAGGCTTATTATAACCTTCCGGACCATTGGTACGGAACTTGTTATGTTGGGATTGTGTTTCCTAAGATATTTCATGTTGACAGAGATTCAGAGGGTTTGTTCAAAATTCATAATCATGTAAATAGAGTTAAAAGAGAAACTTTTACAGAAGTGATGGGAGATATTTTCCAAGCAGTAATACCTATTGTAGGTATAACCCTGAATTCAGGTAGAATCAGAAAATTGTCCACAATTGTTGATAGATTGTCAACAGATACAGCTGATGGTTTCCAATTAGTAAACGTTGAGGTCATTGCAATTAGATCCATGGTGATTCAAGATCGTCTTGCTTTAGACATACTCCTGGCAAAAGAGGGAGGAGTCTGTGGCATATTACATGTGCAACATTGTTGTACCTATATCCCTGATGAGAGTAAGAACCTTGAGATGTACATTAAAAATATCACAGAAATGCATTCAGAAATAATTCCATTAGAAGAAGAAGATTTTTCAGAAAGACTTTCAAAAAGATTCCAAGCAATTAAAAATTGGTTTCATGACATTGGAAGTTCAGTTCTTGGCAAGATTTTGGCACCTTTGATTGTGATAATATTCATTTTCATTTTGACAAAAATTGGTTGTTTGTTGCATAAGAGAAAGAGACAAATGAAAGAAAAGAAAAGAATTTATAAACTCAAAAAAGAAGAGGAGAGGGAGATTGAGTTGTAGGAATTACATAGAGCTCGTTATGATAATTGCAAGGATTTTGCAGAAACAGATTTTTAGAAATACTGACACAGATGAATTTGAATCATTTTCCTGTTAGTTTAATTTTTCCAAATTTTGGGTGGTGGTGTGGTGATTTGTTAATCACCAGATGAGGGAGTTGATGGAGCGAGATAGAAAACAGAATTCTGTTTAAACTCGTGAAGTCACATTTCCATAACATAAATAATAATATTAACGTTTGTGGTATGTTTTGCTAACACAACCTAGATTAAACTTTACACATGGGGTTGGTAACACGTGTGCTCATAAATGTGCATAAATGTTGCATCTTTTGTACGTGCAAAATAATAAATTAATTTGTCGTTTTCGTTTTTGTCATTACTAAACTGCAGCAAATTTTAAAGAGCATGTGCTTATTTTGCTTTCCTTGTCTATGTGATGTCATTTCTACTATTCTAGGTGCACATAAGGTTTAATGGATTCATGAAGACTGGTAGATATAAAATGCTGCCTATATGTTGCTTGATGCTAGGTAACGTTAGACTAATTGGGTGGGTTAATCAATTAGTAAATGAAGGGTGGATACAGAATAAATGACAATTCTTACATTAATACTTTCCTTGTGTTTGTTTTATACTAGAAAATTAAGTTGCCTGCTTTTGGGCCTAGTTTGCTCGAGTTTGCTAAACGATTAATTTAATTCTGCATGGAGCACGAGATGTTTCTGAAAAAGAAAAAGCTTTCCATCAAAGTTGCATTCATTCAGCAAAGATGATGTGCTGTCATTATTCTGGCGGACGTGACTAAGGTCAGAAACCGGTAGAGAAGAACTGTATTAACTTGGCATCCGCGGAAGTGCAATGGAGTCAGTATGAACTCTCGATCTAATTTGTTGCAAACCAAGGATGTGTTGGAACACGTACAAGAAAGACAATGGTCCCAAAGAATATGACCGAATGGAAGTTTTGAAATGTAGGTGACATGTCACTTGTCACTCTTCGTCCAATAAGATCTCGTCAATTGCAGAAAATGTTCCTTTGCTTAGATTAGCTAGCATAGAAAGGTATAAAAAGTCCATGCCCTGGGGATGGGCTGGCTGCTGCTTTCTGACTTTCCGATGAGGGTGACGTGCTGATGGACATTGCGTGGAGCACGTAAGAATCCTCAAAGACTTTTACTTTATTTCCATTTTATTTAGCTCAGTTAGGGACTTAGGCTTTAGAAATGCTAAACTTATATATACTTGCTTAAACTATATTTTCTCATGATTCTTTGCAAACATGCTTACTATATTGCTAATAAAATTGCATTTATAAAACTATATTTTGATTTATCCATAATTAGTTAATAAAAATCTTTCTTTTGAAACAAGCTGGTCTTGGTTATTCAGAAGTGTAGGTTACTATTAGCTAGATGCCATCGCCATGGTGGTCATTTAAATAGTTAGGTTTTGTTCTAATGACGTCAATATTTATCGCGGTTGTATAATGTGTATATAGTTTGTGAATAAAGTGTATATAGATTTAATTTGATCACCTGATTCAGTAGGTCAAATATGTCATATTTGATTAATGGGTCCATGAGTTAGAGTAGTATTTTAGGTAACAGGTTATAGAGTTGGGTAGCGTTGAGTTATGGCATATTTCCTATAGGCCGCTGGATCAGCGCGCGCGCCGATATCTAGGTGGGGGAGCCATTGCGGAGCTTGGAGCAATGAGATTCCTACATCGGGGTGTATCAGAGGTTAGGCGCCTGTGGTCAAGCAGCATTTTGGAAGTCTTCTTTTCTGTTCGCTTTCCTCCCGTTGGTGAATTGCTCACTCAGGGCTAAGGCGTGTCGTCACACCCCCAGGCCCGGGGCCTTTTTTATGTTTGCTTGCTTTAAAGGTGCGCGTGAGGCCGTGCCTCACGCTCCTTTGTGGAGTCAGCTTTCTTGCATTCCAGGGTGACGGTCACGTCACACAGCAGGTAGAGCAGAGGAGTTTGTTCTTGGGGGGCAGTCCTCTCGAGCCTGTGCATGTCGCTAGAAAAGGGTTTATTTACGTATAGCACACTCCTCTAGGGGAACATTCCATGCCCTGTGTTTACCACATACCTACGTGGGGGCACTACTCTGAACTGAATGCGTACCTTCTTAGTGCAGCATAGGTGCTGCCCCCTCTTTTCTGGTCACCAGCCATGGGGCATTAGGGGTAAAGTAGTAGTTGTGGACAGGGCTGACAGCATTTAAATGTAAAAAACGGGCCTAACATGTGTGTACTTACAGGAAGTGTGTACATTGTATGGCTGCAGAGGACTGGCTGAAAGAAGAAAGCTGGGCTATGGTTCCACGAAAATAAAAAACAGCAGTAGGCACAGAGAACGAGGAGTATATCCTGGGGACAAATTGTGGGGCAGAGACAGGTATATGGTTAAGGACCAGAACTAGGTGGGGACACAGAGGGGAGGGGGCTTGTACGCCAAAGGGAGAGGGAGCACGACATAGTGAAGTCGGAAAGAATGTCACCTACAAGAGCGCCAACTAACGTTACCTATTTCCCTCCATAGCCCCTTTCATCGAATTCCATACTGGGGAGCCAGGTCAAAGCGCAGAGCAATGCTCTTCCTTCTTCGGGGGCAGGACCAGAGGTTAGGCGCTTGTTGGTACAAGCAGTCAATTTGGGATTCTCCTTTTCTTTTCTATTTTCTCCCTTTGGTGAAGTACTCAGCCAGGGTTGGCGCGGGTTTTCACACCCCCAGGCCTGGGGCTTTTTACGCTTTGCCCGCTTTGGTGGTGCGCGCGAGGCTGCGCCTCACGTTTCATCTTGGAGTCTTCTTCTCACATTCCGGGGTGACGGCCAGGTCACACAGCAGGTAGCGCAGAAGGGGATGGACTTGGGGGGTAGTCCAATCGAGCCTGAGCGTGCCGTTAGACGGGGGTTAACCGCCTAAGCCACAGAGCTAGGGTAACCTTTTGCGGGCACGGTGCATGCCACATACCTTATGTTGGGGATATACTCGGGAGTATAATGCGCACCTTCTTTGCGCTGTATATGTGCTGCCCCCCCTTTACTGGTCTCCAGCCCTGGGGCGTCAGGGGTAAACTAATAGTAGTGGACAGGGCTTACAGCATTTAATGTAAAAAACTGGCCTAACGTGTGTACTTGCAGGAAGAGTGTACCTTGTACGGCTGCGGAGGACTGGCCGGAGGAAAGCTGGGCTGTGGATTCAAGACGCCAGAAGCTGAAAGAGCAAAGCGGGTTAAAAAACTCAGCAGAAGGAATGAAAAGAACGATATGACAATTTCTTTGATCTTTCAGGAGTCAAAGCAAAGCAGTCCGTGCAACGGACGAGGGTATTGTCCTGGTTGAAAATTAGTTGGGCAGAATCAGGTATATGGTTAAGGACCCTGTCTGTAAGGGGACAGAGGGGGGTGGATTGCCCGCTAAAAGGGAGATGGAGCCAACAGAGGGTATGTCGGTAAGAGCGTCACGCTCAAGTGCACCAACTAACATTGATTATTTCCCTCAGTAGCCCCTTTCGCCCTCGCTCGCTGAGTTTCCACCGCATCGTGCGCACGATGTATGAAGTAGCAGACAGTGTGTCACAAGATAAAAGTGATGTGTACATGTTACAAGAGAGTCCCTAAATAGGTTGAAGGATATTACTGCAATATATGGCAGACTCTCAAACCACAAGTCTCGTGGAAGACACTTCCATAGTCAAGGAGAATAGAACTTGCTATAATAGAGGTCCTCCATCAGATATTAGAGAGGGCACGTATCGCATTTGGAAGTGTCTTTATAGGAGGAGAACGTTGAAGTCAGTTTGAAGGCTTCGGATGAGGAGGTGTTCCTGGGTAGAATGGTAAGGGGACGAGGTAAGATGTGATTAGCAGTCATTCACACCTATGTGCAATGGTCAGTATCAGACTTACCACTGAATCAAAGGAGAGAGGGAGGACTAGGTAAGCTAGTCCAAATCCCCACTTTTATATATCAAAAATCAAGAAGGACTAGCTAGGTTTTTTACAGGAAAGACTCAATGGAGTACGTATGCCAAGGAAAACCAGTAGGTTTTTTGAAAAGCCCTCACCCACCAACCAAGTTGGTGGCATGCTTCATCATCGGGCCCACCACAGTGGCACCTAGCGTGCCCCGGGTGTGCTTCGACGCCAGATTACTGCGGAGCTGGTATACTTACTGAGTGTGCAGTGTGGTGAGTGTGAAGGTGAAGATTAAAAAGCCATACAGGAAATCCCAGCACCCGAGGGTAAAAACAATATTTTAATTAACTGGGTCTCTGTTGGCATATTAAAAGGCAGACGGACACGGTGGAGTATGGATTATGACCTCCAGTGTCCTGTGTGGTCTACATGTTTCAGCCTGGCCTTTCTTAATTTAAAACAGGCTTTCCTCAGGACCAAGTGAGTATGTGTGGAGGTGAAAAAGTTAATTTACAGTGAGTGTTTTTGTTTTTATGTGTAGCACTCCCTAAGGTGCTATATGGGTGAGAAGGGGGTTCCCTCTCGCTTTGCTACATATAACATAAAAGGGAGACAGACAGACGTACAGGGTAGAGTCATATTAGCATATTATTGCGAAATAAGCCGTCATTCCACCGTCTTATAAGGTGAGTGAACGAACTATGCATGGCTAAAGTGTGGCCTTGTCAGTGGCAAGACTCATGTGATTGTTATCTAGAAGCCGGTTGTTGTGGTGAGCTAGAAAACGGAAAATACCAATGTGAGGTTCAGGTAAGTGAAAGAAAATTATCCTCACACAGTATTTTGCTGTTCAAAGCCTCCTTGGGTCGCCTGGCAGAGAAAAAGACCCTAAAAGAAGGTTGCATTGGCTTACAAAATTATCCAACCTGTAAGGGAAGACCTCAACACCTTACCCCAACAGTAGCTGTAGTGCGCAGCCTCATTACTCACGAAAATGTCGGTCTGGTTCCTCCTTGGACCTGTCGTCCTTCTGCGGCGCCCGGTTGTGAAAGGAGGGCCTGACCGGGCATGTTTTTAAAGCCTCCGTGATTGCCTGCACCTGGGTGAGAGTGGAAATAGAGGGAGGGTTGCTTTTGCGCGAAAGCGCCATGTCATCCACGGTCTGCGCATGCTCAGAGGGGTAGTGGTCCCTGTTCTGCGCGCGAGCCGCTGGTTATTGTGCTCCGCGCATGCGCGGAGGAGCAGTGGCTGAGTCCAGCTACCGCGCATGTGCGGGAGAGCGTGGGAGCGCTCGCTGGTACCAGGGAAGCGCTTGGGGGCATAAAGAGCACATTATTGCTCATAGAGAACACAGATAATGAAAATAATGAAGCGCTTTAGAGGAATAAAGATAGAAGGAATAAAATAAAGATGCACTGTTGGTAGCTCAGGGTGAATCAGATTGGGTTAATGCACAGCATTGGTAAGAGAAGAAAGGGGGAACATCATACATCAGGTGGTCAGGGAATTCCACGGTATGGAATCGTTCAGCCCCCCAGTATGAGTGGATAGTCTGTAAATCCAACGTTGTTCTTTTTGGAGGAGATATCTTTCATTGTTTTCAGTTATGGCAAACTGTTCAATCACAGTCCAAGTGAAGTCATTAGGGGTGTGATTGTGGGACAGGAAATGGTCTGTCAGTTTACTTATATTTTTGCCACATCGGATGGTACTTCGGTGTTCCGTCATTCTTGTCCGTACTTTGCGGGTGGTCATCCCCACATACCGTAGGCCACATCTACATGTCATTAGGTACACCAGGTTTGATGAATTACAGTTAGTGAACTGACGTTGTGTCCATAATCTACCTGGTTCCAAATCCAGGGTTTTGGATGAGGATGTAAGGTGGCATACACTGCAATTATTGCACGGCTGGTGTCCTGTAAGTTTTGGTAAGCCCCAAGCATTGAGGACAGTATTGTCTTTCGTGGCTTGGTTGGGCCTGGGTCTGGTGTGCACTAGGGAGTCTTTCAGATTCTTCGCTCTTTTATATGCAAATCTTGGTTTTTCCCAGTTTCAGTTGCCTGAATTTATAATCTTCCAGTTCCTGTTGATTATGTTGGAGACCTGGTTTGATACGGTGTTGTATGTGGTGACACAGGTCAGAGTAGGTTCCTCAGGTGGTCTTGTTGTTGCCTCAAGTAGCGCACCCCTATTTTGATTTCGCGCCCTCTTGCAGGTGGTGTTTAGGATCCTTGTGGGGTATCCCCTGTCTTCTAATTTATGGACGAGGGTGGTTGATTGTTGTTTGAAGTCCTGGATCCGGCTGCAATTGCGTCTGAGTCGCAAGAACTGACCATAAGGGAGATTTTCCCTTAGAGGTCTAGGGTGGAAGCTATCAAACCTCAGAAGGGAGTTCCTTGATGTAGGTTTGTAGTAGGTCGTAGTTGTCAGGCCATTCATGTCTGCTTTGATGTTAAGGTCCAGAAAGGCTAATTCAGAGGCACTGCTCGTACAGGTAAATCTCAGGTAGTTGTCGCAGGTGTTGATCCACACGAGGAATTCATCCAGGGATTCCTGGTTCCCTTCCCAGATAACCAGGATGTCGTCGATATAGCGACGCCACATGCTGATGTTGGCTGCATAGGGATTGTTCACAGATTGTATGTGTGTTTTTTCAAAATGGGCTACATAAAGACCAGCTATGCTGGGAGCGAAAACGCTCCCCATGCTCGTCCCATTGGTCTGCAGGTACAGCTTGCCCTCGTACTCGAAGTAGTTGTCTTTTAATGCAAGGGTGGCACATTCCATTATGAAGCTACGTGGAGTGTGATGGTTCCAAACAGTACCCATTAGGACTTCCTCCAGTACTTCCAGTGTTGCGTCCTGCGGTAGGCTAGTGTATAGACTCTCAATGTCTAGTCCGACAAGGAGTTGGGTTTCTGGGTTGTAGTTGATCTCTTTAATCACATTGAGGAGATGTTTGGTGTCCTTAATGTATGATGGCGTTAGTTGGACTAGAGGGTTTAGGAAGAAATCGCAGAAGCGTGACAGGGGCTCTAGGAGTGATTGGATTCCTGACACAATTGGTCTTCCCGGTGGTGGGGTTACCCCTTTGTGTACTTTAGGTAGCGTGTAGAAATAAGGGGTTCTGGCATTTTTGCTGCACAAGTAGTCCGCCTCCTGTTTAGAGATGTGTTCAGCATCTCGGGCATTTTTTACCACGGTCAGTATCCTCTTACCTAACTCTTCGGTAGGGTCCTTCTTGAGTAGTCTGTAGTTCCTGGTGTCGCTTAGGAGTCTGCGACATTCAGTGTCATAATCCGTTTTGTCCATGAGCACGATGCCTCCACCCTTGTCGGCGGGTTTTATGACAAGAGTTGGGTTAGCCTGCAGGCGTCTTATTGTTTCACGCTCTCGATGGGACAGGTTGTTGAAGGTGTCTTTCTCCTGTATATTCTCCACCTCAGTGTAGACCGCCTGTTCAAAGGCAGCAATCTCTACTGGTATACTGGCGGGTGGTGGGACGAAAGTGGATTTTAGTCTGAGACCTGTCTCGTTGGGAATCCCCTCTTGAGGGTCGTTAGACTCTGTTTTCTTTTCAAAGAAGGCTTTTAATTTTAATTTTCTAAAGAACTCTGCTAGTTCCATATGTAATTTGAAGTGATCCAGTTTGGCTGTAGGGACGAAAGATAGGCCCTTGTTCAGACTTAGCTATTGAATTTTGGCTTAGTTCAAGACACGTTACTACATTTCTGCCTCTGGCACTGAAGGTACGCAAGTGTTTGCCCCACCCAACTCCTTATGAGAAGGTATTTTGGTCAAATTAGTTCTTGTAACTGACATAAAGGCTTGGCCTGGGTAGCGTGGGGGGCATTGTTGGCCCCTGCATCATTGCAGAGAATATATATTGATATTGAGGGGGGCAGGGCGTCTAACGGATATTACTGTCCCTGTTGTTGGGGAGCGCAGGTTACGCTCCAGGGAAGTAACACATTGGTAGTTTGTTGATTTACTAGGAAGATATTGGGGTTTTGCTCGGTAAGCAATGGCAGACTGTGGGAAAATCTTACATCCATTGTGGCAAAAGTTATATGCTTTTCTTTTAAACATATGGCTTGTCCTCAACATGTATTTGTATACTGCAGGGGAGAGACTCATTCCCACTTTCTCTTGCCTTAATAAGACCCAGCATTTACACAATTTTGTCATGCGTTTCAGGCCTGGTAGTTACTGCCTCCGGGATAGCAATTATTTCTTTGCCTTGGCCCAGATGCACCTGGGAGCCTCACTTCTGAGGCTGGATAAGAGTTTTTCACTCTATACTAATATGGGGCATGTCCTTTTGACATGTACTAGAGGTTAGACAGTTGGCTAATTTACCCAAGCATAGGTTACTAGCAGGCGATGCTTTGCATACTCTTGATAGGGCTCATAGGAGTGCACTTACGCTACGGTGTACAGCTAGCAGTTTTGTGTTAACAAGCTTTGGACTGCCCTAATCAGCTATTGGTGAACCCCGTGATGTTGCTGTACGAAAATATTCCTGGTCATAATATAATAATAAAGTACATCTTTCACCGGGTAACATGTTAACCCCACTAGGTGAGAGTCCGCATGGACTTCCGTAAGTGCGGCTAGTGCCCGCCACTGCTATTATCAGCAGCAAGTTCACCGGCGCTCTTTTTTACAAGGTGGTTGTTTCTGGTGCGTGGCACCATCCCTCTTTTTTCACTACAGAGCACTGTCTGTCTTTCAGAGAAGACCGCTACTTCTGCCACGGGGTAAGTCAAAAGCTTCGGTGACTTTTGACTTGGTTATTGGTCTGCGTAAATACTGGTGCCCAGAATAGCTTGTGGCACTTCAGCAAGATAGGGTGGTGTCTTAGCAGGAGGGCCTGCGATTGATATTGCTGGGTTTTCACTTGTAGGGACCGGACGTGGGTAGGAATAACCAGTCTTTTAACGAACTGCTGGGTTTCACAGGCAGTGGAGGGCCCTTGGCTAGGTGTACTAGTAATAGTTTGGCCCGAGTCACATTTAGTTAGTGGTTAGTCAAGACCTAGGTGGGGAGATCCTAGGCAGTGTCTCCACGCCGGGAAGTACACAGGGCCCGGTTCACAGAACTAACTTAAGACGAAATCCAAAACTTACTACTTTTGGTATTCACAGAAGTTAGGATTTTGCCTTAAGTTTGTCTTAAGACAGACTTAAGACAGACTTAAGACAAAATCCTAACTTAAGTCTGTCTTAAGTCTGTCTTAAGTCTGTCTGTCTGGCTGCATGGTTTTAATGTGTGTTTCATAAAAAGTAGTTTCAGACACCACTTCTCTTTATTTTACAAAGAGCAACGGTCTGGGTGTTGGGCCACGAGGGTGTCTCCAAGTTGGCTCTTTGGGCCGAAAGCAGGAAGTCGAATCATGGGTTTAGTAAACTCATTTTGTTTGGCGCGGATGCAATGGTTTGCATTGGAATGGGGTTCTGGGCATCTTGAAACAAGAATTACAGAGGAGCCCCCATCCCCCAGATGGGCTTGCACTGACCTGGGAGGTAATGACCTGCCTATTTTAGGTAAAAGATTCCTGCTGAGAGACATTAGGATCCTGCGAGCTGTGGAGATCTGAGATCACACCACGCCTGGTTTGGCTCGGGGCACGCTATGGGCAAGCGTTGCAAGTAGCGCAAATGAGAGCTATCTGCGTTATGCGTAAATTCGCCGAGCTGATGGGCTTTGGCTTCATTAGACATGGGGAACTCCACGCCAAACCCACGGGATGCTTCGTTAAGGAAGGAGTTCACCTCTCCAGGGTAGGCATGGATCTATTCCTGTTGGACCTTCAGGAAGCCCTAGTATCAGCTGGCTGCGTTTAGGAAGGATGAGCTCAGGTGGGGGGCCCTGGCTGTGACGGTCGTCACATCCAGGGCTATGGAGGAGTTACAGGACGATCCAGAGGCGAAAGGTACTCAGGAGTACCCTATTCAGAAGCACAAAGGGTGCTGAGGCCCAATATCCCCGGGAGATCTGTGCGGTGGACCCTGGGGTGCGACGGCGCCCCGTTATCCTACGGCCGGTTGGTAACCTGGACAACCGGGGGGCGCTTTAACGCTCCGCCCCTCGTAGGGGGGGTGTGAGCAAGAGGGTGGACCAATGGTTCACCGGATATGGGAGGGGCTATCCTCTCACCACAACTGCTAAGCACCGTCTGGCCAAGGCCGCGGGCTACTTGGCCTATCAGGTGGCAAGCTGTGAGGGGCGGCTTGCCTTTGGATCGTCTGTAAGATAACCCACCATTTTTTGGCATAAGTTATGCTAATAAACCTGCAGCTACTTTTTCCCACCAACAAGTTGTCTTGTCTGTTTATTTATGTATGTGCAACATGTGTGATGGGGGGCTGGTGTGCGGGCCGATATTGGCACTATGAAACAGTGCCAAAGTAAGTGAGTCTCCCATCCCACATAAACAGACAGCTGCCAGCTGTGAAGGATGAGAGACTGTCTGGTGTAAAGCTCGATTTTCGCAACATGCCAGGAGCACAGGTCAGTCTTTGTGAGGTGCGCTGGGGTTGTGCCCCACTGCGGAGCAGACTGCCCCTAGAACTCTGCACTCTCTAGCAAAATCCCCTTTTCACTGATGTGAAGCCAGGTCTGACGTCTCAGTTGGCTAATGCACACACTGCAGGGGGCTGTGTTTTTTTATTTCTCGGTTGGAATCTCAGTCGGGACGTCATTCATCCTTACAAAGTTAATAAAATGTTTGTTCTGTATATATGTTGGCTCGTGTCACTAACTCCTCGGGGTAAATGTGCACTTCACAAAAGACAAATGTGACCACATATTCCCACTTATAACTCCATGGTGCAGCGTACATCCCTGCACCCGGAAGTTGAAGGGGGCCCGAGGACCGTAGCTGAAAGTCACTCAGGCTCCAGCGATCTCCCTCTTTCCCTTTCTTGAAAGGGGATCATAGCTTTCGTCTCAGTCCTAAGAGCTGACTTTCAGTAAGGTCTAATGGAGATGCTCCCCCTCTCTTGCATTTATTGAAGCTGACCTGCGTGTTTGCATTAATCCGCACAGCAGTCCCTGGCCCCTGTGAGAGCATCTGGCTTTAATCGGAAACATGGGCAGGGGAGGGAAACGTTTAGCTCCCTGAATTCCAGTTCAGTGGCTTCTCAGCACCAAGCGGAGCATAAAAGTGCACGTTATTACTCGCAGAATATTCATTGTTGCAGTTTTAGTTGATGTAATTGTATTTTTATGGGAGTAGGGGCCTGCAAAAGTCTCTAACCTTCCGCCCGCATACCTACAAGTCGTTTCTTTCTCCCCTTCTAGTGAAACCTTGTTGCTTCATTAATTGTGATTTGTTTTTTGGTTCTAAATGTTTCCACTGCTTTTATTTTAACTTTTCATTAATATGCGCTGCGGGGGCCGGGGTTTTATTCATTCTTTGCCTTTGTCCAGGAGTTGAATTCTTGTGTGTTTTACAGGGTAATGTGTCCAGGGTTTGCTGATCACAAACTTTTTCTGTGTTGCCATCCCCATCCCCCCAAACAAGGTGTGCTATATCCGCTACCCTCACCCTCTGCTGTGGCTGTAGCCCCCTTCCCGCCCACTGCTATGGCTAAAACCCTCCATGCCACTGTTTGTTTTGGGTATATCTTACCCCACCCTGCCTGTTTTGGATATATCCTCCCCCATTTCACCAATTCCATGTGTGGGCTTTCTACTTGTATGCCACTTGTTACGTCTGTGCAAGGTGCTTGTCAGTTTCCTTCTGTGCGGTGTGATATTGAGCCATCTGCCTCCTTGCAGTGTGTGATTGTTTGTCACTCTGTTTCTATGCATTGTGCCTGTTTGCTTTCTTTTGTCTCGTCCTTTGTGGATTACTGTTAGACCAATCCTGTGCATTAGTCAGCACCAACTCAGCACCAGCTCAGTACCACTCAGCACCACTTGAGCAACCTCACAGCATTACCGAATCACCACCAAAGCATCACTCTGCACCACCTCAGCATCACTGAACAACACCTCAGTATCTCTCAGCGCCACCGGACTACCACCTCCGCACAAGCACACCACCACCTTAGCACTTAATCAGTTTAGCTCAGTGTTGGATCTGCGATGGGCAAGCCCAGCACAAAGGGGGTAGCTTGGCTCAAGTGACAAGGCAAGTGAAGGCTGTAGTGTTAAGCCGGCTCTGACCCAATAATAACTCCTTGTACATCCACACCAAAAAGAAGGACACCACACCACTGCTGTAGAAAAATACGATTCCTTTATATAAAAGTTCTTTGTTGTAAATAGGGTTGACTGGGAAAGCACATATACATTTCTTTTGGTCATACAGTTCTGGTAATAAATAGTATTAATAAATAGAATAACTTCAGGAATGAATATCAGAATAAATATCAGAATAAATATCAGAATAAATATCAGAATAAATATTGGTTCATTTAAATAAACAACCACATGTTTCTTCTGGTATCACTGCCACCAATTAAATACTTTTGAATCATTACATCTGCAATACGTTTCAAATGGGAAAGATAACTCTTACAGTTTATGCTGTTTTCAATGACCAGGTATACGGCTTCTCTGAGCACAAAATAAGGTTTGGGACTCTTTAATAATCACTCAAGGCGTATGCGCGTATATCTAGAAGGCAAGGAAACACAGTAAATACATCATTTGCACTCGGCGGTCACCGGGATAGGATCTCTGCTTTGCCGGTGAAGTCTATGCGCGCCTACGGGCTTTAGCACCACTTGAGCACAGGCGGCACCAGTTCAAAGTCATTAGACTGATGAACGGGCTGCCGGAGAGGTCACACAACCTTCGCGCACAGTCAAATAAATGCCGGTTCACAGTTCCTTCACAACGCTGCATTCACTATGAGGAAACAGGCCCACCTCACATCGGCTGCAGTCAAGATACAATTCAGTCGGGCACAGCACTCCTCTCGTTAGCGACGGGGCTCTCAGGGGCTCCATGGACCTCCCTCTGACTTCCGCATTCAGGGTGGTTCCCGCCCACAGCTACAGCTCCCGGGTCACTGGGGAGTGGCAGAGACGCTAGTCCCGCCCAACGAAGGCCGGCCTTTCCCCGCCCCGGCGCACCACCTCACCTTCTATCTGCGCAGGAAGCGCTCTACGCTGGTGGGGCTCGGAGACGTCCGAGCTCCCCTCTAGAGGCACCTGTCGCGAAGGGGGCACAGCTGACGATCGCGGTCGCGGCGAACTTGCTCTCGCCTCGCGACTCGATAAGTCAATCACAGTTCACCACCGGGGGGGCGGAGAGGCACACGAATCTGGCCACAGTCTTTGGGGGCAATGAGGTACTCGCTGGGCAGGCGCTGTAGGCGCTAGATCACTTCTCACGTAGCTGACTGGAGCGCCAGTCAGACACAACGCCAGCAACCCTTTGCTGCTCTACTGCCTGCGCTACCAGCCACCTCAGGGGTCAACAGGGCAGGTGTCAATCTGGTGTCAAGTCAGGAATCTCTTAATCCTTCATTCAATCTAAAATGGCCGCCAGGGACTGGGCCTTATATAGCCAGTGCCCTGGGGTACTGGCACGAGCCAGAAGGTTCTAGAACCTTCTCTGGCAGTGACAATGACAAGGCACTCTTGAGGGGTATTTAGGACACTCACAGCCACTATACTGGGGTTCTAGAGCAGCCATTTTGTGTACCTGAGGAAAATAAAGGAATTCCTGTCAGAAATGCGCGCCAAACAAAGGGCGCCAAAACCTCAAGAGGCCAGGGTTCATGAAGGCTCCAATGGGAGTCACTTCACATGAGAAAGAAAGGGTGCCCACCATTTTAGGTTCATTTACACAGGTTGACAACCTCAGCTTGTAATGCCACAGGTTTGGGCCAGGCGCCTTGTAAATAGGTACGAAGTTGAGTGTGCTACTGGAATGTAGGCACATCCCTGTGGCGGGCACACTTGTCTGGTTCAGTGCACCAGGAACAGTGCAATGAATTCCAAATGAAGTTCAATTCAAGAACGATGTGTAAGGTTCCAAAATTTATTCAATGATTTCCCTTAGGATGAGTTTTCATATTTTCATCATATGAATCATCACAACGGTAATTTTTAGCGACATCACAACGCTAGATGGGCTCCAATGCATTTCGGACAGGAAGTCCTTTTTCAAGGAGCGCTGCAACAAAAGAATAAGCGAATTCTAAATCAATGGAGGTCCTAAACAACAGAGTGTAAAGTGTTACAAAAACGTGTGGGTGAGTCAACCTCATGCAGCCCTGGTGCGGTCGAATGTGAAAGGGGAAAGGATCCCGGTGTCTAAATAATCAATGGTGTGCAGGAAGGTAGGTTGGGTGTGCGGGAAAATGAGAGCTAACAATTAGAGTACAAAAATGGTGAAACAGTGGGTTTTAAACAGAGGAATGGACTGCTCAACGGTGCGTGAGACTTATGTCCTCGTTTGAGGGAGTGCAGGCGAATTGCGGACAAGCTTGTCATTAAAGACAACGAAGTGCGATGGGGTAAAAACTTACTTCGGTAGAAAATCGTCTGGCGTGCGGCATACGGGTGTCGGCTTCAGCAACTCCGCGAAGTTAATGCGGAGTTTGAGCAGAAGGGTGATGGTGAGAGTGGAAGAAGGACTACTACGGGCGAGGTGGAGGCTGGGGAGTGACGGGATGCGTGCGGCCATCTTGGAAGGGAGTGAGGGTGAGGACTAACAGTGAAAGTCACAGTTAAAGGTAAATAATCAGCAGGACATGGATACAATGCAACAGTAAACGTCCGTTATAGGTAACAGCTCAGTTCGGTACGGTCATTAAGACCGAACGGTTTCTGTGACTGGAGTCTGTACATCCATGATGTTTCACGTTGCAAAAGAGTCTTGTTGTTGTCTCTCCCTTCGGTTTTTGGGACCAGTTCAAGGACCAAGTATTTGAGCTGAGCCACGTTGTGGTTTGCCTCGTTGAAGTGGGTGGCTACATTAGATTTGGTATTTGTAGTGCGAATATTTGACTTATGTTCATTAAGTCGAGTCTTGATTTTCCGGCTAGTCTTGCCCACATAGATTTTGCCACACGGGCATTTCAAGAGATAAATCAGGTTGGAGGAGTCACAAGTAGCGTCCACGTTTAATCTGATGTTGAAGCCTCGCATGGGATGGTTAAGGTTATTGCCTTTAATGATGTTATTGCAATTTTTGCAATGGTGACAAGGACGTGTGCCAGTGTGTTGGATGGATGCAGCGGTGGTAGTGGTTTTGGATAGGATTTCCTTGAGGTTCATCGGTCGTGTATATGCAAAGATAGGCGGATCCTTGAAGAGGTTCTTGAAATCTGGTTCTGATGATAGAATACGCCAATGTTTCAATATAATGTTCTTATAACATTTGCTTGAGGTAGAGTACCTGGAGACAAGGACCATTCTTTGATCGTCAGTTTTAGGAATGCTTCGTAGAGCTTCTGCTCTGGAGATGGCAGAAGTCCGATTGACAGCCTCCTTCAGGATTTCTTCGGTGTATCCTCTATTCCGAAATCTTGCTGTCATGGATTCAATTTGGGTCGTCCTTGTGTCATAATCAGAAACGATGCGTGTTATTCTTAACATCTGACTGCAAGGCAGGTGTCTTTTTAGTGAGTTCTGGTGGAAACTGCTGAAGAGCAGAGAGTTATTGCGATCAGTAGGCTTGCGGAATAAATCAGTCTCAATGCCCCGAGGGGTAAGTTTAATGAGGACATCCAGAAAAGTTATTTCCTGGTGGCTGATGTTCCAAGTAAACTCAATTCGGTCATCTTTCGTGTTGAGGTCTGTAAGGGCCAGTTCTAGATTCTCTTTCGAGTCTTTCCAAATGAAAAACAAGTCATCGATGTAGCGTACATAGAGTTTTAAGTTGTCCGTCCAATTTGCATCCTTGTAGATGTGGTTAAGTTCAAAATTACCCATGTACAAATTCGCGTATGTCGGAGCCGCACAATTGCCCATGGCCATTCCGGACATCTGAAGGTACCATTTTTCTTCGTGTCTGAAGTAACTGTGATATAAGGTGTATATCATCAGTTCCAAGATGAAAGGTTTCAAAGAATCGTTCATGTCAGATAAAAGTAAGGCTTGTTCCACGGCATTGATTCCTCCTTCATGGGGGATGGAGGTGTATAAGCTTTTCACGTCTGCTGTGCATAAGTATACTTTTTCGTTTTCAGAGATTTGTACGGTGGAAAGCTTATTCAAAAATTCCGTAGTGTCTTTAATGTAGCTTTTTAGGTTTAGGACCATGGGTTGCAGGTAGCGGTCTATCAATTTCCCTGTAGGTTCATGAATTGAACCTCTGGTGGAGACAATGGGGCGGAACGGGGGATCCATCAAATTCTTATGTATTTTAGGCAGCATGGTAATGGATGGGCTTCTCGGATGTTCCACGTTGAGGTATCTTTTCGTTCTGTCATCGATGATGCCATCGAATGTAGCTTTATCAATGATTTGAGATAGTTCCATTTTGTAATCATTTGTGGGATTGCCATCCAAGGGTAAATATACATCGTGATCCATCACATGTTCGCGAGTTCTCTGATCATAGAGTTGTGTGTTGAGAATTACAAGAGCGCCACCCTTATCGGCTTTCACACATTTGATGGAGGGGTTCCTGGCTATGTTTTTAAGAGTGTCCAATTCTTTGTTAGTGATGTTTTTGCGAGTCTTTTTACGAAAATTAATCTTGGAGATATCCTGTTTCACTAAAGTTTCAAAAGTGTCTATACTTTTGTGACTGGTTGGTGGCATGAAGGTGCTGCTGGGGCGTAGGCCCATAAGTTGGTCAGATTTTTGCTCCTTCGGTGGTTCTAAAATGTTCTCGAAGAAATGTTTCAGTCTTAGTTTTCTTGTGAGTTTGAAGGTACTCACATCGAGTTCGAGTAGGTTAGTGTCGCAGGTGGGAATAAAGGACATGCCCTTTTGAAGGGTTCTTGTTTCAAAATCAGTTAGTTTGACGTCTGAAATGTTAATGACTAACGATTCTTCTTCGCTTTCTGTCTGGTCTTGGAAGTTTGTTGGGTGTCTTCGTGATTTTTTGCCTGCCCTTTTGCCCCGTCTGGGTCTGCGGTTTTGTCTGGGCCTACCCCTAAAAAAGGCTCAGTGGTGGTTAAATCAATGTTGGATGTAGATGGTGTTTCGTTGAAGGGACCAGTGGAAGTTGAAGCTTCTGCTGGGGTTCTTTTAGGTGGGCGGTTAGAGTTGTCACTCCCAGAGGACGAGGTGTCAGTGTTTGGATTGAAGGGTTTATTTCTACGGCGTTGAGCGTATACATCCGCCCACGTGTATACCTCTCCTAATTTGTAGTCCAGGGTATCCCGGAGGAATTTACGAATCTTGCGTTCGTTGATTTCTCTTGTGTGTCTTTCTAGTTGTGCCTTGATGTCTTCCAAGGTTGTGGCTAGTTCCTCAGCGGTGATTGATTCTTTCAATTCATACTCTATAGTATCGATTTCATGTGTAAGTTCTGTCAGGATTCCTGATAACTCCTCTACAATTAGTAATATTAGGTCCAGACTGCACTTGTTGAGGATGGCATTCCATCTCTCAACGAATGTCTTCGAATTCTTACATAGGGACGGTTTCAGGGCGATCCGAAGGCCTCGGGGAATGCGGAGTACCTTGTGGTATTTGATGAGAGTGTGAGCGTGAAGTTGCTGGTTGATGCGGCATTTAGATAAGTATGACAATTGTTTGATGCATTGTTCTTTAGTTCTGCTGGTTGTCGTCTGGGTTAGGTCTTCATTGATGAGTGCGTATATTCTCTCTGTTGCGTCGGTGTCAAAAGCTAGGGTTTCAGCTCTCGCTTCAGTCGATTTCGAGATCTCATCGTATTGCATGTTCAAAGGTTAAGAGGGTGTGTGCTGCCGGCCTCGAGAACAGTGAAGAGGAAATGAGACAGTAGAAGTTTGGGCTTGGCGCACAGCCAGTTGTGTCAAGTTTAAACACGTGTTAAGGTAATTTGTCAGTTTTAAGGTGCTCCTACAGGTGTCGCAACTGTTCAAGTGCGACCTGAATTGAAACGAAGTTGAGTGTGCTACTGGAATAGAGGATACCCCGAAGAAATCCTGAAGGAGGCTGTCAATCGGACTTCTGCCATCTCCAGAGCAGAAGCTCTACGAAGCATTCCTAAAACTGACGATCAAAGAATGGTCCTTGTCTCCAGGTACTCTACCTCAAGCAAATGTTATAAGAACATTATATTGAAACATTGGCGTATTCTATCATCAGAACCAGATTTCAAGAACCTCTTCAAGGATCCGCCTATCTTTGCATATACACGACCGATGAACCTCAAGGAAATCCTATCCAAAACCACTACCACCGCTGCATCCATCCAACACACTGGCACACGTCCTTGTCACCATTGCAACAATTGCAATAACATCATTAAAGGCAATAACCTTAACCATCCCATGCGAGGCTTCAACATCAGATTAAACGTGGACGCTACTTGTGACTCCTCCAACCTGATTTATCTCTTGAAATGCCCGTGTGGCAAAATCTATGTGGGCAAGACTAGCCGGAAAATCAAGACTCGACTTAATGAACATAAGTCAAATATTCGCACTACAAATCCCAAATCTAATGTAGCCACCCACTTCAACGAGGCAAACCACAACGTGGCTCAGCTCAAATACTTGGTCCTTGAACTGGTCCCAAAAACCGAAGGGAGAGACAACAACAAGACTCTTTTGCAACGTGAAACATCATGGATGTACAGACTCCAGTCACAGAAACCGTTCGGTCTTAATGACCGTACCGAACTGAGCTGTTACCTATAACGGACGTTTACTGTTGCATTGTATCCATGTCCTGCTGATTATTTACCTTTAACTGTGACTTTCACTGTTAGTCCTCACCCTCACTCCCTTCCAAGATGGCCGCACGCATCCCGTCACTCCCCAGCCTCCACCTCGCCCGTAGTAGTCCTTCTTCCACTCTCACCATCACCCTTCTGCTCAAACTTCGCATTAACTTCGCGGAGTTGCTGAAGCCGACACCCGTATGCCGCACGCCAGACGATTTTCTACCGAAGTAAGTTTTTACCCCATCGCACTTCGTTGTCTTTAAAGACAAGCTTGTCCGCAATTCGCCTGCACTCCCTCAAACGAGGACATAAGTCTCACGCACCGTTGAGCAGTCCACTCCTCTGTTTAAAACCCACTGTTTCACCAATTTTGCACTCTAATTGTTAGCTCTCATTTTCCCGCACACCCAACCTACCTTCCTGCACACCATTGATTATTTAGACACCGGGATCCTTTCCCCTTTCACATTCGACCGCACCAGGGCTGCATGAGGTTGACTCACCCACACGTTTTTGTAACACTTTACACTCTGTTGTTTAGGACATCCATTGATTTAGAATTCGCTTATTCTTTTGTTGCAGCGCTCCTTGAAAAAGGACTTCCTGTCCGAAATGCATTGGAGCCCATCTAGCGTTGTGATGTCGCTAAAAATTACCGTTGTGATGATTCATATGATGAAAATATGAAAACTCATCCTAAGGGAAATCATTGAATACAATTTGGAACCTTACACATCGTTCTCGAATTGAACTTCATTTGGAATTCATTGCACTGTTCCTGGTGCACTGAACCAGACAAGTGTGCCCGCCACAGGGATGTGCCTACATTCCAGTAGCACACTCAACTTCGTTTCAATTCAGGTCGCACTTGAACAGTTGCGACACCTGTAGGAGCACCTTAAAACTGACAAATTACCTTAACACGTGTTTAAACTTGACACAACTGGCTGTGCGCCAAGCCCAAACTTCTACTGTCTCATTTCCTCTTCACTGTTCTCGAGGCCGGCAGCACGCACCCTCTTAACCTTTGAACATGCAATACGATGAGATCTCGAAATCGACTGAAGCGAGAGCTGAAACCCTAGCTTTTGACACCGACGCAACAGAGAGAATATACGCACTCATCAATGAAGACCTAACCCAGACGACAACCAGCAGAACTAAAGAACAATGCATCAAACAATTGTTATACTTATCTAAACGCCGCATCAACCAGCAACTTCACGCTCACACTCTCATCAAATACCACAAGGTACTCCGCATTCCCCGAGGCCTTCGGATCGCCCTGAAACCGTCCCTATGTAAGAATTCGAAGACATTCGTTGAGAGATGGAATGCCATCCTCAACAAGTGCAGTCTGGACCTAATATTACTAATTGTAGAGGAGTTATCAGGAATCCTGACAGAACTTACACATGAAATCGATACTATAGAGGATGAATTGAAAGAATCAATCACCGCTGAGGAACTAGCCACAACCTTGGAAGACATCAAGGCACAACTAGAAAGACACACAAGAGAAATCAACGAACGCAAGATTCGTAAATTCCGCCGGGATACCCTGGACTACAAATTAGGAGAGGTATACACGTGGGCGGATGTATACGCTCAACGCCGTAGAAATAAACCCTTCAATCCAAACACTGACACCTCGTCCTCTGGGAGTGACAACTCTAACCGCCCACCTAAAAGAACCCCAGCAGGAGCTTCAACTTCCACTGGTCCCTTCAACGAAACACCATCTACATCCAACATTGATTTAACCACCACTGAGCCTTTTTTAGGGGTAGGCCCAGACAAAACCGCAGACCCAGACGGGGCAAAAGGGCAGGCAAAAAATCACGAAGACACCCAACAAACTTCCAAGACCAGACAGAAAGCGAAGAAGAATCGTTAGTCATTAACATTTCAGACGTCAAACTAACTGATTTTGAAACAAGAACCCTTCAAAAGGGCATGTCCTTTATTCCCACCTGCGACACTAACCTACTCGAACTCGATGTGAGTACCTTCAAACTCACAAGAAAACTAAGACTGAAACATTTCTTTGAGAACATTTTAGAACCACCGAAGGAGCAAAAATCTGACCAACTTATGGGCCTACGCCCCAGCAGCACCTTCATGCCACCAACCAGTCACAAAAGTATAGACACTTTTGAAACTTTAGTGAAACAGGATATATCCAAGATTAATTTTCGTAAAAAGACTCGCAAAAACATCACTAACAAAGAATTGGACACTCTTTAAAACATAGCCAGGAACCCCTCCATCAAATGTGTGAAAGCCGATAAGGGTGGCGCTCTTGTAATTCTCAACACACAACTCTATGATCAGAGAACTCGCGAACATGTGATGGACCACGATGTATATTTACCCTTGGATGGCAATCCCACAAATGATTACAAAATGGAACTATCTCAAATCATTGATAAAGCTACATTCGATGGCATCATCGATGACAGAACGAAAAGATACCTCAACGTGGAACATCCGAGAAGCCCATCCATTACCATGCTGCCTAAAATACATAAGAATTTGATGGATCCCCCGTTCCGCCCCATTGTCTCCACCAGAGGTTCAATTCATGAACCTACAGGGAAATTGATAGACCGCTACCTGCAACCCATGGTCCTAAACCTACAAAGCTACATTAAAGACACTACGGAATTTTTGAATAAGCTTTCCACCGTACAAATCTCTGAAAACGAAAAAGTATACTTATGCACAGCAGACGTGAAAAGCTTATACACCTCCATCCCCCATGAAGGAGGAATCAATGCCGTGGAACAAGCCTTACTTTTATCTGACATGAACGATTCTTTGAAACCTTTCATCTTGGAACTGATGATATACACCTTATATCACAGTTACTTCAAACACGAAGAAAAATGGTACCTTCAGATGTCCGGAATGGCCATGGGCAATGGTGCGGCTCCGACATACGCGAATTTGTACATGGGTAATTTTGAACTTAACCACATCTACAAGGATGCAAATTGGACGGACAACTTAAAACTCTATGTACGCTACATCGATGACTTGTTTTTCATTTGGAAAGACTCGAAAGAGAATCTAGAACTGGCCCTTACAGACCTCAACACGAAAGATGACCGAATTGAGTTTACTTGGAACATCAGCCACCAGGAAATAACTTTTCTGGATGTCCTCATTAAACTTACCCCTCGGGGCATTGAGACTGATTTATTCCGCAAGCCTACTGATCGCAATAACTCTCTGCTCTTCAGCAGTTTCCACCAGAACTCACTAAAAAGACACCTGCCTTACAGTCAGATGTTAAGAATAACACGCATCGTTTCTGATTCTGACACAAGGACGACCCAAATTGAATCCATGACAGCAAGATTTCGGAATAGAGGATACCCCGAAGAAATCCTGAAGGAGGCTGTCAATCGGACTTCTGCCATCTCCAGAGCAGAAGCTCTACGAAGCATTCCTAAAACTGACGATCAAAGAATGGTCCTTGTCTCCAGGTACTCTACCTCAAGCAAATGTTATAAGAACATTATATTGAAACATTGGCGTATTCTATCATCAGAACCAGATTTCAAGAACCTCTTCAAGGATCCGCCTATCTTTGCATATACACGACCGATGAACCTCAAGGAAATCCTATCCAAAACCACTACCACCGCTGCATCCATCCAACACACTGGCACACGTCCTTGTCACCATTGCAACAATTGCAATAACATCATTAAAGGCAATAACCTTAACCATCCCATGCGAGGCTTCAACATCAGATTAAACGTGGACGCTACTTGTGACTCCTCCAACCTGATTTATCTCTTGAAATGCCCGTGTGGCAAAATCTATGTGGGCAAGACTAGCCGGAAAATCAAGACTCGACTTAATGAACATAAGTCAAATATTCGCACTAGAAATCCCAAATCTAATGTAGCCACCCACTTCAACGAGGCAAACCACAACGTGGCTCAGCTCAAATACTTGGTCCTTGAACTGGTCCCAAAAACCGAAGGGAGAGACAACAACAAGACTCTTTTGCAACGTGAAACATCATGGATGTACAGACTCCAGTCACAGAAACCGTTCGGTCTTAATGACCGTACCAAACTGAGCTGTTACCTATAACGGACGTTTACTGTTGCATTGTATCCATGTCCTGCTGATTATTTACCTTTAACTGTGACTTTCACTGTTAGTCCTCACCCTCACTCCCTTCCAAGATGGCCGCACGCATCCCGTCACTCCCCAGCCTCCACCTCGCCTGTAGTAGTCCTTCTTCCACTCTCACCATCACCCTTCTGCTCAAACTCCGCATTAACTTCGCGGAGTTGCTGAAGCCGACACCCGTATGCCGCACGCCAGACGATTTTCTACCGAAGTAAGTTTTTACCCCATCGCACTTCGTTGTCTTTAACGACAAGCTTGTCTGCAATTCGCCTGCACTCCCTCAAACGAGGACATAAGTCTCACGCACCGTTGAGCAGTCCACTCCTCTGTTTAAAACCCACTGTTTCACCATTTTTGCACTCTAATTGTTAGCTCTCATTTTCCCGCACACCCAACCTACCTTCCTGCACACCATTGATTATTTAGACACCGGGATCCTTTCCCCTTTCACATTCGACCGCACCAGGGCTGCATGAGGTTGACTCACCCACACGTTTTTGTAACACTTTACACTCTGTTGTTTAGGACCTCCATTGATTTAGAATTCGCTTATTCTTTTGTTGCAGCGCTCCTTGAAAAAGGACTTCCTGTCCGAAATGCATTGGAGCCCATCTAGCGTTGTGATGTCGCTAAAAATTACCGTTGTGATGATTCATATGATGAAAATATGAAAACTCATCCTAAGGGAAATCATTGAATACATTTTGGAACCTTACACATCGTTCTTGAATTGAACTTCATTTGGAATTCATTGCACTGTTCCTGGTGCACTGAACCAGACAAGTGTGCCCGCCACAGGGATGTGCCTACATTCCAGTAGCACACTCAACTTCGTTTCAATTCAGGTCGCACTTGAACAGTTGCGACACCTGTAGGAGCACCTTAAAACTGACAAATTACCTTAACACGTGTTTAAACTTGACACAACTGGCTGTGCGCCAAGCCCAAACTTCTACTGCCTTGTAAATAGGTGCCACAAACCTTGTGAGCAACTGGGCGTCAAGGAACATCTAACCCCATGAAACAACACATAAAAAGTCCTGGTAGACAACTAAAAAGCGACAAATTTTGGGAGGTACAGGGGAACAAAAGAAATCATAGTGGTGAGGGGACTCTCAGAAGCAGACGGGTCTAACACTCAGTATGACCTGAGCAGCAGCACAACACCACCCTAGCACCAGCGCAGCACCGCCTCAGCACCAGCACAGCACCACCTCAGCACAGCACCAGGGCAACACCACCTCACTACCAGTGCACCACCACCTCAGCATCAGCGTAGTACCAGCACAGCATCACTCAGCGCCACCACAGCATCACTCAGTACCACCTTAGCACCAGCGCAGAATCTCCTCAGCATCACTCAACACTACCGCAGCACCACCTCCGTATCAGCACAGCACCACCTCTGCATCAGTGCACCACCAGCAAAGCCCCAACTCAGAACCAGCAGAGCCCCATCACAGCATTGGTGCAGCACCACCTCAGCACCAGTGCAGCACCACTTGAGCACCAGCACAGCACCAATTCAGCATCACTCAACACCACCTCCGCATCACTCAGCACCACCCGAGCACCACCTCAGCACCGCCTCAACACAAGCTCACCACCACCTCAGCACCATGTCAGTATAACTCAGTATCACCGGAGCATCAGCACAGCATCACCTCAAGACCAGGACAAACTAGAAGACATTGTATGTTATTTTTTTTTATAGGTTTGTTCATTAGTACATAGTGTTTACTTGGTTATATATATGGTAACAAAAATGCTTATAACACTTTATTATAACTTTTCAACATGCTGAACAGCAGCCACACTGCTCTACAACATAGCTTAACCCCATTGGCAAAGCCAATAGCTCTGGCAAAACACTTATAAGTTGCCAATGCTTGTTACTGCAATTATCAATTCAGTTTTCCTACCTCAGCACTCAATCTTGAACCATTCCTTGACTACAGCACTGCTCCTATCCATCTTCCAGTTCTTAGTGAAGAATGTTTTTGATTCCTAAATAACAAGTTATGGTTTGTTAGTATTGAAGATGGGTGTTCTGTGTTATTACCTAAAAACTCCATTGTAGGCATTACAGTATCATAAATTTGTTTCACAGTTAAAGGGTCGCCGATAACAGCCCATATACTAGAAATTCTTGCAGCATCTAGAATATCCTTTGTGTTGATATTGCCAACAATCTTCTTATCATATGTGACAGGAAAGTTTTTAAGCTGCAGATTGCACGCTGGAATTTTCCTGAAATAAAATTAGTTCCACTGTACAGGATTTTTATCACTCCCAAGAGCAGTCTCAGAATGGCCCTCCTCCCGGGAAACACATTGCATCAGAGCTTGTAAATGTATTAAACCCAGACCCTTGGTATGTAAAGTAGATTTGTTTACTCCGAGTGCAAACCTTGCTGCTATTCAAAGCTGACCCAGCAACAAGGCTGTAAGTTTCATTGTTCATCATGTGGAGCGCATCCTCCCGTTCAGTGCCAGGGCTGTCTTCACAGGTCCAACATAGTAAACCGCTGTTCTACCTCCGATTCTGACTCTCCCGCAGTGTGCCGGCTTCCATTGTACTCTCCACTGCCAGAAGGTCAGCTCCCACCGGCATCAACACAGTGCTCTGGGAAGGCTTGCGTTTACCTGCTGGTGATACCTGCAATCAGCCCAAATCCACAGCAAGTCTGTTAACGCCTCCACCACTACCTCCTCCAGCTCTTCGCCCTTCCCTTAGCCCGGTCCTGGGCAGGACGAGATCATCGCCAGGACACCTGCAATGAACGCATGTGTAGGTAGTAATGAGAAGAAAAGCCACAACACAGGCGGCAGCAGAGGGGCTCGTAGCCTCATCCACATGGTAATCAACCAAAATCATTATATTGCAAACATTGCTGCACGATTTATAGATCAGCCAATCTGGGATCAATCTGCAACCATTTCTTCCTATCTTAACAACTCACATTTTAAATAACTCTTAAGTCCAAGGTAGGAGCTGGTCCCTGCAGCCAGTCTAATGGGCCGCCACCTTCCCCCCAAGCCTAATCCAAACTGTTGTATTAAATGGTACACAATTTAAGATCTTTGCATAGCAGCTGACGTGGCAATACATTAATCTACAGAATTAAAGGGTATTAAAGAGATTGAGGATGTCGCAGAGCCATTTGGATATGTTTCTGGGTATAAATTCGACATGGCTAAAACTCAAATTATTATCAATTTTAAAGAACATGGGAGAGATCAATGCATTGTAAGAGAAGCAGCATTGTTGGGTATCAAAATTAACAGCAGTGTTGAGCAACTTTTTACATAAATTATGATTACTTACTGAGGGATTGAGTTAGACAATTTCAATATTGGTAAAAATTCACCCTCACACTGGTGGGGCGGTGCATCATTATAAAAATGAAAATTGTACCAAAAATGTTATATCTATTTTGTTCAATCCCACTCCTGGTCCCAACGTTATACTTCAAAAATCATATGGAATTATCAGCTTCCTGTAAGGCAATCTGGTTCCTGTAACTTTCATGTGAGGTAGGACACTATCAGATTTCAAATCATTGTATTGGGCCGCCATGTTTCAAAAAATGTCTTTCTTGATCACAGATCACTCCGAAAGCAGATACAGGTAAATCTGTCAGATGTGCGACAGAGACAATGCTAATAGTGTTTTGTTACAGTACTTTGATCAAGGGTATTTTTGAATGGTTAAACCACGCAAGTTATTTGGGAATCTTTTAAAAATACATTTCAGATCCCTCATAATAAAGCTTATTCCCTGATGAGTAATATTTAATCTTTCCCTGGTATTTTAGGGACTCCTATTGTAGGATAAGTGTTTGTAATTGTATCATGTATGTAGGCCACATAGTAACTCGTGGACCATCACATTCTTTTAGTGGATTACAAAAGGAGTTCTCTGTTTCTAAGCATACTTTAAAAAACAATATTTGCAAGTCATGGATTATTTCCACAAGACTGGTATATTTGAGCTATTGTTCGATTCAATAAAGTTGTTAGAAAAATTAGAGATCAATAGAGAGCGGCTGTAAATCAGATATGTTTTTTTAGCCGTATTCGATGAAAATCTAGTTAGTAATTTAGGCAAGTGGTAAGATACATTTGGATTGATGGAGCGAGGTTCAGAATGACATTTTGTTCTGACTCGCAAAGTTAAACTTCCATAATAATATTACCGTATTAATTGATTTGTGATGAATTATTAACCAACCTAGTTTAAAAATGCATATACACAAACATGAGGGAATAATTCATGTGCTCTATGTTGCAAAAGCAAGTGCGTTGAAAATAATAAACTAACCTTGTCTATTGTCTTTGTCAGTATTAAATGCGGCTGTTTAACTAATGGCATGTGCTTATTTTGTGTGCTTATGTTATGTCTTTACGTCTTTATGTGGCATAAGCTTGTGGAGATTCCTGCGGCCTATAAGAAGAAGGTTGATATGTAATGCAGCTTTGTGTGCTCAGCTAGGGAACATAAATTATTGGGTTAATAATTAGCACAGGGGGTGGGTAACAGAATGGGTCTCAATTCTCTAATTAATTGATGTCTTGTGTTTGCTTAAATAATAGTTTTTGAGTGAGGCCTAAAAGAGTAAACTGACAAGATGGCGTTGTCAAGTCCTGTCCAGAGAGAGCAAGAGCCCTGCATGGAAACTTTTATCACGTTGAAAAATATTTGCAAGCTCAAATGAAAATTGTTTTACGTGCTCTTGGTGTGACTGATTCAAGGACAGGAAGCGGCAAAGTTTGCCAAGCCAAGGAAGTCATGTACTGTGGCTCAAATGAAAGTATCATTTTAAGGAAGCTGCCTGACTTCAGAATAAGAGACAATGGACTCTAAGAAAAGCCCGATCTAGGCTTGGAGAAAGGTGATGACACCATATGAGCTGACATCAGTCAGCCAATGAGGACACTGGATGGCAGGGAAAAATATACTTTTTATTGAGATTAGTTAGACAGAAAGGTATAAAACTTGGCCCCTTTGACAGGAGGGCGCTTCTCGCTCTCCGATTCCTGAAGGGCGTGTCGTGCTGTTGGACTTCTGGCACACGTAAGGATAATAGACTTAAATGATTTTCCTTTTCAGGTGAAGCAAAGAATAGTTAGGGAAATAGCTTGAGGGAATGGAAACTATTATTTTGTTTTAATACATGCATACTGATTTGCTTTAATGATGTCAGTCTAATAAATCATATACCTTGAAATGATGCTTAAATTGCTAATAAAAAGATTTCTTATTAAAATGCTCTTTCTTGAATAATATAGTTAATAAATTAGATTTTTGAACGACAAGCTGGTCTTGTTTATTCATGGTCTAGTTACCATTAGCTGATCCATTTGCCTAAGTGACTTAATTATATGATGAATGTTTGAAAAACCATGGTAAGAAATGATGAACTGCAGATGTATATAAATATGTAAATAGTTTGTGAATAGTTCTGAATAATTAGGTCACATGATTCAGTTGCCCAAAAATTGTCTCGTTGGTTTATGGGCCTTGTGAGTGATTTATGATTAATGGTGAGTATCATGGTGTTGGGTAGCGTTGTTGAGACAGTTTTTTCTATAGGGGCGCTGGACCAGGATCAAATATAAATGTGAAGTAAATTGAAAATGCCATAAAAATGGGATACACAATACTAAAATGCTCAAATTGACAGCTGCAACAGTATAAGGTGATTAATCGGCTGTAATGCACACCTAATAGGTTATATATATGTAAAATGCCATCCCACTTGAGATGTTCCAGGTGTGATTTGCAAGCCACTGATGATATACTTATGTTTGTTGCCTGTCCATGGCTAGTGGAATATTAGTTTGAAATTGAGAGCAAGCTATACAGGATGCTCATTTGCACCATACAATTGACTGTGCTATGTGTTATGCTTGCCATGGATACTAATATTCCTGGCTATCATAGAGACTTTGTATATGGTAACTAAACATAATATTGAATACAAAATATAGAATAGCCATAATATCGAAGTAAAAATATAGAATGGACAAAATATCGAATGGACACAATATAGTGGTGAAAAATATCGAATTGAAGGTAAGTAATATAATATTGATTTTCAAAATATAGAAAGTAAAAATATCAAAGTATATAATATAGGTATTAAAATATATTGAATTTTTAAAAATATCGAATTTTTTAAAGTGTTTTGTATGTTAGTATTTGTGTGAAAAGTGTGTATTATTTTTGTAATTTATTTTAAGTAATGAATTTATTGTTATTTAATTTTTGCGTAATTTAATTCTATAGCGGGTTGAGGGTGTATAGGTTTTAGAAATTAATAAATATTTTTAATTTAATTTTGCTTTTTAGTTCTGTAACGGGTTGTGGGTTTACAGGGGAATAGGGTGGGAAGTAATTTAATTCTAATTAATTAAATATCTGTATTTATTTATTGGTATTCATTTTGAATGTATTGTTAATTAATTTTTAATTGGTAACTAATTTTTATTAATTGATAAATTGATAATTAAGTTAATTGTATTCATTTATTTTCCGTAGCAGGTTGTGGGTTTATAGGGGAATAGGGTGGGAAGTAATTTAATTGAAATTAAGTAAATAATTTGTATTTATTTATTGGTATTGATTTTTTATTTATTGTTTATAAATGTTTTAATTGGTAATTAGTTTGTATTAATTGGTAATTCATTTGTATTAATTGATTAATTGATAATAACAATAATTGTATTATTTTTTTGCTGTAGCAGGTTGTGGGTTTATAGGGGAATAGGGTGGGAAGTAATTTAATTGTAATTAATTACAAATTAAATATACATTTTGTGTATTGATAATTAATTTACTGTTAATTAATTATTAATTGGTATTATTCTTTATTATTAATTAGTTTTTGTTATTGAAAATTAATTAGTTGTTAATTAATTATGAATAGGTAATTAATTTTAATAACAAATATTTATTTGTATTTCTAATTCATTAATTAATTATTACATAATATTAAATTGGTAATTAATTGTAATACATTTTTTTTGGGTATTTAATTTATTGTTATTAATATATTAAATTATTAATTTCTCTACTGTTAAACTCACTAGAGTGGGAATAGTAATTTTTACCCCTAGCCTATCCAACACTTTCCCTACTGTTGCACTCTCTGGAGTGGCAATAGTAATTTTTACCTCTACGCTATCCAACGCTTTCTCTACTGTTGCACTCTCTGGTGTGGGTATAGTCATTTTTACCCCTACGCTATCCAACGATTTTCCTACTGTTGCATTCTCTGGAGTGGGAACAGTAATTTTTACCCTCCCGCTATCCAACGCGTTCCCTACTGTTGCACTCTCTGGAGTGGGAATTGTCATTTTTACCCCTACGCTGTCCAACGGTTTCCCTACTGTTGCGCTCACTGGAGTGGTAATAGTAAATGTTTCCCTCCCGCTATCCTACGGTATAAATATTGCATATTTTCAATTAATATTACGTTAATATATATATATATGTATTAAAAAATAAAATTGTATGTTTTTTTATAACTTAAATTAATTATTTAATCATTTTAAGGTTATTTAAGTATTTTTAAATATGTTTTAGTTAATTATATTTATATTTCATTAATTTTAAATTACTTTTAAGACATTTAAAAAAAATTGATATTTTGACTAACTATATTTTTTACAACGATATTTTTGATTCAATATTTTTGTACTTATCTGTTTGTAGATAGGAATTCAATATTTTTGCATTCTATATTTTGTCATCGATATTTTGGTAAGTCTATATTTTTGTATTCGATATTATATCAGTGATCCTTTGTATATATCACAATCGTAATTGAGAGACTCTGTATTGTTCTCTATCGGAAAAAAAAAAAACCCCCAGGGGGCAGGACAGTGGTGGGAAAGCTATGGAATTTGTATATGCTAAAAGCTGCCATAAAATATTTTTTTTTAAGTCTATCAAGCTTTATTGAGTAACTGTTATGCATAAACACATAGGCCCCAATCCAACAACTTAATAATGAACATATGAGATATGAATAGGCAATAAATATAGTGGAAAGCTGTTTACAATTTAAAGGATATGTTGGAAAAATAGGAGGGAAAAAGAAGGAATGAGAAAGGGAAATATAGAAAGTACTTTGCAATAAGAGATTGAATAAAAATATTAATACTCTGTAGAATCAAAAATGGATATAACCTAATTATATATGAACAGTACATTCTTAATGGTTAGCAAATAGAGAGAAAAACGGAATCATGGAGGTTGGACATTTTCAGAACAGTTGCGAAATACTCGACTAATTGAAATCTTATTCATTCAATTCATTCAACAATCTTTATTCGGTATTGTACAAAACACCATAAAAGTACAGGTTAAAATACAAAAAAAGAAAATACATATATTGTTTGACAATGCAGAGGGAAAAGGGAAGAGCATAAAGAGAAAGGTACCGGGACATTCATTACAATTCATTATTCCTCCATCTAGTCCCTGCTCCCTCCGGCAAGTCCTCTCGTTCCTCTAAGTTTGAATGCGAGTCTTAAGAAGCTCGTGATAGAGAGCAGGGTCAAGGGATCTTGCACCATTTGTAAATATAAAAGGGCGGCCTTAGCATGCCTAAATTGGAGTTTCTTCAGCAGACTAAAGTACAGGCGCCTGGGCAGTAAATAAAAAGGGCACAATAATACAAAATGAAGGGTGTCCTGCGGAGATCGTTGATCGCAGCCGCAGGGACCCTTTGGCTCAACAAAATTGGTAAAACCTGTCGGACCAGCTAATAAATAATGTAAAAGGTTGAGCCTAAAACGTGTTATTAAAAATCTGTCATGGGCGTTGTAAATAAGGGCTAAGTATGGTTCCATTCCTTCATTAGACCTCATTAGGCCATAGGCTCTGACCGACTGTTTGCCCCATTCCCTTTCTTCTCTTAAGGTAATTTTGTAAGTAATAAACCTCTTCTTCACACTATCCTTATCCCGGCCTACCCTTCCGGTCGGGTTTGGGAAGAGATCTTGGGAGCCTATTTTTTCCAGAACAGCCTTGAGATACTTTAGCCAAGGAATGTTCATTTTCCTGTCCCTGCCAAGGCAATCCATAATTATTTGCCTGGTCAGTGATGCCTTCGGATTCTCCCCGATCTTTAACCATGCTAACTGGGGTCTGACCTGGAGCCTATCCTCTATAAAGGCCCCACTCAATTCTTCATGCACAATATGTGCGGGGACACCCTGTGGGACCTTGAGGAGCCTTCTCATGTATTTATTCTCCTCCACATGCAAATTATCAGGTTTGACGATCCCCCAGAGTTCCGCCCCATTTAACACTTTGGGGCAGCAAACAGAGTTGTATAAATTCATCATTTGCTCCGGGGACCAGCGGCCCAGTCTATGGCCAAAATTCATGATTGCCCCTGTGCTGGACACTAGCCTATTACAGTGCTCTTCAAGTAATGCTTTAAAATGTAGTTGCCCATCAATTAAAATGCCCAAATACGAGAAGGACTGCACCTTCTCTAATTTGTGTTCGCCTATTCTATAATTGAAACATTTCCGTTGTTTTGACCCTGTTTCCATTACATACAACTTGGTTAGATTAGCCGACAGGTCTAATTTATTCATAAAATCCACGAAGCCGTCTATTAATGTCTGTAGGCCCCGCGGAGTCCGTGCCAGCAATACCGCGTCGTCAGCATAGAGCAAAACAGGGATTGCTCTTCTGCCTACTCTGGGTGAGTCCACATTTAGGCTTAAAAGGGCGTGTTCTAGGCCGTTTATATACAGTGAAAACAAAAATGGCGCCAGGATGCACCCCTGTCACACACCACTAGTGCAAGTGAAGGACTCAGTGCATCCGCCCTTTAAATTGTACCTCACATTGGCCGAAGTATTCCAGTGCAAGGCTTTTAACATTTCTATAAGATCCTGGTCTACCCCTAGATTACTCAGTTGGGCCCACAGCTTCTCCCTATTGACGCAGTTGAATACTGCGGTAAGGTCCATAAACGCTAAATAGACGGTTTCATTACTAGCAATGGTATATTTAGCCACCAGGAGGTATAAGTTTATACATTGGTCTTTTGTGGATCTTTTGGCCCTAAATCCATACTGGACATCAGTAATAATCTGTTGATCCTCAGCCCAGTTCATCAGATGGTTTAAGGCAACTCGTCCCAGGACTGGCTGTGACATCTATAAGGGAGATGGGGCGGTAACACTGGGGATTGTCTCTATTCCCCTTTTTAAAGATAGGCACTATTGTGGTCGTTGACCAAGAACGTGGGAGCCCTGTAGCTATAGCAGCATTTAATAGTCTTGTTAAGATTGGGGCCCACAGGTCCACCTTGCTTAAAAAGAGGTCCGGCGGGATCCCGTCCGGGCCTGGTTCCTTGTTTTTAGTGAGGCCCATGATGCCTGCAATAATCTCCTCTAGGGTAAATTCAAGTGTTACATTCCACCTCCCCATCCCCTCGCCGTTATACAGTGACTCACTGTTCCTCCGGTTATAAAGCCCTCTAAAATGCTCCATCCACTGTCCCGGGAGAACATTAGAACCTATCTGTGGACTCAAATAAGTAGTGGTAACCAAAATAGGTCTCTATTTACATGTGGATTACAATAGGAAGCAAAGGCAGTATCCAATCTGTGATAATGACATACATTGTTCCACCAGGATTTGATTGCATGCTTTGTTGAGCATTTCCAATTCATTGTGATTTGTTGAAAAGTTAAAGCTAACATCAAATCAAACAGACCTTTTTCGTGAGATAATAAACTTAAGGAATGTGATAAACTCCCCATAAAAAGAAGAACATTTGATATAGGAGTATTTAAGTTAAAAATGGTGGAGTGGCGGGACCAAATTTGGAACCAAAAAGAAGCTACGGGAGGGCATAAGAACAAAAGGTGACATAAGTCAGCTAAAGGAGAATCACAAGACCAACAAGTCTTGTTATCAGTGTGTGTAAAGTTAGCGATGGAAATGGGAGCGTAAAATAATCTGTGATACAGAAAAAATATAGATTGAGTGGTAGATGCGGATCTAGAGATTTTTAAGGATCTAGCCCAGATCTTATTCTATAAATCAATGCTCCATTCACAACCCAAATCCATCTCCCAAGCAAGTTCCATCTTAGTCTTAGATCTCTCTGGATCAGCGAAATAAAAGTATTTATAAATCAAGGAGGCTTTTGGAAGTACCCGTACCATTTTTAGGAGTGGATCCTGTGTAGACAAGGAGTTTTCAGGAGAAAGAGAAAAAAAAACATCTAAAATCACTTCCATAAGAATCGAACATTTTTGTAAAAACGAACAAGGGCAGTTAAAAGTAGTTGGAATTGAAGAAAGGAACAAGGAGATATACCGGCAAACAAATCTTGCACCCAAATAATGATATTGATATTGATATTGAAATGTATTTGTAGAGCGCTCGTTCGCCCGGGGGCTTCATGGCGCTATGTTTCTATTTCTCCAGGAAATCCAAAACAAGGGTCTATTATTGATAATAATAAGGCGATTGCACTAAATAGGAGAGCGTAAAAACATGTTTCTAGATATTAATTTTTGGTTGACAATGAGGTCTTAATAATGAGCATGTATGTTTAAATAGTGGAAGAGATGTGAGAGTGGTTTTGGTTCTTTAAAAGTAAAGTGGTTTATAAACACCTTTCAGTATTGACCCGTGACGGAGCAATAGGAGAAGCATCTGTAAGAAGCCAGGAAGAAGCTTGTTTACGGCAAAAGGCTTTACGGTAAAAACAAAAATCTGGAAAATTCACACCAACAGAAAAAATTGGCTTTTTAAGATGAGAAAAAAGAGATTCTGGGCTTTTTGTTGTTCCACAAAAACTTGGATAACAGAGAGTCTATTCTCTTAAAGTAGATAAAAGGGAAGTGAACTGGAATCATTGAAAAGAAATATAGTAAATTGGAGTAATCATCATTTTAATAGAATTTAGACGACCCCACCAGGAAAGAAAAAGAGGATTCCAAGAAGAAAGGAGTTTGGAAATGTGGTCAGGAGCTTCCTTTATGTAAGGGACAACCCTGTCGGACAACAGAATGAAGTGAAAAACTATTTGAAACAAGACCATTAACGATGGTGGACGCCATAGGTGCGGAATAAAGTAATGAGACAAGAGTGATGAACTTAGGACCAAAACCATGCCAGCTAAGAGTTTTAAAGAGAAAAGACCAATCTACCCTATCAAAGGCCTTTTCTGTATCTATAAATATTGTGGCTAAGGGATAAGACAAAGAAGCTGCCTTTTCAGTGACGTAACGAAAGTTAAGGGGCCCCCTGCTAGGTACATGGAGGGGCTGCGCTCCGGATTTAATCCGGAGCTCTCAGGCCTTATTACTGTGCTGAGGGGGCCCCCTGCGGCTCGGGCCCCCCAGGACCTCAGGGTTTGCAGGGGCCTGTGTTATGCCACTGGCTTTGTTCAAAACATTAAAAAATAGACACAAATTATCAGTGGTTAATCTGCCTTTCACAAAACCACACTGTTCTAGACCAATTAAATGTGGAAAAAGAGACTCAAGACGAAAAGCCAAAAGTTTAGCAAAAGTTTTATATTTGACATTTATCAAAGATGTAGGGTGATAATTCTTACAGAATTTGGGGTCCTTTCCCTCTTCATGAATAAGACATATAGATGCTTCTAAGAAGGTAACACTCGCCCTACCAGTAGTACAGAAATATTGGAGAAGTTGAAAAAATAATTGAGTAGCAAGTTGGAAAAGTGTGGGTAGAATTCTACTGAATCTCCATCCAGGCGGGGGATGTATTTTCTTTTAGAGAGTTAAGGGAGGTAGCAACTTCCTGAATCGAAAGGTCAGTTTCCAGGGAGGTAAAGTCAAGATCTGTAGAAGAAGGAGCAGGGATATTGCTGAGGTATGTGCCCATAGTTGCATCCGAAGCTGGCAATTCTGGAGTATATAGATTGTCATAAAATGTTCTAAGCTCATCTAGAGTGTCCTGATCTTTAAATAAATGTTTACCATCTGTTGATTGGATAGAATCTATCAACTTCCTTTCTATGCTACATTTAAGGTAATTAGCTAAGAGTGAACCAACCTTGTTTTGTCCACCATAATACCGGGCACTACTTCAAAGTAAATTAGAGGAAGCATTATCCGTAGAAATTTTATTAAAATTCATTTTTAGCACGGATGAGCTGTAGCAGCATCGAATCTGAGGAAGAAGTTTAAAATTGGTACTCCAAACATTTTATATTGGTTAACAGGACTTTATGTTGACTAAGAATCAATTTATTTTTCATGGAAACAAATTCAATGATATAACCTAGAGTGGTAGCTTTAAAGCTATCCCACACTACAGCAGGAGAGATTGACAGGTCTTCATTGAGAGAGAAAAATTCCTCAGCAAAGGAAGTGAAGGAAAAGGAAAAAGCTCGATCTTGCAAAAGGAAATTATTGAATCTCCATCTAGAGGACTTGGATTGCGAGTGGAGCAGATCAAAGTCAGCAATCACTGGAGCATGATCAGAAACAAAAGTGGGTTCAATCGAAGAAGAAATACGATTTTTAACTAAAGGCTTGGAGAGGAAGATATAATCTAATCAAGTTAGGGTGCCATGTGGAGGAGAGACAAAAGAAAACTCTGTCTGATCAGGGTTACAAAGTCTCCAGGCATCTACGAGGTGTCTCTGTGTATTTGTGCTTTGAAATTGCTTGTGAGTTTTTGGGGGAGTAAAATGTACCTGAGATTTGCTATCTATGAAGGGGTCCACAATCTGGTTACAATCACCTCCAAGTATAAAAAATTCATCGTTATGTTGAATATATTTACTTGTAAAAGTAGGCCAAAAAGTATAGTGTGGTTTAGTTGGACCATATTCATTAAATATAGTTAAATGAATGTTATTAATAAGTAGTTTGACCAGAATCCATCTACCTTTAGTATCTATGTCTTGTGTAACAAAAGAGCATTTCAATTTGTTATGCCATAAAATAATGACACCATTCTTTTTTGTGATTGTGGGGGAAACAAAAACGGAACCAACCCAATTATGTTTAAGATTAAGGGCCTCAATTTCCGTTAAATTGGTCTCTTGTAACAAGACTAAATCAGGATTATAGGAAGGTAAATGGGAGATAATTCTCTGTCTTTTTATAGGATTAATAACATCTTTTACATTCCATGTAACAACTCTGAATGGAAAAGAAATAACATTATATATATATAAAAATAAAGTTAACAATGGTACAGGAGCATAAAGGGATTAATAAGCAGGATAGAGACGGAAGATAAAATACATGCAATAAAGAACACCCAGGGTAGTGTACATCAGGCTAAAGAAGACAGCATGGAAGAAATAAAAGTTTTAGAATCTAAGCGAATAAACGAAAGTTGGATACGGAATGCACTACATGACCACTGACAGAAAAATAATCAAAACAAATTCAAGGAATGGAGGTATCCTCGACACCCAGTTTACATATGTTCTTGGAACATAAACGGATTGGGTAAAAAAAATTATTAACGCAGGAGTAGATTCCTTGTCAAATCTTTACCAAATTATATGCTTACATGGGAAACGGAGCTTTCTTTCTACAAGGTTATAAAGGGTACTACGTACCAGCCATCAGATATTGCAAATGTGGACGTCCATGTGGGGGACTGGCAATACTCATTGGGATCGACTTGCAAATTGACCATGAACAGCTGGACACCAATAACGCAAATATACAAGCAGTTAAAATAACATTTGCATCCGGTGAGCAAAAAAACAGGAATACGTTAATAATATTTAACATATATATTCCACCAAACCAGTCATCTCGTAAGATCATAAGTGTCGAACTAGTAACATTTCTGCTGGAACAAATAATACTTGACCCGACCGTTAATATTCTAGCTACAGGAGATTTTAATATAAACTTGCTGATTCAAATGACACGGGACGATTTTATTCACTCCCTAAACTACGAATGGTCCATCCTGGAACAAGCTGTCGAACATAGTATAACTGCCAAACAAAATTCAATTGGAAAAAATGTACTGATGGACATGGAAGCAATGGGTCTGCGAGTATTAAACGGCAGGTTCCCAACCGATCAACCCGCTGACTGGTCATTCCATAATCATGAATCAAAATCAAGAATAGACTTTACATTATCATCAATATACATGTTTGATAAAATTGGTTCCTATAGACTTAAAATGGTAATTGAGAGTGACCATAGCCAGCAAATATTGGAAATGTATTTCGAGCTTCCAGAATACCAAAAATATTTAACTACACGAGGTCAGATCAGTACGACTAACCACAGGAAACTCATTTGGAAACCGTATAAAAGATATGTTGTGGAGAAAAAGGCCCAAAAACTGGTTCAAGAATGTTTTAATGAACAGCCTATCCAGTCTATACTAACACATTGGGAACAGTTCGCTCAGAAGGTAGTTGAATTGGATGAAGGTATTCCAACTAACAGGAAATTCCAACCTAGGACGAAAATAAAAAGAGATAATAGTATTAATCTTCCATACACAATTAAAAAAGCAAGGCGGATTGGTAATAAACTGAGAAAACAGTTAACTAGGATGCCAGATAATGAGGAAATTAGAAATCAATTTAGAAGTGCGAATAATAATTTGAGGAAAATGTTGTGGTCGGAAAAAAACAAAACCCAGCAAGACTTGTGGACAAAAATCTTCCACGCAAGTAACCAACCCAATTCCAGAGAATTTTGGAAAATAATTAATGACTTAACCAGACCAAATAAACACGTGATAGCCTCGCCAATAATGGAAGAGGACTGGATAAGATTCCTCAAAAAGACCTTATATGTTGAAGCAGAATCCCGCTCTCAGGATGACATTCAGACAGAGAGCACTGAAAGAGAACAAGAAATTGATCTGGTCAAAGACTTCTCAGACAGCGAGGTAGCCAATTTAATAAAGAACCAAAAGGATGGAGCTCTGGGACCCAGCGGAATTCCGTTTGCACTTTATAAAGAGGACCCCGCCCTATGGGCTACTTATTTGACAAAGGTCTTTAATGTAGTTATCCAATCAGGGCAAATACCAGAATCATGGAGAGGATCATTAATATCTCCTGTCTACAAAAAAGGAAATTGGCAACTACCTGAGAACTACCGTTTGATCACTCTCCAAGACACGGACGCAAAGCTATTTGCGGGTCTTTTATTATCAATTCTGTCAGATTGGGTCAAAGAAAGGCTAATATTACCCCCAAATCAAACAGGGTTCATTAAAGGCTTAGGAACCACAACTAACATTTTAATCTTATCAGTTTTAACGGATAAAGCACTTTTAGCTAAACAGTCACTTTATTTTTGTTTTGTCGATTTCAGATCGGCCTTCGATCTTGTGAATAGGTCCCTTTTATGGAAAAAACTTGAAGATTACGGAATCCCTGGCTCACTATTGAACCTTATTAAATTACTGTATTCTGATAACTGGGTCAAGGTGTGGATCGGAGATGGCCAATCATTATCCAATAAAATACCGGTGACACGCGGCCTTAAGCAGGGTTGCGTGCTTGCACCGTTACTTTTTAACTTATTTGTAGCCGATCTCACCAAAGCACTAAACTAAGTTAACTCACAACCGCCTAGGCTAGCCGGAAAACAAATGTTGAATTTGCTATATGCAGATGACGTGGTGTTGCTGAGTCACACAAAAGTGGGACTACAAAGACTAATGGATCGTACACTTAGGTATGCAAATGATAACCAAATGATAATAAATGAGGCAAAAACAAAAATAATGGTTATCACAAGGAACAGAAGACAAAAAAATAAATGGATTCTGGGACAAACTCACTTAGAGCAAGTTGACAGCTACCGGTATCTTGGTGTCCTATTTAATTAGACTGGAAGTTTTCTCCCCCAAAAGAAAGACATCACCAGGAAAGCAAATAGCTTGGTTGCAGCATTTAGAACCATGCAAAAGAATCTAACCGCACTGACACACGGTCCTTTAATAAAAATCATATCTGCTAAACTATTACCAGCTTTAACATACGGTGCCGAAGTCCTAAATGGTAAGGATGCGGAGTTAATTAACAATGCAGTAGCAAAAGTTTACAAAACACTATTCAACCTTCCATGTAATGCCTCACAGGCACAAATAAGGCTGGAGTTTGGGATAAATAATCAGCAATATGCCCGGCAAGGCCAAACTTTAAAAGTCTGGAACCGTGTACAAAACGATCAGGACAATCAATTGTCTCGAGCATTATAGCAAGAAGTAAGAGACAACCAGAAACTTCAAGCTCGGACATACCTAAATAAAGCAAAAGAAGAATTTGGAATATCAGCAATTTGGGAAAACACAATCACCCAGGAAAGCTTTAAAAAAACAATTAATGAACTGGTTATTCATCTATCGCTCCTAAAAGACAAAGAACTATTGGTAAAAAGAAAGCACTCATGGCCAATTGTAAACGACTATAAGAAAAAGCAAGTACAAAACTACCTTCAAACTCCCTGGTCCGTCCAAAGGAAGCGAACATTTATAAGAGAACGCTTTGGTCTATGGCCAGGTTTGTGCCATCTTCCACCATGGAAGTCAACTGAGGGCAACACGATATGTAGACTATGTAAAGGGGGCAAGAAGATATTTTGCACTTGGTATGTCTGTGTCCTGCAATAGAAGCAGAAAGTAAAGTAATCCTCAGGCGGTCATTTAATGCTCGAGGTATAAGAACTTGTAGACAAGCAATAATGGCATGTCTAAGCCCGAACGATCTAGTAATGAATGCTGCTTTTGTAAAATTTTTAACTGTGATTGTGAAAGGCCTTAAGGGAAATTTTATGTAGATTTTCTCTTTTAAAAAGATTAGCATTAATATTTGTATGATGTTCTTAAGCTTTTCTATTGTTGAAGATATTTTAATGTGTACTTTTTTTGTAAGATTTTAATTAATCAAACAAATAAACTCAAACAAACAAACAAACAAACAATAAAGAACACGCTATGAAAAGGGCATAGTCGTTGAGGGAGAAAAATAGAATAGAAAGAGTGCAATAATATAAAGGGGAGGGAAGGGAAAACATCACTGCAATGAAAGAGGAAGAGAGAAGAAAAAAAAGAGACAGTACATGCCAGAAGTCTGACGACTGCAGTACATATCTTTTACAGAAGAACAAAAGGTAAAATGAGGGGTGGCAACGGACGAAACCAAGACAGCACACCCAACAGGGAGAGCAACACACAACATCAGAACGCCTTATTTAACATAAATGGGATCAGGAACATGAGGCAGGTATACACCAAATTCCACGAAATCTGCAAAAAGAACACAACATAATGAGAAAGCGAAATAAATTAAAAAAGTCTATTTAGCAAGGAAACATGTTTCAATAAAGACAAGAAGTAGCAAATGCAATAAAGTATTAAAGATCAAGTTAGAGATGAAGGTCCAGAAATCTTCATCGAAGATGGAGAGTGATAATAAATTAATTTCTTGAAATCAGCGGGTTTTTCAAAGGAGATAGTCTTGTTCAAGAATGTGTCCTTAAACAGGCAGGGAGGGAAAAGGCCATATCGTGCACCAGGAAAACGAAGAGCAGGATGAACATCCAGAAACTCCTTTCTACGTTTAGCGGTGGCTGGCAAAACATACTTAGAAATTAACAGTCTGGTACTAGTCCTAGAAAGCGTTTTTTTAAGTTTGGCTGCATTTAAGACTTTTAAAAGGTCAGTGAATTCCAAAAATAGAAGAATTACTCCACGAGGTTTGGAAAGAGCAGAGGAGGATCATAAGCGCGGACCCAATCGACGAGCGCGCTAAATAATTAATTTGGTTGATGTGGAGAGATCTAGGAGCTGTGGTAAGAAATTGGTGAAGAAAGCAACAGGGTAATTACCTTCAAGACCTTCAAAAATACCATATAGATGGAGATTAATATGCCAGTTTCTGTTTTCAAGATCCTCAGACGATTCTTTAAGTTGCAACACCTCTTTCTGCAAGAAGGAAATTCTGTTCGATGAATCCTGTACTTTACTTATCTGTTGTTCCACAGAAGACATACGAGAGTCCATATCTGACCACTTGTTATCCAAAGTCTGTAAGCGGAAATTGGTGTCTTCAATGAAAGGTCGCAATGCCTGTATCTCCTCCGGTACAGTGTCCAATGAGATAGGGGACATTTATTTAGGTGGAGACGGTGGATGTTATTTGACTCTTTTATTTGTAGATGAGGGCGATTGTGCCTTAGAAGTATTAGTAGGAGGAGTTGTAGAACAAGAAGACACTGACTTCGCAATTTCCTCAAACGGCTGTGAGGAATTATGTAAGGGTGTACTCCGAGTAGATCAAGAGGCTGGTTTGTTGGGAGAATGACCTTTAGCAGAACATAGCAAACCTTTGCTTTTTCCCATGAGCCAGCGCAACAAGCTGTCAGGAATTCCTTGTGTAGCAATATCAATCAAACCGCGTAATACACTGCGTCAGAGGTGAAATCCCCACAGGTAAATACTCCTTTTAATCTAGATACATCATCAATTTTAAAAAAGTAGCATTTTAAAGCAATGTGGGTCATTTTTTGAGTAGAAATATGCAGGTGGAGGAAACAAAATGGCAGCGCCTATAAGCCAAAAGGGTTCACCTGCAAAAGTTAATGGTCAAGAAGAGTAAATGTCCAAATGGATGTAGCATCTTATAAAGTAGGTGTTCCGATTTTAGGAAACACCAAAGAGCCTTCGAAAATACCTCTTGAGCTGTGGGAATCTCATTTGCGAACTCCGGTGCGGGCGGAGTTCTGCAGCTAAGTGGCCATCTTGGGTAGCGTCGGGCACCCGTCTCCTGCCATAAAAGAATTAAAAGGTAAAAAAAGCTTGGGATGAATTTAGGGAGATCTGGAGTCCAGTGAAGTATTGTGGAAAGATTGGGGATTAAGTTATTTGGAAGGAATCAAATGGATTATAACAAGTTATAGTAAAAGGGTGTTCTTGGTAATGCATTGGCTGTTTCACGTATTTTTTTTAATTCTCTGCTCAACTTTTCCAAATATTTTTTTTTTTTAAAGAAAAACAGATTATGATCTTCTGAAGGGTACTGTACTGTATTGTGAACATTGCAATATTGGTTGCAGAGAGTATCATTAAAGAGTTAAGATTGCGACTGATAGACTTAATTTGGGGAGTGGGTAAATGCAGGGGTCTGGAGTATTGCAGCATGCACTAACTGAAAGGGCCCCAGAAGTACAAGTCTTTGAGCTTTACTATATTGAAGCCCAATTGCAATGGGTATTCAGATGGTTGTGGACAAGAGGATGCTGAATAACATAACATGTGTGTTTTGTTAAGCACACGTTCACCCATAGGTCTCTTGGCGCTGAATAACAGATGTTTTTATTGTTACCCAACTCAATAGTACTCATTTTATCGACCTCCGATGGATGAAAGGCTGAGGGGCCCTGCTGGGATTTGAACCTGTTACCATGAGGTCAAACATAGGCCCCCGCAGTGGATGCATTAGTCCACTGAGCCACCAGACCCGGCTGAATTCAGCTAACTTCATGATGAGATGCAGTCATTGACTAGAGCAGAGCAATCTGTGGGGACGTTCTGGGCAAAACGTTTCAGATGAAAATGGAAATGTGTAAGTATTGCTGAAGGTGATGCATGAAAAGAACAAACATGGATAACATACACTCTGGATCTTGCACTATGGAGCCTTCCTAGTTTCTGTAGGATAGTGCAATTGACAGGTACATTTAACATAAGAGGGCCCACCTTACCACAGGTAGGTGACCTATATGGTTAAAATGTTTACAAACTTTTGATAGCGCAAGAGAGAATTTGAGCTTTTATTATGGTAGATTCTTGCCCCTGGGAGTGTAATGATGGGAGCAGTGGACACTTTGAAGCACAAATGTGAATGGACCAGTAAATACAAAATTAAGAATAATACTATGTATGTCCTGGGCTGCAAAATAATTACACATCTGTATCAGGCACTACTTGAACATAGTGTAAAAGAGCTTCTAGATATTAGATATAAATTGAAACATGGACTCCTGGAAATCGAATCAAGAGTGGGCCACATTAAAGAAACATGTTGCAAAGGTGTCCTGCAATGCCTGATTTAAACTCATCTAATTTAATTTTCAGCATCAGACCTACTTAACCCAGAGAAAGTTACACAGGATGAGCCCCAAAATCAGAGATTAATGTATAGATGAAAACATGCCAAAGCTGAATTCTACCACATGGTCTGGGATTGCATCACCTTTGACCATATTGGGCAGACACCATCAACAATTGCCAAGCTAATGGATAAGAAAATACGCTGTGATCCGCTTTGTGCTTATTGGGTTTGTTTCCTTGTCCTAAGAAATCGAAATACTAATACAGGTTTTCTAACCTAGCCCTGATTTTGGTTAAACTATTTATTGCTGTGTCTTTCTACTCAATGATGGGGTCTGGCTAAATAAAACATGGAAATGGACAGAGGCAGAATACAAGGTGATGAACTCAGTCTTGCACCCAGGGATAACTAAACTATGGTTGGTGTGAGGGCCATTACTGTCAAAGTTGGGGAAATCTGTTAAGTTTAGGCCACCCTGAGTGACCCCAGCAGCATAACCAGGGCTGTATTTTTAGAGAAGTGGGATACTACATTGGACTACTATTATGATACCCATCAATAATAGTTGCACTGCAATATTCTTGTACGAAGCCTAAACTTGACAGTATACAACACTCCCTTCATTTAAAAAAATATATATATATATTGGGTGAGAGACACAGAAAACAGCCCCCCCCGCGTTTTATACCCAGAGCTCACACCCATCACCATCCCAAGCCACACGTGTTGCCACAGATTTAGTTCCGGAGGTGATGTAGCAACATTAGGAGCAAAGGCAATATTTCTTAACAAATTTAAAGTGCAAAACGTGCAATGCTGTAAATCACAATAAGCTATCCTATTGCATAGCAGCATACAAATTCAAAAGTGCAAGGTGCAAATAGTGTCATGTAAGTTACAAAAGCCATATAGCTGGGGATGATTCCTGCATGCGCTAATTTCTTATTTCAGCCTCACATTACCTTAATACACCAAATTGTGATGATAATATTAAATTATTATGACGAACAACATACCAAAAGGTAGAGCTAACAATGTCTAGCAGCATCCAATTGTTCATTCCAATGTATTCGGTCCCTTAATTAGCAGCATGTTTTCACCATCTTCATATGCTTTTCTCTCTCCGACCCCTTCATACTATTTCAGCTTCTAGCAATTAGTTCTACTGTGCAAAGATGTGAACTATTAAACAATAACGCTGGACCTACCACCCACACTATACTTTTCACACACCAGTTCCCTAACCACATGGTATAAGCATATAACCTGCAAACTTGGTGTTATGTAAGAGTCCCATTGCTCAGTCCATTTGGCTACGTACTTCCAGATTTGTATCCTCTTCTTCCTCACTTTATAACCCTTTCTCATATATATAGTCTCCAAATTATATGTAGCCAGCAAGCGAGCCAGCCATTGTTAAGCTGAGGTAGGAATTGTGTCTAGTCAGGCCGACGCAATACACAATCTATACATAGCCATTGCTATGCTTAATAAAGCACCTCCTTCCTCTTCATTCAAGCTAGTTATCCCGAGTAATATTAGCTGGGGATTTTCATCAACGTTGAGGTGTACTTCCTTTTTAAGATAGCCATTAATCTCTTTGATCAAAGACGCAAGCTCTATACATGTAACAAACATATGTACTATGTCTGCCTTATATAGCTCACATAGTTGACAATGCGCTCCTTTCCCCTTGCTCCATTTAGCAGACCCTTCTGTAGAATCCTAAATATAAATGGTGCCATAGACACCCCCAGGCATCAGAGAAGATCACTAGTTGCCAAGGGGTGGGATACTTTGTTCTCCCCCTGATGGAGTCGAGCCTCAGCAGTGCTGCGTATTGTGTCGATGAAGCCGCCCACCAGTATAATTTAAGGTTGGAAAGCCCAAAGCGCTCCCTTTGTAATGATAAAAATGTAAAAGATCTTCTCGGCCAAGAATATGCCCAAATAAATTGTGTAAAAATGCTCTCCTCAAATTTCTTAAACCAGATATTTGTGATAAGGAGGGGTATTCCTCTAAAAAAATATAATAGTTTATGAAAATATACCATTTTAACTACATTGCTTCTACCAATAAGTGTTAATGTAGGGAATCCATCTTTTTTTGCACATTTCTAGTCTCCTCCGCAAACAGCCCGAAGTTTGATTTACCACCTCCTACAAATCCGAACAAATCTTAATCCCAAAATATGTTACTTTCTTAACCACCTGATTATCATCATAGGAAACAAATTCATTAGTCACTGTCTGGGTCTTGGCTCTATTCAGGGCATATCCTGACAAGGCACCTTATTTCTGTCCTTCTGTGATTCCTCTTCTATCACCCCAATAGCCTGTTAAGGATGCAGAGTAACTAAAGCTATATCATCGGCATAAGCCAATACCTTACTCTTGTATGCAAACCGCTCCACGGGGGGAATATTTGGAGCCAATTCCAGATGTTTTAAAAAAGGGGCGATATATAGCACAAACATGAGTGGAGAGCGGGGACACCCCTGTTGCGTCCCTCACTTGATTTTAGAGGGCTCCACCATTTCCCCATTTATAAGGACCCTGGCCTCAGGTCCCTTTATATAAAGCTCTTACAGCACTAGTAAACCTGGTCCCTCTCCCTTTCCTCTTCATGGTTGCCCAGAGGAACTGCCAGGAGACCCTTTCAAAAGCCTTTTCGGCATCAAGAAAAATTGCCGCCATACGGTCTCCTGACACTTGACTATCATCAAATAGGGTAATAACCCTTCTGATATGCACAATTGTGCCCCTGTTGGGGATAAAGCAATGCTGTCCCTCAGATACTATCCTGTGAATAACTTGTGATAGGCACGTCGCTAGAATTTTAGAATATATTTTGACATCCCCGTTGATTAAGGTTGTAGGACGATAGGAGCCCAATTCATTGACTGGTTTATCTTTCTTTCAGAAAACTATGATCTTCGTAAGAGCCCAGGATTTTGGTGGTGCCACTCCTTCAGAAATCTGTAAAAACAGAGAAGTCTAAATTTCTTTTAATTCCTCCCCGAAGATCCTGTAGAACTCTGTGGAAATTAGATCTGGCCCTGCCGCTTTACCTCTGGGTAGGTTTGACATTGCTTCTATAATTTCATCCCAATGTAATGGACAGTCCAAGTCTCCCTTTCTTCCTACGTTATAGATAAATCCAAGTATTGGCTTATTAAATCTTCATATTGACTCCCCTGCCCCCCCCCCCATCCACGGAGTAGAGAGCCTGGTAAAACTTTAAAAAAGCTGCTCTAATGTCTTTAGAATCCGATACCAGTCCTAGTATGGGATCCCTCAATGACAAACTGTCACTGCGTTTAAGCTCTTGCCTTGTTCTTACAGCTAGTAGATAGCTGACTCTTTCACAGCACTCATACATTTCCTCACGATAGACTAATGTTTTGTCTAGTGCCTTTTTAAATAGTTTTCCCTGAATTGCTGCCTTGGTAAGGACCACTTCAGCCTGGGCTTCCGCCACTCCATTGTTCTGTCGTATAGCATTGACCAGGCCTTCTTCTACCAGGGCCATATTTTGCTGGGTAAGCCACAGCTGATCCCTTTCTTTTTTCCTTTTTCTAATTGAAAATTGAAGTGTTTCACCTCGGATACCTGTTTTTAGGGTGCCCCAAACTATATCCAGTAAAGCTGTTTCCATATTTTTCCACAAAAAATCCCAAAGGCCCCCCACCCTCCAATTGTAGTACCAATGGGCTGTGTTCCGAGAGATATCTTAGAAACAGCTCAATTGTACTTTTATGCAAGACTGTAGATGAAATGAAATAATTATTCAACCTTACATGCTTCTGATGCAGGGCAGAATAATAAGTAAACCCATGTTTTGACGGTCTCTTTATGGCCATGTGTCACACAGTCTGTGTACTTGGCACAGATTGCATAGTGCTCGGTACACTCTGGACTTCCTTCCCTCATATTTTTGTCCCGTACCCAATCACAAGCAATATTAATATTAAAATCTCCTCATAGTATTATTAGAAATGGCCAGTGTACTCATTTGTTAGATATCCATTCTTATGAGGACAATTGTGACAATTGCTACCATATAAGGAACATAAAGTTACATTAGGTAACCCTGGAGCATTAAAACTCGCTATAACCAAGCGTCCTAACACATCCGTACATACATGTGTAGTTTGTATTGATTTATTACAAACTAATATTTCAACCTCCTTGTATGAGTTCCCTGGGTCATTGGCCCCACTATGCTGTAGCCAATATATATTAAAAGACCCTTCTGTGTACCCTTTACGTGGGTCTCTTGCAAGCAGAAAATGTCTGGCTGTAATGCATGCAGCCCCTGTGACACCATCTGCCTCCTTTTTAAAATCATTTAAGCCTCAAATATTCACAGTAGCTACCTGTAACCTACCCATTATCTTAACTTCTTTTGTTTACACCATGTTTTATACCTCAGCTGTATGCATACATTTCCAACCAACACATGGAAAAACCCTACCCAAACCGTTGACTTCCTTTATCATCCCCCACCATCCTCCATGTCAACCACTGTATTGTTACCTCCCTCCCTCCCCCCACCTATCACCAAGCACATAGGCAATCGGGCATAACCTGAGCAATGTGCGACTGACACCTGCTCCACCATCTCCCTCTTCAAACAAATAACCCCTAATCTGTTTCCTTATGATAATTACACTCAATATATATAACATAAGGATCGTCCTTTCATTTGGGGGGCCTATCCCTTCTTTTTTCCTAACTTCTTCCAGGTATTCCTGTGCTTGCAACTCAGAGGTAAAACTGCGCATTGGTCCTTTAAAGTTGATTTCAAATTTAGCCAGATTCTGGAGGAAGATCACAGCCCCAGTGTAGGAGAGTAGGGTCTGCTTTCCTATGGTCACCCCACTTTTTGCTTCACTGGTTTTCAACTTAATGTGGCTGTGGGCCTGCTAATCAGACCCACAGCCCTGCTGTTCTCTCTCTAAATTCACAACCATGTACTTTAGGTACATCACCAATTGGGATTGGATGTATGACGTTACAACGCATACTTTTAAAACGCATACCGTTACAACGAAACTTTTACAACGCAAATACTATTACAACGCATGTATTTACAACGCATGTTTTTACAACGCATACCATTACAACGTAAGTATTGGTAAGTATATATTAATTTTTTAATTGTAAATTAATTGAAATTAATATAATTTAATGTAATGTAATTTAATTTAATTTAATTTCATTTAATTAATTTAATTTAAATGTAATTTTACTTTATTTTTACCCTGTACCCCTGTACCCCAAAAACCCAAAACTGACCCTGAACCCTAAAAATACCCCTTTACCCAAAAACCCAAAACTGACCCTGAACCCTAAAAATACCCCTTTACCCAAAAACCCAAAACTGACCCTGAACCCTAAAAATACCCCTGTACCCCAAAAACCCAAAACTGACCCTGAACCCTAAAAATACCCCTTTACCCAAAAACCCAAAACTGACCCTGAACCCTAAAAATACCCCTTTACCCAAAAACCCCAAACTGACCCTGAACCCTAAAAATACCCCTTTACCCAAAAACCTAAAACTGACCCTGAACCCTAAAAATACCCCTTTACCCAAAAACCCAAAACTGACCATGAACCCTAAAAATACCCCTTTACCCAAAAACTTAAAACTGACCCTGAACCCTAAAAATACCCCTTTACCCAAAAACCCAAAACTGACCCTGAACCCTAAAAATACCCCTTTAAAAAAACCCAAACATATAACATTTTAAATATAATTATATACTTTCCAATACTTACGTTGTAATGGTATGCGTTGTAAAGGTACCTGCGTTGTAAAAACATGCGTTGTAAATACATGCGTTGTAATAGTATTTGCGTTGTAAAAGTTTCGTTGTAATGGTAGTGCGTTGTAAAGGTTGCGTTCTAAAGGTTGTATACCATTGGGATTGGGTCACCTTATGAGCCCCTGTACAGAGTACTATTGGTACCCAGGGCATAGGTGCATCCAAGGCCTACCAGGGGCTGCAGCATATCTTTTGCCACCCCTGGCTGGCCATCCAAACTGACACAACAGGCTGATCCCTCAGCTGGGGCAAGGTCGTGTAATCACCCCTTGCTTAGATATAGTATACCTATGTCTAAACCTATATCTGGACACATATATACCTATAAGTCACTCCTATGGCAGGCCTTAACAATTTTGGAGGCAGAGTGCTTGGTTTTATGTGAGATGGTGCTCTAGCATGAGCTAAGCCTGTCTGCAGCTTTCGGAACCATGTCCTTATAGCTGTTCCAGGGTATTGCCATACCGTATACTCTTAAGTGCATTATAATCCTCGCGGTTAGATGCTATCTTTGGTTTGGCTTTATCAAAACATGTCGTGTAAGAAGTCATACGCTTTGGAATACTACCCCTTCGCCTATTCTGGCGACGGGGGTAGCATTCCACCCTTCTAGAGGGAGAAGACATGTTACTTTCCTTAAACGCGGTTAAAACTCACCAGAGCCTTAGCATCACAAAATGGATGCTGCTGCCACAGACACAAGTCTGGCCTCCTGCTGCTGACCGAAACTCTGGCAGGGGAGGCCTGGACAATAAGTTTCCTGTCACAGGGAGGTGCTAGCACCACCCCAGACAGGAGATAGTGGATTGGGGCAGGGAGGGCTGAATGAAACTAGACACTGCCTGGGGCACACAAGGTGTCCCATGCATAGCCCGGTTCAAACCGGTGCTGGGGCACTCCAGCCCTAGCTCTGGTGCAAAACTGGACAAAGGGAAAGGGGTGTAACCACCCCCTTCCTGGGTCCCACCCATAGGAGGGACCTAGCAGGTAATCCAGCCCCTTGATTTGGAATAAAGGTAGGAGCTGTGTCCATAGACTGAAACATTGATACATAACTCTGGACCCTTCAACATCCTACTCGACTTAGAAGACTGAAGAATCTCCCTTGTGGTAAAGGAGTGACCACCCTGTGCAAGCAGGCACCACCCAGCGCTCAACGGTTTGCTTTGTTGCTGCTCCCGCCGGAGCTCGAGCAACAGAGATCAACAAGAACCAGATTCCCAGACATCCAACAGTCTGATCCACAGCCACAGCAAAGCTGAGACCCGTGGAGGCGACGTGAGACCGCCATCTTGGAAAGCCAGCAAATTGCTTTCCGTGCATCTCCGAGGCACCCTCGAAGCTGTGCATTGGGGATTGAGAAGCCACAGCCCCGAGCAGCTTTTGCACGGAAGATCACCTCTCCACACTCACCGAGTGCTGCGTGGGGCCCTTTTGCATTTTCCTGCTTGACGCGTCTGTCCGGTCACTTGCCCGTTGGCTAGTGGCCTTTGTGACGACGTACCTTCAAATTTACAATGCTGGTCTGGTTGCTCCAGACTGTCCCTTGCTCCCCTGAAAAGGAGCAGCCCATCAGACTTTGCTGGTCTGATCCAGAAGCCATCTTTGATTCCTGCGTGGGTGGCAGTTGCCAAGGCCTGTTGACTCCAATCCTGAAGCCGACACCGCCGACAGCGAGAGCCTTTGTGGGACAGTATGTGCCCAGCTCCTGGTCATCGTTGATACCTCCTGGTCCACGTGGCAGCGGAGACAAGCTTCACGACAACCACCTGATTGCGCCCGACATCGCCTGGTTCCTTCCTGGTTCCTTCCTGGTCACTGGCTAGTGACCCAGACTCTGTCCCCTCTGCTTTCAGGTACTCTACATCTTCGATCCACGCTTGGATCCAACCGGACTTTTCTTTCCTGGTCGCCTGCAGCATCTTTTCTCCAAGGCTCCATAGAACTCCACAACGAAACCCGACACACTTTGACACCTATGCACCCGCTTCCTGTGGGAGAGGTAACGCAAGTACTACTGTGCTCCTGTAGAGATTTACATCCCTAGTGTCTTAGTTTTATGTGGCTAAGTTCTAGTCCAGTCGGAAGACTTCCAAAACTGCAACTTTCTAACTTTTGAGCACCATTGACTTCGATTGGTGCACGCGTGTGCATTTCGACACTGCACCCGCATCCTGTGGGTCGCCCCCGTCCTAACTTCTGTTAGTCCAGTGTAGCCCCAGCGATTCTCGAGGCCCTAGACCTTACCATTGTTCGTGACTTGGTTCTTATACCACTATTTTAGTATATGGTTTTAGGGGCCACCAGGGCCTATCCATATTTGTGCAACTTTTGTATGTTATATGAAGTTCTTTGTTTAACGCTTGTACCGCTGCCCTCATAAAGAGTACAGAGGATTATTCTAGTAATAAATACATATATTTTATAATATATAACTTGTGTGGTGTCCTTACATTTGGTATTCAAAGGATTGCATATGGTAAAACAGCTGGCTTCACATGCCCTCTTGAGTTTAGCCTAAGACTGCTTTTGTCCATGCTACCCCTAGGATAGCTGGTCTATAAGGTTGACTTACAACCAATCACCATAAGGGTCGTTTGGACTGGTGCAAGGTGCTTACTAGAATAGTGAACATCATATACCAGGCCAACTTCTCACATTGGTGTGCAGCGGTTGGGATTTGAGCTTGCTGTTGTTTTACCAATTGTAATCTTTGACAGTATCATTTGAAAGATCACATCAAGTACCATAGGTACTTATAAACAAAGCTTAAATACTTACGTTCTACTGAACTTAGTAGTTGTAGACCAAAGGGCTTAGCACACCCTGACTACAACTCACTAGAAAGGTTCTAGTAGGTAAACACTTAGTGTAGGTAGGTGCACACACCACACCTCACTAGTCATGTCTGGCATAGGTGAACAAGTTAGTTCTCTACCTGTGGGAAGTGACCCTTCCAGGGTACCCTCCAGCTATGAGAAACTCAGCTTCAGAGAATTGAGTGCCTTGTGTACCTCAAAGAGGCTGAAAAAGGGTCACAACCCTACCATCCCAATCCTGATACATGTCCTAGAGACAGCTGATCTTGAGAAGGCTTCAGGAGCAGGCCCCTCAGGTAATACATGAGAAGGAGTAACCCCCATAGATGATGAGACCAACACCCCAGAAGATGAGGAGGTAGATGAGGATGAGTCAGATGATGGAGGGGAGGGCCAGGGTCAGGTCAGAAGGCTTAACCAGGCTAACCTAAGCTTGCATGGGAATGGAGAGGAGTTTCATCTCTCCAGACCTAATAGTAGGCTTATCCCAGGCAATAGAAGGGAAAGATCTCCTTCCAGGGAGTCTCTCCTCTCTAATGCCTCAAGGGGTACTCACAGGGGAATGATTTCCCCGCAGAGAAAAGAGCATGAGGCTAGGATGAGAGCTGTCCAACTTCAGATAGAGAAAGAGGAAACAGCCCTGGCCCAAGCTAAACTTGCTTTAGCAAGGGAAAGAAAATTAAGTGGATTAGATTCCACTGGTGGCAGCAATATCCCTATAAAGACAGGTCCTATGATCATAGAAACCTGAGTAAGATTGTGCCCCCCTACAAAGATGGGGATGACATCCATAAATGGATGACTGCTCTGGAGAGGGCCTGCATGGTACAGAAGGTTCCCCAAGATCAGTGGGCAGCAATCTTGTGGCTCTCCTTTTCAGAAAAAGGAAGAGACAAACTCCTCACTCTTGTCCCCGAGGATGCTAAAAACTACACTGTCCTGAAGAGTGCTCTTATTGATGGGTTTGGCCTAACCACTGAGCAATACAGGTTGTTGTTCAGAGATACCCAATAAGCTCAGACTCAGGACTGGACTGATTTTGTTGATTGCGCCACTAAGGCCCTGGAAGGTTGGTTGCTGGGTAGTAAAGTTAAGGACTATTCAGGATTGTATAATTTGATAATGAGAGAGCAAATCCTTAATAACTGTCAGAACCAGTTGTTGCACCAACACCTGATTGACTCAGATCTGACCTCTCCCCAAGAATTGGGAAAGAAGGCAGACAAATGGGTCAGAACCAGGGTTAAGCAGAAACCCCAGAACCATGGAGGTGATCAGAAAAAGGCAGACCAGAAGGGTGGAGATCGAAAACAAAAAGACCAGAAGTCTTCTTCAGGCACCCAAAATACTTCTAATGAGGCGGGGTCCCAAAATGGAAAGAAAAAGAAGAAGAAGAATGATGGCCCAAAGAAACCTTGGTGAAATTACTGTAAGTCAGTCTCTCACTTGTTTAGTGAGTTCGCTAAGAAAGGTACAGCCCCTGCCACTGCAGCCCCTAAGGCAACTGCACCCCCTAGTACAGTCAGCAGTGGTATTTCCCAACCCAAGGCTATGGTGGGGTTAACCATGGGTACTGAGATGGATTCTGGCCTAGTCAGGATTCCTACTCAGGCTGTTCTGATCTGTGATGTGGACATGGCTATGTCCACTACTGTGAGTCCCAATACTTTGGGCAAGTACAGGCAGACACCTTTGATTAATGAAAAAGTGGCTCAGGCCTACAGGGACACATGTGCCAGTGTCACTATGGTGACACCTAACTTTGTGGACCCTGGACAAATTGTACTGGGTGATAATTACCTAGTGACCAATGCTAGCAATGTCACTACTACACATAGTGTGGCAGTTGTTAATTTCTCCTGGGGAGGGGTAACTGGCCTCAAAAGGGTTGTGGTAAGGGCAGACCTCCCAGTTGAATGTCTTTTGGGCAATGATCTAGAGGACTCCGTATGGTCAGAAGTGGAGTATAGGACTCATGCAGAGATGCTAGGTATTTCAGCACATGTCCTTGCTGTAACCAGGTCCCAGGCCAAGAAGTGCCTACCTGAACCTGAGCTGGATCTTGAAACTATAGACCAGCCCCAACCCAAGAGGAAGAGCAAGAGGGTTAAGGCAGTGCCTTCCCCCTTGCCCCAGGTTGAGGATCAGCCCTCTCAGGGGGATAATTCTGTGATCCAAGAGGAGACTGTCCTGGAAGAGCTTGAAACTGATCAGGTTGAGTTTCTGGGGACAGGGGGACCCTCAAGGGCACACCTGGGGCAGGCTCAGTTAACTTGCCCTTCTCTTGAACCCCTCAGACAGCAGGCTGCTGCTGAGGCTGCTGGGAATGCTCAAGGTACCCATAAAGTATATTGGGATGATGGGCTCCTTTATTCAGAGGCTAGAGACCCCAAGCCTGGTGCTACCAGGAGGTTGGTTATACCTCTGCAATTTAGGGGCTTCCTTCTAACCGTGGCCCATGATATTCCTCTAGCAGGACTCGTAGGCCAGAACAAGACTTGGGACAGGCTTGTCCCTCACTTTCACTGGCCCCATATGTCAGAAGATGCCAAGGAGTTTTGTCGCTCCTGTATGACCTGCCAAGCCAGTGGCAAATCAGGTGGCACAACAAAGGCCCCCCTCATACCACTGCCTTTGAAAGAGTGGGGATAGACATTGTTGGCCCGTTGGACCCCAAAAACAGCATCTGGGCACAGATTTATACTGGTGGTAGTGGATCATGCCACCAGGTATCCAGAAGCTATTCCCTTGAGGACCTTTACAGCTCCTGTTGTGGCAAGGGCCCTACTTGGAGTTTTCTCCAGAGTGGGCTTTCCAAAGGAGGTTGTCTCTGACAGAGGTGCAAACTTCATGTCAGGATATTTGACTGCTATGTGGAAGGAGTGTGGTGTTAATTATAAATTCACTACACCCTACCATCCACAATGCAATGGGCTTGTTGAAAGGTTCAACAAGACCCTCAAAGGGATGATAAAAGGATTACCTGAAAAGCTTAGGCGAAGATGGGACATCCTTTTACCCTGCCTTCTGTTTGCTTACAGAGAGGTTCCACAAAAGGGGTTTGGCTACAGCCCTTTTGAACTTTTGTTTGGGCACCCTGTAAGGCGACCCCTGTGTCTTGTGAGGGAAGGATGGGAGTTACCTCTCAAACAGCCTAAACTTGACATAGTGGACTATGTACTTGGTCTCCGCTCCAGGATGGCTGAATACATGGAGAAGGCTTCCAAAAACCTTGAGGCCAGCCAAGAACTCCAGAAAGCTTGGCATGACCAAAAGGCTGTGCTGACTGAGTACCAGCCAGGGCAGAAGGTGTGGGTGTTGGAGCCAGTGTGAGCGTTTTGGTTTGCTGTCTTGCTGGATTGCTGGATTGCCGGGTTCTCGGATTTTTGGGCAGTCGGATTTCTGAGCTTCCCCGTGTTTCCCCGTGCTTCCGCGACCTGCCGCATCGCCTGCTCTACCGGATTTCCAGAGTATTGAGCCCCCCACGCCCTCACGCTCTCACTCTTATGCCCCTGCTGGCCTTGCTGCTGTTGCCAGTAACTGGAACCCAGTGAGAGACTGTTGAGCGGTGCAGGGCGGGAGCGGGTTGAGAGCTGGGAAGGAGAGCGCTGCTGATGCTCCCCTGGCACGGGGAAGTCTGGTCCATCAGAAGTCGGGCTCTGGGCTCTTGTCCACGTGTCCACGTGTCCACGCTAAAAGAAGAGGATGTGGAGGTAGGATTGCAACGTCTGGCCAGCGGCTGCAGTGGCGCTCTGCTGCGTTCTGTCACAAGCTGTAAGCTGCACCTAGACCTATAGCTCATTAAGCTGCGCGCCTACAGACACAGCCACATCATCCACACCATCTACACCGTCCCAGCAGCCTATTTTGTGCATCACGGCCTGTGGCGGAGAGGCGAGTAGGGGCGAGGTGACGAGAGGTTTTGCGAAGCCTCCTGTGTGGCAACGCGTCAGCCCCAGTTCTGTGCGGCTCGGACCCGTGCACCGTGCTCTGCAACAAGTGGCCGGAGATAAGTGGACGAAGTATCGGCCGAAGTGGAGGTGGTGGAGGACCGAGGCAGGGGGTCTGTGCTGCTCCACCTTTCTGCCATTCCCATTCCCTGTACTTTGAGCCCTGCCCACTTGAGATGAGATCTGGCAGGGTGAGAATATCGAGCCCACAAAAGAAGAAGAAAAGTAAAGGGAAAGGGAAAACTGCAAAGTCAACTATGGACTCTGAGCAGACATCAAACCTCCTGTTGAATGTCTCTGATAACATACAAAGCATGACTCAAACGGGCCCTGATAGGATAGTCCATAAATCCTGTGGTAACCAACCAAAAATAACATCTAAATTTTGCTTTCTTAAAGATGCCGTAACCGCGGTTTTCTCAAGCAACAGGATTATAATGGGCCTACCGAGCCCCCTCAGCCCCCTAGTGACTATCATCAATGGCAGCTCTGCTGTAAAAGGGTCGACTTGGACTCCACAAAGCAGCCACATGACAGCCCCCGTCACCAGCAAGCCTTGGCCAGTGGCACATACGGCTGAGGCTAGAGGTAGTCAAGTAACTAAGGATACCTCAGTCCAGCATGTCAAAACCAATGCAGTAACCGACTCTTTGGATCTCCAAATAGAATCAATTGGAGAGGAAATTAGTAACTCAGAAGATCCAAACCGAATGCTACATGAAGCTAGCTTCAGCATCCCGTGCAGTCAAAATGGGGGTTTCCCGAACTATCTGGGAATGGATAGTACTGGGGCCTCGAGGACGGAAGGATTTGTTACCTCTCTCGGGGGGTGAAACCGACACAGCTAAACAGGAACAGCATAGAGTGAGAGAACTAGAGCCTGCTGATTCTATAAAGGAAATTACAGAGGAACTAGATGGAGGCGTGAAAGAATTCTCCCACTTTGGGTCAAAGAGGTGGGACAAAATGCCGCTCTCACACGGGAACATTATCTCTGAGCACCCTCAGCCACAAGCGTCACCAAGGCAGGACAAACGCGATGGCCACTCACAAGAGGAGGCATGGACAATCGCCCTCGACATTCTTCAAAAATCAGCCAATGCAATGTCTTATCAAGCGGACAAAATGGACATCCAAATCAGTCTTCTAAACACACTTGCCGTGTACGTCGTCAAAATTGACGACAGGATCTCAAACTTAAACAGCTTGATCAGACGGGCCCAAGAAGCGGCTGACCACCCGCAACAAGGCTGTGACTGTACGCCAATAGTGGAGAAACTCAGCCCACTCCCTGGTATAATGGAAAAGCTTGTGGCAGACCTAAAAGAAATAGCAAAAGTTAAACCCACCATTGGGAATGGCAGTGACGCAAACTTGGGAGACCTAAGTGAAGATCCCCATATAAATACAGTTATAAACTCAAGGCCAATGGGGGCCGGAGGAACAAATTTCTCCCAACCCCAAGATCCATCTGGGCAAGCTTGCCGTATGAGTGTACTGAATCCCTCTCTGGCCACAAGCAAGGAAAAAACCACCCCTCCCGCCGCAATCGAACAGGACCTGGAAGATTCCGTGGGAACGTGAAAAGGCAGAGGAAGCGGAAAGGACGTAACGAAACGAGAAGGGGCAAACAAGATCTAAGCCTCTACCCTATGTTTAACACTCTTAGACGTCCAGTAGCCACAGACGATGACGATCTAAAAAACTTCTCTGAATCAACAATCTTAAGTGAAGAAAAACCAACAACTATAAGGGAAGAAAAACCAATCACGCAAGATAGGGAAAAAATGATGAGTGGCACTTCCCCTGCTCCATCGACAATGGCCCCCCTTGAAAAAAGGGTGCACAGCGGGGCAAAAGAGCATAACATAAGCACCCACATGGATCCTCCAAATACACTTATCACGCAGAACATAATGGGCAAGAGCCAATCCCCCCGCCACAGGACAATCCCACTCGGAGGCGCTACGACCACAAAACAGGTAGACGCCACAAGCTGTGATAATAAGCGACAGGGTGTAATCCCAGCAAGTGTCAAGGGGGCCAAGGGACAGGAAAAAAATGAAAGGCTCGATAGGGTGCTGAACGAGGCCCACTCTACGGGCCCTATCACAAAAGTAGTTCATATGTCTAGTGCTGAACAAATAGAGGTAGCTCCAAGGCTGCCTAGTACATCACTGAGTGGGGATGCTCTCTTCACCCTCTTCTACCCGGAATATAAGTCAAAAGGCAGTCATGACGTCCTAAATCGGGGAAACATCATTAAATTGATACAAGCAACAGGACTGTCAAACGTAATAACCTCACAAGACATTTCATTGATTGAATTCATCGGACCGTGCCAAGGCCAAACTAATGAAACCACCAAGGTCACCTGGAGCTCCGCAGAAACAATGAATAAAATCTTAGGGCAAACTGACACCTTCAAGCAATGGGGGATACAGATACAACCGGGCAGAGGAAACCAAGAGAAGACGGGACTATACCAACTAGGGATCAGGAAGAGGTTGGCAAATGGTCATGGGTGGCTGGCACTCTGAATACAACCCAACTCTTACGATGACAGTCGAACAGGGAACATCGAAACGAAAAGCCTCCTCTAAAGATCTGTTCATGGAACATCAACGGCCTAACAAGAAAACTTGAGGACAATGCCACAATATCCTATTTCCAGGAGTTTGGGATACTTCTACTACAAGAGACATGGCTTTTTGAACCGCAGCATATAGAAGGCTTCAAAACTCACCACATTCCAGCTTATAAACTGAATCGCTTAGGAAGAGGGAGTGGTGGTTTAGCAATCTACATATCAATGAAAAACGCAGTCTCCTCCTGGGACATGTTGGGTTCATCACATTGTGTCCAGTGCGTGGGAATCTCCTATACTTCCAATAAAGGCCAATTTGGGACCATGATCCTAATGAACGCCTACGTCCGTCCAAACACAGCTGCAAAGCAATCCTTTGTAGAAGAATTTATAGCAACAGTAGTGAAAGTGAAATCGGGATCTCATGATCCTGATATTTTACTAACAGGTGACTTTAATATGTGGTTAATGTCAGACCTACAAAAAAATGAGGTCACCAAATCACATGATAGTATCTGGGAGATACCTCCGCAGGACCGGCCAGGATGGCACAAGGACGACCCAAAGGGACGTTCCCAACAAGGTAACCTCGAAAACTTGGGGTTCAGAGCTCTAAATTGGTGTTTTCCCCTAGATAAGCCTCCCCGCTAAGGGCACCTCACTAATTGATTATACCTTTGTCAGCCTTTCACTATTCCACCAAATAACATGCTACCGCCTTGGGAGCAGAACAGAAAGTGACCACTGTCCCCATGAGATATCACAGATGACCAGTCTCGTGCAACTTGAAGAAGAAAGGGCACTGCCATCTGAGAGTTTTACAATCAATCGAAAACTAATCAAATGCTCCTTCAGTAATTTTCAACAGATAGCAACAGAGGCAAAACAATCTATTGAGCGGCACAGCAGGTGCCCGGAGGACATAATTGCCAACTGGTCAGTATTTGCTACTGAATTAATCGACAAAAACGGGAAACCAATATGGCATATAGCCCAGACTAGGCAAATGTACATGTCTTGCTCGAATCCTGTGATACAATCCGCAACTAGATCCATGAATCGATCATGGCGGGCGTAACTATCTTAAGAAAGTCAAAAGTGAGCTGCGCAGAAACCAATGGAACTCGTTTTGGGCCAAATTACAGCAAGACATCAAAACAAACAACTCCGCCAGGTTTTGGCGCACAATTAACAGTGCATCCGGGCGTGCATATAAAGTCGCTTCTTCATGCATACTGGAGTCAGAGTGGGTTGATTTCCTCTATCTTCACTTCAATGAACACCAGAGCTCCCCCTCCGATGACAACGCAGCACAAAAAGATGCTGATCGGGTAACAGTCCAGAACACAACAAACCCCCTAAAGAATGAAAGTCTTAAGGGAGACGAAAAATTGGAACTATCAAACGAGTGCCCTTTGACTCATAATAGCAATGATCTAACAACTATCGACAAGGCAGAAATTCGGAAACTGATTAAAAAGGGTCGGAACGACGGGGCACCAGGTCCAGGAGGAATCCCCCACGCCTTGTACAAGGAAGATGTTACCTTCTGGGATGAGAAGTTATGCACCTTATTTAACTCAATCCTGTACAACAACATCATACCGCCTGCTTGGCGGGGATCGATCCTGGCACCAATTTTTAAAGGCGGAGAAAAAAATTCCCCTGGGAACTATCGCCTCATTGCCCTTATCGACAATGAGGCTAAGTACTTCGCGGGCCTGCTGCTCAACTCACTTAGCTTGTCTCCTTTCTGGTGAAGAATTGGCTTTGTAGTTTGGTCTGCCCTGTTCCCATGATGCACTGGGCCAGGGACAGACTAATTTGCATATAGTCAGGTTCTGAGCTGGGATGGGGCAGTGAGATAAATAACGGTGATGGATCAAGCCCTGATCTTTGGACTGGGTAAGAGTGGTCTGCTTAATTCAGACACTCTGTTCATCACCACCCCCTTTTCTGTATCGTTTTTGGCCACTATAGGTGTGGCAGGGTATACTCAGACATGAGTCCCTTTCTCACTGCTCCATCAGGATTCAAGCAAGCCGGGCCGAAGAGGCTGAAATGCCAGAAACCGGTCCCCGGTAGCTTGTCTCCTTTCTGGTGAAGAATTGGCTTTGTAGTTTGGTCTGCCCTGTTCCCATGATGCACTGGGCCAGGGACAGACTAATTTGCATATAGCCAGGTTCTGAGCTGGGATGGGGCAGTGAGATAAATAACGGTGATGGATCAAGCCCTGATCTTTGGACTGGGTAAGAGTGGTCTGCTTAATTCAGACACTCTGTTCATCACCACCCCCTTTTCTGTATCGTTTTTGGCCACTATAGGTGTGGCAGGGTATACTCAGACATGAGTCCCTTTCTCACTGCTCCATCAGGATTCAAGCAAGCCGGGCCGAAGAGGCTGAAATGCCAGAAACCGGTCCCCGGTAGCTTGTCTTCTTTCTGGTGAAGAATTGGCTTTGTAGTTTGGTCTGCCCTGTTCCCATGATGCACTGGGCCAGGGACAGACTAATTTGCATATAGCCAGGTTCTGAGCTGGGATGGGGCAGTGAGATAAATAACGGTGATGGATCAAGCCCTGATCTTTGGACTGGGTAAGAGTGGTCTGCTTAATTCAGACACTCTGTTCATCACCACCCCCTTTTCTGTATCGTTTTTGGCCACTATAGGTGTGGCAGGGTATACTCAGACATGAGTCCCTTTCTCACTGCTCCATCAGGATTCAAGCAAGCCGGGCCGAAGAGGCTGAAATGCCAGAAACCGGTCCCCGGTAGCTTGTCTCCTTTCTGGTGAAGAATTGGCTTTGTAGTTTGGTCTGCCCTGTTCCCATGATGCACTGGGCCAGGGACAGACTAATTTGCATATAGCCAGGTTCTGAGCTGGGATGGGGCAGTGAGATAAATAACGGTGATGGATCAAGCCCTGATCTTTGGACTGGGTAAGAGTGGTCTGCTTAATTCAGACACTCTGTTCATCACCACCCCCTTTTCTGTATCGCTCAACTCACTTAGGGCATGGGCGGACGACAACTCTGTTATTCCTCCAAATCAGACTGGTTTTACTATCAACACTGGCACTTCAGTCGATCTCATGACCCTCTCCTGCCTGATTGACCAAGCAAAATTTAGCTCCTGCCCACTCTATATGGGGTTCATCGATTTTAAAGCGGCCTTTGATAATATGAACAGAGCAAAGCTATGGCAGAAGCTGTCCAGACTCAATATTCCACTTGACCTCTTAAGAGCCATACAGCTCCTACATCAAGATACATGGGTCAGGATTAAGATCGGGGACGGCTCGAAATTATCACGCCCAATTCCGACGACAAAAGCTTAAAGCAGGGTTGTGTTCTGGCCCCGATACTTTTTAATCTATTTTTATCTGACCTTGCCGACGCCCTAAATAAGGTTAATTCTCACGCTCCTAAAGTGGCTGACCTTTTGCTGTCAAACCTTCCATACGCTGACGACGAGTTCCTCCTCAGCAAAACAAAGATTGGAATGCAAAGGCACCTGGATGCGACCTCTGAATACGCAATTAAGAACGAGCTCCAAATCAACAATAAGAAGACGAAAATGTTGACAGTCCGTCCAGGCAAAGCTAAAAAAACTGTCTTGGAATTTGAACATGGAAAGCATTGTGGAATCACATAGCCATAAGTATCTGGGAGTTATTTTCAATAACAACGATAAAATATCCCACTTAGAAGAACAAAAAAGGAAGGGTGCTGCACTTGCTTTTGCAATTGGTTAAATTCAGAAGAAACTACAAGGCCCAACCTTCGCACCAACAATACAGGTCGCACAGGCAAAAATCATCCCTACTGTAACCTATGGTAGCGAAGTCCTAAAAGGTCTGGACAGCGGTCAATTGGACAAAATCATCACAAAAATATATAGATCAGTATTCAAGCTACCAACCCAAACATCACCGGCACAAATCAGGTTGGAACTGGGAATTTGCCATCAACCACTTGCCAGGGCTTTGACTTTTCTTGTGTGTTGTCACAAACTGAGGTCTTCAAAAGAAGGCAGCCTAGGACATCACTTGTGGGCCGCCCTCCAATCAAACACATGGTGAGCAGGCCATGATTACTGGTTAAAAGGGCTAACAACCCTATGCCTAAAGGGTCTTTGGAGCATGCACGCAAGTCAGAAGGAATTCAAAAGGCTGGCGAAAATAAGCACCAAACAACTTACAATAGTCAAAGACAAGGCACGCCTAGCTAAAAGAAGTCACGGGTGGCTGACCCTGCAATCCTATTCCTTGTTGATTCCACAGCAGTATCTAACTGTATCCTTCACTGCACGAACGCAATTAAGTTTTTTAAAATTGAGACTGGGAGTTTTTAACTTGTTGGTTCATTTGCCAAAATGGAAAAGAGAACAAGGACGAGACTCATGCCGACTCTGCTGGGAGCATAAAGAAGACATAACACACATCATTTGTCTTTGCCCAAAGCTGTTGACTGAAAGACGGGCCCTCTTCAAGCACCTCTGGAATACAAAAATGATTAGAACATGTAGGGCAGCAGTCCTACCTTGCTTCGATCCTAGGAACACTAAATTAAACTGTGCCCTTGTAAGATTTATGGATCACGCAGCAAAAAAACTTTGTGAGGGGCCCACAGTCTGTGGTCACTCGTTGGCATAATGTCTTGGCAGGCTTCACCTGTCATTCTTACCCAGATCGGACATTACTTATCTCCTCTTTTAAATGAACTTTTAATGTATTTTAAATGAAACTTTTTGATATCTTCTAAATTCTGTACTTGCAATGTTTTTTTTTCAAATCACGCAATAAAGTTATTTGAAGAGACAGTGGCCCCAGCATCCCTCCAAGACAAATGGTCTGGACCACACACCATAATTGAGAAAAAGGGAGAGGTCACCTACTTGGTGGACCTTGGCACCACTAGGAGCCCCCACAGGGTGCTCCATGTCAACAGATTGAAGGCATATGTGGACATGGGCTTGCTCATGGCTATAGATGGGGAGCAGGAGGAAGAGAGTGACCCTCTCCCAGACCTGTTATCCCAAAACCCTGATGATGGTTCAGTGGATGGAGTAGCCTTGGCAGGCAGCCTCTCTGACCAGCAGCAATCGGACTGCAGACAAGTTCTACAGGCCCACAGACATATGTTTTCATTAACACCTAGTCAGACTAACTGGTGCACCCATGAGGTGGACACTGGTGACAGTCTGCCTGTGAAGAGTAAGATCTACAGGCAAACTGACCATGTCAGGGACTGTATAAAGACTGAGGTGCAGAAAATGCTTGAACTTGGAGTAATTGAGCCATCAGAGAGCCCCTGGGCCAGCCCAGTAGTCCTTGTACCAAAACCGCACATCCAAGATGGTAAGAGAGAGATGAGGTTCCGTGTGGACTATAGAGGTCTCAATGCTGTCACTAGGACAGATGTTCACCCCATTCCAAGAGCAGATGAGCTCATTGATAGATTGGCTTCTGCCAAATTTCTGAGCACATTTGATTTGACAGCTGGCTATTGGCAAATCAGGTTAGCTGACGAGTCCAAGGTCAAAACAGCTTTCTCAACCCCTGGAGGTCATTACCAATCTGTGGTAATTCCCTTTGGTTTGAAGAATGCACCTACCACCTTTCCAAAGGTTGGTGAACCAAGTCCTTTCTGGGTAGGATGACTTTTGTGCAGCTTATCTTGATGATATTGCTGTCTACAGCTCCACCTGGGAGGATCACCTGATCCACCTGAAGAAGGTTTTAGAGGCCCTGCAGAAGGCAGGCTAACTATCAAGGCCACAAAATGCCAGATAGGGCAGAGTAAGGTTGTGTACCTGGGCCACCTGGTAGGTGGGGGTCAGGTTCAACCACTGGAGAGTAAGATCCAGACCAAACAGGACTGGGCTCCTCCAACCACCCAGACCCAGGTCAGAGCTTTCTTGGGCCTGTCTGGGCACTACAGAACATTTGTCAAGAATTATGGGGCCATTGTGACACCACTCAATGATCTGACATCCAAGAAGATGCCAAAAAAGGTTCAGTGGACAGTTAGCTGTCAAAAGGCATTTGATGACCTGAAGAAGGCCATGTGCTCTGCACCTATCTTAAAGATTCCTGACTACTCCAAAGAGTTCATTGTCCAAACAGATGCTTCTGAGTTGGGGTGGGAGCTGTGCTTTCACAACTTAATGTAGATGGTCAAGACCAGCCCATTGCTTTTATTAGCAGAAGGCTGGCCCCTAGAGAGAAACGTTGGTCAGATATTGAGAGGGAGGCCTTTGCTGTGGTTTGGGCCCTGAAGAAGTTGAGACCATACTTGTTTGGCACTCACTTCAAGATTCAGACAGACCATAAGCCCCTCTTGTGGCTAAATCAAATGAAGGGTGAAAATCCCAAACTCCTCAGGTGGTCCATTTCCCTACAGGGGATGGACTTTACAGTGGAACATAGGCCTGGGACTGACCATGGTAATGCAGATGGTCTCTCCAGATATTTCAACTTAGAACATGAAGACTTATCTGGTCAAGGTTAAGTTTAAGTCCCTGCGTTTGGGGGGGGGGGGGGTATGTAGGAGAGTAGGGTCTGCTTTCCTATGGTCACCCCACTTTTTGCTTCACTGGTTTTCAACTTAATGTGGCTGTGGGCCTGCTGTGGGCCTGCTAATCAGACCCACAGCCCTGCTATTCTCTCTCTAAATTCACAACCATGTACTTTAGGTGCATCACCAATTGGGATTGGGTCACCTTATGAGCCCCTGTATAGAGTACTATTGGTACCCAGGGCATAGGTGCATCCAAGGCCTACCAGGGGCTGCAGCATATCTTTTGCCACCCCTGGCTGGCCATCCAAACTGACACAGCTGGCTGATCCCTCAGCTGGGGCAAGGTCGTGTAATCACCCCTTGCTTAGATATAGTATACCTATGTCTAAACCTATAAACAGCCTACTATTTACCCAGTAGGCTGCATATATTTGGTTTGCCCTCTTTATCGCTGTCTCCTTCTTTTTTTTAACTGTGTTATGTTATTGTACTGTAGTCCTCCTTACTCAAAGCGCCGGGACACTCTTTTTGAGTAGCCGTGCGCTATACAAAAGTAAATATAACATAACATAACATAACATATCTGGACACATATACACCTTTAAGTCACTCCTATGGTAGGCCTTAACAATTCTGGAGGCAGAGTGCTTGGTTTTATGTGAGATGGTGCTCTAGCATGAGCTAAGCCTGTCTGCAGCTTTCGGAACCATGTCCTTATCGCTGTTCCAGGGTATTGCCATACCATATACTCTTAAGTGCATTATAATCCTCGCAGTTAGATACTATCTTTGGTTTGGCTTTATCAAAACATGTCGTGTAAGGTGTCATACGCTTTGGAATACTACCCCTTCGCCAATTCTGGGGACGGGGGTAGCATTCCACCCTTCTAGAGGGAGAAGACATGTTACTTTCCTTAAACGCGGTTAAAACTAACCAGAGCCTCAGCATCACAAAATGGACACAACACAAGTCTGGCCTCCTGCTGCTGACCGAAACTCCAGCAGGGGAGGCCTGGACAAAAGGTTTCCTGTCACAGGGAGGTGCTAGCACCACCCCAGACAGGAGATTGTGGATTGGGGCAGGGAGGGCTGAATGAAACTAGACACTGCCTGGGGCACACAAGGTGTCCATGCATAGCCCGGTTCAAACCGGTGCTGGGGCACTCCAACCCCAGCTCTGGCGTAAAACTGGACAAAGGGAAAGGGGTGTAACCACCCCCTTCCTGGGTCCCACCCATAGGAGGGACCTAGCAGGTAATCCAGCCCCTTGATTTGGAATAGAGGTAGGAGCTGTGTCCATAGACTTTAGATAATCCTGACTGAAACTTTGATACATAACTCTGGACCCTTCGACATCCTACTCAACGTAGAAGCCTGAAGAATCTCCCTTGTGGTCAAGGAGTGACCGCACTGTGCAAGCAGGCACCATCCAGCGCTCAACAGTTTGCTTTGTTGCTGCTCCTGCCGGAGCTTGAGCAACAGAGATCAACAAGAACTAGATTCCCAGACATCCAACAGCCCGATCCACAGCCACAGCAAAGCTGAGGCCCGTGGAGGCAACATGAGACGTGGGACCGGCCATCTTGGAAAGCCAGCGAATTGCTTTCCGTGCAGCTCCCGAGGCACCCTCGAAGCTGTGCATTGGGGATTGAATAGCCCTAGCCCCGAGCAGTTTTTGCACCAAAGATCACCCACACTCACCGAGTGCTGCGTGGGGTCCTTTTGCATTTTCCTGCTCGACTAGCCTGTCCGGTCACTTGCCCGTTGGCTAGTGGCCTTTGTGACGACGAACCTTCAAATTTACAACACTGGTCTAGTTGCTCCAGATTGGCCCTTGCTCCCCTGAAAAGGAGCAGCCCATCAGACCTTGCTGGTCTGATCCAGAAGCCATCTTTGATTCCTGTGTGGGTTGCATTTGCCAAGGCCTGTTGACTCTAATCCGGAAGCCGACACCGCCGACAGCGAGAGCCTTTGTGGGACAGTCCGTGCCTAGCTCCTGGTCATCGTCGATACCTCCTGGTCCACGTGGCAGCGGAGACAAAATTCACAACAACCACCTGATTGCACCCAACATCGCCTGGTTCCTTCCTGGTCACTGGCTAGTGACCCAGACTCTGTCCCCTCTGCTTTCAGGTACTCTACATCTTGGATCCACCCTTGGATCCAACCGGACTCTTCTCTCCTGGTCGCCTGCAGCATCTTTTCTCCAAGGCTCCATAGAACTCCACGACGAAACCCGACACACTTTGACACCTATGCACCCGCTTCCTGTGGGTGAGGTAACGCAAGTACTATGGTGCTCCTGTAGAGATTTACATCCCTAGTGTCCTAGTTTTAAGTGGCTAAGTTTTAGTCCAGTCGGAAGACTTCCAAAACTGCAACTTTCTAATTTGTATGCACCATTGACTTCTATTGGTGCACGCGTGTGCATTTAGACACTGCACCCGCATCCTGTGGGCTGCCCCCATCCTAACTTCTGTTAGTCCAGTGTAGCCCCAGCGATTCTCGAGGCCATAGGCCTTACCATTGTTCGTGACGTGGTTCTTATACCACTATTTTAGTATATGGTTTTAGGGGCCACCAGGGCCTATCCATATTTGTGCAACTTTTGTATGTTATATGAAGTTCTTTGTTTAACGCTTGTGCCTCTGCCCTCATAAAGAGTACAGAGGATTATTCTAGTAATAAATACATATATGTTTAATATATAACTTGTGTGGTGTCCTTTCATTTGGTATTAAAAGGATTGCATTTGGTAAAACAGCTGGCTTCACATGCCCTCTTCAGTTTAGCCTAAGATTGCTTTTGCCCATGCTACCCCTAGGATAGCTGGTCTATAAGGTTGACTTACAACCAATCACCATAAGGGTCATTTGGACCGGTGCAAGGTGCTCACTAGAATAGTGAACATCATATACCAGCCAACTTCTCACAACCAGAATTTTGAAAGGGAGAGAACAGCTACTTTAAGCAACAATGTCTTTCCACTGTTGCATGCGCAAAATCTGGTCTGAGGAAAAATGAAACACCATTACTGAATTTCAGAGCATTAGGATGGGCTTGTTTCAACACCAGCTCTCTCAGCAAAAAGGTTCTGAAAAAACCAGTATAGCTCTAGGATTCTCTCTTGTATCTTGGGGATGTTTTTTCAAGAAAAGCGGAAGCCTGTGAACCCTCAGAGTCCCAATCCCAGTTTGTTTGGTCAGGGAATACACTTTTTAAAAGGTTGACCATATAGCTTCTAGGGTTGCTACCTTCCAAGCCTCCTGGAATGCCTAGCTGATGGTTTCCTTGGTCTTCTAGTTTAGCCATAACATCTGTCATTACCCCATTTTGCCCGGCAGCTTCAGCGATTTCACCTCAGCTTCCAGTGCCTCTGTATATATTTCGACAGTGACTAGCTGTTCAACAATGTCTCCATGTTTTATTCAATTTGAGGATCTCTGTTTGAACTTATTTTGCTGCAACCCTTGCTCTGGGTCCTTCATTTATAATTTCTTCTTGCAGTTGTTTAATAGACATGAAGATATCATCAAGGAGGGCTCTTCGTTCATTGTAATCTGCTCAGCGCCTTTTCTGCCTCCTCTTTTTGCGGCAAAATATGAGTCTCTGAGTAATCCCACTAAAGCTGTTTACTGGAAGTTCTTTCCCCAATTTCTTTCTTCTTTTTCTTTTTACTCATTGATTTTTTCCTTTGTGTTTGTTGATTATCCTCAGTTGAGGTACTGTTACTGGACTCATATAGAGCCTAACAGCTTGAGAGGGTCTTCTCTTGCCCCGAGAAATCAGAATCATCAGACAATGAGAAAAATGTCTTGCCAGGAAACTGAGAAAGTTCCTGCCTGCAGCCGCGTAAATCATTTCTGGCTGAGGCAAAGGTGGCGGGTGACTAACTCCTGCCACTCTCACAACCTCCCTTGATGGATCCACAATTTGGTAATCGATTGATTGCGCAGCCAAGACGCGGATTCGGCCAACTGCTCACAGAGTGTCTGGCAGTACGAGGTGCTGGAAATCTCACTGCGGTTTTCCTCCACATCGCTTCTGCACTGCTTCGTGGGAGTGAAGTTCACGGCTGCAGCAGTATCAAAGACTCTGCAGATGGTGGGAAAGCAGTGAAGGCATGGACTGCAGGGATATCCTACAACAATGGAGTGTCCACGGGACAACCAGCCGCTGGAGACCAGTGGATCATTACCTGATCTGAGGCAGCATGGCGGACCTGGCAAATTGAAGCAAGAAACCAGAGGCAAAAAATCTATGTCCGTAAAAACTACTTGACTGGTAGAAGGGGAGCTTGCTCAACCTACTATTGCCTCTATGTTTGCAAATCTTTCTTGAGAGCTACAAAAAAAATAGTATATTGCTGGAGGAAGGGGGAATAAAACCATAGCAAAGGAGACTGGGGATGATGACATTGATGGCAAAAGGGAGGAAGAGGAAAGCCTGATGATTGAGAAAGCTAATAATTGAACCCCCCTAATATTACATTGCGTATACCCATAGAGGATGCAAGGCATGAGGTTAACCCGTCAGTGCACAAGGTGCAAGGAACACATACCAAAGAGATTGGTCAGGAGAAAAAAAGGAATCTGGGGGAAGGAAGGCTTGCGACACCACTAAATACACCACACCCTTCCAAGATATTTTTTTTTTAATTGCATAAGATGCTATTAGTGTTTAGACCTGTCTGACAGAAATTGTAAATTGGAAATTTTCAGTGACATATCTCTCTTGACTGTGATATGTGATGTAGGAATGATTTACCTATTAGCTGCACATATACAAATAAGTGTGATATGATGCAATGAGATGGTATGTATGTATAAAAAGAATTATTAAAATTATTCAATCAAATATATTCCTGTAACCCATATGCCATTACAAAGGGTTGATCCCTTTCTGGAATACAAAAAGAGTTATTAGGCCTTCCGTTCACTTGTGCTGAGGCATTACATTTCCCTGTGTCTAATCCCACAGATCATTCCAACATTCTCTCACAATGGCAATCATTAATTTATCTCAATTACAGGCATAAAACCAACTGCCATCTAGTTGGCAGAATCCTATCTCTACCTCTGAAACTGATTGGTGACCTGGAGGTGATAAGAATAATGCATCTTGTTGAAGGGAAGGTACTGCTTCCCTCTGACATGGTTTAAATATAAACTGCAGTGCAGCAGTGGTTTTTTAATGGGAGAGTCAGGGCTCTGCCCCCACACCCTCTACTTCCCCCTTCCTGCCTCCTAATTCTTTTAAAGTGTTATTTAATGTGACTCACTCTGACCCAAGCTCTGCGCCAGAGTCAGTCAGATGCATGGTGCTTCTTTAAGACATGTGCACTGTCATGTTCTCCATGTGCGCCGGGAGGTACACCATACACGGGACACAGGTTAGTTGCACGTTTCTTTATTGGCATCTCGCATTACTGCTAGTTAGCCTCTCGGGCAGCTGCTGGTCCGCACGTCCGTCCCCGTCCATGTCCTAGTCATTGTCCTCACTCCTTCCTCTGACGTCACCGGATCCGGTGTCCGGTGACCTGGTCACTCTGCCCACAGGGTCCTAACGCCCTACTGTCCGTCGCCCACACTGTCAGGTCACGACACCACCCCCCTTGTTGCAAACAAATCTTTGTGACACATTTACTATAGTCCTCATTCACAGTTATATTGATGGAGGTGAACGAACGAGAGAAAGAGAGAGAGAGATAGAGAGAGAGAGAGAGAGAGAGAGAGAGAGAGAGAGAGAGAGAGAGTACTTGTCATTCTACATTTCTTCAATGAGTCTCTGTTGTTTACTGCATGCCCTTCGTGAATCTAGTGTCTCCATCGCTTCCTTGTCCTCTATCTTCTACCTTCCATGTGGCTGCAGTTGTTGCTGCCATTTCTTCTGTCTCCGCCTTCTTTGTCCTTGAAATGCTATCTCTTTCTTGTTATTCGTTGTTTGTCGTAGACAGCCGTTATCATCCATCCTTTCACTTTCGTCACCGCCAGTGACTCTTTGGAGAACTTGTTGTCTTATCATCTATATTATTTCTGTCTCAACACCTTTGGTCCTGGCCCTGAGGTGCCTCTTGCCTTTATTTCCTTGGTGGCGCTTGTCCGCTATGCTCATTGCATGTCTTTGTCCTTTCTTTTCGCTGCTCTTTCTCCTGTGGTATGTCTTTTCGTTTTGCTCCTTTTTACCCCATTTTTTTTTTTGGCTCTCCTTGTCCTTTTAGCCTTTTCTCTGCTCTCCTTGTCCTTTTAGCCTTTTCTAGGCTCTCCTTGTCCTTTTCTCTTGTGTCCCTTTTGTGTCCTTTTTTCTTCTTCTTCTTCTGTTATTCTCCTTTTCTTTTAGCCTTTTCTAGGCTCTCCTTGTCCTTTTAGCCTTTTCTAGGCTCTCCTTGTCCTTTTCTCTTGTGTCCCTTTTGTGTCCTTTTTTTCTTCTTCTTCTTCTGTTATTCTCCTTTCCTTTTAGCCTTTTCTAGGCTCTCCTTGTCCTTTTAGCCTTTTCTAGGCTCTCCTTGTCCTTTTAGCCTTTTCTAGGCTCTCCTTGTCCTTTTCTCTTGTGTCCCTTTTGTGTCCTTTTTTTCTTCTTCTTCTTCTGTTATTCTCCTTTTCTTTTAGCCTTTTCTAGGCTCTCCTTGTCCTTTTAGCCTTTTCTAGGCTCTCCTTGTCCTTTTAGCCTTTTCTAGGCTCTCCTTGTCCTTTTCTCTTGTGTCCCTTTTGTGTCCTTTTTTTCTTCTTCTTCTTCTTCTGTTATTCTCCTTTTCTTTTAGCCTTTTCTAGGCTCTCCTTGTCCTTTTAGCCTTTTTTTCTTCTTTCTTCTTTTTTTTATTGCCTTGTAACTTCTCCTTTGCTCTTTCTTTGTCCTTGTGCAATCTTTGTCCTTTTATTTCTCTTTGTTGTTCTGCTTTCTTTCCTTTTGTTTTCTTTTCTTTGTTGTGTCTCTTTTCTGTCTTTTATTTAGCCTTCTCTTTCTTCTTCCACTCTCTTGTTCTTCTTTCTTATATGTGTATATATTCTTTACTTCTTTCTCTTTCTCTATTTGTCCTTTTGTTATTCTCTGGTAATCTCTTTTCTTATTACACCATCATCTTCCTTTGCCTTATTGCTCTTTTGCCTTTTATTTATCCTTTATTCTTCAATCAAGACATTCATTTCCTTTGTCTCCCTTTTCAGACCTTTTCCGTGCTTATCTTCCTTTTCTTCTTGATCTTCTTTTTCTTCCTGTCTTTTCTTCTTGCTCGCGTTCTCCTTAATTCACCTTGTCTTATGTTCCGTGCTTATCTTCCTTTTCTTCTTTATCTTCTTTTTCTTCCTGTCTTTTCTTCTTGCTCGCGTTCTCTTTAATTCACCTTGTCTTATGTTCTTCTTCTTCTTTGCCCTTTGCCTGGCTTTGAAATGGCTGCTCTCCTTTTTCCTATGACCTTTCCTTGAATGTCCCCTTCAAAATGTCCCTTTGGTCGTCTTTGTCCTTTCTTGTCCTTAATATGCCCCTTTATTCTCCTTATTTCTGCCTTTGTTTTATTTATTTTTACTTCTCGTCGTCTTTCCTTTCTCATTTCCTTCTTTTCCGACGTTATTTGGCCTTAAAATGGCCGCTCCATTATTGTCTATTTTTCTTTCCTTATCTAAGATGGCCGCCCCTTTTTCGCAATTTCGCCGTCCTAATCGCATTGCCTGTACTTAAGATGGCCGCCACCGCTGTTCTCACTGCCCATTGGCTCAGCTCGCCTCCTTCCAATATGGCCGCCGAGACTCTCCATATTCTCGCGATGGCTCGCGCCAGCCTTTCCAATTTATTCCTTTTCTCCTCAGCGCTTACCGCATCATCTTCACCGGTGGCAGTCGGGGTGAGCTCCCGCCTCGCTGCTCAACGGGCAGACTTTCTCGTGTCTCCTACCCTTCCAGGGTGGGCTCCTTGTGTGTCTCCAGCCTTCCCACGCGTCGTTCGTCACTTTCCCTCGTCGCCAGTTGTCATGTTCTCCATGTGCGCCGGGAGGTACACCATACACGGGACACAGGTTAGTTGCACGTTTCTTTATTGGCATCTCGCATTACGGCTAGTTAGCCTCTCGGGCAGCTGTTGGTCCGCACGTCCGTCCCCGTCCATGTCCTAGTCATTGTCCTCACTCCTTCCTCTGACGTCACCGGATCCGGTGTCCGGTGACCTGGTCACTCTGCCCACAGGGTCCTAACGCCCTACTGTCCGTCGCCCACACTGTCAGGTCACGACATGCACTAGTGCGCACTTTCCCCTGTCACAGCTTTTTCTGGGCTTGTAAAATGCCAGCCCAGAGCCTCTCCATCTTGCAGTGCTTAGAGCCACACCCACTTGTGATGTACACCACCCTCACTTATTGACCACAGCACAGGCGCTTTAGGCTTAAGCCCTGTGCTTCCAGAGGCAGTGTGTCAATCAGCAAGGGTGCACCTTTACCAAGTTCTCACTGGGTTATGTAGTAGCAGCAGCTGTCGCTGAACACAATTCCCCTGTGATAAACTGGGAAGGGGTGTGGCCTACATAGAGCCTGGGAGTAAAGGAAGTCCCCCGATTTGGGCCACCCGGATCACTCAAAACCACCTCTCAGGCTTCCATACAAATGAAGAGTTGGACAGACAGTAGATAATACAAACTAAAGTTATTTATTAGTATTCACTTGAGCGGAGTCAAGTCTGACCAGCCTCCTTAGATAGCTGCAGAGGGACTGCCCCTCACCAATATAACATCAGATATTATACATTTCCAATACCCAACAGGACTCGCCCAGACTGAAAGTTTCCAGTTGGAGCAGGTTAACAAAGGAGGCACAGACGGCTGAGCTACCATCCCGAGACCAGAAACACGCTATCTTAGCTTCAAGGTTACTCAGGCCATGCCCGTCTCTCTGAGAGTGAGAGCAGGGCTACGTACAAGGAAAGGCATGCAAAACAGAATGAGCTATTCATAAGTGCAGCAAAGCTTAACCTTGAATAATAAAAGAAAAAATCGAGGCTGCTTTCTGCTGAGGCAGACTGTAAGAGACAGAGGCTTCATTTCGATCATGGTACAAAATGGTGGCTGAATACAAAATGGTGCCGCAAATGATAACTTTACTCAGATAATGCTAGAAGGAGTCAGCCGGACACATTTTCCGTCTACCAGGCGCACTTTGAGAACGTGTCAGTGCTTTTACCTGAACTCTGACAGTAGCAGCCACTTCTCGATGCAAGGTTTATCAGTAAATTGCAGGTTTATCTTATTTTATTTGCAGTTCTTTGAAACTTTGCAATTAGTAAGCAGACTCCCATACATTAGCCCTCAATCTGATACAGGTCGTAAATAAATGGTGAAAGTTCAAGTCTTGCCTTTCTGGAAGATCAACAGCCTGCCTCCGTTTGTCTCTCTGCTTTTCTGACCCACAGATGGGATTCTGTGGAAATGGCAGCAGGCTTGTAATCACAGCCCTCACAGTCTCGGTCCTTTATGCTATACCAATGATCACTGGTGCTAAACAGCTCACCAGCCTCAGGTTAACCTTCAGATAAGTACAATTTGATGCGGTCCTACTGCTTACAAAAATATATACCAGCTGATGTTCAAACAGAAGGTTAACCGAAACCCGAAAGCTTCTATTTGAACAGCGGCTGGTATATATTTTTGTAAGGAATAAAAGAAGGTATGCAGTCTGGGACACTTCCTGCCCTCATAACAACACTAATGTTTAGAATTTGGCAACGGGTGCGGAAAACTCACCATTTTACCACATTTCTTGACCAAAAAATGCAAAGATGGTGGAACCTCCAAACCCAGCTTGCAAAAGACATGCTCCGCTTCCACGCTTGAATATGCAGGCAAACTCATGGCTGCCATACATCCTACCACATTTTTATAAAGTACGCCAGCCACCCCTGCTGCAGTGGTCAATTTATTTTAGCTTCTGTCCCCTGTATATATGATTCCTGACCCCTGATCCAGGAAGTAGCAAGGGCAGTGCTAGGGTTTATGGAAGGGCTAGCCAGCGGTAGCAGTTACTATCCTTGGCAATATGCGGTAGGTAAATATGACAGATTACAACAGTTTAATGTCATCTTGTAGTCACTCTTTATTTGAGCATCCATACCCAGTAAAGACAAGATCCAACTGCTCAAGAATCCCCACATAGAAATTAGAATGTAATACGCACATAAACAATGCTTAACCAATGATGGTTAATTAATGTGGGCCTTATCTTTTGCGTCTGTTGTTCAATCAGATATGGATGGGGCGCTAAATTGCATCCTAAATTTTGATGCATTACTGTCTAATTATAACCGTAGTTCCTATACATTTGAAAAGAAGCAACTTTCAGTCGAAAATTGACTACATACTAATTAGCATTGCCATATAGGACAGAATGCTGGACTTTAAGACAGATCTGAGGGAAGAGAGTGATCATCTACCTTTGCATTTAGTGATGACAGGACTCCTCATTGATATGCCAAATGTATTAACTGGCCAGCTATCTCCAGTGCCGTTTATTGGGAACACACAAATCCATCAAATGTCCATCAATACTGGTTAACTTAGGCATCACGTTAAAAATGTGTAATGCCTTCCTAAAAACCCTATCTCCATATGTTAATCTTTTGTAAATAGACATTTCGATTGTAGACATTCACCATTCTTTAGTTGAGAATTTGAGATCATACTTAACTATAACATCATGGAGCTATTAACACTAGAGCAAGGATTCACAAACTCAATTCAATTCAATCAAATTCCATAAACTTTATTTGGAGGCATTGTAGCCATAAAAGCATCAAACAAAGCAATTAAGCATAAAGTATACAGTGAGTAAACATGTGAGCACAATATTAAAAGGTGCAATAAAGCAAGTTCAGAATCCATAAAAATATCACCTAATGTAAAATGAACATAAAGTGTGAGTCATAACGTACCCAAATAAATATCTATGCAATACAGTTAAACGTGACCATCTTCCCATGAGGCACAGGGTCAAGACTGATTTTCATATGGCAGGGTTCAAACTGGAATGGCATGGTGAGCAAAAAAACTATGGATTTAGGCCCAGATCTCTGTACTGGGGTGAAAGTATGACTTTGTTCTGCATTCTGTCCATCAGCTGTTCTTTTTCCATCTTAACAGTAAGTCAGCAAAAAAGATCAGTTTAACATTGACCATGTGAGCTCGAAAAGCAGATTTTAAAATAAACTCAATGTGGGGGAGCTTGGCTTGTCCAGCAATCATGGCAGATGCAGCTTGAAGAAGCTCCGGCACTCGCCACCTAAATCCGTCATGAATCCTACCCCACTCAACCCGTTTTCAGGTCATCTTCGGTGTGCAGGACAGAGGAGACGATGGCCATGGAATCAGAGCCAAACAATATTCAATATTCTTTGGAGGCTTGATTGAGGGCCAGAGCGCTGATCGGGAGAACGGGGCTCTGCTTCCCCCTTCCTGGTTGTTGGACCCACAAGGTTGTGTTTGTGTCCGGGGCCTGGGCTGGTCCTGTCCCGGGCTGAAGTAGTAGTGCTGGGGGGCTTGGCAGGGGCTGTTGGTGGCCGTGTCCTCCCTTTCTCGCGGCCTCCCTTTGTGGCGGTTTCAGTTGCCGGCTGGGGCTGGGGAGGGGCTCTGCGAGCCCGGCTAGGTTTTTCTGCTGTGGCTGTGGGACCTGCTCTGACCCAGGTGCTGGTTGGGCGGGGGAATGTCTACTTTGGGGTCTCGGGGCTGAGGGAGTGGTGCTGCAGGCCACATCCGTGGGGGCCGCCTGGCGCTGCAGTGCGAGGCCTCTCCTGGGTGGAGCACCTAGGCAACAGGCGCTGAGGCGCGGTCACTCGCTCGTGGCTCGCCGCACTGGAAGCCCTGCTGTTGCGGGTTTGGGGCGTGATGCCCGCCTGTTAATTTGGATCGAGCGACCGCGCAGGTCATCAAGCCCGCCGTTGATGGGGTTCCCTGCTGGATTCATTGGGAACCAGGCTGTTTTGGTCACCTGCACATTTGAAGCTAACGGTTGTTTGGGGCCTGGACCTGGGTTCAGGGGGACAATTAAAAGACTTGCCTGCCACCTTTTTGAATTTCCCGAAGGCCTACATATTGCGGGTGCTGGTGTTACCGGCATTTGCGGTTTGCTGGCGCTGCTGGTTCGTGCCTTATGACGGAGGCCCTGGATGAGAGCTACTTTAGTGTGGAGCCACCAGGAGATGGGCGATGACCTGCACCTGGCATTTCCCATTGCTGAAGGAGGTGCAGATCACGGACGCTGTCTATCAGAGGTGCCCAGTGCGCTGGTGGTCCGGCGAGCTATGTCCCATTAGAGGAGTGTGCTTAGCTGTCTGCGGCTGGTTGTGGAAGCGGCTGAATTAGATCCAGTGCGGCTTGCGACTTGGTGGTGGATGGATTCCGTGAGGACTGGCCCCGGGGCGCCCCCTGGAGAGGTTCCTGAGATGACAGTTCGGTACCCTTGTGATCCTGCGTACCCCGGCGGATCAAGTTCTCTTTCCCCAGAGCTGATAGGAACTTTGACCTGTTGATTACGAAATGGGGAAGGATAAGCTGGGCCTCACAGGCCCAAAACAGAGCACCCTGGACTAGTTTGCAACATCTGCCAGTGGGGGGTCTTCGTTGGTCTCCCTTCTGGATAATGCAGCCTTACTTGCTGCCATTACCGATTGAAGGGACACGCTGGAGGCCAAGATTGGTGCAGTGGGCACCAAGGTGTCATTTCTGCAGCAGGATTTATGCAAATCGGTTGACCGAATCACCGAGGCTGAGACGCGGGTGTCGTCTGTGGAATATACCCTGCAGACCCTCCAGCACCAAGTTAATAAATTGACTGTGATCTCCCAAGAGCTGATGTCCCGGGCCGAAGATGCAGATGGCCGCGCCAGGCGCAATAACCTCTGCTTCGTTGGCTTTCCGGAGGGTTGCGAGGGCGGTTCCATGAATCATTTCCTCACCTTATGGCTCAAGGACCTGCTGCCGGCTGACAAGATTTGGGAATGCTTTGTGGTCGAGAGGGCCCATCGGGTGCTTACGAAGAAGCTGCCCCCTGGGGGAGTCCACGGCCGGTCATTGCCAAGTTGTTAAATTATGCAGACAGGGATGCAGTGTTGCAGTACGCCCGCCTGAACAAGGATAAGCTTGTCTTTGAATCCAGGTCCATTATGATTTTCCCAGACTACACCCATCCGGTGCAGCAGCAAAGACAGTCTTTTACCACAGCAAAACAGAGGCTCTGTGAACTTAATATCTCATACATGTTCCTCTACCCGGCTAGGCTCTGAATGATTTATAACTCTAAAACACTCTTTTTTGACTCACCTGAAGCAGCTTTTGTGTGGACTGATGAGCAGCAACACCTGAGGCCGCACTCTCCTCCGCCGCTGAAGTCTAACTCCTCGGTGGGCTCGCAGCAGAATTGATTGTGCAGGACGAAGTCCAAAAGACGGCATCACTCAGGCTTGGAACACTGTTCCTCTAGTCCTGTGCAAGCCTTTGGAAATACCCTTGGCTGGTGATAATTCTACTAACACTTGAGGGGGGATGTTAGGGGGGTTCAGATTTGTACAATTAAGTTTCTTGTTGTTTACACACGCAGTCACACTTCCCACTCTTTACTTGGTAGATTCTTGCTCTTCGACCCAGATTAAACATATGGCTTCTTTGACTATGGCTTCCCACATCGGTGAATAGGTGATAGTGACGTAGAATGTCCGGGGGCTGCTCAACAAGGTGAAATGGAGGGCGATCCTCAGGCAGGCCAAACAATATGGGTCCAACATTCTCTTCCTGCAGGAGACTCATCTCCAGGGCAATAAGGCCCCCTGCCTTGGTAGATTTGGATTTCGACAAGTGTTTCATGCTGGCTTCACCAGGGGTTCCCATGGGACAGCCATTCTTATTCACGCCCGAGTCCCTTTCATCCATAATAATGTTTGGACAAACCCCAGGGGTAGATACGTTTTCCTCACAGGAACGATCTATGGTGAACAACTCATGCCGGGCAGTGTCTATGTGCCTCCACCTCTTGGTGCAATGTTTGTGGAGGGTCTGACTTACGTGTGGGGTGAGCTTCTGGAGGGCCTGGCAGTACTGGGTGGCAACTGGAATGACATCATGTCACCAATTGATAGGAGGCCGGGCTCCGGGGTGACCCCCCCGTAGGCACCTCCGAATTGTCATCGCTTGAAAGGGCACAGGGTTGGGTGGACCTTTAGCGGGAATTCCATCCAGCTGACATGGGCTTCACATGCATGTCAGGGGCCTGTGGCTCCTTGTCGAGATTAGACTACTTGTTCACGCCACGGAGCTATATCCAAATGTTTTCCCAGGTCTCACATCTCCGTATAGGGTTGTCGGATTTTCAGAAGCCCCCTTCATTGGCGGATGTCCCCGTGGCATCTACGCAACCCTGAGTACCAGGAGTGCATCCACACGGGGATCCACGATTATCTCTCTCTGAACATTGATTCCACTCCCTCCAGAGTTACCACGTGGGAGGCCATGAAACCTTCCATTAGAGGGGTGGACATTAGGTATAGGACCAACGATAAGCGTAAGCATGCCGCTCAGAGGCATGAACTCGAGGCCCAGTGCATCTCCCTGGAAACAGAATACATGCTGGCTCCCACCCCATCCCTTCAGAGATATCTGTCCCTGGCGCAACAGCAGCTGAATCAACATCTGACTGAGGAGCCCAAAGAAATGTTGTTGGCATCTCAATATCGGATATACCAGGGGGGGGAACAAGTCTAGCAAAATGCTGCAAATAACTCCGCTCCTCGCTGGCCTCCGTTATGACATAATTGCTTGGTCTTCTTTACCTCTTTCTTTATATGGGCTGTCGGCTATCTTTAAAATGGTCTCTCTCCCCAGGGTTCTTCATCGTCTCCAGAACTACCCATACTATATACCTCGGGCGTGGTATGCACAAATTAATGCCCTACTCAATGGATTCTTCGGGGTGGGGGGGGCGAATTGTGTCGCACTCCAGACATACACCCAATCCATATACTGCTGGGGCATAGCTGCCGCAGATGTCTACTTCTATTATGTGGCAGCGTATTTTTTAATCATTAATGACTGGTGGTATAATTCACCCCTGGATCCGGCATTCGCTCTGGAGCATACGGCCATGGGAAAGACCCCCCTTCTGCATTTACTATACAGCGTGCAGAGTTTTGACTTTTTGCCACACTGCGGTCGGACAACGATCAGGTTGTGGCGGTATACAGTTTGGCGAATGGGATGGCACAGGCGGTTGACACAGGCAACGCCTCTATGGCAATGCATCTATTTGCGCCAGGCAGTCGCCCTGAGGGGGTTCCACCAGTGGGACCTGATTGGTATCTCCACCTTGGGGGGCGTCATGCGGGGTACTGTTCTTAAATCGTTTCAGCGGCTTCAGGTAGAGTTCCAGTTACACAAAACTAATTTTTATAGATACCTCCGACTGCGGCATGCCTTGACTCCCTCGCTGGCGAGGAAACACGATTTCCCTGAATTTAATACGTTAGAAGGTCGACTTCTCATGGGGGATCAGGGAGCTCATAAAATAAGACAAATATATCAGACATTGACAACGCACACGAATACGACCCTGCACAAGACGAGAAGAGCATGTCAGGATGACATTCCAGAACTGACGGACCATGATTGGGCAGAGGCGATAACAAGACCCCTGTGGGGTTGCGGTAGCTTCCAGATACTGTCCTATACAGTTTAAGTACTTACACCATGTGTACTACACCTGGTCGTGCCTTTGGAGGATGGGAGTTGTGGCGTCCCCCCTGTGCTAGCGCAGCGACAGGGAGGAGGGGACTTTTTCCATAAAGTGTAGAGCTGTACGGCTCTACAGCCTGTCTGGGGCAGGGCCTTGACCTGTCTTAGAGAGGTGTTATCCTGGGACCTACCGCAAGACCCCAGTTTGTACTCCACAGTACAGAAGACATAGGTGGCATTTGGTATAAGCAGCATTTACTTTTTCTTGCCCTTGCCATCGCCAAACAAGATATTGCTCAACTACGGAGGGCACCTCTCTTCCGACAATGGGAAAGTGGCAAGGAGAACTGGATAAGTGTATGGGAGCTAAAATGGCTGTATTTCAGCCATGGGGTTGTCCTCAAAAGCATAGAAAAATTTGGTCACGATGAGCTGCATACAGGTGTATTGATCTTCCACCTCTTCCATCACAATCCCCGTAATGGTAATTCAATGGGCATTCCCCAGACTGCTATATATAAAGTGTTCTCCTGTCCTTCTGGGTATATAAAGGTGTTGATATTTATCTGCCAATGCGGGTGGGGTGGGGTAGTTTGCGTACAGTTCTTAGTGTGTATTCTTTTGTTATGTATACAAAGTGTACTCACGGATAACTCCACATTTGGTAATCCTTTAAATAACATGTTTGTTATGTGGATTTTTTGGGGGCCTCCGCCCATGTGGTACTCTCAAAATTCAATACAAAATGTTTAAAAAAATAAAATAAACACAACGTAAATAAAACTGCTTCCTTCTTATTTAATAATTATAAAAATCTAAAAGCAGGACTGCACTGATAAAGTTTTCTTTAAAAGTGGAATTAAAAAGGATCTGGTGTATATATATCTTACATAAAATTTGCAAAAGAACATAAAATAAAGCATGGCACAGAGACATGGCTTAGTTTCGAGGTTGTATACAAAACCCATGGGGAAGCAGAGGAGATATATCATGGTATCTGACCTAAAACCAAAGAGCAGGGAATGTTCCCAGCGACTGCATGAACGCAGGATATAATCGGTAGTGTGATCAAATTTGTTCAAATTATGATATCTGATTACATTTAGCTACCCCTCCAAAACCCTAAGCCTCATATATTCCAGAGCAATATGAAAGGCTTTTTGTTTACACTGGCACTGGTTAAAGGGTCCATAAAAATTGTCACAAACTTAAATTGATTGTTTTCTAGATCGTAGTATATGTGTTCAACATTTTCCAATCTGTATTCACAGGGTGCCAGAGATGAAAATTCATTTATTTTGCCCCATAGTCAATCCATCTGCCATTCGAATAGTGACAAGACATATCAACCTTATTTTGCCTTGGGAGAGACTACATTGGCTAGAAATTCCTTAAATTCTGGAAGGGCTCCTAGTCCAGACAAAATCCAAGGGTATTTATTGAAGCAATATACAGCTATTTAGGTACCATATGTCAACCTACTATGTAATTCAGTTGCCTCAGACAGTCCAGTTCCCAATACATGGTAAAAGCAGAAATAGTGCCCATTTTTAAAAAGAGAATCATCACAACCACGCCAACTATAGACCAGCAAGTTTGCTAGACACTCTGCAAAGGTATATGCCAGAGAGGCTCTTAACAAACTTAGGGACTGGATTGAGGAAACAAGATTTTAACACCATACCAAGCAGGATACCCTTTTGTTGTCACAGACCCGAATGAATTGCAGAGGCTACTTGACAACTTTAATGCCTACTGTGATACCAGTAAGGATTTCAGAGGCTACTTGACAACTTTAAAGCCTACTGTGACACCAAGGGTTTAGAAAGACATGCCAAAAAGACCAAGTACATGATATTTAGACCCCACAAGACTTTTAGAGGGAATATAGGGCTGCGAAAGGAAAAGGTTAGTGTGAGTATCCAAATTAGTTTTTTTGGGGTATGACACTTGACTCCAATCTCTCTTGGTCCCCCAACATGCATAAACTCGGTAAGTTCTTGCTCACAGCTCTATGGCAATGCTTACAAAACAGCAAATAATGACATCTAGAGTTATCTCTCTAGCCTTAGAAGTCTACGAGGACAATGTCCAAGCAGCTACATTATATGGAACAGATTTGTGGGGGGTTAATAATGATGATGAGGTCTCTTTGGGAGAGACTACATTTTTTAAATCTCTGTTATGTCTCCCCAGCTGTACTCCTCTTCTCACATTGTACCAGGATGTAGACCTTAAGAGAATTGAACATCTAGCCGCCTTGAGACCACTGCTTTTGTGGGTGAGAATTTGGTCAACACAGAAACTTGCTCAGTGGGGAGGAGGCTAAGGAAATTATTGGAGCTTGATAAGACCCTTAGCTTCCCTTGGTTTTGGTACGTTCAGTCCTGGTTTATTAAATTAGGCCCGATAGCCTTTTGTAATGATCCCCAGTCTTTCACCGTACCTTTCAACAAGCATCTAAATCTAAGTTACATGGAATATATGTGTGTCTATTTACATTAAAATTCCAGGTTGGTTACACAATTTCTGCTCATTAAACCCATTTCACATTTTGAAATCTTTTTAAATGATGTACAGCCCCAATTTGCTAAAACACGTTATATGAAATTTCAATATGACATTCTCCAAATTAAGTAATATACATTGAGATGGGAAAATTATAATGGTAGTCTTGGTGATCACATTTGTATCTTTACATGCTAAAGAATATTTGGCACATATCTTATGGTTTGTCCGGAATATGCAAATTCCAGAACAAAATGGATTTGCCCCATATACTGCAATTTGGGATTTGGGAGACATTGAGATGAACTAAGGATCTTAAAAATAGATCCCTCCCCGAGTGTATAGCCTAAGCAGATATGTATTTGCTGTTGGGACCCTGTTACAAAGACATACTGTGCCCTGGGCACCCCCCAACTTTTTGATGACTGGTACTGGTGGTAACTGATTCTGACTGGTCCTGGGCTCTGCCTAACCAGACCCAGGGGCAGTGATATGCTGAAAGAGACACTTAGAATACAGTGAAAACACCTACGTACACTACGGTACACTATGGATTGGGCTACACCTGTGAATGGCATGACCTACTATATAAGACCCTAGTACATAATAGGGCAGGGGTGATCAAAACTACCTCTCATTCCTAGTATATAATAGGACATGGCCGTTTTGAGACCAGCAGTCTTTTCTGCACTTGCATGTTTGCACAGCTGAAGCCTGAGGTCAGTTTAAAAGTAGCTCAGTGTTGCAGGACTACTTTTAAAAAGTAAATTGTGCCCAAACTCGGCTTTGGTGTTTGGGGGCACTTAAAAATGGATAACCTACAATATTTTGGCATATCAGGGTCCCCCAGGGTTTCCCCTAGGTGTCCCAGTGATAGGGGTCAGGTATTTATAAGGAGGACCCTTATAAAAATGAGTTTTAAGTGTCCTGGAATAAGTGAGATTGCACATTTCACGCCCCACATTGCTATAAAGTGCAGCCCAAAATCGACTTTGTTGCTAGGAGCACTGTGAAGGGAGGATCTGCAATATATTTACATTTTCAGAACACCTAAAGTCTCCCTAAGGTATTCCAGGGGTGAGTGTCCTGTAGATATAGGCAGAGTATTTATACAATATGCTTTTATAAGCCCTGGTGCTGGAAAGGTAAATGGTCAAAATATCGATTCCAAAATATAGACAAACCAAAATATCGAGTCCAAAATATAGAATGGACAAAATATCGAATGGACAGAATATAGACATCAAAAATATCGTTTTGAAGGTAAGTAATGTAATATCGATTTTAAAAATATAGACAGTCAAAATATCGAAGTACATAATATAGTTTATTAAAAATATCGAATTTTTAATAATATTGAATTTTTTAAAGTGTTTTTTATGTAAGTATGTGTGAGAAAAGTGTATATATTTTTGTAATTTATTTTAAGTAATTAATTTCTTGTTATTTAATTATTGTGTAATTTAATTCTGTAGCGGGTTGTGGGTTTATAGGGGAATATGGTGGGAAGCAATTTAGTTATAATTAATTAAATATGGTAATTAATTAATTGGTATATATTTAGAATAAATTGTTAATTAATTTTTAATTGGTAATTAATTAATTCTTAATTGATAATTATTTTTTATTAATTGATTAATTGATAATTATGTGAATAATATTAATTTATTTTCTGTAGCGGGTTGTAGGTTTATAGGGGAATAGGGTGGGAAGGAATTTAATTATAAATAATTAAATATGTTAATTAATGTATTGGCATTTATTTTGAACAAATTGTTAATACATTTTTAATTGATAATTAATTAATTCTTAATTGATAATTATTTTTTATTAATTGATTAATTGATAATTATGTGAATTATATTAATTTATTTTCACTAGAGTGGGAATAGTAAAATGTACCCCTATGCTATCCAACACTTTCCCTACTGTTGCACTCTCTGGAATAGGAATAGGAATTTTTTCCCCTTACGCTATCCAACGCTTTGCCTACTGTTGCACTCTCTGGAGTGGGAATAGTAAATTTTTACCCCTACGCTATCCAACGCTTTCCCTACTGTTGCACTCTCTGGAGTGGGAATAGTAATGGTTACCCCTAAGCTATCCAACGCTTTCCCTACTGTTGCACTCTCTGGAGTGGGATTAGTAATTCTTACCCCTACGCTATCCAACGCTTTCCCTACTGTTGCACTCTCTGTTGTGGGAATAGTAATTTTTACCTCTACGCTATCCAACGCTTTCCCTACTGTTGCACTCTCTGGAGTGGGAATAGTAAATTTTAAATCTACGCTATCCAACGCTTTCCCTACTGTTGCACTCTCTGCAGTGGGAATAGTAATTTTTACCCCTACGCTATCCAACGCTTTCCCTACTGTTGCATTCTCTGGAGTGGGAATAGTAATTTTTACCCCTACGCTATCCAACGCTTTCCCCACTGTTGCACTCTGTGGAGTAGGAATAGTAATTTTTACCCCTACGCTATCCAACGTTTTCCCTACTGTTTCACTCTCTGGAGTGGGAATAGTAATTTTTACCCCTACGCTATCCAACGCTTTCCCTACTGTTGCACTCTCTGGAGTGGGAATAGTAATTTTTACCCCTACGCTATCCAACGTTTTCCCTACTGTTGCACTCTCTGGAGTGGGAATAGTAATTTTTACCCCTGCGCTATCCAACGCTGTCCCTACTGTTGCACTTCCAGGAGTGGGAATAGTAATTTTTACACCTCCGCTATCCTACGGGAATAATATTGTGTATTTTTTATTAATATTATGTTAATATATATATATACGTTTTAACAGATATGATTGTATTTTTTTATATAAGTTAAATTAGTTATTTAATAATTTTAAGGTAATTTAAGTATTTTTAAGTATATTTTCGCTATTTATTTTTAATATTCTTTTAATTTTACATTAATTTAAAGAAATTCGATATTTTTATAATGTATATATATATATAAACAATATTTTGGGGTCGATATTTTGGTACTTACCTGTTTGGAGATAGGAATTCGATATTTTGTCTGTCGATATTTTGGAATCTATATTTTGGGTAGTCTATATTGTGTCCCTCGATATTTAGTCAGTGATCCGCTGGAAAAATGGTCCAAGTGATTTTTCCCATTGCAGATCCCCTACCACATAGGTTAACCTGGCGAGAAGTTATTAACTAATAGATCCTGCTACGAGAATGATAAAAGTAGCATTCAAAGGCTTCCCAGAATGGTATTAAGGAATCCAACAATATGATATTGTTGAATTTCTCCTAAAATGTACAGACAAGAAGTTATAAGACTTTCTTGTCTGTAAGCTCAGATTCAGCCTTCCAGTGGTCTGTTCTGGTTGGTCAGAGTTAAGTGGATTAGCCAGGCTCCTATGAAGAGGTGATAAAGAGCCCCTGGGGTTAACCAGCTCTGTTGGGAGGGCAGTGTTCTGTTACACAGGAAAGCCAGAGCAGGGGGAGGAGTCGTAAACAATGGACTTCAAGGAAAGGGAATGACACCTGTGTCATTTACAACTCTACTCTTTTGAACCCAGCCACATGCTAGGCTCAAGGAAGGAATGAACAGATACAAGGGGGAGAGACTATGGAGATTGGCCATCCTACGGGTGTGTTTAGCCAGCTCTTCTATCCCTGCTGGAAAAGCAGCAGTGACGAATTTGGAAGAATTTGTGCACTCAGGGACAAAATACTGCCACACTTTGCAGGATATGGTCATACCTTTGGGTGGTACCCTGCACCCCATTGGACAGGAGTAACCTTGTGCTTGACCCAGAGAACTTGGAATAATTATCTGAGAGGGGAATAGTCTCTCAGATCAGCTGCTTCAAACTTAAGAGAGCAAGAAGGGCCATGCTGAGAAGTTTGATGTACAATCACTAAGGCCTGCTCTCTGAATATTGCGCCTTCTGCACCATCTGGAACTACTGCCCTGTGGACTACCTTGATCTAAAAGGAGTATAGAGTGGACTCCCTGCAATCTACAGGGTAACATAGCTTACCTGGAGCATCACCACAAAGAATCTTCAACCTGGAGAATGACCAGTGGATTTGTAAGGGTTTTTCCCAAGTAGATTGTGGGAACTGAAGTCCTCAACTCTCAAGAACCATCTTGGAGCTTCCAGACCCTTGGAACACGTTTGAGACACTTTGAAGAACTTCCAGGAGTTTGGAGGAGTTTGGAGGAACTTTAGGAAAAAGCTCCATAAGTGGACTGACTCTACCTGGCCAGCCAAGCCGCCTGCCTTCAACCACGAGCCAGCCTGATGTCCAGGGTCGCCCTGCTGAAAAGCTCTGTAGGTCCAACTTCTAGAGTTTTTACGGGGAGTAGGCAAAATCTGAGGCCGGCCAACCCTCACCAAATCCAGCCTGATGAAGAGGATCGAAGGACCCCGCAAGAAAAAGCTTGTTAAAAGTTACTAAGTCAGAACGAAGAAAAGGTGACCGGGAGCAACCGCAAAAGCCAAGATGCCTGCCTTCAATTGCGCATCAGCCTGGTTCCTTTGTTTGTCCCGCTGGAAATATCTGGATGTCAGACTTCCATAATTTTGACCGGTAGCTCGTAGCAAGGCAATCCGTCGAACCCTCGCCGAATCCAGACTGACTGAGAGCTTCGAAAGACCCCAGGAAGAGAAAAGCTCCAGAACCGTTTGTAAGTCAGAAGGTAAAAACTTTGACTAAGACAATCCGCGAAGAGTAGCCGCGCAGGGCTACATCACGGTCGAACTGAAACTTTGACTTTGATCCGGTCTATCACGACCAGATGTCCGATAAGACGCTATAGGTTTCAATGTGTTACATTGTGCTAAATCTTTAAAAAATCATATCTCCAGTTCCCTACAGTGGATTGTTGTCCTTCTGGTGTCATTTTAAAGATGAAAATATTCCCTATTTTTATATATTGGTGTTGGACTTTTATTGTGCATTGTGTCTTAATTATTCACTAAATTAGTGTTTTTAAATGCTTTACATACCTGTCTTTGAAGTTAAGCCTGCCTGCTCGCAGTCAAGCTACCAAGGGCTAAGCATGGAAATAATTTTCTAAGAGCTATTCTGAGTCCTATATTTTGTTAATGGCCTTATTGCCAGCAGCAGATATACATTTGCCCCATCTAATAATCCACTTTCCACCAGATCCTATGGCAGAAGAGGGGTCAAAGAATGTAAGGCTTACTTTACTTTTTAATGCATTGTGAAATAGTTGTAACTCCCTTACAAATAGTTTAATATGGTGCATTGTACATGGGTGAATAGATGTTATTGTGAGCTTAACCTTGCCAATGGTACATGCATGTCCACAAAAGATAATGATCATAGCCCTTAGCGTGATTTTAAGATGTCCAGGAATGATGGTTAGTTGTGTTTTTACAATGGACATATGCACTTCACAGCGGGAACTGAGCATTTATGCACATGCACAGTTGGATCTCTAAGGAGTTTTAAACAGATCTGGTGATTTGAAGCTTACTGTTTTAATACCACGTGTACTGCACAATTTGTACATTTTTAGCATGGTGGACTGAACGGAAATAGATGCTAAAATTTATTAGCAATAACATACTCTGGTCTCAAGAGACATTTAACACTTGTATACTAAATTATATGCCATGAATCATTTGACAGCTTAAGTTTTAACAGTAGCATTTTCTCACTGGGTCAAACTTAACAAAGAGTATGCACACCCAATTGATAATAGATAATACCTGGATTTTTGTTTTGTATTATGTGATTATATATTACATGTTTTTGTGCTGTATTTATGTGAAGTTTTATGTTTTTAACAAAGTCAATTTTATATTACTACTTTTACGGTCTATTATATATAAATCAGACCCGATTAATGTGCTAGCAAGATCTGTATTACATAAAAATATTTATGTTTTTGTCTTTGATCAGGCATTGGCTTTTACTTGTGAAAGCTGTGCAGGTGTTCAGGGCTCTGTGTTTTGAATATTCTTGGTGCTAGACATCTGTCGTGAGGGGAACGGCCTGAAGGATCTTTGTACCGCCGTGAGGGGAACTGCTCAGGCATCTTCACCAACGCCAAACGCTGTGATGGGAACGGCCTACAATTTCCAGCAACCCCTTCCCGGCACAGGGAAACACCGTCACTACAGCGCCTCCAGCTGCCACAAAAGCGCTGCTGTGCTCCCGCTGGACGCGCTTCTTGGCGCTCAACATCTGCTGTGAGGGGAACGACCTGAAGGATCTTTGTACCACCATGAGGGGAACGGCTCAGGCATCTTCACCAACCCCAAACGCCAAACACCATGAGGGGAACGGCCTACAATCCCCAGTGTCACTACAGCGCCTCCAGCTGCCATAAAATCTCTGCTGATCTCCCGCAGCGACGGACGTGCCCAAACCAAGGGCGGGCCCGTCCTTGTCCGTCATCGCCAGGAAGAACTGGATTCGCCAGCAAGGTACTGTGAACGACTAACTTGAGTGTTTCACTATCTGTAATTGGTCGAAGACTGTGAACTTTGCCACTCATTGACGACCCTAAATAACTTGCAACTTGCACCCCAAAGAACTCTGCTGCTCGTATATTTGGATTTTGTACTTTTTCACATTGCACGGTCTATTCTTTTAATAGTATTTTAACAGCATTCATACAGTTTTGTGAAACCTTAAATATTTAATAATGATTTGAGGATAACTGTAACCAAGTGATAGTATTTGCACTTTTCTCTTTTGGACTTTGACATTATTATAACGAACAGCACATTGCACTTTACATTTTGTGGGGCTGAGCTAGTGTATAGTTTGTGTATCGGTTGACCCTTTTCTCGAGGATACTGAGTTGTAGCCAACAGGTATAGTAGGTAATTTGATCAACACTATGGGGAAAGGGAAGCAGGAGGCAAGCCATACATCGAAAGCACCAAGCAAGCATAGGGAGATCAAAATGACTTTGTTGAACTATTTAACAGGGGCTGTCAGAGATATTGAAAGACAGATTATCTCCGTGGAGGAAACATTATTGATACAATAGATCCCTTATTACTATCACAAAAAACAATGGATAGCACTAAGCCAAGGTATGTAGAGGTGGTGGAGAAAGATCTCCCTGGCAATATTCCCCTTGAGCAGCGGAAAAATGGGTGTATTCAGGAAATCTCCGATGACATTTCTCTTGGGGAATTAGAAAGTGATCAATTATCTCCTCCAAAACAAAACATATACTATCATTTTAGCCAATGTTCCCTTGCTTCCTTCAGCAGCAACGGAAACCTGGCCCGCCCTAAAAAATAAACGTATAATTTGGCTGGGAAATAGGACAGGTTTAACCAACATACTCTACAGGGAATGCAAGATGGTGAGGAGAATTAACTGGGTAGGAAACAACAGTAAACTCTACGAAGGCGATTGTATAGTCCTCTCATTAGGATCACCTGCCTTTGTAAGGGAAATTCTATTGAGAATACACCACCCAAACCCAACTAACACTAGTATTCGAGTTCTGCCACTGGGCTTCTTTTATCAGCCACCAACCCCAACTAAACCCCCAAGTTATGGACCTTATAGACAGTTTTGCGATGGTCCCCGCTATATTCTACCAGTGTCAAATAGATTTGGGCCTCTAACTGCATTAGATGAAAATGACTGACAACCAACCAGGAGGTTCCTGCCTGAGAATGAGAACGACCATATTGTTGAAAACCCAAGTGTATTAACCCCATTGCTTGATGCAGGTTGAGCGAGCGTACAAAGGGGAAAGTAACCTTTTTTTTTTTGAAAATGTGTTTATTGTAGTTTTACTTATTAATCACACATACAAGCAGTCTATAAGTATTGCTATGCCTCAATCAGTAAGGAAATAGGTTTACAATCATTACATGTTGTTGAAAATAGAAAAAGAATACAAGATACATCAAGCAAATACTGAATCCAGTACATTAGCGAAGTCACCCCGCGTAATCACACATTCCAGTCTATTGAATTAAACATCAATTTTTCACACTACGGCCACTCCGATATAGATAAAAATGTACAGTACATTCGCCGGTCTCGAGCCACAGTCTATAGTTTGTTAATGATGACATTAATGACAATGCAGCAGTAATACTCAGTCATATCTCATGCAGGAGGTGGGTCAATACATGTGCAATTCAATAGAGCCCTGATCATCCGATCTATAAAATCCCTTTTCTCCCTTCGCATCTGTCCCCACATTGCTATGTCACTCATATCAATTAATGAAGTACCTCAGGCATCATCCCCACTTGCATCCCCTCGTCGTGCAGCTGCATCTAAAAGATAAACCTGTAACGGACTCCAGATGTCCTTTGGCCTACTGCGTGAAGGCATCAGTTCTGCATAAACATTAGTTTGATCTTGACAATAAATGACATCATTCAGCCAGTCCTTGAACTTCGGGGCTCTCCCCCTTCCCCAACGGCAGGCAACTCTTCGTTTGGCCAACAATAAAGCTATGTCCAGAAAGCGCCTAGTGGCTCTCGGAGTTTGACGCGTATAACCAAGAAGCATTATAAGTGGAGCGAATTCAAACTCTCCACACAACATAATCTGCAATGCAGCATGGACCTGGGTCCAGAATCTGTACACCCCGGGGCAACTCCACGCCAAGTGAAAAAATCCTGCAGCCTCAGCGTGGCACCTATCGCATCTGTCAGTGTCTGAAAGTTTAAACCGGATTTCAAAGCAGGTGTGTAATATAACCTCTGGAGATACTTAAAATGAATAATTTTCAGTCTACAGCTCAACGAGATGCGAGCAGTGATGCCGCAGCAATACTGCCACTGATGCTCCGTAATCTCGCCATCAATATCCTTACTCCACAAAGTACACGCCGAGCTCTCCGTGCTCATGCGCTGCGTTCTAATAATATTATATAGCTTGGAGACCAGATGTCGTCCATCCGACGACAACATTGCGTGCAACGTTAATTCTATGTCTGGTTCGTCTGGGAATAGCGGCAATATCTCTCTCAGCCCCTGCCTCAGGCGAACGTAATAGAAAACCTCCAGCGGTGTGGGCTGAATATGCCGAAATAGCTGCTCCTGGGTTCGAAATTTCCCATTAATGAACAGGTCTCCCCATATTGTGATCTTCAACTTGTCGCATAATAATCGGAATCCTTTCTCTTGTAACAGCGACAACTGGGGATGATATGTGAGAGGCATGCGTGGGGAATATAGCAATTTGAAATCTAATATTGTCGCTATCCGTTTCCAAGCATCCATCGTGCACGTAACCGTTGTGGGTGGTATATCTAGACTTTGCGCATTACCGTGTATTAGGCCACTCAGGGGAAGCGGTCGCGCTATCCAGTCTTCCGCTGCAATTTGTGGCATGTAAGGGAGCGGCTTAACCCAATAATACGCATAATGTGCCTGTGCACTTAGATAATACGTTTCAAAATCTGGCACATCAAACCCCCCTTTGTCGTATGGCAGTGTAATGATGGACCATTTCAACCTAGGTTGTTTACCTCCCCAGAACAGTCGAATCAATAGCGATCTGAGCTGCTTAAAAAAATAAGTGCCTGGATGATATGGGATATTTTGAAAAAAATACAAAAACCGCGGCAGCACCACCATCTTGATGAGAGACGCTCTGCCAGCCATAGACAACGGCAGTGTCAGCCATCTAGTGACCGTGTCCGCCAGCTTGGTGATGGCTGTCCCATAGTTAAGTCTTAGGGTCTCCTCCCTGTCTCGCGACACTACAATACCCAAGTAGCGAAGATCATCCTCACACCATTCCAACGGATAATCCAGTTGGAATCGCCCCACCGCTGGGGTAAGTGGAAAGAACTGTGATTTTTTCCAGTTGATTTCAACGCCCGACAGACGTCCAAACACTATGAACTCTCGCAGTATGGGGTTTAGGTGGACTTGTGGATCTTTGACATATAAGGTAATATCATCCGCATACAATGATACTCCTATCTGTCGCTGAAAACAGTTAAAAGCAGCGTCCTTATAAAGTTGTCTGATACGACATGCAAGAGGTTCTATGGCGATCGCGAATAGCAGCGGCGAAAGGGGACATCCCTGTCGAGTGCCCCTCGTGATGGGCATCTGGGGCGACAATTCTCCATTAATCGTGACCCTTGCCACTGGTTTAGTATAAAGTAATTCAATCCAGGCCACAAACATCTTTGGGAAGCCCATTCTATTCAATATAGTGAATAAGTAGTTCCACTCCACTGAATCAAACGCTTTGGTAGCGTCTAGGAACACTGCCGTAACAGGAAGATCAGGCGCTATGGTAGCGATTAGTGAGAAAAGCGTGCGTAGATTATGGTTAGTAGCCCGCCCAGGGACAAAACCTGCTTGGTCTGGCAGTACTATATCTGTCATTATGAGCGATAGCCTTGTCGCTAGTACTTTAGCTAATATTTTAGCGTCACAATTAATGAGTGAAAGCGGGCGGTAGGAGTCACAATGCGCCGGGTCCTTACCCGGCTTCAATAGAGAGGCTATCACTACTTCTCTCATAGAACCAGGCAATTCCCCAACTTCCAACGATTCATCAAATACCTCCTTGAGCACTGGCGCCATTATGTCAATGTAACATTTGTAGAACTCAGCAGGTATGCCGTCCAACCCACACGCTTTCCCATTGCTCAATGACATCATGGCATCTTTAATCTCGTCTATTTCCAGTGGGGAGCTTAGAAATTGCCTATGGGCATCACTCAACCAACATAATGCAATGTCATCCAGAAACCTCCCAAAGTCCACCTCTTGTGTCTGTCATGATGTATATAACCCTCCATAGTGTGTCATAAATACTTCTTGAATCCCTACAGTCTCCCGACTCATTGTGCCATCCGGTTTGTGTATTTCCAGTATGTGTGAGCTAAACCTCGGTTGCCTCGTGACTTCTGCTAGCGCTTTCCCAGGACGGCCGCCCTCACAATATCTCCTGGCTACCCAATGTTTACCCCTGAATTTAACTTCTCTCTCCGCTTCCTCTCCATACTGTGTAAGTTTGTCTCGAAATTGTTGATGTGCGTTAGTGCCTAGTTCTCGTACCATCTTCATCTCCAACTCTTTCAGTTCTAGTTCTAACTTACGTAAAGTGTTCTGAATATCTTTGAGTACTCCACAGCTTTTAGCTATGCAGTACCCCCTGACCGTTACTTTAAATGCCTCCCAGATTGTTTCAACACTCTGTACCGATCCTTTATTCCTGGGGAAGAAGGCTTCTATCTCCTCACCCAACTCCGTGCGGAACACTAAATCCAGCAGTGCTGTAGGCATTAATCTCCATGGAGCTCTGGACCGTCCATAACCAGGCATACGTAACTGTACCAGTACTGGACAATGATCAGAGTAAGTTCTTGCCAAATGCAATACTCTGCCCAAATTTACACTGAGCCCTCGTGATAGGAAACAATAGTCCAGTCTAGCCCAAGTGTTAGCGTGTGTTGTGAAATGCGTCCCTTCCTGTCGTGTTGGATGCACAAATCGCCAGCTATCTATCAGTCCTTCCTCGGAGATGATGTCTCTAAGGGTATCCCTCGCCATTCTATTATATTGCGCACTGCCATCAGAGCGATCCAATCCAGGGACCAAAGAAACATTGAAGTCCCCCCCCATATTACATGCATCGACCCAATAGCTACTACCCTACCCCAGAGGCCGGTAAAAAATTCTGGAGTGTCCACATTCGGTGCATAGCAGTTGATTATCGTTACTGTATCAGTACCTAACCTACCCCAAAGCAGAACAAATCGTCCCTCAGCATCTATTGCGCTACCCATTTCCTGAAAGTGCACTGTTTTTTTAATTAGCCCCACCGTGCCTCTGGCATAAGCAGAATATGAAGAGAACTTCCTTACCGCAGCCCATCTCGCCGCAAAGCCATGGTTAGTGCCCGGTCTAATGTGTGTCTCTTGTAATAATGCTATATGTACTCCATGCCTATCGAGATATGACAACACATTCCTGCACTTTCGTGCATCATTCAATCCACGTACATTCCAAGTCAATACTGTGACTTGTCCTTTATCATATGTAGCCATTAGTGCCTATATCCACATCATTGTAGCATATCAGGATATAACCTCGCCAATGCATCTTCCAGTAAATCGCCTGTCCCATAAGGATCTGAACATGTACTTCAAGCCTCATTTCCTGTTGAGCATGCACTACTTCTTGTCCCCCCCCACCCACTGACATCCCCCAACCCTGTCAGACACTTCCATCCCCAACATTCCAAACATCAGTACTTACCATAGCTGCCTGGATGGCAGTCGTACAGCGGCAGAGTCAAAATCAGAACATTCCCACAACTTTTTCCCCCGTACACCCCTCCCCCCCCCCCACTCATAGCAGTCCACATTCCCACCCAGGTCACCATTGGCTGCCAAGATAACATCTCCACCACCCCCCCATCAGAACACAACCAACCATTACTGTTACTCATATTCTTGCGAGCCATGCCCCCACCCACCCACTGACTCACCCCCAACTTTCCAGCAGGACAGTCCATCCCCCCAACCTTGTACCCAGCCCACCCAACAGTCATTGAACAGTTAATACCTTTCGGCAATGGGGGAATACCCTTTGGGGACCTTGTCTAGAAGGTCGCACTTCCACCTCCTCTCCTCTCCCCTAGCCCAACGAACTAACGAAAAACCCTCCGGGCTATGTGAGGGAGAGGGGGTGGGGCCTGGAATACATTACCACCGGTACCATCAGAGGCGACAGCCATCATATTCAGCGACCAGTCCCAACTTCTGTCATCTCAGACATTACTGAAACTTTAAATCGAGTGATTAGGCCCTGTAGTAGACAGCAGCTCGATCAAGCCATTATTTGTCATTCTTCTTCATTCACTGCAGGAGATCGGGCCCGTCCTTCCGGCCCACGTTCATTCAGTCCCCGTTGTTCAATTCTCAGTGTCTTTAAATAATCCTCAACCTGCTGAGGGTTATTGAAAAAAATTTGACGGCCTTGATGAGTGATTCGTAACCTTGCCGGGTACAGCAGGGCGTAATCTATCTGCGCCGCTCTCAGCTTTTTCTTGACTGCAATAAATTTCCTGCGCTCTTCCTGCACCATCGGGGTGAAATCCGGAAAGATTGAAAATGTGATGCCATTATAGTTCAGTGTCTGTTTGGTGCGGGCTGCACGCAGCGCCACATCCCTATCCCTGTAGTTCAACAGTCTCGCTATTATTGGGCGAGGCAGGGCCCCTGGCTTAGGGACCGGGCCAAGAGATCGATGCGCCAGTTCTACAATGAACTGAGTTGAAAAAGCATCAGATCCAACAGCAGCCAGAAGCATTTTCGCGACAAATTCCTCCATACGCCCAGTATTCGTGGACTCCGGCACATCCGTGATGCGTATGTTATTTCTTCGACTGCGCGCCTCCAAATCCTCATTCTTTGCAGCTATCACTCTCAGTAGGTTCTCCATTCTTGCCAACTGTGTCGTGTGTCCAGCCGTCACGTCATCGTTGTCAGATATGCGTCTTTCAGTCTCGGTGATACGCTCCTCTTGTTGGTCCATTTTATGTACTATTGCGTCCATCCTCGACGACATTCTGTCCACTTTTTCTACCACCGTGGCAAAGCCTTGCCTAATTTCTTGCAGCAGGTTTTGATTGGACATGTCCATCGCCGATGACTCCCCTGTTTCATGCTCTTGCGGTTTCGGCGGGGATTTTTCTTGGTTAGTATTCGAGCCCTTCCTTGCTGCATCAAAGGTGATTTTAGGTTGACGAGCGTCCGGCCTCCCCATGTTTGCACTCCGAAGATCCGTCCCCGGACCAGTGTGTTGTGAGAGATCGTCTCCAAGCACCCTCTCTTCCAATATTCAGTAAGTCCGAGTGGGTGTCTAATAGTAGAGATTGCCCAGAGTCCCTAGCCACCAACTTGGCTCCTAATGTGGCTTTAAGATATGGGTTATATAACAATGAAATGTGCTGCCTCTCCCAACGACCATGCCACGTCGTGATACTCCGCCAAGTACTTCAGCAATCCAAAACGTTGTCAGTTAGTTCACTGGTCCACACTTGTGTGCACTGGGCAATCCAGAAATGTCCAGACTTGTACTGCGTCACCACTAGGAATCACTCCAACGCTAACGCTGTCTAGGGCTTAATTGAGGATTCCCCTCATAAGAGGTCACGTCGATATCTATTGCTCCAGCGGACGCCTGAGCAGGCAGGGCTCCAGTACAACTAAATATAGAAATGTGCCGTCCGAAGTTATGGGGCTGTATCTAGAGGGGCAGCCAGCCACACCCCCCTTTTCTTCCCGCACTCAATGTCGCAGACGCCCTCTCACAATGTGCGCCTTATATGTCCTGCCGCCACTCGTGCAGCCTATGCCTTCAGAGGGGTTGTAGATCGTGCACAGAGTCTGAAGCACGTGTCACACAGCATCTATCTGTCCCTGCGTGTAAGTTTAGCAGCGCGGTAATATAGCACTTCTTCCTCCAACAGGGGATGTAGACACCCCTGTGATGCTCTCCACCAAAGGATCGTAGCTCTGTCCCCAGCAACCGGTCTCAGCTGTCGGTCTTTACCCGGCGTTGCAGCATCAGTGCTCTAGCTACCTCACCACGGACCCGACAGCCTCAGTGCTCCGCCTCCTCAGAACAGTAAAAAAAGGGAACTTGAAATCTCTCTCAGCTGGTCAACCAACGTTTACGGGCTCATTTGAGATGGAGGCATAGCCCGACTTCCGTCGCCGACAGTCACAGAAAGCCTCCCAATGGCAAGCACCTCACCGGCCGGTATCCCTCCCAGGCAGCGGCTCCCGGTTCCTGCAGTGTGCGTGCTGGCAGTATAAGGATTACAGACTCACCAGCCAAAGTCGCAATGTGGTGAATGTACGTCGCTCCTGAGCATATCTCCGTGACTGTTCCTGTATGGTGCTCCGATCCGAGCAATGGGTTCACGGCCTGCACTCCACGTGTCCAGCACCGGCGTGTCCTAGGTCCGGTCCCCGGCCACAGCACAACTCCCGGCTCCAGAGCACCTCCCGGTGCCAGCTATACAGGGGCGTATCTCCGTCGTCCCGTGTTCAAATGCCACCAAAGTTTCAGCGAGGGCTCAATGCCCCATGCTGCACGCTGCATCAAAATTTCAGGCGTCTCCGATGCCGGTTTGTCAGGATAATTTTCGGATTTGGATCCAGGCTACAGGAGCCTCACCGAAAGGCGGCCATTCTGTAGTGCGCCCTCAAGCGCCCCCGCCAAGGGGAAAGTAACCTTAATAGTGACGATTCTTCCAAGGTAGATAATACAGAAACAATTGACCAACTAGCAGGAGCATGCAGAATCCTTTTTTGGAATATAGCGGGCTTAAGGAATAAAGTGAACGATCCAGTTTGGTTGAACATTATTAGCAATTTTGATGTTTTGTGCTTGCAAGAGACATGGGTCATCGATAAAGTACACATCAATGGATTAAAAACATTTCACACACCTGCTATCCAGTCACTGAGTGGAAGACCTAATGGGGGGTTATGCATATATGTCTCAAATTTGCTAGGGGTACATAACATCGAGATGGTCAGTTCTGAAACTTATTACCAAATCGTCCAAATACATACGGATTCAAACTGTGCATTGGTTTTGATTCATTTTTGTAACAACGTGGAAAAAGGTCAGTTGGGTGGTATACTAAAGAAGCTTAGTGAGGATATTAGTAATTTAAAACTAAAAGGTGACATTGAAACTATTCCTATTTGGGGTGGGCATTTTAATGTCAGTTTGTGCCCATTCCCTGAAATAGGGAAATGTGGTTTAACTTTGGATGAGGATGATCCTCTGATTCACTTTTTGCATTCAGAAAAAGGAGAGCTGTTTAATGAGATCATGTATAAACACGACTTTGGTTTCTCAAATTGTTTATGCACGCCCAAAGTGGAGTTTGGCCACACATTTACAGGTAGAGGTGCTAAATCAACCATAGATTTTATCATCATGCCAAATCGCTACACACGCTATATGAATGAGTACAATATCCATCAAAATGTCAAGAGTGACCATTTGGCAATCAGTGTAAAAATAGCTATCTCTAAAAATGTATCAAGGAAAACTTGTAATAAAGTAGAATTGGTGCAAAACATAGAATTGGGAAGACGAAAATGGCTATGCAATCCGTTGGGCGAGCCGGGACCCTGTAGCTAAGCAAGGAAATAGTTACAAAGGCATTAGACCCAATCCTCATATGTTTAGGTGACAGTCCAACACATGGAAATGTTTTAAAAGCCTTTAACTGTATTACCGAGACGGTTAAAAGCACGCTTCCAGCAGAATGTAAAGGTACACGCAATTCCAGGAAGGGATGGTTCGACAACAATTGTACAAAAAGTTATTCAAGCCTAAAGAACTCTCTACATAGAGCGGCAAACGATAAAGAGGAGATTAGGGCCTGTAGAAAGTTGTATGATGAAGCTAGGAAAAGTAGGATTAATGAGCTAAAAGAAAAGGCCTGGAAGAACCTTAGCGATGCCTCCTCGAGCAGGGATAGCTTGGAATTCTGGTCAGCAGTGAATGCCCCCTTCCTCAATAATAAATTAGTTGCACCATCAATTGAGGTGGCGATAGAGGAAAGAACTTGGGTAGACATTTTTACAAGTGTCTACTCCAAACAGAGGGCTACCGAGGAAGCAGTCCATAGCCAAGATATGGGGAGGCCGCACCAGAATTTCACGCCAATTAATTTTCATATTTCACTCCAAGATGTTACTGCGGCAGTAAAGATAAGTAAGCAAGGCCGCTCGCCCTGATGGGATACTCATCGATCTCTTTAAGTTGAACCTGGAGATGTGGGGCCCTATCTTAACCAGGGTTTTACAAACATGTTGTGAAAAAGAATTTATAAGCATATGGTCTCAATCAATTATAGTCCCCATTTTCAAAAAGGGTGAGCGGGTAAACTCTGCCTGCTACCGACCAATATCTCTGTTGGGCTCCTTAATGAAGGTAGCGGGCAGGATTGTTTTAGATCGGTTATAGGCATGGGCTGAAGAAAAAAGTATTTTAAGTGACGTACATTATGGTTTTAGATCCAGATTAGGAACTGATGAGCAGATTCTGAATCTTAGTATTTTGGGGCTTATTAGGATAGCGGATTTTCCGCATCCTCTGGGCCGGCGGAAGCCACCGCCGGCCTGGAGGATGCGGAAAATCCGCTGCGGACCCACCAAAGACCCACCGCCACATTAGGATGGCTGGTGGGTCCTGGTTTCCGTCCGCTGCTTTTCCGCCGCGGTTGGCTTACAACCGCCGTGGAAAAGCTCTAATATGGTGACTGTGTCTCTCAGACACCGTCAGCCAGATTAGGATGGGATGTGAAACATGCTTTTCCGCGGTGGCTTTTCCGCCTTGGAAAAGCATGTGTAACTTCACTGCGGGGCCCGTTGCGGGCCCCCTAGGTGAAGGGGGGTGGGGGGTGCACATGGGGGGTACCTAAGGTACCCCCCTGCATTTGTATGCGGAAAGCGGCAGGCACCGCGCGGTGCCTGCCTCTTTCTGCATACAAATGCAACACCTGCATTTTTTACATTGCTGCGGGTACAGCTTGAAGCCGCACCCGCCGCAATGTTAGTAATAGAGGATGTGACTGCCAGGGTGGCGGTCACATGCTAATCGCACAGGAGGGAACGCCGCAGCCCATGCGGACGTTCCCTCCTCCTCAGTGATCGCGGACGGATGAAAGTCCGTCCGCGATCATCATCGGCCCCCAGATTTGGAAAATATACGCAGGCTAAAACAGGGACATTTTATTTGGCATTTGTCGACCTCACAGCTGTTTTTGACTGTGTCATTCACAATAAGCTGTGGGGGGTTCTTAGTGAATTCAAAGTCAACCCTGTTTTAATCCAGTTTTTAAGGCAGCTATATTCTGGTGATACTGCAAAAGTCAGTTATGGACTCAAGGGAGAGTGCACTGTGCCATTCAAAGTGAAGAGGGTCATAAGGCAAGGTTGCGTTTTGGCACCACTCCTGTTCTCATTATATACCAACGCCTTGAAACAGGAGTTGGTTTCACACGCTAGGGATCCACCATCTGTAAATACCCGCCCGATAGCCTCTCTCCTTTATGCCGATAATGAGGTACTTATGGCTCGTACCCAGATTGGTTTACAGAGGGCTCTCTCCTTTTATACCAGTTTTATGAACGACCTTGGGTTACAAATGAATGCAAAGAAAAGTTTCATTATGTCATGTGGGAGACGGAAAAACAAGAATATAAGTTATTACGGGGGGAGAAGGGTGGAAACTATTAACTCTTTTTGTTTCTGGGTGTCCTTTTTAATCAAACTGGTTCCTGGGCACCAGCGATTAAGGCCAGGAGCCTACTCTTTATGAAGTCCACTGCGGCACTAATAAATGTTACTAAAATATTGCGGAAAAGGCCACCAGAAGTTCTATAAAAAATGTATAAAGCCAAATGTGTGAGCATAGCAGTTTATGGGGCAGGCATTTGGGGCTTTCAAGAATGTATATCGATCCAATGTATTGAAAATTTCTTTTTAAGGTTTATTTTAGTGGTCCCAGTCACTGCCCCAGTTTTTAATTGTCACAGCGAGTTAGGAGTACCATATATTTCTGACTTAATTAAGGTTCAACCTGCGCTGCTCTGGCATAGAATTTGGACTTCTGCTAGCACTGGCCTTAATAGGGAAATAATAATGGATGCAATGAGATTAGATAATGCCTGCAAAATCTTATGGCTTAAATATGTAAAAAAATGTTATGCAGGACTTCGGACACCCAGAGTTTTTTTTCTTTACCCGAAAATGAGTTCTATCAGCTGGAAGGATTTAAAAAAAAAAGACTGTGAGACCCATCTGGAAGAAAATAGGTTAACTCTTGAGATGAATAAACCTATGGTGGTCAAGCACCAAATAATCACTATAACATATGACATCCAACCATATCTGATATGTATCTCGGGTGGATATGATAGATATCTATTAACAAGATTTAGATTTGGGACTTTCCATCGCTTGATTAGCCATCCAGTTACTAATGATTGGTCAAGGGAACTCTGCGACAACATTTCCTTACAAACAACAATACATGTCCTTTTATTTTGTAAATTTTATAGCAACGAAAGGCGAAGATGGGTAATACCCCTACTAAAACAGGGAGGATGGAGACAATGTCGCCCTGCCTTTTTGTATTTACAGATGTTGGGAAATTGCTACTGTATTGGTTCTATGGTGGGCTTTCTAAGGAGCGTGTTAAGGACTAGGAAATGTTTAAGCAACTAAATCGCAAGATATGAAACATGTCAGAAGTAATCGGTGTGAGTTAGGACGTTTTAGAAACTAATGATTGTTTAGATGTATTTTATGAATTTTTAGGAACATATATTAATTATATGTGTCTTGATGAGCTTTAGATGTAAAATGGGATGATATATTTTTATATTTTTTATATGCCTGCTTTGATGATTTTAATGTTCAAAATCGAATAAAGCTCATTTTGATTTGATTTTGATGTGAATATTCCAAGTTAAACCAAAAGTAAAATGAAATAATTCATTTGTTTTGCAGTATCTTCCACAGAATTCTCAAATTGGGAGATCATAGGATTTGCGACACTTTAATGTTGCGGTTGTGATATATAATACATCAGTGTCAGAGTGTCTGGTTAGTCACACTATAATTGATAACAAATTATAGATATCTATAAGTGATATTGAGGTATGTAGTTTACCTGACCCTACAATGATCCATATAGCTGGCTGTAGTTGGTCGAGGTACCCCTCTGCAAGGATGTCCAACTCCTCAGGTATGAAGGTGAGGGCTCTATCACCTCTACCTGCGTCCATAAGGGGTCTAGAAGAAGAATTGAGCAGCAATAGAGGGAGAGGTCTATAAAGGAGGGTGGTGAGGAGGCAAGTTACCTCATGGCTTCAAAAACATGCCTGTCAGATTTTCTGTCAATGGATGCTTACATGGCGGATGGCGGATTCCTGAATCATGGGCCATTTTAACCAATGTGGAGCCCAGACCAGGAAACAGCATGTACAGGCTTCACTTACTAGTCAGTCATCCAACATGCATTGACCATGTTTGGTCCACTATCAAACACCATCACTGTCAGTATAGGGTATGTCTGAAAATATGGAGGACAGGTAGTTCATTACAGCTATTGTGCAGACATGATTTTAATCTCAGCATCCCCATTTATCCAAATTATCCAGACTTGGGCAATCAGTTTTTGAATGTATTCATTTGATCCTCACACTTTTTTAGATCGAGAGTACGTAGAATAAGTTGAAAAGCTCCTATTAAGTGTGCAATAAAAGAAATTTAAACTGAAATCCACCACATATTGTGTATTAGGTGATGCAGTGCGCAGTTCAATAGAAACTTACAGCCCTTGGAATAAACAACACTGTATTGCAGTCTCAATTTTCCAACTTTATCAGATTGTTTAAACTTAGAAAAATCCTACTCTTCCCGGTACCTCTGTCCTCTAATCTGCCAGTATGCAAGTACTTCAAAACAGACTTTTTAGATTAAATGAGGACTACGAGAACCTTCAAGTGATAGACCCCCAGCATGATTTTCGTTCATACATGTTTAGTATTTTATCATCAAAGAATAGTTTTAAAATAATGACTTCTTGATCCTCCACTGTAACTGATTACAAACTATTTAGTCTCAACTTATTTATTTGCTTTTATATTACACTTTTGGCACGAGTGCAGATTGATTTTACTTTGTTTGGTGCTCCGGGGGCATATCTCAGCCTCTCAAGCACCGATCTAAATGAGATAAATCCTTCCTTCAAAAGTGCCTCACACTTGTAGATCCATGCTTAGGGATTATCACAGGACTCTGAGGTTAGTGGTGGCCACATAGCAATGAGAAGAGCTGGAGAATGGCAATTTTCGAGTTCTGTGAAGGCAAGCAGGAGTTTGCGTCCAAAGTCCACCCTTACATCTAGAGTTTGAAGCGCATTTGCTTCGAGAGGACAGGGGACGTTACTGCAAACTTAGGAAAACGGCGGAAGCTACTTATACCAATATTGAAGCCATATAAAGGCAATCTACACCTACTAGAATTCATACAACAGACGCCCCCCAGTGAACCCCTATGCGGGTTGGAATTATCACTGCATAAAAAATAATACAGATCAGAACTGGAATTAGCCTTGAGAAAGTCGTGGGTTACATTCCCAATACGACGAAACACGTGTCGGCTGTGAAATTCCAGAATAAACCGCACAAGAATAAAACTGGACAACAAAGACAAGAAATATTTATTACTGTATTTGTAACAAACGGTGGAAACACATGTTCATTAAAACAGTACTCAATCATTACGTGTGCTAGGGAGTGTTTGACCTATCTACAGTTCTTGGTCCAACAGTAGTTCTTTATTCATCTTCTTTTTTTGTCTGGATGCCGCCAAAACACTGAATTTAGGGGCGTTTACAAAGTAATGACAGGTAGTAGTCAATGGGCCCCTTACAAGGTGGCTACAATCTCTATTATGCCTGCCTCCTGTGGGAGGGGAACATAGCCCTAGTCCTGATTGGAGAAGTCCCACCATCTTCAAGATACAGGGCACTGAAAGATGTGCTTCACCTCCCCTCCAGCACCTGAGTGGTGAATTTGGCAGAGAGGGGAACACCTTCTATTCGTTCTAAATTCCCCACCTGTCTTTCCGCCAAAAGGCTAGACCTCTGTCTAATGGTGACAGGGTGGTTTAGAACAGTTGGTGACCACACTAAGGGTTGGTAGGCTCCAGGGAACCCCTATAAGGGTTCCTCTGTGTGCAAATATTAGAAACTATGACACTGGAATCAGTGCAGGTTTATTAAGATGAGATGTTTGGTACGAAACATCCCATAATACAGTGAAGCCATCATGGAGCTGGGGAACTCGTAATAATGAGTGTCCAGCCCATGTACTCTCTATGACTTCTCTGTTTACTTACAATATCCAAGAGTCAAGATACATATTGCTGGGGCATCTCTGCTCATGCAGATATGTCCACACAGGAAATAGGGTGCACCCTGCTTTAGGACTATAAGGCCTGCTTTAGGAGCATCTTACCTATATCCCGTGCAGTGTCTGTGGGCATAGCACACAGGAATGTGAGCCAGGTTGACTTTTCGGTATTGTCTGTAACAAGGCACGCAATCTGCAATGACAGTGTGCATGGCCTTCGTGAGGGGACCCTGAGATGGCACAAATCATGCTGCTACCCTTGGGGGTCCCTCTTTCGGGCCAATCCCCAAAGTAACAGCGGTACCATTTATTAGGGTCTTTCAAGGGGTTCTGAAGTTTGTCCAATTCGGAAACAAAGGGTACACTTTAGGGAAAAAGCTTCTGGCACAGGAGACCTGGTTGGTAGGTACTCTGTGTATTTCCAGTTGAAGCTACATTAGAAACCAGGCATAAATTCAGAGGTACTGCAACATGCACCTAGTTTCTGACATGAGCCTCCCAACCCACAGGCCCACGGACTCATCCAAACCTGGGAGAGCTCCCCTAGTCTGTCAGGTGAGAAAGAGTAGGAGAACTGTGTGGAGTGTTGCAGGGCCTACTCTGCCTTACATTCTTCGGTCCAGTTCAGTCCCTCCGGGAAGATGACCTACCTCAATAGTTTCAGTACCCAATTTAGAATGCCCTTTTCCTCTTTCTTTAGTGTATTTACCCCATCTTTTTAGTTTGGGATCGGATGGACCCAGCTCTGCTAATTCTGTCTTAGCTAGTGTAACACCCAACTTACCCAAGAGGTTACCCGCAGCTGGAGTAACGAGTAACCCCATTGTGACCAACAGGGTTAAGGGGCCTACAATGCTATTTGACATGGGGTCAGACCCCCAAGCCAAGGATGGTGCAGCCATTAAGGCTAACACCCAGCAGCTACCAGTGCACAGAACCACTTGACAGGTGAAGAAGCCAACTTACAGGCTTCTTAGGGTTCTGGTTGCCTGTCTGCTAGTCTGGAGTGGGGGGCTACCACCTGCTGTAGCAAGCACCCTTTTTCCATCTTTTCTGTCTGCTACGAACCCATCAACTCAAGCTGAACAGCTGCCTGACTAGTCAGGATGTTTTGTGGTGCAGGTAGGGTTCACCAGTTCCAACTTCAGAGTTCTCCCCTACTGGGGTGAATCTCCTTGGCTCACTGGGCCTGTGGCTAACAGCTGCCCACTTTTCCTAGGCTTCCTCTTCTTCTTCTTTGGGTATCTTATCTGCACTATTTGCAGGGGCACCACCCCCAAACAAATCTTTGGAAGGGAACTGGCACTGGACAGGTACCACTGTTTGGCTCAGATCTGTCTGTGGGTGGTCGTTTCCAAGTAGACAGTCTGGTGAGGTCTTTACTGACCACCACTCTTCTCAAGCTAAGGGACCCAGCTATCTCTAGGGGCACTACAGCTACAGGTCTACCAGTGACCTCCCCTCGGGTGACCCTTACTTTCTTAGTCTCACCTTGGATATACTGGTTGGAGAGAACCAACCTGTCATGCACAACAGTATGGTTGGCACAGTTATCTCTCAGGGCAGTGACTGGGATTCCATTCACCAGCAGTTGGTGAAAGTGCTTAATCTCCTTTGGAATCTTCCACTCACCTTTTGGGCCCACTTCCCAGTTAAAGGCTAGGGTGACCTCCTGATCTGAGGTATTACTCTTTAAAGCTACACTAGCAACCTCTAGGGATGTATTAGTGGGTTGATTTTTATGACAACGGGGGACCCTGACTCTGTGCCCTGTCTTGCTGCAGTTAAGGCACCAAAATTTCTTGGGGTCTCAATTCTTACAGTGGTACCAATTTTTAGTTTGTGAAGTGTCTCAGGGCCCACCATCCTGGGCAGGCATTAGGGGGCCTACAGGGGAATCCTTACTTTTATCTTTTTCACAGTTTCCTCTGTCTCTTCTGAGAAATTTTTGAACCTCTTTGTTTTGGTCACCCCCACCATATCTAGTTTTGGACACTCTGGCTCTAAACCAATGATCATCCTTCTTCCCCAACTATTGGTGAGAGACTGGCCCCAGGTCTGCTAGGTATTGATTAACTTCTCTTGGCAACAGTTACTTAAAAGATGCTCTTTTATTATCAAATTATAAAGTCTTTCAAAGGCACGCACATTGCTACCAGCTAACCAACCTCCTAATAATTTCACTGAGTAGTCTACCATATCTACCCAGGTCTGACTCTGGGTTTTTCGACCCACCCTGAGCCTGATTCTATACTCTTCAGTGGTGAATCCAAAGGTCTCAATCAGGGTACCCATCATAAGACCATAGGATTCAGCATCTTTCTCATTGAGTGTCAGGAGTCTATCCCCGCATCTTCCTGAGAACATTTCCTGCAGGATAGCACTCCACAGCTTCTTGTTGATCTGTCTGCTAAGGTAGGCCCTCTCAAAATTAATGAACCGTTTGGTGATATCATCACCCTCAAAGAACTTTGGGACAATCCCTTTGGGGATTTTAGGGTTGAAAAAGTGGGTCCTAGGCCCAACTATTTTATCTCTTTTTCTATAACTAGAAGTTGAATCTACAGCTGCCCTCCTGGCTAGTCTTTACTGCACGCTCTTCATCTGGAAGTGCTTCACTGCCTTGAGGGGCTGTATCATCTCTCCCATTTCCGTATTCTGATCTTCTGCCAGATAAGTGTCATCCCCTGGATGCTCCTTGTCATACTCTGCCAAAAGTTTCTGGAGCTGGGCTTTGTTAGGGTTTGACCCAGTCTTGAGGACAAAAGTTTACACAAGCCTCTAAGTTGTTTCATTGGAAGAGACATGTAAGGGGTAAGGTAAAGCTCATCCACCTATACCAGCTCTTCTGAGGTACTGTTTCTAGGACTCATTATGATGTGATTTGAAAAGCCTCTGACTACAGATCCGAGGGTTTCCGAGTCACATCGTCGGTTTCACTTCCGACCGCTGCATTACAATGCAGGCAATCAAAAGTGATATCAGCCGGTCATCCCGGCTAGATTCAGTCGGGCTCAAGGAGCCCTTCAGCCACCAGGAGGCCTCACCCTAATCCCTAAGGACTACATTTCTGCCAAAGGGATTGTGATGTTGGTTTCAGACAGGCTTTCCACATTGGACTTTGGAAGCTGTTAGGTGCCCCATCTCCCTGCAGCCTCTGTTTGGGGGCCGAGGGGGCAACTATGGTGCATCATTCACCATACCCTGCACCATTCACCGTGTGGCAGGCACTATCAATAGCAGATACTCCCATTTCTCTAAGGGAGCTTGTGCTACAGCTGGTTTACAGCAGCAGCACAAGCTTGCATATTAAAATGGGAGTATGCGAATGAACCATTTGCAGTTGCATTATATTAGCGGTGTCAGAACCGCCGACCAGAGGTCTGTCGGTCCGTAGACCGCAACGGTTACGTCCGCCCGACATCCTAATGAGGTCCTAAGTTGGGAACCTTTTTGGAGAGGTAAACAAAAACTAACTAACAACTCTGGGTTCCTAACTATAGTAAGATTTGGATTTTTAAAACAGTTGCACTAAAAGGGACCTAACCAGGGTCCTAACTATTATATTAAATTCCATAACATAGTTAACTTAAAAAATGCATTTGAACTAAAGGTAATTGTGACTTCACTTGTGTGGTCACTTTATTGGCAGAGTGGTCCAGCAAGCGCAAAAAATATCACATGAAAACTTTGACACCTATTCCTGTTATTTCCTATTTTTCACTTGTTTGTTAGTGGAAAAACATTAAGCGAGCTCAACAAATGACCTCTTGCTGATTTGGGAATTTTTTCTGCTCCTCAGAAATGTACAGCTGCCTGTGATCACCCATGGGATTCACACTTGTTACCATTACAAATTGCAAATAGGTAGAATACATAAAAAATAGGAAAATTAGCTACTGCTTAGTAAAATGCAAAATCTGGGGCACAAAAATTCACAACTTTACTTGTTAAAAATAGCTGTGACGATGCACAGGAAATCTTTCGTTGATGCTATTAAACACAGGGTTTCTTGCAAAACACTTTCTTTAACATTTTCAAAAAAAAATCAAAAATATTGTTATGTTTGGGATGTTTTCTCATTTACCTTTATGGAAATCCACGAACCCTGGGTATCTTTTGAATCTCCTATACATGACAAAAAAGGAAGCAAATTTGACCTGAATACCTATAGCGTAAAAACATTGTGAAGGTTTAAGCGTGAAGTGCCCCCAAACACCAAAAGAAGGGCTCAACAGTGGGTGAGGTGGTGGGGTCATCCCTTTCCACACTGCGTGAGAGCAAATCTCAACTTGAGACAGGAAATGCAGTTGCTCCACACCTAAGGCAAAAATAGAAATCTATTTTAGTAGTTTTACTACATTTACTATGCTGGCTGCACCCCTACATAAGTTTTTGTTCACAGTAGGAAAGTCCACCATTACCCAGCACCTTCTGGCAACAGACTGGCAGGGAAAGGAGGGCGGTAGGACAGGGATGAGGAAGACTTTCACTGGAATTCTTAAACTCCTTTAAATATGCTGAGCAATTTAAGGATCAGGTCCACACGTACAGTGCTGTGGAGGTACAATAGGCATGCACATCTGCTTTTTGCAGCCCAGGGCACTTTTGTATTACAGTACATCATAAAAATACACAGTCCATCAGTAATACAGATCATGCACATGCACATGCAGAGCAGGCACATTTCTAAGGGGGTATGCTCTCATTAACATAGTGATGTGACCCTATGCTAACAAGTGAAAAACACCTTATTATAGACACAGAGGCAAAGAGGCCATCAGGAAGTACACTGACTGCCCACTACAAAAAATTGGTGTACACTCAATGCACATTCCAAAGGCAACCCCTGCAAGAGTAGAACATGAGTCCATTGGGCCACAGAGACACCCCTGTGTCAATCATTGCACCCACTGCAATCTCAGCTCTATTTTCAAGAGCAGGCAGTGTGCCATCTACATGGTGAAAAAGTGATCAGTCACTTCAAACAGCTAGTCTGCCTTCTGCTAATGTGCTGCTTGTATGGCACACACGAGTTATCTGAAAGCCTGGATGATGACCCATTGAACTCTTAAAATGTTATACTGCCAAACCTTTAATAAAACCTTCTCTGGAAAATCGGGAATAAAAATGGATTACATGATACTCCAGAAGGCCATTCTCCTACCAAGCTCCCATTTCCGCTGCTCTGTTGCCTTACACGCTGATGACCTGATGGTGAAGGAGAAGCCTTTGGTAGTGAAGGACCCGCACTTCAGGGCGATATCCAAAATTACCTCCTTCAATGCATATAAGATGAAATTTACCAAAATCTTTCTTGACTTCTAATATTTGTAGATTCCTTTTAAAAATATTCCTGTGCGCTCTCTATATCCCCTGCTCAAGGTTGATGTCTGGTCGGTCCTTAGCTGTATTGCGCATTAGAGAGAATATGAATGACTTAATATCACCACCTTCCTCAGTCTAAGGCACATTTAAAAATCAGAGGTTATTCCTCCGGGAATGGTTCTCAATCTTCTAAAGATCCTCCCTCAGACCCTGGTTTTGTTTAGTCAGCAGAGTTACCCTGGTAGTGTTCTTCTTCATATCCTGTTTATCAGGACAACCTCCTCCTTTAATGCTCTAGTCTGAGTGGCCACTTCATCAAGTTTCTGGGGCAAGACGGAACATGGAGCTTTAATCCCCGACTGATTAGCTTTGGATACCTCAAACCTACTTTTGATCTCCTCTTTTAGACTGAGAAAGAAAACTGCTAGTGATTCCTTTGTCTGTACCCCAGCTCTCTTAACCCCATCTGGCCCACTGACGTCCCCGGGATGTAGAGCCTTCTCCTGATGATTCTCCTGGCTGGGCTCAACTACCTGTACAGACCTTGCTATTGAGGATAGGACCTCAAACCTATTGCTGGTAGTTATTTGGGTAACATTCTCATCAGGTCCATTTTAATCTAGGCTGCTTTCTGTGTCAAGTATTAATTTAACCAGCTGGAGCGGCAGGAGCATCAAGGGCAAGAGATGCTTCCAAATTCTGTTTCTTCCTATCCATGTCCTCCGCTAGGGCCCCTGAGCACTCTGGAGGGCAGGTGAGGCCACAGCTTTGAAGAAAGAGTTATGGTAGGGTGTTATCTTGAAATGGTGAGGCCGAATTTTCTTTCCCCTGCCCCTAGAGATCTTGTTGGGAAACTTGACGGACTGCCTAGGTTTAGTGGCTGAAGCTCAGAGTCCCCCCCCCCATCAGTACACCGTTGGACCTATACCGCAACTTCTGGGTCAATTGGAGACAAAAGCCAACTCAGGACTTATCATGGCATCGGCTGAGGTGTGCGTGCATAGTGTATACCCCAAGGTCCAACCCAAACACTTACCTCTCTTATCTGTAGGAGTAGCCCCCCAAGCCTTCTTTACCTCCTTCCCGACCTCCCACCTCCTCTGCCTTATTGTCCCCGTAGGCAGATGACTGCTGTACAACTCTGTGGCCATTGGGGTGATTCATTGGCTTGTGGTGACGCTGCTCCTGTAAGCCCGCACTCGGGCCGTCCTACTGTGCTGGAGCTCCCGTGCAGCATCCTCTCAGCGTGATATCCCCAGCACTGGCCACCATGTCAGGAGACAACGCCGCTGTCATGACAAAAAACAGAAACATGGATTTTGGCAGAATCAGGAAGCATACTGACAGTGGTAATCCTAGCAGGTATGTGCTCTGCGAGGCGGTGAGTGGATGCACTCATCATGGCACAGATCGCTTCCCACCCTAGGAGGTCTCAGCCACTTAATGCATGGCTGCTACGTTCCCCAGATCCATAAACTAGGGGTCAAGGCACAACTAAAGTTCCTGGCAAAGTTACACAATATGTAGAACAATCAGATGTTTAACTACTGTACATAGGAGGACATAGATGCATTGATTGACTCCATTAAAAAGGGGGGCAGATCTTTGAAATTCTGAAGTTTAAGATTTATGGCGGGTCGGTGGTGGCGGAGGGGAGTAGGACACTTTACAGTTGAGCATCTAGATTTTGTCTATTTGTACACCTCCGGGGGACCCTCTTAGGCATTTATTATGCCTATAAGTACTGGGTGGTGTTCCTAAGGATGGGGGTTGGAGAAGGGTGTGGGAAGGGGCACTGGGAGGGGAGCATCAGGGAAAAATGAAGTTAAAAAAAATGTCTTCAGTCTCACCAAGTCATGGTCCTTTTTGAGTATAGGTCCCAGTTATACTACAGGAAGAGGAGGTGGAAATCTGCTTGAACTTATGGGGTTGGAATGGAGATCAGTTTCTTAACTTGGAACGTAAAAGGCCTCAGCCACAAGGGGAAGCAGAGGCTGGTGCTGTAGAACCGTGAAGAGAGTTTAGCCCACATTATGATTTTGCAGGAGACCCATCTAACTTCAATTGAGAGCAGAGCCCTCTTTTTCAGATTCAGGTGTTTAGAGAGTTATGTCATCTCAGACCAAGCTGAGTATTGCAAGCAAGTAGCAATTGTGTTGAGGAAGAGAGCTGGAGTGGCGGTTATATCCTCAAAAACAGATATCTACCAGGACGGATTGCATCCATACACCTTGGCCCCAAGAAGTATGTTACATGACCTTGTGCCAGTTGAAGTGTGGTGCCCTCTAAAGAGCAAGACAAGAGAGTATACATTTCACAGAAAAAAATAAAGCCTTTATTAAAGGCTCAACTACCTCTTTGTAGATAGAGGCCTAGCTGATATGATAAAAGAGGTTAATCACCAGCTGGAACATTTCTTTGACCACTCTGTTGTTACTATGTTTCTTCAATGTCCAGAAAGCAGGCAGAATTCATGGTGGGTGGCAAATCGAGCTCTCCTCCTGGATGTTGGATTTGCATCAGCCTTGAAAAAAGTCAGTGCTGATTTTTTTCTGGTTCAGCTTCACTGGCTACAATTTGGGATACCTTTCAACATTTTTTACATGGGGTTCTATGGAGTCAAGCGCCTTTTAAAAATAAAGTAGATTGAGCAGAATTGGCTGGACTGGAGCATGATTTGGGGCATTAGAGGCTGCCTTGCAGATGTTCACTGGATAGGGGAAAGGTATTGAAGGAGCTGGAAGAGGTACAGCTACACTTTAAAATCAAGCTTGATATGAAGTGTAGGGAAAAGTGGCAGGGCAGGTGTATGAGTTATTTTGAGTATGGGGAGCGATCTGGTGAACTTCTGCCATGAAAAGCAAGAGCTGAGAGGTGCAGGAATACCATCAAAGAGCTGGTCATCAACTCCCAGAGAGACATTTGTGACAAGGTAGAGGAAGTGCAGGGGCACCTGGTCTTCCTCTTTTCGACACTTTACACAGAAGAGGTTTTTCGGGACTTGGAAAGGCTCAGAGAATGGTTGAGGGACAGGGACATCCCTGGGCAAGGTGTGTTTTTCGCCCAAAACCGGTACCACAATGTTTGTTTCCAGTCCAGGGAAGACATAGATTGTCAGTTCGGTCTGGACTGTTCCCATGAGGCACAGGGTCAAGACTGATTTGCATATAGCTGTGTTTGAACTGGAGTGGCGAAGTGAGCTAAAGAACGATGATGGATACAACAAACATCTGTGAGTAGAGGTGAGTGTCTGAAAAGATTCAGCATTCCCTCCATCATCTCCTTGTGTTTGCACTGGGCTAGGAGTGCCTGGAGGTGCATAATACCTTTGAGAAAATCTTATAGCGCGTGTGAAGCATGGGAAGGCACCAGGTCCTGACGCTATTCCATGGGAGCTCTACAAGCTCTTAAAGGAAGAGCTTTAACTAGTGTGGATGAAATTGTTTAATTCCGTCAATCACAGGAATGCTCAGATTCCCAACTTGTGGAAGGAAGCCAGGCTAGTTTTGATTTTCAAGCCTGCAACAGATTCTAGAAAGGCTGAATCCTGTTGGCCAATTTCATATTGAATGCCGATTAGAAGGTTTTTTTCTAGCATCTTGGCTGAAAGGCTTGCCAAACCAGCCTCTCATTTAATCCATCCTGATCAGAAGGGCTTTGTACCAAAGCTACAGATTCATGAGCACACTTCTCAAGTGATTGGATCTATTGATCCAGCCAGCACCTGTTTGATCCCCTTGGCAGTGGTCACAATTGATGCTGCTAAGGCTTTTGATCAAGTATGTTGGGTCTACCTATGTGAGGTTCTGGCAGTACTTGGTTTCAGCCGTTGCTTCATTTTAACCCCATAGAGGCTGTACGGGAACTCATCACCCGAATTCTGTTTAATGGATCATTGACTAGGAGTTTTGGAAATTGTAGAAGCATGAGGCAGGGTTGCCCGTCTCCTTTTTTTCTTTGCCATTTACATTGACATTGAACCATTTGCTCAGTTACTTAGAAGGGATGAGTGGTAGTCCCCTTTCATTCCCCGTATTACAGCAATAAGATTGTGCTTTATTGCAGATGATTTTATAGTCTATATGTTGGACCCCGTTCTGACTATTACCAGGGTAGAAAAGCTGGCGGAGGAGTTTGGAGTCTTATCGGGGTATCTAGGGAGTAACTCCAAGTCAGCGGTCATGTATTGGAGTGTCACTATTTGGATCAGGGAGGTTAAGGCTGAAATCAAAGACTTACTTTTTAATTTTTTTTATGAAAGCTGAAATCAAATACTTGGTTGTTGTTATAGTTCATCCCCTGGTGGCAGTCCAATTGCACAGCATAGAGAGGGTGGCATAGGAAGTCCATGTGTTACTTGCCAGGTGGAGGAACTTGCCACTGACAATTTTTGAGTGAGTGAATCTGATTCAAATGTTGATACTCCCCAAGCTGACGTACCTTTTTAATTACATCCCACTCACATTTCCAAGATCGGCCAAAAAATAACATTCAGTGAGAAATAACACATTTTATATAGACTTTGGGTGGGGCTAGGCTTGCTTTGAATAAAATCAGGCAAAGGCTGTTGAAAGGTGGCCTAACACTACCGGACCTGAATTTATACTGTATGGTTTTTCAATTTAAACATTGTTGGATGATTGTAGGAACCCTGGATAGATCAACGTGGGAGGTGATCTTAGCAGGGATCGCCAGGGAGTAGGGATCCACAGGTTTCTATGTAAGTTTGGTGCCCCAAGTTGTTTTTTAAACGTCTGATTAAAAGTTTTAAAGGCTGCGTTGAGTCTATGGTTCAGAGTCAGTAAGACATTGGGTATTGGTTCATTCTCAGATTGTTTACCAATTTTTGACTCCCTGGGTACCACAGAGTGCCTGCTGGATGGGCTGAGTCTTCCCTTGCAGAAGACCAGGACAGCTACTTGGTAGGGAGTTGTTTACAGAATAGGGGTTATTATTTTGGGAAGTGATAAAAGCCAGGACTGGGGGCTCCCTATCGAGTTTTAAATACTTGCAACTTTCCTTCTGATTTGCAAGTGCCAACTTGTAGATGAGGGGCACCTGGGAGCATGAGTCTTTACTGCAAGACGTGAGGAATATGAACAATGAGATCGTCCTCAGGTGCTGGAAGCACCATGATGTTGAGGATAGAAATATGGTGGCACTACAGCTGGCATGGGAGGAGATGATTCCGGGGCCTGAGTTACAACTTATGTGCCATACATCTTTGAAGTTGTTGCACTCTATAGTCAAACCAGCTAATTCGAAGCAAAACAAGTATTACACCCTCAACAGAATATGCTAGACTCCTCAAAAGGTTGCAAGATTTGTTCAAAATCCGACTCTTCGATGTCGACGATGTGGCCATCTTGAAGCCAACGATGAACAATGTTTTTTACCTGCCCCACAATCAACAGGTTTTGGAAGAAGGTGGGTAATGTTTTAGAAGAGATATTGGGTGTCAGAATTAATCTGAGTTCCACGTTGGTTTTGATGGGGGGTTATATGGCATCATGCAGCCTGTTGAGTAGATAAAAGAGGGCTTGTTGTTTTATCTTATACTTCTTGCTAGAAGGAAGATCTGTAAAATGCTGGACCTATCCAGCACCACCCTCTCCAATTGACTGGTTAAAAGTGGTGCACTGGACCTGTTAGCTAGATATTGAGAGCAATCCCACTGGGATGACGAGGATGTGGACAGATTTCTCCAGGTGGAGAGGTATGTTGGTACTGGTAAATCGAGTCGTCCCTTGCGGAAGACCAGGACAGCTACTTGGGAGGGAGTTGTTTACAGGATAGGGGTTATTACTTTGGGAAGTGATAAAAGCCAGGATGGGGGGCTCCCTATCGAGATTTAAATACTTGCAACTTTCCATCTGATTTGCAAGTGCCGACTTGTAGATGAGGGGCACCTGGGAGGATGAGTCTTTACTGCAAGACGGGAGGACTATTAACAATGAGATTGTCATCTGGTGCTGGAAGCACCATGATGTGGAGGATAGAAACATGGTGGCAATACAGCTGGCATGGGAGGAGATGATTCCGGGGCCCGAGTTACAACTTATGTGCCATACATCTTTGAAGTTGTTGTACTCTATAGTTAAACCGGCTACTTTTAAGCAAAACGAGTATTACACCCTCAACAGTATATAGTAGACTCCTCAAAAAGTTGCAAGATTTGTTAAAAATCTGACTCCTCGATGTCGACGATGTGGCCATCTTGAAGCCAACGATGAACAAATGTTTTTTACCTGCCACACAATCAACAGGTATTGGGAGAGGGTGGGTAATGTCTTAGAAGAGATCTTGGGTGTCAGAATTAATCTGAGTTCCACGTTGGTTTTGATGGGGGGTTACATGGCATCTTGCAGCCTGTTGAGTAGATAACAGAGGGCTTGTTGTTTTATCTTAAACTTCTTGCTAGAAGGGAGATCTGTAAAATGCTGGACCTATCCAGCACCACCCTCTCCAATGGACTGATTAAAAGTGGTGCACTGGACCTGTTAGCTAGATATTGAGAGCAATCCCACCGGGATGACGAGGATGTGAACTGATTTCTCCAGGTGGAGAGGTATGTTGGTACTCGTAAATCGTCCCATGATTACACCTATGCACTGTTATAGAGATGGGCATTCGGCCCAGGTTGGTGTCGTGGGGCTAACGCAAATGCAGCAGGCTGGGGCCTAATTCTATTGTATGACAACCTAAGCTCCTGATCAAGGCTAAAGCAACCAAGGTGGGATCAACCAGGAAGCAGCTCAGCATAGAACCGATCTGCCACCATGAAGCCAGCATTTATACAGAGCAAAGAAAGGAAAACACTTAAGCGTACCATGCCTATACCTGTGTCCTATTACCAGAGCTACTGGTTCTCCACCTCAAGACAGTTAGAATAAGACTCACTACTGTGAAAGGAGGCTTATATGGGAAAAGTGTGGAGCCAGAAAAGTAGTGATAGTAAAAGGACTAACAAATACATTTCGAATATTACTCCCCTCCCCTCCCATATGACTTAAATGAAACTCAAAGAAATCTCCCATTCACCACTGCTATGGGACTCGAGCCTTCTGGCCATTATATCATGGCAAATCCGAAAGAAGCCAGTAGGCTGTGCTCCGGAAGCAGGCAATGTGCAATCAATCTTTCCCTATACTATAACAATGTTCTTGCCACCAATGTCAGTTCTCTACAGTCCGACGATATGACAGTAGTCATACTCCTAAAAAATGGAGGCACACTTGAGGTGCCTTCCTGACCACAGAGCCCCTCTCTGGGTCTCATTCTAAATCATAGAAAGACCTCAGTACACGTGCATGAACATCATGTGTGTTGAATTTAGGGTAAAAACCCCATGAGATCACTGTAGGTATCTCAAGGAAGAGACACTTTCTCTCCAGAGCTATGTAGTGGACATTTATGTCTCTGCCCCAGTGCTCTTGTTTTGGCTTAAGAGTAAGATTCTGTGAAGAACGTTAGCTTCTCATAGATGGTGTGATTGTAATGCTTTAGTTCCGGGTCTACTTGACCTCTAATTGAAAACAAATAAACTGTGATATCCATTGTGTACTTAAGAGTAAACAACCTGCCCAAACTACTCTTCTGGCATCCCTCTGCAACAACATGTCTATGGACTATTCTGCTGTGCCTCCTTTTGAAAGACTTGCCATCACAAAACCTAGGAGCCCTAGGCCCAAAACTTCTAGATGGATTTTCCTGCATATGATTTTTAATTAACCCCATGTGGATTATACATGGAGAAAATCTGATATAGGCTGGGGAGACCTGTTAATATTTTATTGAAATGTCTGTGAAAAGAAATAATATATTCTTAAAGACTGTTTTTCTTATAGTTTGGTATCTGTAAAAAAAAGCACATCTGATAAAAGTTAGTGCAAAAAATATACAATCAATCATTAGGGCATACATTTTCTTTTTACATTGTTCGGTGTGTGTGAAAAGAAAAGCCGCCCCCCCCACAAGCTGGTAGGTCTCCTTGCATGACGCCTGGGTCCTCGGAGCATTGAGAAAATAAAATATCCCACTTCCCTGTAAGAGCTGGCCCTCTAACATAGGGCATTGACAAAGGAAAATGTGGCTGGTGGGACAAATCTCCTAGGGCCCCTTGTGGGTCTCGGTTTATGTTATGTTATAAAGAACTTGTAGCGCACACAAATACTCTGGAGTGTCCAGGCGTGGAAGTGAGCTGGGGTGAAGCGAGCTGGAACCATTAGCCAGACTGACTGAACAAATACGTCTTTAGATGTTTTTTTAAAAAGACAAAAATCTTGCATGAGCTGCAGATCAGAGGGGAGCGCATTCCAGGCCGCTGCAGTTTTGACAGAGAGTGACTGGCCCCCAAACGTTATCTGCGGAAACGTGGAGTAACCATCCGCCGTAGGGAAGCAGACCGCAGAGATCGATTGGGCACATAAAGAGTAAAGCGCCTCCTAAGGTACACAGGACCCTGGCCATGAAGGGCTCTGTGCGAAAGGATAAGGGCTTTAAACTGTACCCGTTGTGCCACCGGCAGCCAGTGCAAATCCCGCAAATGCTGCCGCACACTAGACCTCTTGGAGATGTTAAAAAGGAGTCTAGCTGAGACATTTTGTATGATTTGCAGTTTTTTCAGCAAATTCCCCGGAATGTCAATGAACAGAGCATTGGCATAATCGAGGTGGGAGAGAATCAAGGCATGGGATATCGTCTCTTTGGCCTCTCTGGGGAGCAAAAGAAAGAAACTTTTCGGGCCAAGAGGGTGCCAAAGCAAACACCAGTAAGTTTCTTGACATGATCAGCAAACCGAAGGTCCTCACTAAACCACACCTCTAGGTTTTTTGCCGGGCCTCCCTCAGAGTTAGGGCAAGGAAAATCCGGAGGCCACAGGGATTGTCGATTGGCCGGTGGAAACAGGCCATACAAGAGGACCTCCGTCTTGTCCTCATTGCACTTCAAGTGGGCTTGTGCAAGCCTGCGGAATACGGACGCTAGGCATGACTGGGCGATGTTGGTGTCCAGATCCAAAACCCTCCAGATGAACAGCAGCTGGGTGTCGTCCGAATATGCTATGATTTTAGCCCCTAACTCCTCTGCCAGATAAACCAAAGGGGTCAAATAAATGTTAAAAAGCAGAGGGCTCAGAGTTGAGCCCTGAGGGACCCCTGTGCAGAGTTTCGTGACCGAAAATGAAAAAGGAGCCATGCAAACCTGCTGTGTACGACCATTCAAAAAAGAGTTGACCACTCCCATGCAAGGCCGCCAACCTCAATGGCCGATAGCCGGGCCAAAAGCAAGTGATGAGGCACCGTATCGAAGGCGGCAGAGAGGTCAGGTAAAATCAAGGCCGCACTGCCGCCCCAGTCCAGGCATTCCCTGATAGCCTCCGACATCTCCACCAAAGCGGTCTCTGTGCTGTAGGTTGCTCTAAACCCTGACTTAGCCGGGAGTAGAGCACCCGAGGACTCAACAAAGGCCTCGAGCTGACGGAAAACCACTTTCTCACAAACCTTGGCCAAAGCTGGAAGAAGAGAAATAGGCCGATAATTAGCTCGAACCAAAAGGTCCAGAGAGGGTTTCTTGAGAAGGGGTAGCAATTTAGCCTGTTTCCATCGCACGGGAACCGTGGCAGTCCGCAAGGAGAGATTGACGATCGCCACTGCTTCAGGACAAACCACCTCGGCCACCCTGACTAACACTCAGGCCTGGCAGGGATCACTGGGAGAGCCTGACTGGAGCAATCTCAAAATGGGCAAGATATCGGGTTCCACGGCCGGCGAAAATAGTGTAAGTCGAGGGGCCGATAAGCTGGGAATAGGAGAAGATACCACAAGGGAAATCCCTAGTTCACAGGCATGTAAATCCAAGCTGTCCTGAATCCTCTTATCGACAAGAAAGGAGGACAGCTCCTCACACCATTGTTGGGAGGCAGGGAGAGACCTTTGCTCCACACAAGGCGATAAAAAGCTCTCCACAATAGCAAAGATCTCCTTGCTGTTATTGCTAACCAGCGCAATCCTCCCAGCATAGTAGTCACTTTTGGCTTTCCTAATAGCCAGTTAGTACTCCCTCTGAGCTGTGCGGAGGGTTGACTTGGCGGCGGGACAGTAATTCAGTCGCCAGCAACGCTTCAGTTTTTTACAGCCCAGTTTCGGAGCCTTGAGAGCATTCAAAAACCAAGTCTTCAAGGGTGAGGAACGCTGTTGACTTGGAGGTCAACTTAGATGAGAAGATTTATCTGAAATTCCAAATCAGCAAAGTTATTTCTATCTGCTTCTTTCATTTAAGAATGTACAGTATTCCATTTCTTCCTTCAGCAGGTCTATAAATTGCAGCACAGACCTTAATTCTATTTAAGTTTGATTATTGCAATAGCCTATATTTGGGAGCACCTAAGAAAGATGAGGAGATTTCAACTATTAAAAAATCTGGCAGATCGTCTGATTTTTAACCTGAACAGACAAACTCTTATCACACCTTATTGGCGGACATTACACTGGCTTCCAGTGGACAAACGAATCATTTTTAAGTCTCTATGCATGATCCACCAGGCAATGTATAGACTGCACCTAGTTACTTACAGAATACTATTTTATTGTATTGCCTATCACGGTCCTTTTGTTTGAACTCAACTTACCTATTCCACTATCCTGACAAACCTGCTGCAGTGGTCGAGTCTAGGTTAGCTGGCGGCAAAACTTTGAAACACTCTGACCCGCTTCCTGAAAGAGAATTCCTATCCTCTTCCCTTCAGGAAATGTAAATAACTCGTTGTCTTTGTAGAGCTATAGAATTAAAGTACACTTTACTGATCTTTAGAATTAAGCCCCTGCGGCGGGGCGCCCTCTGGGGTGACATACCCACGCTGTAAAAAGCAGTGGAAGTGGCAAAGAGCTCCAGGAGAGTGAGGGGTCCACTGCACTCGAGGTATGGCTGTCTCTTGCTACCAAACAGGAGGGAGCGTGGCCTTTTTTTCTTGCTTGCATTAGTTCCCATTGGAACCTTGCTACACAGCAATGGAAGCAATCTAAGTTTGATGTATGCACAACCTTGCTCTCAATCTTCTTCGTTCAGATCTTTCTCATAACACAGTTATTTACTTACACCCTTGCCTAGGCTTCCAGCCTCTTAAAGCAAAGCACCTTCCCAGGAAAATGAAATGATAAACACATTAAATTCAGGCCCCGCTTGAGCCATTTGTCATACTTCTTTTCAGAAACGCTTCTGCGTTATTGATGGAAAGCTGTTTAAATTCAGGCCCAGTAGCGCGCTGCTTGTGTTCAGTGGTTTGTATGCTGAAAGAGTGTGGTACTTATTTCAACTAAATTGCTACACAGAGGTGATTGCTATGAATTCCAGATTGTTTCATCGTTTTTCACCAGAGGCAGCGTGGGCTTCCTTCCCCACTCCCTCCCCCACTTGTATTCGTCAGCGTAGAGCTCCACAACGCGATTCTTATCATGGATGTTGATACTGAGATAAACACGTACACATAAAGGATCTAAAAGGTTTACTTCTGGGTGGGGTGGGGTGGGGAGGGTGGTGGTGATAAAAAGATGCACTACTACAGTATTGCATGTTGCGAACTACAGTGAGATGCATTTGATAAAGAACCTTTCTTGTAACACTAGTTTGTGACTGTTGGTAATATTATGAGTTTTAGCATCTTGGAAGAAATAGATTATTTTCTTGCTAAGAACGGCTACCAGTAAACACATGGCGATATTTTGTGTGCCAGTTTAGCAAGACGTATTCAATTGCTATGAGGCTCATTACCAGGATCCACGAACATGGTAATTGGACCGGTAATTCTAGCCCTCCATGATTACTTTTACTGGCTGGGTCAGAAACTCCAAGTGACCGAAAAAACGTGCCATTTTGAGTTGACCACTGAGGGTAAGCTAAGAAACTGGGGAAACACTGAGGGATTTAGATTTACCACATCTGATTCCCTGGCTATTCCTCAAACTTGGTCACATTACCACCTGGAAATTTTAACTGTTTTGAGCAGCTATAGTTCTGTACAGGCCTGCATGATGACTGTCTTACTTGTAGTCCAGATGAGCCAAGTGACTATTGGTGAGGGCCTATGATGGTTCTAGTAGCATCTCTAGGGGCTGATAGGCCCAGTACACCAACTGTAATTGTCCTGTTCGGCACTGGTGACAGCCGTAATCAGCAAAAATAGACACTGCCCTCTCAGCCTGTTCCCGTTTACATTTCACGTTTTACATGCTCTTTCCTTTTTCCCTGTATTTTTACCCCAGGACGGTGTGTTTCTGTATGTTTGTATGGGAGATATTACTCATATGTAGTGCGTAGTGTGAAAAAACGTGCTCCTATGTAGCTATATGAGGTTCAGATTGTGGGTGGGAAACGCTTGAGAGCTGTGGGGTGCAGGCTGAAAGAAGTGCACAATTTTCACAGTGCCTGTCTGTGGATCATGAAGAGGTTGTTCATTTAGTCCTTGGCCTCTTGAAAGCAAACAGAGCAATGATAATTGTGATTATATGTGACACTGTGTAAAGGAGGTACATCGCTGTCAAACTATTGACAGGGCAAAAGTTCGAAAAAATTCAGAGTGCACAGGTGAGTGGGTGCATTGTATATTTGTGGAAGGACTGGTGAAGTGAAGGAGATGCAATTAAATAGAGGTTTTGTGGAGTGGCGTCGGTTGCGTTTTTCCTGTGCGCTGGGTGCGCGACACCCATGTGACCTTAAAAAAAAGGATTTGATTGGTTCATAACATTTCCCACTGTAACTATTGAAGGACCTCACCCATTTTCTTCATTCTTCTTGGAGCAGCTTAGGGGAAACATCTCTTCTCCTTCTAGAAGTTATAGGATTTTTTTGGGTGTTGATTTCAACTTGTACATTTGCATTGGCATCTCAGCAGGGAGAAGTTCATGTTTCTTCAGATGAAGAGGTGTTAGAGGAGGCTCCACCCAAGAAGAGACCGGAGTCAGTGGTGTGGAAGTTCTTCACATTTCCTGAAGGACAAAAAAAAGTGAATGCATCTTAGGCGACATGCAAGCTGTGTGACAAGGTGCTCTCAAGAAAGAGTGAAAAGAAATACTCTTGCGGTACAGCTAGTATCTGCAAGCACCTTCATACAATTCATCCCCGGAATCTTGCACAGGAAGAAATGCGACGTGCAGCAGAGAATCCACCACCAGGTGTTGCAAGCACCTCAGGAGTATCGTCATCTGTGACGCCTCTGAATATTAGACCTGAATTCACTTTTTTAGAGCAGCACTGCATTTAATGCAAAAATGACATCTGTTATGAAGAAAAGTTGTCAATGTAGTGTGTGCTGCACAGAGAATTCACAAATGTTAATTTTTTTTTCTTGTTGGAATGATAATCAATTCCAAAAGTTCATAGTTTATTTGGTTGCTTTTTTTGTTCAGTTTTTTAAAAAACACCCCAAAAAATTTAAAATTGTTCTAAAAACACAAAAAAATATAAAAGAAAAAAGAAGAAGAAACAAGTTCTTATCAGAACTAACTTATCTGGTTAAAAAAAGAACTATAATTACATGGTCATGTCTGAAAGTTTGGTTGAAGATATGTATAGAGCATGATTGACTGAAAGAATACATTAATAGGGTATGGTGAATTTATGGGTGCAGATCTATGAGGAAGTGCTGCAGAATGACACTGCAAGCCCTGTAGCTGCACTGCACTGCAGCACTTCCGAAGCACAAGGATATGACATATTATATGAATATGTCGCAACTCTGAGTTTCCCTCTGCCCTGGCGCACAAACTGCAGCCATGTGCTGATGCAGGCACCTTTGCACCATGGTGCAAGGATGTCTGTGTTGTGGGGAGATTGTTTTTGTGCAGGAAGGGACACCTTCCTGCACAAAAACAATAACTAAAGGCATTTTCCTCTTTCAATGTGTGCTGTGGAATACAGCACGCATTGAAAGAGGAAAAAACGAAGAGAAATGAAAAAAAAATTTCTCATTGTACCTCGCTACACCACGTCTAAGGTGGCGCAGCATTCACATGTATCTCCAGATTTATGATTTCTCGTAAATCTTGAGATGTGTCGTGCTCCATGGGTGTTGTGTGGGAACATACACAGCAACACCCATGGAATGCCCCTTCAACGCAAAATGCTGCTCTTAAATAGGCTGTATTTTCAAGGAGAAGAAAAGCCACCCAGGGTGGCTTTTCCTCTCCTTGTAAATATGGAGGACTCCCAGGCGCCATCATTACGTCACAAAAAGTGACCTACTGGAGGAGCAGGGGGTTGTAAATCTGACCCATAAGTACTTACGTATTGGCAGAGTGATACAATAAGAACATAGTGCTGGATGGATGATTGACGAAGTGCATGAGACTGGTAGGAGGTATCCTAGGCTGCATGGGTACTACTTCAGTATTTAGTGGAGTGTACCAATAGTATGTATGTGCTTAGAGGTTTGTAGGGATTGCGCAGAGAATATCGTACATGTACTTGTGTTAGTGCCTAGGTCATTCTATAAGAACATCACTAGAATGAATGATAAGAACTTTATTGTTGGTAAATTAAAAACCCTTACAATATAAAAGCACTAGCGTCAATTTCTAAAAAAAGGTACATTGGTTAAAATTATCGGAATGATGATTAACTTTTTGGTTAAAACTCTACTTGGCTTCATAACTGCTGTTATAAGACTTGAAGACCAGGTTCGAATCAACAGTTTGTTGATGATCAACAAGCCGTTGATATGTCCAATGATGGGATATCACGCAGCTATAATGGGACAGGGTTGGCGGCTCTGATAGCTTCCAACTGGTTTATTACCTCAATAACAAGTTTTGTTAACCCGATATTCAGCTTCATGTTGTCCGGATCGAAGGCTGCTATTATGGCTTGGCGGCAGGATCGGAATCCAAGTCTTATTCATTCTTCTCGCAGTAATGGACGTCTAAAAATAGGCATTGCTGGGCATAGGCAAACTATGTGTTCCATTCCTTCGGTGTGGTAGCCGCACAACCTAGATTGAATGTGACTGTCTTTCCGGTGCCATTCAGGAAGATTTTTCAAAAAAGGCCATTCACCCAACCTCAGCACCAGGAACTTTCATTTCAAATAAAGTGTTTAGGTGCTTGATAAATGAAGGAATTCAACTCCTGGATTAAAGTTAGTGATTACTGCCCAGGCGTGTTTCCTTTTTGACAGTATTGCCCTCTCTGAATGAAAGGACCACAACCTGGCACTCTTCTTGATAACTAGCTTTAATGCCGACTGGGGGGGATTTGTTCCCCAAAATTCCTTGATAACAAGTAATTGTAGACTGTGATCCAGGTGGAGACGATATTTGTGACTGGCGTGACTTTTCTGAATTTCTTGCCAAAGTTTGGCCTCCAGTGAATCTTCCCGGGCTTGACGCAATCTGTACCAAAACTTTATAAATGCCCCAGCCTCTACGCCGTGGTGGTTAAGTAAGCCAAATTTGAGGCGGACTTGTGCCGGTGATGCTGAATTTGGCAGATGGAATGCACGTTTAAAGATTTTGATTGTCAATTTGTTTTGAAGAATGTTTGTGGTTTCCTTCATAATTTCTTGGCCATACGTCAGCAAGTTAAATATTTTTGCCTTCATCACTTTTAACAATGGGATTAAGCTGGGACCAAGTAGTTTTTTTTGACAGTTTTGTTGCTGCAGCCTCTAAAGCCCGTGCTTTGGTCCTCAGTGCTTCTTTCTGCTTGGCAAATGAGCTTCTGGAGTCTAAAAATATTCCCAAATATTTATAATGAGGTGTTGAGTCGATTTTTATGTTATAAAAATGCCACCCTCCACACGTCTTCCTAGGTTTCCCAAAGGTGATTGTTTTTGTTTTTGATAAGTTCAGCTCTAAGAGCTTATTTTTAGTATAGGGGAGCAGTTCATCAAGTAGCCTCTGTAAGCCCACCTTCGTGTGACTGAGCAACACCAGATCGTCGGCGTATAGGAGGTTGCTGATACGCACTCCGTCTAATTGGGGGGAATTACAATTGACGCTATCAAGGATTGGCGAAAGGTCCGATATAAACAAGTTAAAGAGGAGAGGGGCCAGCACACAACCTTGTTTTACTCCACTGTGGGTCTCGGTCTTCCTAGAAACATGGGAACCTTCACCCAGCTTGATTCTTATCCATGTTTTGGAGTGGAGTTGAACTATTGCTAGTAACAAGGATTGAGGCACTCCCCAGCCCTTTAGTTTTTGCCACAATAGGTCTCGGGGCACACGGATGAAGGGCGCTTTGAAATCCACAAAGCAACAGAGCAATTGAGTTTGTTGGACAGTTGCTTTCTCTATTAAAATGGATAATGTTAGTAGATTGGTTGTTGTACCAGATTTGGTCACAAAACCTGTTTGATTGGATGGGAGGCGCTTTGTTTTGTTAGTCCAGGCCAGGAGATCTTCCAATAGAGTGCTGGCATAGTATTTGGACTCTACGTCGAGGAGGGCTATCATTCGATAGTTGCTGGGGTTATTTCTCTTCCCACTTTTATAAATGGGATGGATGATAGCACCTCTCCAGGACTCAGGAACTTTGTTGTTTAATTGACATTCGCAAAACAGGGGGGTCAAGTGGTTTGACCAAAATTCTACTTCTGTTTTAAACATTGCCTGATTGAGACTGTTTGGCCCGGTTGCACCGTCAGCCCTGGTTTTCTTTATGGAGCATAGGATACTGTGTTTTGATCCTTCAGGTGTCACTATTGTCTTATCAGTAAGTGAGTCGATGTTGTTCCTGCTTGTGTGTACGGGCTCTTCAAGTGTGCTAATGGATAAAAGGCAGGGACGCGACCTTGTGGGATTCGTGGCATCCGGTAAAAGTATTGTTACGTTATTTATGCTTGATGGGATTGGACAATTATCTTTGAGAGGGGCGATCTTAAAATGGGAGGATAAGAAGTGGATCCATTCATCAGCACTGATGTTTGCACTGACATGGCCATTTCCGCCTCACTGGCCCCGGTTTACCAGGGACCAGAATTGCTTTGAATTTGATTTCTTACTTTCATGGAACAGCTTCAGCCAAAAGTGATCAGAGGCCTCTCGTTTCTCCCTACGTACAGCTGACTTGAAGGCTGCTTGAGCTTGCTTATAATTGAGAAATTTAATTTTATTTTCTGGGCTCTTCCTTGATTGCCGAAGGGCTTGATTTCTGTGAAGCTTTCGTTTTTTGTTGCAGTAATTGAAATGATGACAGCGTTGCAAACAGAGTGCACAGTTAATTTATAAGTGCTTAGGTATTGACGGAGTAATAGGATAAGTAGATAGTGGTAGATAAATGGCTAAAGAAGTGCATGGGACAGACTTGACGTTTCCTAGACTGCATGGGTACTAACTGGGTATTTAGAAGAATGTATCAATAGTATGTAGCTAGTTAGAGGTCTGCATGGATGGTGCCCAAATATTGTAGCTGTAGTTGTGTTACTAGCTAGGCCATTCCATAAGTTCATGACTAGTAACTAGAATAATTACAGTACTGCAAACAGAGTGTATAGTGAATTTATAAGTGCTTAGGTATTGGAGGAGTGATAGGATAAGTAGATAGTCCTGGATAGGTGATTGGAAAGTGCTTGAGATTGACAGGTAGATTTCTAGTGTACATAGGTACTACTTGGGTATTTAGTGTAGTGTAGCAATAGCATATTTGTTGTTAGACGTCTACATACATTCTGCACTGAATATTGTAGGTATATTTGTCTTAGTAGATAGGCCGTTCCAAAAGTACATGACTGATAAGTGGAATGATTACAATGGTACAAACAGGGTGTCTGGTGAATATATAAGTGGATAGATATTGTCAAAGTGATTATATAATTACATAGTGCTGGATGGGTGATTACATGGGACTGGCAAGAAAATTCCTAGGCAGCATGGGTAGTACCTTAGTATTTACTAGACCGTACAAATAGTATGTATGTGGTTAGAGGTCTGCATGCATAGTGTGTAGGATGTTGTATGTATACTTCTCTTTGTACCTAGGATATTCCATAAGTACATCTCTAGTAACTGGAAAGATTACAGTGCTGCAAACAGACTGCAGGGTGATTTCATAAGTGCTTAGTTATTGGTTGAGTAATAAGATAAGTAGATAGTGCTGGATGGGTGATTGGAAAAGTATATGGAACAGACAGGAGGATTACTAGACTGCTTGGGTAGTAACTTACTAAGTAGCTGGTTGGAGTTTTATATAGATACTTCACAGCTGAATGTAGTAGAATATGGATAGTGTTTGGATTACTTAGTCTTACCTTTACAGTAGTGGATATCAAAATATTTTAAACATTTTTTGCAGTTGTATTTTATAATTCAAATTTTTACAAATTTCGAACTTTAGAATTATGATCTGTAAAAGAGAAGAAAAAATACAGTTATAATGTATAATATTATAAATAGTGATTTCAATGTTACTCATCACATAACTGGGGTGGAAACAATCAATAAGATTGTTTAAAAAAGGGAGGCGCTAGAGGGCGCACATGCAGAATGGCCGCGCGTGAGTGAGGCTCCTGCAAGCTTGGAACATTAATCCTTCAATTATCCTACAAAACTGACACCAATCCCGATGTAAACGCTCAAGGGGGTCGGAATTGCGGAGCCCCGGACTCGGTGAAAGTTTGGCTGCATTCTGATGTGCCAGGCCGATTGAAGAAACGATGGAGTGATTGACCGGGGGCTGCACTGGAGACTAGGACGCTGGAGGTCCGGACACTGAAAACTACTTTACCCCGCGGCTCCCCACTGGACATGCAAGCCTCATGGACGAGGACACCACAAGCGGGCCTACTCTGATGGCCAATCTCCACATACTCCCGAATGTGATACCAAGACGAGGAGAAGGGTCACTAACTGCCCTATACGACTGATAAACGGTACCTGCATTGCTGGAAACAGTGGATTAACACAGCAAGCCCGGAGGCCGAGGCGCGATTGGAGGCCACAGCGAGCTCCGTCGAGACACCGCCGGAGGCAGTGATAGCCGCTGCCACACCGGAGGGTGTAGAGACGCCAGAGGCCATGCGACAGGGCGGCGGAGAATAACGGGATGGGGGTTTCGCCAGTTACCTCCCCCCACCTGGCCACACGAGAGGAGGGTCGCAGAGGTGGCTGTGTTGTGTGCGCCGCGGCCCCTTGAAGGGCCCGCCCATCTCCTCCGCCATTACTGCCAGTACAGCGGGAATCACCCAGATCGGACTACAGGAGCAAAGGGTGCCGCAGCACTCGGTGGTGACTAACCCTTGCAGCTTACAGACGAACACCCGATCGTCCGTGCCCCTCACAACAAGGCGGACTGGGGAACGGAATATCAAGACACGGCTCATCATATTGACTGAAGGCTGCGGATGTAGCTGCCTCGCCGAGCTTGTGAGTACCTGCAACAAGGGAGCTCGGGGATCCGCTGTCTCCACCTCCCTCCCCAAAGGATAGATACCTGTTTTCTTGGGGCGAGGCCCACCCGGTACACTCGACCGCACTCAGTTGCCTCCCTCTTCCCCTGGGACTTGGCAAGAACAACCGCAGTTGTGGAGAGGGGCTGTAGAGCGAGGCTGGGCCTGATACTCTAAATACTGCAGGGGGGCAGATCGACAGCGAATTTGAGGGGGGACGGTGGAGCCAGACCTAGACGCCCCAGCCTGACCCCCCCCCCGGGATATCACACATTTCAACCGCGTTGAGGTAAAAAACTACTTGAATGACTGTACACTCTGAAGGGGTGCCGACTAATGAAGTGCTGCGCCCTTACGCTCAATAATCCATGAGCGCCTTCCGGACATAGAACATCGGATTACGCACCCATCATCACTAATTGAGAAACTGCATAGCGAATGAGCAACAGATGACGACACCTCGCCACTAATATCTCTTCTGCCTGCATGCCACGCTCCCTCCTCGGACAGGCTGCAGCGGCCACCGGTAGGGCACTGGCTACACTCATCTCCCTGCCTCTATGTTAACTGCCGAAAAACCACCACTTGGTCAGGGCTCCCAACGGCACAGCTTGCCACAATCTTATAGTAAACAAAACAAAATGCATGGCCATGGTTGGATGGGAAACATGGCGGCCGCTTGCTAACGCTGCGCGCACGTCCCGATGAAGGCTCCTACCTTGATACCCCTGATGCGTCCGTAGAAGCCTCTACACGGTCGCTCACATTGATTCCTAAGGTGGCATTACCTTTCTGAACCTTGTTCCCCCGGGCACGCTTGCGGATTATTCGGCGCTTGCCGCCACCGCTTCCACCCGCGGATGCCGGCAGAGCCCTGATTTCGATCCCGGACACACCTACGGAGTACTTGGCGCTTGGAGCTTGCCGCTCGGCGCCGCCTCTTTCATCCGCGGCTGCTGTCGGGGCTGCGGTGGGCTCGGTGGATTCTCTCAGTCCTGAGTGCCGGCATGCTTGCTGGTAGCTCGGTAGCTTGTTTGCTTGGTTCTTGGCGTCTGGCTCTGTGATTTTCCCTCTCGTGCTGCCATTTGCCGGGCATTGCTGGAGCTGCGGGGGGGCTGCCGAGTTCAGCGGAGTTCAGTGGATCTTCCCGGCTGCCGAGTTCGGAGCGGCTGATGTGTTGGGGGCAGTTCTCTTTTCCTGCTCCCTCTCACTGGTGCGAGGCAGCCGTGGAGCTGCGGAGGAGTAGGAGGGCGGCCGTTTACAATCACATCACGAGAGGAGCTGCCTCTGTCACAACAACAAGGTGCGGTAAGCGGGGCTTTCGGGCGGAACGTGCTGGAATAGAGGAGCAGACGGGGGTCAGCAACCCACTCTTTTGGGCCAGAAGCGCTAACACTGAAAGTGTCTTAAAAGTCAATGTCAATTCTAAGTCCGCAGGAACTGATTTAACTGAAAGTTGGGCCCCAAACACTGTGATACAAACTCAAACTGTAAGTCAGGGGGACCCCCCGAGAAGAGGCTTTTTTTCTGACCCCGATATAACCATTGTCAAGAGCAAACTGCAAGCCCTCTCCAGTGCTGTCTCCAGTCAGAACAACAGAAAAATACAGCTCAGCCAGAAGAAGGTAGTGGTTAAGAAGAAAGGCCCTGTCATCGACAACCTGGGGAAGCGGAAGGCAAAGGGAAAGGGGAAAGGTAGGCAGAAGGACATTGACCTAGGAAACGTTGATAATAGTCATAATCTCACTTTGGACTCAGAGAAGGTGCTTGAAGGAAGCTCTAAAAAAGAACTTGGATCTGAGATAGAATCAGAATCAGAAACAGTGTCAGAATCAGATCCACTCCAACTACTAGGCAACAAAATCCCAGGCAAGAAGATACTTCCGTTTCATATACTAATAAAGCAACAACGGGGCGATCAAAGGGCCAGAAGGACCTAGCCCAGGGAGAAGCCAGTTCTAGAAAAATCAAGCTTACAAGAGTCACACCTTCTCTGAAATCCTATTTTAAGGCCCTACCCCAGATCTTAAACCTAAATCAGGAACAACAGCTCCTGACTACTGCACCAGCCATGTCTACCACTACAAAAAACCCTGCCTCACCAGTCATACCTAGTGCAGAGCTCCCAGTAGAGATCATGGAACAGCCAAAAATTTCAGGCCTGGATAACGATGCCAGAAAGCTGAATAGCGCCAAAATGCCTGGAACAGAGCCCTCGGTCATAAACTCAGCAGGTATAGAAAACACGGGTATACAAAGCGTCCCCGACCAAAACCCAGGTGGTCAGAGAGAAGATAGCGAAGACACTATACTTCTCAACATGAGCAAGGAGATTAAATCTGGCTTCGAAGAGTCAAAAGCATGCTTTGCGGAATCAAGGCAAAACCAATCTGAGATCCGGGCCATGTGTGAGAATCTGGAAACCAAAGTAGATGGACTTTTCGAAAGGACAGGGTGCTTAGAGACAACGGTGGGAGAGCTTAAAGCAAAGCTAGATCAAGCCGTAACGAAAATTGCGAATATGAGAAGAGAGGGAGAAGCAGTAAAAGAAAAAGTTGAGTCCTTAGAGAACTACTCAAGAAGGAACAACCTCAGGATTTTAAAAATCCCGGAAGAAAAGAGGGAAGCAAACTTAAAAAATACGTGGTAACCCTGCTTAAGAATACTCTTCCCCTAGAGATGTCAGAATCAGACCTGGAATCTGACATACAAAGAATACACCGAGACCCCTTTCGTTTAAATTCAGGTAGGACCAAACCCCGGAAGATCTTAGTAAATTTCTTAACCTATACAACGAAGGAAATGATTCTGACTCTAGCACTTAAAGCTAAAACACTGAAGGCCTCAGATTTTTCCTTTGATATAAGATCAGACCTATCTAAAACTACTTTAGATAGGCAATGGGAGCTTGGTCAGCGTATGGAAAAGTTTAGAGTCTTGGGTGCAACAGTACAGATGCGATTTCCGGCCTTCTTGAGGATTATGTTTAACAACAAAATGTATAATATTAAGACTCTTCTCGAGGCCGATGAATTATTAGTCTCCATCAGTGAATTTTCCCGCACTCCTAGATGATAAAGAGATTCAGGAAGGATAATCGACAATCGACAATTAAATAAATAACAAGTGTGTCCCCCGCCTCAAAAAAGAGAAGGGAGAGAAAAGAGAAAAGGAAAAATAAGGGAAAAAATAATAAATATGTGTGTATATATATATATATATATATATATATATATATATATATATATATATATTACCTACTGGCAGTCGCCAGTAGGTAGTTATAGTTAGGACCTAGTTTCCATAGGAAATCCTCAACATTCTATTTGACTTAACTTTGGCTCTGGTGGATGAATCTTTGCGAATTTCTCAAAGAAGATGGCTCGGTCCGCTGCGCTCCTTCCCGGAAAGTTTGGGGGGGATTGGTGAAGCGGGGGCTGAGATAAAAGGGGGGTCCCAAAACGTGTTTTCTCCATGTTATTTTCCATAGTACGTTTAGACACGGCTACAGGTGGAACGGCTGAATGGGTTTATAAGAAATTTGGCAAATCTGTAGAGTCCGGCTCGCAGATTACGCTTTTTTTGGAATGGTGTAAATCCGTTCAGTAGTTGCTGAGAAAATTAAAGTTAAAGTCAATTATATATCTGTAAGCGCGCACGGGTGCGCGCACTCCAGCGGCTGCGCACGAGCTGAATTTTTTTTTGCTGCGTGACGTGTGTTAACGTTCGATTTGAACGAAATCAGGAAGTGTTGACCGCCATTTGTCACTGCGAGTAAATATATTGTTCATTTGAAAGCGTTGGAACATGGAAAGGGGAGAAGGTAGAGATTGTTTTGCTGCGTAGGTTTTCTCAGGGTGTGCAGTAAGGTCCTTAAAGGCGAAAATATATATATTTTTTTTTTTGAAAAAAGTTGCGGGGTGCGCGCACTCGGGCGCGCACACTTATTTAGAAGAGTGTGAATATGGAGATAAATCAGAAGTTTGAGTGCTTTGATATAAGGTGGCTCTGAAAAGAGCCCTTGTGTTAATTGAGTTTTTTCTGCATTTATAAGTAAGTAGCGATGCAGAGCCGGATGTTGCAGAGGAAGATTCTGTTTCTGTCTTCCTTCTTACTTAGTTATGGTTTTTTCACTCTCACTCCAGGCTTTTAGTCTGTGGATGGAAATCCATGAACCTAGACTCCCCTATGAAAATCATACTATTGATGCTTGACTGAGGCCAAGGAGATCAGAGTGCATGTGTGTGTAAGGTGATGTACCTTTGGGGAGATGATGTTACGTTTAAACGTGGCCTCTGAGTGCTTAGTTCGGTTCTGTTCTCTCACTGTTGTTGATTTAGAGCCCCAAATACAAAGGCTTGTTGTTGCTTGTGAATCCCCAAGTGTATATTTGCTCATACTGATCCATAACGCCCCGGCGTATCCATGTCGTAGGCTGCACGAGTGGGCGAAACTCAGCTGGCCGAGCAAGACTTGGGGAGGGGGCAGGAGTCAAGAGGAAACAAGGAGGGGTTTTCATCATTTGGGACAAAAAATATTTCTAAACCAATGAAAAGTTTTATTAACAAGTCACATGACCTGTTATGCTTACGTTACGCGCTCCGCGCCGCGCCCCGGATTGCTTCCGGGAAGCTGCGCTTCGCGCCTCGCGCACCGGAGCACTTCCGGGTGCGCTAACGCAGCGTGTCATATGACGCATTATGCAACAACGCGATACGTCGTTGGGGCTGCACCGGAACTGATTGAATTGGTAGTCTACAGTGTTTCTGGAAGTTTCAGACTGAAGCTGGCGTCAGCATGAGAGCACCCCGTGGCTACGTCGTGGCCATTCTGCGAGCAATCATGGCAGAAGCTCCCCACCGGAACTCTGCGGGAGTCGGGGGCCCCGGTGACTCTTGTAGAATCTTCAAGGCTGATGGGACGCTTTTGGGAATGGGGCCCATGCCGTAGCAGTCAAGCGTCCGAGTTCCAGGGTTGTCCAGAGCCATCCTTGCAGGCCAGGCCCAAGTCTGTGGAGCCGACCGCCATTTCCTGAGCTCCGTGGCAGCCGCCTGTCGCTGTACTGGAAGAGTGGGTGCAATTCAGCCGGATGGCGGGTGAGACGCTGTAATAGCAAGAGCAGGCGTAATTCAGCTGGCCGAGCGAGGCACTGTGCCGCAGGAGCGGGCTCAACTCAGCTTGTCGAGTGAAGCGCTGGGGTGTAGCTGAGAAACCTCCACCTGGGGAGGTGGGGGAGGCTTGTTTGCGCCGCCTCTCCCTTCCAGTGCACCCCACGCCGTCTCCTGGCGCAGGTATATGTGATGGTTGGACCAGGGCACCGCAGGACGTGTCTTCAGGTCAAACGGATTGTGGGACAAGGTCCAGAATGGAAGAGTCACCAAAAGGCTAAAAGTTCCGCCAGACCCCGGGAGCCGGCCGCCTATGCCGAGTGAAGTGCTGGGGTGCAGCTGAGAAACCTCCACCTGGGGAGGTGGGGGAGGCTCGTTCGCGCCGCCTCTCCCTTCCAGTGCACCCCACGCCGTCTCCTGGCGCAGGTATATGTGATGGTTGGACCAGGGCACCGCAGGACATGTCTTTAGGGGTGTAGCTGAGAAACCTCCACCTGGGGAGGTGGGGGAGGCTCGTTCGCGCCGCCTCTCCCTTCCAGTGCACCCCACGCCGTCTCCTGGCGCAGGTATATGTGATGGTTGGACCAGGGCACCGCAGGACGTGTCTTTAGGTCAAACCCTCAACTATGGCACCCAACATCCAGGACTTATGACATTTGTGGAAGGCAGTGACATCGAAGCATCGCAGGGACCAAGCATATGCAGAGTCCTTCCTACAGCCTCTGCGTTCCTTCTTACCTAGTTATGGTTTTTTCACTGCCACTCCAGGCTTTTAGTCTGTGGATGGCAAACTATGAACCTACACTCACATATGAAAATCTTACTATTGATGCTTGACTGAGGACAAGGAGATCAGTGAAGCGCTGGGGTGTAGCTGAGAAACCTCCACCTGGGGAGATGGGGGAGGCTCGTTCGTGCCGCCTCTCCCTTCCAGTGCACCCCACGCCGTCTGCTGGCGGAGATGTTGCAGCAGGCTGCCATGTAAATAGTTATTTAATTAAACGTTTTACCCTGTTACTTTGTTGGTGTGTTGTATATATTTATAATATTTGCATAGGGTTTCTCGTTATTTTGGGCGGGGTGGGCGGGGGAGGAATTTCACTGAAAAAACCATGCATTTGGATCGATGTTGCAGCAGGCTGCCATGTAAATAGTTATTTAATTAAACGTTTTACCCTGTTACTTTGTTGGTGTGTTGTATATATTTATAATATTTGCATAGGGTTTCTCGTTATTTTGGGCGGGGTGGGCGGCGGAGCAAATTCACTGAAAAAACCATAGGTTATAGACCATATATAGTTAAATATCTCAAGTCCATCTCTGCACTCGATGGAGATACAGGTCGTTGATCAAAAAATGTGCTGGCCACCTCTAATGGTAATAGCGTGGCCAGGGCTTTTGTCAATCCCTCTGCAAATTGCACGGGGTGCTCTTGTTTGACATGCCGCACCATGGTATGTATGGAAAAGGAATATTTTTTTGTTGGATTTCCTCTTGAGAGAAACGAGTCACATATAGTGCAGGTTACTTTTGGTGCATTTACTTTCTTTTGATCTTCAGGATAAGTGAAAAATTGCCAGATGAAAGATTCTTTTTTTCTTCTTAAAGGTAGTCGATCATTTTGTTCAGATTCGGAAGATGAATGAGATACGGTAGCCATTTCACCAAAGTCTTCCGAAAAATGTAGGACGTTGTTCTCTCTTGAGAGTAGAAAAGATAGTGAGAGAAGTGGGTGGAGTGCTGCGTGTAAATTCCAGAATAGAAACTAGTAAGAACCAATTGGAAGTGTTGTTTTCATGTTGCAGCCGGCTGCCATGTAAATAGTTATTTAATAAAACGTTTTACCCTGTTACTTTGCTGGTGTGTTGTATTTATTTATAATATTTGTATAGGGTTTGTCGTTATTTTGGGCGGGGTGGGCGGCGGAGCCGAGCTATCTTGCAGCCATCATGGCGTCGAGCTCGGTTTCTCTCACTAGTTTCATATTTCTCATGAGGGGTTGTTCCTAATGTTTCTATTTTAGCGAGGTGAAAAAGAGATCCTATCAGTGGCCTACTGATTTTGCTCGATTCCTTTTGTTTTTTCTAACGATTTTTAAGTTAAAGTTTGCTAGCACGATACAGCGGCTAGTCCGCATTTTATATATGTCTTTTTTATTAGGGGTCTCCTCCGGTGGAGTCGGACGATCTACCTCTAATAACCGGTAAGTGTTCCTCTGAAGGAATGAGTCTTGAAAGTGGCTGACTGTAATGTATGATATTTCACTCAGTGACTTTCAGGCCCATGCTGTTTCAAAACTGTGCATGTGCTTGAAACAGGCGTAGGTATTGACGCAGCATTGTGAATATAGTGCATTGGTGAGCCTTGCTGGAGCTGCATCACAGTTGCGATGCAACTCTAGCAATGTATTAGTTTTTGAGCACAGATGTGTTACGCATGTATGGTGTTTTTGTACCATGGTGCGCCACATTTCAAATGTGGCACACCATGGGTAACGGAGCACTACCATACTGTGGTGCACATTAACTGGTGCATATCTGGGTATGAAGTAGTTAACATGAATCTGCCCCATAGGTTACAAATCCGCGTTTAGTAGACTGTTTGGCCTTTGTAGTTTTATGTTTTTTCTGTTATTCTATGTAGGTATGTAATATTGCAAGATTTTTGTCACGAAAAAGAAGCCATGAGTATTGGGTTTGTGAAAGATTGCAAGATTTTTAAAATTAAAAAGGAAAAATCATGGCATTGTTTAATATAGTATTGTAAATACTTATCTTTAACAATGATGAGAGAGTAAAAAAAGGTTAACCTGATGTTCGAAAGTTATTCACAGGCTTCTTTAGAGGAAGTATTCTATATGATTGTAGCGTGGGTGTTTCACTTTTTTATAGGTAATAGAATGCATTCTGCAAGCATGTAGTACTCCTCCTGCTACAGCATAAATATTCTTCAGTGCTTATTTTCATTTCGTAAGTGGTATTGAGACCGACACAGAACTTCAATGGATCGGAGGGGCTGTTCCTGTGCATCTGGAGGACTGCCAAGCCGTTGCAGCAGTGGGAGTGAGGCCTCTCACGACAGAGAACTTCAATGGATCGGAGGGGCTGTTCCTGTGCATCTGGAGGACTGCCAAGCCGTTGCAGCAGTGGGAGTGAGGCCTCTTACAGGGGCGTAGCGCAGCTCCTTTTGATGTTCACAATTGCAGATAACAGGGTAGAGATGTGAGAGAAGTGGGCGGAGTGCTTCGTGTAAATTGCAGAATAGAAACTACTAAGAATCAATTGGAAGTGTTGTTGTGAAGTCCCATGACTTCACATGCGCGTCTCAGGACGTGTACGCGGTGATAGTATCTGGTCACGTACGCCATTTGGAAGTAGCGGTCTAATTCAGCGAAGTTTCAAAACGTGAAAAGGAGTAAATCCAAATATATCCGGATTTAATATATCTTCTGAGCTGGAATCAAGCATACAATTGTTAAAGTATAAAACCTTTTATATATTTTTTTTAAATACCAAGGTGTGTACATTCGGTCACACACGAAAGTTTAAAAAGACATTCGGCTCCATTTAATGCAAATTTTCATAATAATAAAAAAGAAGCCTAGGTTTACTGTCTTTGACGTAGTATAAGTTCTTTGATGGGTCTATGAAGAAATTTAATAAGTTGCAATCGCGAAGTTTTCCCGAAATATATAGGCGGGTGCGCGCACACGGTCGCGCACGAACGAAAGCCAAAAAAGGGGAGATAAACCCCCTTTATAATATGCTCCTGGAGCTGTTTTTGGTACAATGAGTTAGTTCTGAAAAGAACTTTTTTTTTTTTTTTTTAAAACAAGTGTTATGTTGTTTGATTTTGGACCAGGGCACCGCAGGACGTGTCTTTAGGTCAAACCCTCAAGTATGGCACCGAACATCCAGGACTTATGCCATTTGTGGAAGGCAGTGACATCTAAGAATCTCAGGGACCAAGCATATCCAGAGTCCTCCCCGGGGTATTTGCACAACGGTCCTCCACCCCTAGGCCGTCAGCTATGCTACCTTGACAGGAACAGTGTCATGCAGTTTTTGATTTTTTTAACTTGCAGCAACATTTTCATGTGTGACACAGGATCAAAATGAAATGAAGAAATTTATCTTTTCTCGGGGCATTTATGACTCTCAATTTTTAGTTTAGTAAGAATGAGGCTCTGCTCTCCGTACAGAAGAATTTCTCCACACTCGTTGCATTTCATGTGCACCTTTGCAAGATATGGTCTCAAGTCCATCACAGCACTCGATGGAGATACAGGTCGTCCACCAGAAGATGTGCTGGCCACCTCTGATGGTAATAGCGTGGCCAGGGCTCTTGTCGATGCCTGTGCAAATTCCACTGGGTGCACTTGTTTGACATGCCGCACCATGGTATGTATGGAAAAGGAATATTTTTTTCTTGGATTTCCTCTTGAGAGAACCGAATTGCATATCGTGCAGGTAACTTTTGGCGCATTCACTTTCTTTTGTTCTTCAGGATAAGTGAAAAATTGCCAAATAAAATATTCCTTTTTTCTTTTTAAAGGTAGTCGCTCATTTCCTTCAGATTCGGAAGATGAATGCGGGGCGGCAGCCATTTCAGCAAAGTCTTCCGAAGGGTGTTGAACGTTGTTCTCTTTTGAGAGTAGAAAAGATAGTGAGAGAAGTGGGTGGAGTGCTCCGTGTAAATTGCAGAATAGAAACTACTAAGAACCAATTGGAAGTGTTGTTTTCAAGTCACATGACTTCACATGCGCGTCTCAGGACGTGTACGCGGTGATAGTATCTGGTCACGTACGCCATTTGGAAGTAGCGGTCTAATTCAGCGAAGTTTCAAAACGTGAAAAGGAGTAAATCCAAACATATCCGGATTTAATATATCTTCTGAGCTCGATTCAAGCATACAATTGTTAAAGTATAAAACCTTTTATATTTTTTTTTTAAATACCAAGGTGTGTACATTCGGTCACACACGAAAGTTTAAAAAGACATTCGGCTCCATTTAATGAAAATTTTCATAATATTAAAAAAGAAGCCTAGGTTTAGTCTCTTTGACGTATTATAAGTTCTTTGATGGGTCTATGAAGAAATTCAATAAGTTCAGATTGCAAAGTTTTCACGAAATATATAGGCGGGTGCGCGCAGTCGGTCGCGCACGAAAGCCTGGAAATGCGCTATCCATTTTATTGAGAACTGTTGCCGAGAGTGCGCACACCGGGTCGTGCACGAAAGTTTAGAAAGGCTATTTATATTTACAGGCAAATTTTAATGCGTTGAAAAAAAGGCAAGGTACAGACTTTCTAATTCTGTATCGCTTTACAAGGAGTCTCTATGCAACTTGAACAGTGAAGAAAACGGCTTGTTTCTGAAAAAAATATTGCCAGAACTTTATTGACAAAAGTATAGGTTGTATACACGAGATATTTCTGAATTAGCATTTTAAAAATCAATGAAATTCACAGAAAAAACCATAGGTTTTACACACGTTATAGTTAGGAAGTAGCATTTACAAAACCTATGAAATTCACTGAAAAAAACATAGGTTTGACACCAGTTATAGTTAGCTGGAAATTTTACTGATATAAAACCAATGAAATTCCACGTTATAGTTAGTTGGACTCACTATAACTTGCGCGTGTAATGCACTGCTGATGACGTCACATATTACATCACTCATGACATCACTGATGACACCATCCAGTGAATGTGTGTCTTTCTGAAAAATAAATATGTGTTATATATGTATATATTATTGAATATCTTAGTGAATACATATATTAGTGAGTAATGCTTAAATATTTAAATATATGTATTAGTGTTTCACTTTGTGTATAAGTGGCTGCATGGGTTGATGAGTAGGTACATGTGTATGTATATAGGTTATTAGATGTTTTTCTTAGTATCAGTATGAGTGTTTGCATGCTTTGGTGGGAGTATTACTTAGTACATAAGATGCAAGAATGACTGAGTCTCTGTTTGTATGTGTTTTGAAGACAGCATATGTGCAGGACTGTATGGGTGCATGAGTGTGTATATGTCTGTGTTAGTGAGTGAATGACTGTCTTATTAGTGTCTTTATCAGTAACTACATATGTTTTAATCTAGTATATGTGAATATTGATGTATATAAGTGAGTATATGTGAGAGTGAGGGATTGTAAGAGTTCCTGTTTAAATTAGTATGTGTTTCTATAAGTGATTTTTTAAGAGAGTAAGTATGTGTAAGTTTCCTTAGAAGTAAAGTGGTAGTGTGTGTATAGCTGTTTATGCAAATAAATGGATGTTCAATAGTTTATTTGCATGTGTGAGTATGTGTGTGAATAACTTTTGGATGACTGTCGGTGTGTAACAGGATGTGTAGGTGTATCACTACATATAATTAGTGAATATATGTATGAGTGACTATATAGAACTGTTGGTGAATTAGTGCATGTGTATATAGATGGTGGAATTATTGAATTGGTTGTTGTAACTGGTATGGGTATCTCCATTTTTTTGAAAATTTTAGTTTCTATTTTTGAATATGTGTTTCAAGGGTTAGATTACAGTGAAAGGAGGTCTGTCACTATGTCACAAGGATGGTGTCATCAGTGATGTCATGAGTGATGTAATATGTGACGTCATCAGCAGTGCATTACACGCGCAAGTTATAGTGAGTCCAACTAACTATAACGTGGAATTTCATTGGTTTTATATCAGTAAAATTTCCAGCTAACTATAACTGGTGTCAAACCTATGGTTTTTTCAGTGAATTTCATAGGTTTTGTAAATGCTACTTCCTAACTATAACGTGTGTAAAACCTATGGTTTTTTCAGTGAATATATATATATATATATATATATATATATTACCTACTGGCGGTCGCCAGTAGGTATATATAGTTAGGATTTTTTCTCTATGGGTTTTTTGAAAATTCTATGTCTAATAACTTTGGCGTTTGTGGACGGAATTGGCTGAAATTTTCAGGAAAATGGCACATTTTGTTTCTGAGCAGCCCTTGAAAATTTGGGGGGGGTTCGTCCAGTGGGGGCCGAGAAAAAAGGGGGGTCCCAAAACGTGTTTTTAACATTGAGTTTTCCATAGGGCGGTTGGCCTCACTTTTAGCCCGAACGGCTGAATGGATTTGCACGAAACTTTGCAAAATTGTAGGGACTGGTAGCCCGATGTGCCTTTTGTAGGTCTCAATATATGTGCTCCAGTGGATTTTGAGAAATTAACGTTTAAAAAAAGATATATATCTGTAACAGCGGACCGGTTAGCGCTCTGGTTCGCGGACTTTTCGCGCAACGGAGCTTTGTGAAGCGAAGCTGATTGGTTCTCCGGCGTCTGTCAACATTCCAAACAGTCCGTAGCGGCCGCCATCTTGTCTCTCGGTAGGATCGAGAGACAAGAGGAGGTCAAAACAAAGGGGGAAATAACTATAAGGGGGCATAGTAGATCCTCGCTGACCCCCTAGGTTTGATGTGGAGGTTTTAAAAGGGCCCCGCGGGGCAAAAAAAAAACAAAATAATAATAATCGAACGGCTGAATGGATTTGCACGAAACTTGGCAAAATATTAGGGACTGGTAGCCCGATGTGCCTTTGCTAGGTCTCAATATATGTGCTCCAGTGGATTTTGAGAAATTAACGTTGAAAAAAAGATATATATCTGTAACAGCGCTCCGCTTCGCGTACTTTTCGCGTTACGGAGCTTTGCGAAGCTGATTGGTTCTCCGGCGTCTGTCAACATTCCAAACAGTCCGTAGCGGCCGCCATCTTGTCCCTCGGTAGGATTGAGAGACAAGAGGAGGCCAAAGCGAAGGGGGAAATGACCATAAGGGGGCATAGTAGATCCTTCCTGACCTCTTAGGTTTGATGTACCATTTTGCCAAGTTTGGTGTAATTCCGTTCAGCCATTCAGGCTGTAGACGTATGTAAATGTCCTATGGAAAATTGCATGGGGAAAACACATTTGAAAGTGTTGAAATTTAGAACCAATTAAAATGTTACTTTGGTTTTGTATTTGTGTGTGATGAAAGTTAATTGGTTATGTATATATGTCAAATGAGAGGAAACCACAGCCATTTTGTGATACTACTGTCTGAGGTACATTTGTGAGGAATTTTTGGTGGTGAATTTCTGGTGTTTGATTTACACAGTACTAACACTTCTGCTACTTTTAAAAAGGTGAGTTGTTAATTTGTATGGGGAACTATGTTGTACACTTGAAGATAATTTGAAAAATGTTTTCTGTTATTTATTTGCAGTCCTTCTGTTATACTAAATACTTGATAAAGTTAGTTTTATATTATGTATTACTAAAGACGATAAATGAAAGTGATTATTTTTTTCTGCAATTTACAGCAAGCAATTTCAAAATAAAATGGCTCACAATGAAGAGACCGTGGCAATTTCTTTTGAATTGTCCAACACATTGATTGAAATTGAGAGCACCAATAATGAAATATTGTCACAAGGAGGACATGACTTGTATGATTCCATTAGATTGATTGAAATGGACAGCACCAAGAATGAAATATTGTCACAAGGAGATGACTTGAATGATTCCACTACATTGATTGAAATTGAGAGCACCAATAATGAAATATTGTCACAAGGAGGAGATGGCTTGTATGATTCCATTAGATTGATTGAAATGGACAGCACCAATAATGAAATATTGTCACAAGGAGGAGATGACTTGAATGATTCCACTACATTGATTGAAATTGAGAGCACCAATAATGAAATATTGTCACGAGGAGATGACTTGAATGATTCCACTACATTGATTGAAATTGACAGCACCAATAATGAAATATTGTCAGAAGGAGGAGATGACTTGAATGATTTTTTTGATCAATCTCTTGATGGCGAATTTATCGAGTGTTTGGAGACCATAGAGTTACAAGAATCATCATTGGAGACTTTTAATGAGGACATTGCTGATGAGGACATGTTACTAGTTCTTTCAAATTTAGAAAATTCTGAAGAATAAATTTATATTTAGAAATCAAAAATTGTTTGAGACATTATTCATTTTTATTTTTAATTTATGAGGTTGTAGCGAAGTGATTGTAGTATAAAATGAGACTTATAGTATAGAGTGCAACATTTTTATGTTACATGGTAAGTTTACTCATATTTACTTCCCTTCTGCCACTATATTATCTCCAATGTGTATTTGACATGTCTTCTTCATCTCCGGCCTCCTTTCTCTCACTGTGTGTCTCCGATGCATCTTATCGCTGCTATTTTGTGTAATTACAGAAGAGAGTAAAATAAAATAGTTCGGAACGTGAAAAGGGGGCAAAGTAGAGTACTCCTCACCCCCTAGGCCTTTTTAGGCGGTCCCAAAAGGATCAGTTTCTGCTTTCCTGAGAGATTATGGTATGAGTTCCATATACCACAATAACTTGCATTACAACATGCAAGATATCTATCTCCTATTACCAACTTTTGGAGATATTCGCGCTAAGCGCGAATATCTCCAAAAAGTAACACCTGCCCTGAGCAGTTCTTAGCCATGTTATCCAATGGGAGGTGGATAACATGGCTAAGAGTATTAGCTCGGTAATGCATGAATATCGCTGAGTTTTTAGCGATATTCATGCATTGCGGCCGTTTATTATCGCATTTGCGATAAACCTTGATAATAGTAAGGTTTATCTTCGATAATTTCTGACGATGCTTAGTGGTAAAAAATTGGTTGGTAAGCATCGTTAGCGATAAATATCGCTTAACTTTGGTAATATGCCCCAACGTCTGTTAACGTTCGATTCGAAGGAAATGAGGAAGTGTTGAAAAACATTGTCTGCGCCATCTTGCCTTTTTTGAAATGCCACACTTTTGTCGTGCACGGCAGCCATTTTAGATGTCTTGACCAGACCCACTCTCTGCACGCTGTCGATTCGTAGCATGGCTCCTCACCCTCGTAAGCATCTCCCCCAGGCACTGGTCACCACCGCTCTCTGTCTTATGCATGGGCAATAAACCTCCCCCCATCTGCGCTGCTCTTCCCTGAGAATCACACTCTGTGCCCGCCCGACACCTCCCTTTCGCCCTATTCACTACCGCACCCTCTGACACTCCTCTTTCTCTGTGTCCGATTGTCCAGGCTATCAGCTAGCCCTGCAGATGTAGTTTATGGCCCCAGCTGTAAAGAATCACCCCTCTTCAAAGGAGTTATAGTAGATCAAGGCCCACACTCGATGAGATCCGTCACACCACACGTGTTCCTACTATCTGAAAACCATCCTGTATTGTGATTGGGGAGGGGACCGAGCCTGAAGCGGAAGATTCCAGGAATGACTCTTTGTACATCAAAGTTTTTACAATTATGTGTCACATTAAAAATATATAGCACTCCAACAAAGTAGTAGGAATATAAAACTTTAATAACATATAAATATATACAACAAAACAAAAACAGTAAAAACATTTAAACAACGAAGAGACCGTGGCAATTTCTTTTTAATTATCCAATAGATTTATTGAAATTGACAGCACCAATAATGAAATATTCTTGTCAGTAGCGGTCTGTTGTGCGAATAGTTCCAAGGCAGCAGAACGCGCTGAAATCTAGATGGCACGAAAGTGATGTCTAGTAAGTTGCCGCCCAGCAAAAAACGGCGTGGGGCGCCGCGGGGGTGAGTGAGTCCAGTAGGCACCACAGCTATTCTTACCGGCATTGCAGAATTACTGCTGGGGACAATGCCTGTGCTGTAGCAGGGTCACAGCAGAAACAAAAAGGATTCTGTTGAAGATGTTGTTGGTTTTCAATTTGAAAACAGTTCTGGTGTCAACTGCTATGCTAATGTAGTGGTTAATGTTTTGTTTTCTCTAGAAAATGTAAAAGAGGGGGAGGCAGTCCAAAGTTCCGTTAAAAGGGCAAAGGAAAGGATCGGTGGTTTGAACTATCAGTCAAAAAGGGGAGGGGGTGCAATAATTTTTCCTACCGGGTCACACTGTGCTTTCACCGGAAGTGAGGTCTGCAGGATTGTAGTAATTCAAAGTGAGGCTGGCGCCAGCATGGGAGCGCCGACGTCCCGCGGATACAGTTTCGTCACTCCACGGGCGATCATGGCAGTCATTCCCCATCGGGGGTCGGAGACTCCCGCGGCTCCTCTAGAATCTTCAAGGTCGTGGAGGACTACGGTGGTGGAGTCAACCAGTGACCGGGCCATTTCTTTATGTTGGGCCCGCTCTTGCCAGGTCGACCGCCATTTTGAGAGTTCGGCAGCTACCGGCGATCGCGGGGTCACATGAGCGGACGGGCTCCACCCTGCCGGGCGAGACGTTGCAGCATGGCCACAGTGGAAGAACCGTTATCTAGGTCGTTCCGAAACTGTGCAGCACTGTAGTTGTTAGGATGCCACCGCCTGGAGCGCTGAGGGTGCAGCTGGGAAGTCTCCACCTGGGGAGGCGGGAGAGGCCTGTTCGCACCGTCTCTCCCTCCCAGTGCACCCCACGGCGTCTCGCTTGAGATTTGTTATGGCCGGACCAGGCGATGAGGACGAGGGGGGGGTCGGAGGCATGTGCAAGACATCCCCCCCCAGTGTTGTCGCAGCCATTATAAAAGAAAGAAGTGTCCCGTCCGTCTTCGGGCCGGGCTTCCGGTGGATGTCGGCCGGACGCCCCTGGCTCTGGCCCCATGAACGGGTTTCTTGGTTTATCGGCTGCAGCCGGATCCCGTCGGCCTCGGCCCCCCGACCGTTGGTGGTCGGACCGGAAGAGCATGTGGCGGGACTACCTGCAACTCTCAAGGGCCACCGCGGCCGGACTGGGAGAGAGAGGGGAGGGTCGAGGAGACATTCCCCCCCCCTGCAACTGTTCAGCGTTGTAAAGGCAATCCCCTGGCCGGGTCCCGCTGGTCTCGGCCTCTCCTCCGGCTACACCCTACGTTAGGATCTCCTGGCCGAGGCGTGGCAGCAGGACCTGCCTTATATGGGCTGCTCCCGGCTGGGCGTAGCCGGAACCCTGCCCCACCTTGGAAGTTTCCAGAGTGGGGGTGGATGTTCTACTGACTTGCATTTTCCCTAGTCTATCGATTTTTTTGGCGTGGCAGGCGGTGGGACAGCGAGGGGTGATTTGGTTTCTCTTACTGTTTTTGTGGTCTCTCACCACTGGCATATTTTAACGTTTTCTTGTTTCTAGGACATTAATAGGTTTTATCATTACGTTATGTTATCGTTTCTTTGTTCGTTGTTTAATAAAAGTTCATGTTCATCAGTGGCCTACTGATTTTCGTTTTCCTATTTTTTTCTTTCCAGGTTGTTTCATGGTAAAGTTTCTGTTAACAGGATACAGTGATCACTTCGTTATTATTGCATATGTCCTTTTCACTAGGGGTGCTCTCTGGTCGGGCCAGATGACGTATCTCTAGTAAATGGTCCGGGTGAAAAAGGTGCATCAATCAGTGGGGAGTAGATAGGCATGACAGATTACAACGGGGGAGAACGGTCCGCATTACGTACCCTTTCACTACTTGCAAAGATTTTCCTACGTTTATTTGCAAACAGGGAATACCTCCAAAAAGAACTAATTCCCAAACAGTCAATGTTCGGACAATCAATCAATCAATGAGGAATGAAATAGGTACGACGTGTTAAAGGCTTGCGTTACCTACCCTTCACTATCTGCAAAGGGAGATAGAATATTCCTATTCTTCCTCGTTTGCAGGTAGAGAAGATCGTTAAGAGAATTAACTTCGAACAATTCAATGCTCGATTGAAACAATCAACAAGGGGTACTGTGAACACAAATGAACGCCGCTTATATACATACGCATTGCTATTTTCAACAGGTTGTTCCTAATGTTTCTATTTTAGCGAGGTCAAAAGAGATCCCATTAGTGGCCTACTGATTTTGCTCGATTCCTTTTGTTTTTTTACACGATTTTTCGCTATCTGCAAAGACTAAACAGAGTATTGCGACTCTGTGTTTGTTTGTAAATAGAGAATGAACCAAAGAGAACTAATTCTAAAACAGTAAATACTTGGATAACAATCAATCAAATGGAGAGAGAAGCAGGCACGACGGATTACAATGGGGGCAAAGGCCTGCGTTAACTACCTTTCACTATCTGCAAAGAGAGAGTACTCCTAATAGAAATGAGGGGGGGGGGGGCACCATTCAAAGCAGATCAGTGTGCATAAACACGAAAATGTTTTCACTTACCACGTACTTGACATTCGACAGCTTATGATATTTGCTATTAAAAAACCATTGAAATTCACTGAAAAAACCATAGGTTATAGACCATATATAGTTAGGAATTAGCATTTACAAAACCTTGAAAATTCACTGAAAAAACCATAGGTTATAGACCATATATAGTTAGGAATTAGCATTTAAAAAACCTTATTTTACTCACACAAAACCATTGAAATTCCATATATAGTTAGTTGCACTAACTATATATCGCGCACCCGCAATCCACTGCTGATCATGTCACATATTACATCATTCATGACATGGTCAGTGACATCACTGATGACATCACTGATGACATCTCAAATGACATCACTGATGACATCACTGATGACATCTCAAATGACATCACTGATGACATCACTGATGACATCTCAAATGACATCACTGATGACATCACTGATGACATCATCCAGTGACTGTGTGTTTCTGTAAAGTTTAAATATGTTTGATATATTGAAGAATGAGTGGATGTATAAGTGTCTGGATGAAGGATTTAGTAGGTGCGTGACTGACTGTGAGTGAGTGAATAAATGTGTCGTACTAAATGCATGGGTTAGTGACTAAACAGTCTGAATGTGTGCATCAGTATGTCTGTTGTGATGTAAACTGCTGCATGTGTTGATCATTAGCTATACGAGAGGCTATATGTGTTATTGATTGGTTGCCCAAGTATTTGTATGGGAGATTGAGTTTGTGTGGGGGTGGCTGGGAGGTGTGTGACTCTGTGCATAGATGTGTCAGCAGTTGATTCACTAGGTGTATGAGTTCAAGAGTGCATGTGGAAACAGCTACATGGGCAGTTGACTGTGTGCATGAGTGTATTGATGAGTGAATGGATATCTCAATGCTACATGTCATAGTAAGTACATATGTAAAACACAGTACATGTGAGAGTTGGCATATATAATTAACTGTGCATGAGAGCCACTGAATGTGTGAGTGGCTGTATGGATCATTGTGAACTTGTATCAGGGATTGTGTAAGAGAGTAAATATGTGTTAGTATATGCTTGAATAAGTAAGGTGTGTATAACTGTATAGTTAAGGAAATGGAGGTGAGATTGTTTCTTTGCATGACTGACTAGGTGTGTGAGTAACTCCATGGATGAGTGACAGTGTGTGAGTGTCTGTATACACTGAGTGTATCTAAGGTTATATTAGAGTCTGAAGAGGTTTATCGTATTAGCACAAGAATGATGTCAAATGAGATGTCATCAGTGATGTCATCAGTGATGTCATTTGAGATGTCATCAGTGATGTCATCAGTGATGTCACTGACCATGTCATGAATGATGTAATATGTGACATGATCAGCAGTGGATTGCGGGTGCGCGATATATAGTTAGTGCAACTAACTATATATGGAATTTCAATGGTTTTGTGTGAGTAAAATAAGGTTTTTTAAATGCTAATTCCTAACTATATATGGTCTATAACCTATGGTTTTTTCAGTGAATTTTCAAGGTTTTGTAAATGCTAATTCCTAACTATATATGGTCTATAACCTATGGTTTTTTCAGTGAATATATATATATATATATATATATATATATATATATATATATATGTGTATAAATAAAAGAGTAGGCTTTACAGCCATAAAAAAAAAATATGTTTTTTTTTGGAAATAATAAAAAAAGGGGGTATTTAGATGAGCACATAATATGTGTAACTAAATAAGGGGAAAAAAGGGAAAAGGAAGGAAAAAAAAAAGTTAGACTATTAAAAATAAAGAAAATGTAAAAAGAAAAGAAAAAGAAAGGATGCTCCTCCTCTTTCTCCTCCTACTCCTTCTTATGTCCCAAGATTGATTATATCTTATCCTTTTCTTACTTTCAAGATATCAATCGGGTTTACTCTGAAAAAATAAGGAGAGAGGTGAAGGGGTAGAGGAAAGGAAAAGGGAAGATAAGGGAATGGACAAAGGAAAGTAAAAAAGAACCTCAACTAAATATATAATCTTGATCAAAATAACCACCACTTAATACCGATATGATCGACCGACCGATAGACTAGATAAAAGGGGCCCTAGGTAGGGGTACGTCGGGGGCAACAACCTGGCCAGTCATCCGGCCAGAGTAAGTAGTGGGGGTTTCCAGGGGAGGGAGGGGGGTGGGAGAGGGAGAGAAAGCACAAAAAAGTCCTCGTAACCACAATTTAAAAACTCGAAAACGTATTGATTCCAGGGCGCACTACATAAGAGTGGTCAATTTCCAAAACAATAAACGGATATATACTGGAAGGTCAAATGAAGAGAAAACAAAAAAAATTAATATTAGAGGGAGAATGGGTAAAGCAGGGCAATGGATTGATAGAGAAACATGAGAGACATTAAACTTCTCTCCTGGAACGTAAACGGGCTGCGCGTACGAGGGAGAAGAAATAAAATTATGCAGTACCTCAGAGATTCATCCGCGCAGATCATAACGATCCAGGAGACACACTTAAATAAACAAGAGATCACAGACATTTAAAAAAAATTAGGATGGGTCGATAAATTTGTTAGTACAGACCATAATGCTAGCATTCGGGGATTGGCCATCATATTCAAAAAGGGCGCTAGGGCTCAGATCGAGGATTGGAAGGTAGATCCGAACGGTAGATGGCTAATAGCTAATGTCCAGCTAGACCTAAGGAGATTTACCCTAGTAGCCTATTACGGACCTAACCAAGATGACCCCTCCTACATAAACACAATACAAAATCATCTGATAATTATCACTAATCCAATAATCTGGATGGGAGTCCTAGTGTTAGATCCCAAACTGGATAAACTGGATAAATCCCCTAGTTTTAGGGCAATAATCCATAATCAAACAAGAGATGCACTACTGTGCTGCATGTCCAATTTGAGACTGGCAGACTTTTGGAGACAGAGAGCCGGGAACACATTGGGGGTTTCCTACCACAATTACAAGTACAAGCATAAATCCCGAATAGACTACGCTCTATTTAGTTTCTCTCTAAAAGACTTGATAATGAACATTACATACCTACCACCGCACCTATCGGATCATTCTGCTATCATTTTCTCGTTAAACTAGATTGCGAACATACCTTTGCCTCATGGTCTTTTGACCGTACTCTATTATTAGAGGAAACAGAAAGAGAATACCTTATATCCGAAACCATTGCCTTCCTGGAGCTGAATTTAGACTCTGCCCCTTTGGTCAGCGTGTGGGAGACATGGAAAGCGTACATCAGGGGCTGTATCACCAATAGGGCATCCTACAGAAAAAAGAAATACAGAGAGGAACTACTGTCAATAGAGCAAGATCTGGCAAGGCTGGATTCAGCAGATGAAGCGCCCTCCAATAACTTAAAAAAGAAAAGAGAGCTAGAAACATTACTACAGGAGAGACTAAACAAACGTTGGTAGGCCAGTAAACTCTCCCACTTCGAATATGGCGAGTCAGCAGGGAAGCTGCTAGCCTGGAAAATAAAAGCAGACCAGGCTAGGAAATACATAAAAGAGGTGAGAGTAGATGGAGAATTAAATAGCAGGAAATCTGATCTTGAGATAGGCGAAGCTTTTAGTGCCTACTTTCATAATATCTATACAGACGAAATAATTGACAATATTGACACCATTGAGGAAAGAAATAAATGGCTGGAAAAGATGAACCTTCCTGAGTTAAAGGAGCATCAGAGCGAGAATCTAGATAGGGAAATAACCGAGGGGGAAGTCGAAAGTGTCATTAAGCAGTTAAAACAGGGGAAAGCCGCAGGACCGGATGGGATTCCGGGTGAATTATATCGGGTGCTTAATTCCACACTCACCCCGATATTAACGAAGCTATTTAATGACATATTATTAAAAGGGGAGACACCGCCTAGTTCTTGGGGAGAAGCGAACATCGCCTTAATCTTAAAATCAGACAAGGATCCAATGGACTGCAGTTCATATCGTCCAATCTCGCTTCTCAACAATGACTATAAGATCTTTTCATCAATTTTGGCTGCTCGTTTGAGAAGCGAGATTGGAGATATTATACATCAGGATCAAAAGGGATTTATAAGAGGCCGACAACTTGCCGATTTAACATACGATTTAGTCGGAGCTATAGATATTGCCTCAACTTTCGCTCTACCTCTTGCAATCATGACTCTTGATGCAACAAAAGCATTCAATAGAGTAAAGTAGTCTTAATTAAATGCTGCTATGGAAAAGTTTAAAATAGGCCCTAAATTCCGTAGAACGGTAGGCTTACTATATAAAAACTCCGAAGGCAAGTTTGCTAATTAACGGCACGAGCCCAAATCCCCTCGAAATTACTAGAGGAAAAAGACAGGGGTGTCCTCTTTCCCCCCTACTATTTAATATTTATCTAGAACCATTTGCTCACTCCATAAGAGAAGATCCCAATATCCCCCCCTTTTTGTTCTCTGGGTGGGAAAAGAAAGTCGGGCTGTATGCTGATGACATCCTTATTTACACAACAGACCCGACACAGGCTTTCCCTATTGTCATCAAAAGTGCCGAGGAATTTGGGAAGCACTCAGGCTATGAAATAAACGCAGGGAAGACAGAGATAATGGTCTGGAACATCACTAATCTTCAGCTCCCTTTAAGAACCTCAATGCGCTACCTGGGCATAAGAATCACCAAAGATCCCAATCTTCTGGCCCAGAATAATCTAGATCGCATCTCACGCGAAGCTAAATCATTAATGAAGTCTTGGTCTTTTCTACCTCTTACTATCTACGGGAGAACCAGCCTAGTAAAAAAAAAACATGCACGTGCCGCTACTGTGTTAACCTAGAATCTTATCTCAAAACATCCGAATCAAACGCAATGTTTTGTATTTTTAGTATTCTTTTATTTTAATAACTTCATAAGTTTTTTATTTCCTTTTTAGTATATTGATTCTTTCAATTTTCTATTTGTTAAGACCTTATGTACACAACAAAAAATTACTCAAAACAATTCATATTTGCAACAATACATTTAAAAAAATCGTCATTCAAACTTTCAAACATACATCTCTCACACCGTTACAAACAACAGAAAATAACAAGAAATTTAAATGAGTGCTGGAATATACAATATTTACAACAAAGCCAATAAACAGTTAGTATTTTCAACACAAAAGCCTATTTTGTTCAAATTTAAGTAACTTTCAGTATTTTAGGCTTATAAACTGTCTACGCGTTTCGAACTCGTGTTTTTTAGGAGTTCTCATCAGGACCATAATCTGTAAATAAAAGAAAGAAACTTTTCTTTAGGATATTGAAAACTACTGCATAACTACTACATTAACCATTACTACAAGCCTTATTATCTTACCTCTCTCTCAACAGAAAAAAGGAGGAAGATGAATTGCCCCCGACGTGTACACAAATCTGGTATGAGAGAAATTAAGACAATCATTTATCTCTTCAAGTTCTCACAAGGATACAAGCCACACCACCATTTATAATTGACTTACTTGATTGTTTGCACCAGTGTCCTGCTGTGTTTTATTCTGTGTTTATTATTTTATTTGGGATAGCAGGAATCCCACTAGAAAAGGGAGGGCAAAGAAAGTGCCAATTAATCCCAAAAGAACGTAAGAGCTGCATACAAAGGCCCCTGTGTGGAACGCGAGATGATCTTACCTTCGGCAGGGAAGCTAAAGCGTCCATCTCGGTGCCTCATATATGTCCGCCTATAGAGGGTAGCTGAGCGCAATACAAATCCAATAAAATAAAATAAATAAAATAATAGAGGGCCAACAAAATCGAAGATTTAGGTAAAACAAACCCAAAAAGAACTGGCTTGCTCAATGGGACAATGTGCTCCTTAGTTTGAAGAAGAGGTTAGATTAGCTTGTCAGGTCAGAGCCGAGAGCATAGAAAAGTCTCCTCGTTGCACACACAAGCCGCGTCTGAGTCGCGTTGACTTCCGGGTCCGAAAAGGATCTCGGGAGATGAAGTTCCGATAACGCGAAGTGTTTAAGAATACTCCGTAAATGCCCGTACACGTTGTATACAACGAAAGTGATCTAATGGGCATATCATTTCTTAATAATTATTCACAACAATAAACATAAAAGTCAAAAGCAAAAGCTGAAATAAGGCTTGTCAGCCAGGAGAAATCGTCAAGGCAATGCAATCTCTTACTACGTACGGGGCACTGGGAATAGTAGTTTGTGCAAAGGAGAAGCCTGGTATTATTTATGGGACGATCCGGGTGAGATCGTATGCGCTATTCGATGGGCCAACGAATGCTACAGGCTCGTTGCGTGTATCAAGTGTCATGTGGGTCTGAAGGAACAAGGTGATGTATGCAACAGATTGCAATATCCATATCGGTGCTGGGTGGGTCATATACACCAGTCCAAGACGGAATCACAAGAAAAATAGCTTAGGCGCATCTACTAGACTGCGCTCAGGTCTCTCGTATTAGAAGCTGGATGGAGGACTAGTAGAGGTATACATCCAAGGGGTGAGGGCAGGATTGTCTGTAGCTTAACAAAGAGGAAAATACGGCATGCTCATGAGGAACAATGGTATCATAATTTAAACATTTCTGTCAATTTGTTCAATCCATGCACTGCTGTATTGAATTTCACTATTAACATGGCTTGCCTTCTTGTGAGTTTTCCATCCCAATCGCCCCCTCTGGTATCGTTTTCAACTTTGGAGATAACTGTCAATACTAGCTCAGTGTCTTTGTGCTGTTTTTCTCGCCAATGGTTGACGAGGGGTGCAGTCAATACATTGTTTTTTATTCTGGATTTATGCTGTTGTATCCGTAACCTCCCTTCTTGGTTCGTTTTGCCGATGTACACTAGGTTGCATGGACATATAATTCCAAACACAATGTACCGGGATTTGCAGTTAGAGAATGCCTCATGTTTCCAACTGATCTGCTTGTGTGTGAATACTGTTCCTTCTTTTGTAGTATCACAACATGAACACGTCCTACATCTGTGGTGTCCTTGAATTGGCGGTAAACCTAGCATGGTACGTAGATTGTTTTTTTTTCTTGTGGTAGGGCAGCCCTCACCATTTAGTTGACGACGCTACAGTTCTTTTTCAATGCAAAAAGTGGTTCATTTGTGAATGCCTTATCTAAATTCTTCAATAAATGCCAGTTTTGTTTAACCACTTTTTTCAGAGCATTGGAATTGGGGCAAAATGTGGAGACAAAGACCATTCTATCTGTTTCTTTTTTGGTTCTTCTTTCCAACAAGCATTCTCGTGGTGTCCACCATGCCCTCTTTTGAGATTTTTTTAAGAGTTTTTTGGGGTATCCACGTTGTAGTAGGTTAATTGTTAGATTTTTTTACATGTCTTAGATATTCGTCTTTATACTGACAATTGCGTCGGATTCTTAAATATTGCCCATACCCAAGATTATCTGTAAGGCTGCAAGGGTGATTACTTTTAAAATGTAGGGCCTTGTTGCGATCTGTTGGTTTTTTGTAGAGTGTTGTTACAAGGCCTCCCTCGGAGGGGTACACTTCTACATCTAAAAACGGCATTTTTGCTTTGGAATGATCCAAACTAAATTGGATAGATGGTACTCTGTTATTGATCCAATCATGGAATTTTTTTAGGTCCTCCTCTGATCCTGTCCAGACGAAGAAAATATCGTCTATGTATCGATACCAATGTTGTATCCATTGAGCAAAAGGGTTATTGTGGTAAACAAAAGTGTCTTCATATTTGGACATGAATAAAACTGCCAATTCCGGGGCAAATGGGCATCCCATCGCCACCTGTTTGAAAAAAGAACTCTCCATTAAAATTAAAATAATTCTTTTTCAAAGCAAACTCAGCGAGTTTTAGAATGAAGAATGTTGGTATTTTGTGGGGTCTTTCTCTCTCTTCCAAATAGGCTTCTAACACATAAATTCCCTCGTCCTGCGGGATTTGTGTATACAAGGACGTGATGTCCATAGTCACCATCCAATGTTTTTTTTCATCAAAATTGATTATGGCCAGTTTGTTGATAAAACCGTTCGTGTCCTGAACAAATGATTTAACACGGGGTAAAAAGGGTTTCAGAAAGAAATCAACAAACTTAGAGATGGGTTCTCATAATGATTGACATCCAGCGACTATAGGTCGCCCGGGTGGCATTTTTTCATCTTTATGTATTTTTGGCAAAACATAAAATAATGGATCGTCCCATAAATAATACCAGGCTTCTCCTTTGCACAAACTACTATTCCCAGTGCCCCCTACGTAGTAAGAGATTGCGTTGCCTTGACGATTTCTCCTGGCTGACAAGCCTTATTTCAGCTTTTGCTTTTGACTTTTATGTTTATTCTTGTGAATAATTATTAAGAAATTATATGCCCATTGGATCACTTTCGTTGTATACAACGTGTACGGGCATTTACGGAGTATTCTTAAGCACTTCGCGTTATTGGAACTTCATCTCCCGAGATCCTTTTCTGACCCGGAAGTCAACGCGACTCAGACGCGGCTTGTGTGTGCAACGAGGAGACTTTTCCATGCTCTCGGCTCTGACCTGACAAGGTAATCTAACCTCTTCTTCAAACTAAGGAGCACATTGTCCCATTGAGCAAGCCAGTTCTTTTTGGGTTTGTTTTACCTAAATCTTCGATTTTGTTGGCCCTCTATAGGCGGACATATATGAGGCACCGGGATTGACGCTTTAGCTTCCCTGCCGAAGGTAAGATCATCTTGCTTTCCACACAGGGGCCTTTGTATGCAGCTCTTACATTTTTTTGGGATTAATTGGCACTTTCTTTGCCCTCCCTTTTCTAGTGGGATTCCTGCTAGCCCAAATAAAATAATAAACACAGAATAAAACACAGCAGGACACTGGTGCAAACAATCAAGTAAGTCAGTTATAAATGGTGGTGTGGCTTGTATCCTTGTGAGAACTTGAAGAGATATATGATTGTGTTAATTTCTCTCATGCCAGATTTGTGTATCTGTTGAGAGAGAGGTAAGATAATGAGGCTTGTAGTAATGGTTAAGGTAGTAGCTATGCAGTAGTTTTCAATATCCTAAAGAAAGGTTTCTTTCTTTTATTTACAGATTATGGTCCTGATGAGAACTCCTAAAAAACACGAGTTCGAAACGCGTAGACAGTTTATAAGTCTAAAATACTGAAAGTTACTTAAATTTGAACAAAATAGGCTTTTGTGTTGATAATACTAACTGTTAATTGGCTTTGTTGTGAATATTGTATATTCCAGCACTCATTTAAATTTCTTGTTATTTTTTGTTGTTTGTAATGGTGTGAGAGATGTATGTTTGAAAGTTTGAACGACGATTTTTTGAAATGTATTGTTGCAAATATGAATTGTTTTGAGTAATTCTTTGTTGTGTACATAAGGTCTTAACAAATAGAAAATTGAAAGAATCAATATACTAAATAGGAAAGTTCAAAATAACAAATGATGAAGTTATTAAAATAAAAGAATACTAAAAATACAAAACATTGCGTTTGATTCGGATGTCTTGAGATAAGATTCTAGGTTAACACAGTAGCGGCACGTGCATTTTGTATTGTTTACTATATATCTATGTTAACTGCATCACCGATACCACGGGCCCGTGTGATAGAATTTGAGGGGCTTCCAATATAGCGTACCCTTGGGCATCACCCGTACAAACCTGAACACCAAGGGCTCTAGTACTAACCCAACCATGGGCAAACCGGACAATCGTCAGGCAAAACTCACCTTTGAAGCCCCGTCTACAAAAAAAGGGCTGAAGCTTGCGTTGGAAGCTGGAGGATCCGGTGGTCTGCAGACACCGGAAACAGGCCCCGGACATGCCAATATGGACATACAGCGGTTGGTACAGGAGATGAGACAGGGCTTCGCTACTGTGGTGGACAAGGTAGATCGTATGTCCTCCAGAATGGATGTGATTGCACATAAATTGGACCTACATGACGAAAGGATCAAGGAAACCGAGTGACGGATCTCTGACAATACTGACACCACTGCCTCTCATACCACAAAACTTGCACGTATGGACAATATTCTTCGAGTCATTGCCGCGAAGAATGAGGACTTGGAGGCCCGCAGCAGACGTAACAACATACGCATCACGGGCGTGCCGGAATCCACAAACACAGGGCGTATGGAAGATTATGTTGAAAAGCTACTACTTTCTGCGATTGGGTCCGAAGTGTTCTCCAAGCAATTTATAGTAGAAAGGGCGCATCGTTCCTTAGGACCACGGCCTAAACCTGGGGCCCCGCCGCGGCCCATCATTGCAAGACTTCTCAACTACCGAGATCTAGATGTGGCACTACGAGCAGCTCGCACCAACCAAAATCTATCCTATGAAGGAGTGCCCTTCTCAATTTATCCAGATTTTACACCAATAGTGCAAGAACAACGCCGTAAATTCCTGGAAGTAAAGAAAAAACTATGAGAAGCTCAGATCGACTACGCCTTATTGTACCCTGCGAAGCTGCGTGTGACACATCAGGGAAAGCAGCAATTCTTTACTAACCCGCAACAAGTAAATGACTTTTTGAAACATTTGCGTCGAGCACGCCATGGAAATGGGGAGCGGAATGGACCACAGTCAGAGGACCAACCAGAAAGAGATGACGAACACTGACTTGTTGGTAACTGCTACTTTGCAACGCCTTCCAAACTGTGACACTGGCCATACGAACCTAGAGGTGCCTGTGGCGTTGAGGACTGCTGCTGTATGACCAAGATACCGTGGACGGGTATTGTACAGTTGGTGGTAATGTATTCCAGGTACCACGTCCCTCCCCTGATTAAGCCCACCCCAGGGTAGATCAGGTAGAAGGGCAAAGGTGACGGGAGTGGGATATGTGCACCTATAGATGTCGCCCAACGGGAATTCCCCAATGTTTATTTTTGGAGTACTAATGTTACTGGGGGTTTAACAACTGGTTTGGGAGGGGGGTGGGAGGGATATGCTGGCAAGTTGGGGAAGCTTCAGTGGGAGGGCGGTGGGGAACTGGACACCTTGAGAACCAATTTAATACATATTTATTTATTTATTTAACTTGTAACGCGCAACAGCTACCCGCAGTGGGTTTCCCGGCGCTAGGGATAGACTCAAGAAGAAAGAAGTATCAGGTAATATCGAGCAGACCAGGACAACGGGCAGATCACTCAAAAAGCAAGGTCTTAAGTCCCTTCCGGAACCGCAGCAAGTTATTATCCAATTTTAGAGCAACTGGTAAAGTGTTCCAGAGCTTGGGCCCTAGATGAGCGAAAGACCCCCGCCCATTCTGGCAAGTCTCCATTCCCAGAAGATCTAAGGGTTCGATGAGTCCTGTATGGTTGAACTAAGTTCTGTAGGTATTTAGGGGCTGTGCCCTGCCTAATCTTGAACAGATAACATAAGGCTTTAAATTTAATCCGGCTTGAGATTTTAAGCCAGTGTAAGTCACGCCAAGCAGAAGATGCTGAAGTTCTCCTAGGAACCTTCCGAAGCAGGCGGGCAGCCGCATTGTGGACTACCTGAAGAATCTTAATGGTTGCAGCATCAGCTCCCAAATAGAGAACATTACTGTAGTCCAGGCGGGAAAACACAACCAATGCCTGGACAACAGTTCTCTGAGTGGATGGGGGCAGCATCCATAAAATTTTCTGGAGCCATCTTAAGATGGAAAAGCAGATCGCTGCAACCTTTGTAGCCTGCTGCCTCATATATAACTTGTCGTCAACAAGGATACCAAGGTTGCGAACCACTGTGGCTGGTTGTGGAAGTGGTCCCATATCACTAGGCCAATGTTGGGGGCCCCATAGATTTGTATTCTTTCCCAATATCACCACCTCTGTCTTCTCCCCGTTTAATTTCAGACAGTTCTTCTGCATCCACTCGGCCACGCGTACCAGGCCGAGCTTTAGAGCAGAGGGGCTGTTCTCATCTCTGCCTGACATAGAGAAGACAATTTGGGTGTCATCGGCGTAGGAGAATAGCGTCAGCCCCGCTTCCTCCACAATGGTGGCCAGGGGTCTTACGTAGATATTAAACAATAAGGGGCTGAGTATAGACCCCTGGGGAACACCATAAGCCAATGAGCAGATTGTAGATGTAGCTTTGGCCGAAAAAACCTGGAAAGTACTCCCACTAAGAAAGGAGGCAATCCAGGCTAAAGCCGGGCCTGCCACTTCCAGGGAGCGGAGAGATCTCAAAAGGATGGAATGGGACACGGTATCGAACGCGGCCCTCAAATCCAGCAGGGTGAGTGCCGATGTTTCACCTTGATCGATACAGTGTCGTAGACTCTCCGTAACTCCGAGAAGTGCTGTCTCTGTGGAGTAGTGAGCTCGGAAGCCGGACTGGGATGAGTGTAAAAAAACAGAACTCTCCACTAGATGGTTCAGTTGAGTGTTGACGTCCCTTTCCAGGATTTTCGAAAAGATGGGCAACAGGGATATGGGCCTGAAATTAGAAGGATTAGAAACATCCGCACCAGCCTTTTTTAGAAGGGGCACCACCATTGCATGTTTCCATGCCTGGGGTACATGAGATTCCTTTAAAGAGGCATTTAACAATTTTGTAAATGCCTGATATAAGTTAGGATCTAACGTCTTCAGGATTTTGGCAGGTAAAGGATCGCAGGGAGACCCTGATTTCACACTATTCAAGCATGAAAGGAAGGAGGCATCTTCAAACAGTTGCCATTCCGTGAGCTTCACTGAGGTGACGGGAATTTCAGGCAACAACGAAAATACAGTCTGGGATTTCTCTGCCGAAGGAGTAGAACTCAGTGAATCATAGATGCGCTCAACCTTTGAAATAAAAAACTCCGCCAGCAACTGACATTGAGCCTCATCCAAGGAAGGGGGAATTGGAGTAGTATCAGCTCCTGTTAATTTCCTGACAACGGAAAACAGAACTCGGGGACAATTTTGCGCTTGCGTTACCGTATTCGTGGTATAGGCAGCTCTCGCACTTTTGCACTGCTTATGGTAACCTCTAAGGGCTTCCTTATAGGCCACTTTCCGTGAGACGGAGTAATTACGCCTCCATCTCCTTTCAGGTGCCTTGCAGTTGGCCCGAAGAAGCTTCAACTCCTCTGAGAACCAAGGTACAGGCTGACGATGTGACATGGAACACTTTGATGTCAAAGGGAGCATGGTGTCCACTGCATTGCTCAACCATTTAGACACCACCTCATTTAGCTCTGATATGGGCAGATTGGCCTCTGGAAGAGACCCTAAAAGATGCCGATTAAACTTAATGGCATCAAGTCTACCCCAGCGACATATCTGCTCGTCTTTGCCCTTACTGCTCCTGGCCTTGATCTTGTTAGGTGGCAAAGAAAAAAAGACAGCATAATGATCAGACCACTCCAGAGGGCGAGCTTCCTGTGAGCAATCATATTGAAGATTTGAAAGAATTGGATCCAACAGATGACCCCCGGAGTGAGTAGGTCTGGAATTACACAGTGAAAGATCAAGGACAGATAGAAGGTGTTGACTTATAGTGCAGGGCGGGTCTTCAAGATGAAGATTCAAATCTCCAAGAATAGTGAAATTAGCCACCCTCAGCATCAGAGGGGCTAGTGCTTCCACCAGGGAAGACACCCAGAGATTAGCATTGCCTGGAGGGCGATATATCAAGATGCCCAACAAGGTAAATTGAGCATTGATCGTAAGCTTAAAGAGGGCGGCTTCACATCCACGGAGAGGGAAAGCTTCAAGTTGGCAAGTGTACATTGATTTAAAAATTATAGCTATACCCCCCCCCCCCTTTACCAGTGTCTCTGTCCTTTCTCATTATTACATAGTCATTCGGGATAGCAGCTGCAATATCTGGCCCAGAGCTCTCATGGAGCCAGGTCTCGGTTAAAAAGACAGCATCCGGATTCTCGTCGACAAGGAAGTCATGGATATTAAACTTATGCTTAGGGAGGGACCTGCAGTTGATGTTCCAAAACTTCAATGGGGGGCGAGCCATTGCAATTTTATTTTTCCTCGGCCTACCGCGTGCTTGAGTACGAGACATTTCTTTGCACCTTGACATTTTCCCCATAGAAAAAGCACAGCCGAGCACATAAAATTGTGTGCTGGTAGGACACACTGAATGCAATCTGCGTGAGGAACTTGCCTCAATTGTTGGAATTCTTCACCGGTGTATGTGTAGACATAAGTGGGAGTAGCATCCGAGACGGAAATTAATCCAGAGGGTCCAGCCCCTGGGCCCGTCCAAGCGCGGATGGGCACAGACGGGCTGGACTCAGGCGTGACTCCGGCGTGCGACCGGCGCACCCACTGTGCGCTACCGCTGCGCGCTAGCGAGGCCATCTTAAATACAGCTCTCGAGTGTCCTGCTGGCCACTAGAGCGCATACAAAGATGGCGCCTCCAGGCGTCCCGTTCTTCCCCCAATAAGGCCGCTGAATCAGATTCGGTAGTGCAAGGGAGGGGACCCGCTTAAAGAACGGTGAAATAAACTATTATAATGCGCGTATGTGGAATGGACAAGCTAAAAACAGGGGAAAAGTCAAAATAATTAAAATAAAATGACAAAACAGGATGTTTTTAAAATCGCGCCAAGAATTATGCTGAAAGCGCAATCACACTCGCGCTGAGCATAAAGTCCCTGATATTACCTTTAAGCGAGGGCTGACACTGATCTTGCCCACCTTAAATACAGCTCTCGAGTGTCCTACTGGCCACTAGAGTGCATACAAAGATGGCGCCTCCAGGCGACCCGTTCTTCCCCCAATAAGGCCGCTGAATCAGATTCGGTAGTGCAAGGGAGGGGACCCGCTTAAAGAGCCGTGAAGTAAACTAATATAATGCGCGTATGCGGAATGGACAAGCTAAAAACAGGGGAAAAGTCAAAATAATTAAAATAAAATGACAAAACAGGATGTTTTTAAAATCGCGCCAAGAATTATGCTGAAAGCGCAATCACACTCGCGCTGAGCATAAAGTCCCTGATATTACCTTTAAGCGAGGGCTAACACTGATATTGCTGTTACGGGAGTTTTACGACAGCTCCACCAGATGGATATGATCGTAATTGGGCTGCTCCTGGACAGGGAGTAATTTTGGAAGAACTGATGGGAAGAAGGAGGGGAGGGTTTGTTAACAAAGTGCATTTAAGACACACACACTGGATGGTCGGATACTACTGCAATTTCTATGATTCATGGATACCGAGGCACAATCAGGGCTACATTCTGTCACCAATAGAAATTACATGGCACACCATAGTTGGATGATTTACCTACCTGAATAAGACTCACAACCAGCGATACCAATGTACACCAAACTACACGTGACACGCACTGACTTAAACCTTCTCACATGGACTGTGCGGGGACTTGGGGATCCGCAGAAGCGACGACAAGTATTGTCATATCTAGACAGTCATGCTATACATATCGCTTTCTTACAGGAAACACATTTCATACCTCGCACGGGCCACACCTTTGCCTCTAGATGGGCGGCTAATGCGGTCTTTTCCTCTTCCTCCACATACGCTAGAGGAACGGCAATTCTTATTAAAAAGGGCACGCCGTTTACCTTGATAGGTGACAGGCAAGACACTCAGGGACGATGTAGTGTGATGTGGGGGAGATTGGGGCAAATGGCGGTCACTATGGTGTGCTGCTATGGTCCCAATATAGATGACCCTCAATTTTTCACTGAGTTATGGGCCACTATTATTGGCACAGGCCCTGATCACATAATTTGGGGCAGAGATTTTAATGTGAAACTCGTACCAACCATCGATAGGTCACACCCAGCCCCCCATCACTACACTAGAGCAAGGACTGCACTGCATGAGATATTCACAGAATATAGCCTGATTGATACATGGCGACACCTTCATGCCACTACTCGAGAAGGGACTCATTTCACTGCCAGGCACAATCTTGGGCAAGGCTTGATTATGTGTTTATATCTCCGCGACTCTGCCATGCACTCGTAGGGGCACAGCACTTGGCTAGGACTTACTCAGACCACTCACCTGTGAAGATAACAATAAGGGCGGAGGACCTTGGGCCGCCGAGGTCCGCCTGGCATCATGGGCGTAAAATCCGCTCCGATCGCGGATTTTTCGGATTTTCGGCAAATTCGCAATCCGCGAACTCTCGCGAATTTGTCGAAAATCCGTGAATCCGCTCGCGGCGGATTTTTTGCTTGGTTGCGGCGCGCGGCGTGGTGCACGGCGTTCACTTTCCGTCATTTAGCGTTTGCCGAGTTGTTTTTCTTTGCGAGTGACGCGCCATTTTGGATCTTGCTGCGTGATCCCGCGGGAGTTTGGCGCCCGCGAATACGTAATCGCGGCTTGCCACCTTGCACAGCACACCTCGCGAGAGTTCGCAATTGCGAACACGTAGTTGCGGCGGAAAGGAACAATCTCGCACTCGCGAAATAGAGCTTTTGCAATTCTGCACAAGAAAATCACCAGCAAACAGGATAAACCTTCAGAAAATTATGATTTTTATCAGAATCACTCCTCAGATTGACATTTGCATGGCCTTTTTTTTTGCAAGGAGTCCATTTTTGGGGGGGGGGGAGAAGGAAGTGCCCCACAGTCTCCAACTTCCTGTTCCTGTCCAGCAGGCTCCTCCCAGTGCTTTGTCCATCTCCTGGTCACTTTCATTTGGATCTGGAGCTGGAAGGATTACTTTTTGTGGGTGCTGCTGGATATTTGGATTTGAGGCCTTTTTGACTGTCTTTGGATCACTTTTGGATTAGAAATAAACTTTCACAAGTAAGTTTGTTTGGGGCATTACAGTTGCTGCAAGTAAAATTTTGGAACTTTTTCAGAACATTAAATACATTATATTGTGGGTAGCCACAGTATCCAGTAGGACCAGGGTTGGTTAGGGGTGCATGATACAACTGTTTTGTTGAATTTAAACACCATTGAGGCCATGGATGGGCTGGGATTGTGCTGATTTTTGTCGTTTTTTTGGGCCTGCTGGTGGGGCCCTTTGCCCAGGGGTGGTGAGTGTTGCATGGGCCTAGTCTTTCTGTGGGGTGTCTTCTTGAATTTAAACATAATTGAGGCCATGGATGGGCTGGGATTGTGCTTATTTTATTGTTTTTTGTCGTTTTTTGGGGGCTGCTGGTGTGGCCTTTTGCCCAGGGGTGGTGGTGCATGGACTGAGTGTGCCTGTGGTGTGGTCTCACTCTCTTTAATGTAAACATCATGGATGGCATTGGATTGTGGTGATTTCTGGCTGTTTTTCTGTTTTTTGGGGGTGTACTGTTGATGTGGACTGGCCATGTGGGTGGTGGTGGCCATCTTGAGTGCTGGCTGGTACAGGCAACATGTGCTTGGGGTGTAAGGGGCCATTTTGAGGAGAGGCAGTGTCTGAGGCCTGCACTTATTTTGCCTACTTTTCATCCATTATGTCCAGGGGTAGTGAGTGTTGCATGGGCCTAGTGTTTCTGAGGGGTGTCTTCTTGAATGTAAACATAATTGAGGCCATGGATGGGCTGGGATTGTGCTTATTTTATTTTTTTTTGTCGTTTTTTGGGGGCTGCTGGTGTGGCCTTTTGCCCAGGGGTGGTGGTGCATGGACTGAGTGTGCCTGTGGTGTGGTCTGGTCTCACTCTCTTTAATGTAAACATCATGGATGGCATTGGATTGTGGTGATTTCTGGCTGTTTTTCAGTTTTTTGGGGGTGTACTGTTGATGTGGACTGGCCATGTGGGTGGTGGTGGTGGCCATCTTGAGTGCTGGCTGGTACAGGCAACATGTGCTTGGGGTGTAAGGGGCCATTTTGAAGAGAGGCAGTGTCTGAGGCATGCACTTATTTTGCCTACTTTTCATCCATTATGCCCAGGGGTAGTGAGTGTTGCATACTTGCATGTCCCTAGTCTTTCTGTGGGGTGTCTTCAATGTAAACATCATGGATGGCATGGGATTGTGCTCATTTTTCTGTGTTTTGTCCATTTTTTGGGGTGTATAACTGAACTGATGTTCCTCTGTCTTCCATTGCTTTTAGGTGCACAAGAAGACTCAAGAGAACCACCAGTGCCAGGAAGAAGTCCTGCAGCGGTGTGTGTGTGCAGCATAACGTCACGCGACGTCACGTCTGGACACAGAACCCTCTGCAACTCGTGCAACTGCTGCCTGCTGACCTGCTCTGAAGAAGATGGCCCCAAAAAAAGTAACCCGTAGCTCCTCTAGCAAGAAAGGTGCCAGTAAGGAGCAGAAGAAGCAAGTTACCAAGGACACTGCGGGATCTGCTGGCAGCAGCACCCCCGCTCCATTGGGCTCAGTGCCACCACCACCACCACACCAACTTAAGTCCAAGCCCTTGAGTGCTGCAGAGGCAGCCAGTATAGTTCTTCAATCACCATCGACCAGTGATGTTGGCTCATCGCAAGAAAGCAGCAGCAATGTCCCTCAATCAACACAGGTTGTTGTAGCTCATCTGACGAGTGTTGAACAACCACAGCCGCAACAACAATCACATGTGCAAGTACAAGCCCAAGTACATGTGGAAGGAGAGGCAGCGCAAGGAGATGCGCAAGCAGAGGTGCATGGAGGGTCACAAGTGGCCACAATAGTTGTTCCTCCCGAAGTAGGGGCACATCAGGAAATCGACAATCAAGGCGAGGTATCATTTGAGGAAGCCACTCCTCCTGATGATCCTTCATTGTCTTCCACATCCCTAGCAAGGAAGAGATCAAGGGTGGTGTCTACATCTTCTTCAAGCACACCTCCTTCTGATGATACGGATCAAACTTGGGAACCAGCACCACAGCCGTCTGAGAGTGAGGCACACCATGATCCGACAAAGGTAGTTAAGCGTAAAAGGAAGCTCGTCCAAAGTCTCAGAGTTATGGAGTGTGATGAGGCTCAACAAGAAGTGGCGGATACTGCTGCTGATGAAGACTCTGCCAACGACGACCCAGTCATCATAAAGGTCACTGCAGCCCCAGCGGGCATGCAGCAAACAGACATTTTGACCCTAGCCCGAAGAGCTGCTGAGCGTGATGATGATGATGATGTTGTCGATGAGGAGGCAGTGGAAACACCACAATCATTGGAGTTAAGTAGTACACCAACTCGTCCCGCTTCCATATTTCTTTCTGGCAAGAAGAGACCTCCGTCAACCTCGACCTTAATTAGTGGCGGTGAAAGTGCAAAACGTACAAAAGTTGGGCAATCCAGATCCTCCACTTCATCTGGCATTAGCTTCATGACCACCACCACCAGTATCGCCGCCTCCTCCATGTCCCACAGACACTTAAAGTCCCCAGTTTGGGACTTCTTTACTGTTTGTCCAAAAAATCCAAAGTTTGCCATTTGTACCATTTGTAAGTAAGCAGTTAGTCGTGGTAAGCCAGGTACCAACTATGGTACCGGAGGCCAGAGAGGTCATCTTAGGAGACAGCACACTGTCAAATGGTTTGCGCACCTAGATGCGATCAAGAAAGGCCGAATTCAAGGAAACGTTGATGTTTCATCTGATGATGACGAGGAGGAAGAAGACGTGTCAAACACTTCCCTTACACCCAGTACCCCTGTCAGCAGCACACCCAATGTGAGGCACACTAAGAGTGTTGGAGCGACTGAGACACCAACGCACAAAAGTTCACCAGCGAGCAAAATTGGGTCAACGAAGTCATTATCAGCCCGTAAATGCTTGGTCCAGGGCAACATTAGAACAATGCTTACTTCAGACGTGCCATATGAACGCAACCACCCACTGACGCGTCTGTATAACACTAAGCTGGCTAAAATGCTAGCTGTGGACCTTCTCCCTTTTTCTTTTGTAGAAGCGGTAGGTTTTCTAGAATTAGTGGCAACGCTCTGCCCTAAATGGAAGGTTCCTAGCCGGTTCTATTTTGCCAGAGTTGCGGTTCCAGCACTACATGAAGATGTGCTGGAGGCGATTGGGGCAGCTTTGCAGAAGAGTGCTGTTCACACAATACATCTGACAACAGACATGTGGACCAGTGGCGCAGGCGCTGATTACATGTGCATCACTGCACACTGGGTCTCTTTTTCAGGTGTTAAAGCAAAGCTAAACGCAGGTGTTGACCCGGACCAAGTTTTTAAAGCTGCTCGGAAACATGCAACACTAGCCATGTTTGGCTTGGAGAAAAGTCACACAGCAGAAAACCTTTTGGAAGAGTTTAACAAAAAGGTCTTGAAAATGCTATCCCCCCAAAAACGCATGATTGGTTATGTTTCCACGGATAATGGCGCCAATGTAGTTAAGGCCATGTTTCAGGGTGACTATTTTAGAGTGCCGTGTTTGGCGCACTGTATCAACCTGGTAGTTCAAAAATTCTTGAGTGATAAACACAGTCCAGCGTTCGAGGTAATGGCCACCTGCCGCAAAATGTGCAACCATTTCAGCCATTCTTTTAAGGCCCGGAAGCATCTGAGGAGACTGCTACTTGAACGTCAAATGCCAGTGAAAGCACTCATCCAGGAGGTGGCAACACGTTGGAACTCAACCTTCTACATGCTTGAGCGTCTGTATGAGCAGTATACGGTACTCGATCACTATTTCTTCACAGAGGGTACATCTCAGAAGGAGGACATGCGGTTGGGTGCGGCGCAATGGGACATAGTTAAAAGCCTGACAGACATGCTTCGTCCTTTTGAGTTCTTCACGCGTGCAGTCAGCCAGGAGGACTGTAATTTGGGAAAAGCTATCCCATTGTTGTGCATGCTGGAGCACCAACTGATGGCGATGTCTTCTGAGTTTGAAAAAGATGAAAAAAAAAAGACCATTTTATTTTGTCTGAGAAATTATTAGAGCGCCTACGTGGTGATGAACGTCTTAAAAACATCAAGTCAGAACAGCATTACATTTGTGCTACTATTCTGGATCCACGCTACAAAAAGGCACTGGCAGGCGAAGCATTCTTTCCTTTTGCTGATGCAGATGTTCAAAAGTACAAAAATTGGTTAGCCTTGTCAGCCAAGAGGTTTGAAAAAGAACGGCAGGTTATTGAAGGAGAAGACAGTACATCAGCATCAGCATCAGCAGGCCATCCCCAGTCACAAGAATCCACTTCTGCACCTGTGGCTGGGGCACAAGTGACCTCTCAGCCGTTAAAGGCAACTGGATCATCTGCACCACACACAACAGTATCAGTGGCTGTTGTAGAGGATTGGCTAAGTTTGCTTGGGTATGGTTCTCGAAAAAATGTCAAAGGCACAGCAAAAAGTAAGCAAAGTGGAGGAACCGTTGATGACCTTGAGTCGATGGTGCAGGACTATATGAATGACTCAACAGAGGTCTTTCTTAATGATGAGCCATTGCAGTATTGGCATGGCAAAAAACAATTGTGGCCACAGCTCTCCAACCTGGCTATAAACTATTTGTCTTGCCCACTCGCAAGTGTGTCTTCTGAACGTGTTTTCAGTGCTGCTGGTGGCATTGTAACTCCCAAACGGAGCCGCCTCTCGCCCAAAAATGTGGAGCGGCTGACAATGATCAAGATGAATCAGCACCTCATACCACCAGATTACAAAGTACGAGAAAGCACGCCGCATGAAGACGAGGAGGACGGCAACGTAGATGAGGGGATTTGTTCTCTGTTCGGTGGCACTGACCTCATCCTGCCTGAATTCGCAGAGTATGATGACGAAATCTTCTTCTTATTCCCTGACACCGAGCCCTGAAAATGAGACAATGAATCAAGAACTTTCTTTTTCGTCCTTATTCACTTTTATTCCTGTTTGTCTCTCTTTCTTTGGTTTGCACAGTTAATTTAATTCAAACTTTAATCACCTAATCCCAAAAACAAGACCATCAGCAGAACTGTCTTCACTTGTTTGCTTATTGATTTGAAGGTGCCGCAGTCTACATTCCTCAGGTTCACAAGTTCTGAAGAACATGCTCCTCTATCCTCCTCCTCCAGACTGCGATTTCCCTCAAAGCAGAGTGCTGGATTACGCCCAATGAAGAAAGACTCAGCACTTGTGGGGGTGTTGTACTTCTTTGCGGGTGAGTTGACGGATTTGGGCCCATTGCTGTGAAGCTCTAATAATGGACAAAAGTGTTTTGGACCAAATATGAGGTGGAAATTTCTTGCAGTTTTTGCTGACTTGCTTGCCTTTGGGGTGCTCTTTGGCGGGGTTCCGGGTGTTTGTGGGTGATTTTTGGTGTCTGGGAGCACTGCTGCGACAGTCTAATCTTGATTGCATTTGCTTTTCAGGAAATCCGTGGTGGAAAACAGGAGTTATGATGATTGATGATGATGACCTAGCTGCACAGCGCCGCGATTGGACCGAAGGCCGAGAGATATTGTAAGTATGAGATTTAGCTTTTTCGCTGTTTGGGGGTGTTGTCGGGTGGTTTTTTCCGGGTGGGTTGGCGGGTCTTGCCTGGGGCATTCCTGGGAAGGTCTAATACCGGATAGAAGTGTTTTGGACAAAATCCTTAAGGAACAGCCTTTTTTTTGCTATTTCTTCTGTCATCTTGCTCAATGTAGCGTTTTGGGGGGCTTCCTGCTGTTCGTGGGTGGGTTGCGGCCGGGGTCTCTGTCGAAGCACTGCTGCGACAATCTAATCTTGATTGCATTTGCTTTTCAGGAAATCCGTGATGGAAAACAGGAGTTATGATGATTGATGATGATGACCTAGCTGCACAGCGCCGCGTTTGGACCGAAGGCCGAGAGATATTGTAAGTATGAGATTTAGCTTTTTCGCTGTTTGGGGGTGTTGTCGGGTGGTTTTTTCCGGGTGGGTTGGCGGGTCTTGCCTGGGGCATTCCTGGGAAGGTCTAATACCGGATAGAAGTGTTTTGGACAAAATCCTTAAGGAACAGCCTTTTTTTTGCTATTTCTTCTGTCATCTTGCTCAATGTAGCGTTTTGGGGGGCTTCCTGCTGTTCGTGGGTGGGTTGCGGCTGGGGTCTCTGTCGAAGCACTGCTGCGACAATCTAATCTTGATTGCATTTGCTTTTCAGGAAATCCGTGGTGGAAAACAGGAGTTATGATGATTGATGATGATGACCTAGCTGCACAGCGCCGCGTTTGGACCGAAGGCCGAGAGATATTGTAAGTATAAGATTTAGCTTTTTCGCTGTTTGGGGGTGTTGTCGGGTGGTTTTTTCCGGGTGGGTTGGCGGGTCTTGCCTGGGGCATTCCTGGGAAGGTCTAATACCGGATAGAAGTGTTTTGGACAAAATCCATAAGGAAACACCAGTTTTGGCACTTTTTGTAAGTTAGGGTTCGTTAGGGTTAGCCCTAGCAGCAGGATTGCATGTGTTTCGGGGGGTTCTATTGCAACGCAGTTCTGGTGTTGTAGAGCACTGTTGGAGCGATGCTGGCTATGGATACTTTTGCTTGCTAGCAAGTGGTTTGAATACAATGCACGGTCTGTATTTGGGCCTACTGTTACTTTCAAAGTACGTTTTGTAACCATTTTTCTGCTAGGCATTGTTTTTGGAGATCTGATTGGGGTTCTTCTACATTTTTGCGACTGGCTTCAGTAGGGGTCTTGGTGGGAGCATTGCTGGGAAGGTCAAATTTTGTTCTAAAACACAGTTTACAGTACACCTACCTTGAGGGGAAAGATCCGCTATAATATTTTGGCCATACTTATTTATCCTTAAAAAGGTGACTCAGACAGAGCACGCAATTTCAAAAATATTGTACTGTCTATTAGGGAAATCAAAGTGTCACTTTTTGAACCACACAGCGTACATACCTTTTATTTATTTATCAGTGGTATTGTAATAGCACTTCCTGTTTTCCGTTCAATAGTTACAGGCCGGGTTTCAGTCAACATCCGCCAGGCAGGCAGTGGACAGGGTGTCTTCTGTCAGTGGTCACCAACATTGATGGACGAAGCGTCAGCTGGAATGGAGGAGTGCCGCCAATAAGAGGAATTGTTTGCTGCATGCAACTTACTTACCAAATTCAACAGGACAACTCCAACAACATACGCAATACAGATACAGTATCCATTGTTTTATTCTATGAGTGTGACTGCATGTGCTTAGCTTTAGTTTGTAACCAAAGATTGTCTTTATCTTCAATTATTGTTTTTCCATGCTCTGCTTTTTTTTTCTTCTCTCAACAAAACCTACCCAAAAAGAAACCCCCATTCCCATCCATTTTACAAACCCTAACCCTCTTCCCCCGGGCTGTGTTGTTTTGCTTGATGTCTGACTAAAATGACATCAATAATTCCACACACTTGCTGGGGAGGATAAGGTCATAGCAACAGGCTGGTGAAGGAATACGAGGATATCTTCTAGACTTACTCAGCTTCAGTACTATATCTTCTAGTAGTAGTAGCCAATGTCAAATAAATTCAACGCAAGTACTAGTTATACTTGCAAGCAAATACTTTACCATTTGTTAGGCTACATTATGGCACTGTTCTAGTGTACTGTCACCTGCTATATTCTCGATCGTACCGTAACCGTTGTAATGCTACAGTAAGGACAAACAAGGTTTCGTTTTCTTTTTTTCCATAGGCATGCAACTGCCACTGTGTCACACCACTAGTACCACCGCAATGAGGAAATGTCACCCGCCCAGGATTGACAACGTTAATCCCCATTTCACGTGGAGCCAGCCCTGGGCCTAGCCCTAATTTCTAACACTAATTACAGGTAAGATAAGCGTTTGGTGGGAGGTAGTATAATGGAGTATTATTTCGGAGTAGACAAGAGATTGACGGTTGTACTACTAAAGTCCTACGACTGTTCAGGAAAACAAAGTTACTGTTACACCCCCGTCCCCCACCCACCAGACTGAAAAGCAGTAAAAAACAGGTATGGTCAGATAAAGTTTAAAAATGTATATTTATGTAGCCCTAACAAAATAATCTCCCTCAAGACCCACCCTAACCCCAACGATTGTCTTTGAAACGTCCCAAAACGATCCCAACTCCCAAATCCCAACCCCCAAAAGTCTATAAAAAAAGGGCAAGGGACACTCCACTACTGGAGGGTGCTGGTGCTGGTGCATTTTGCCGCATGGGCATCATACTCCTTGCGGAGGGTGGCAAGCTCGGAGCGGAGGCCCTTCACCAAGTTCTTATACTTCTGGACCTCCTGCTCCAGGTTGGACATTCGGACTCGTAGGCGGCGTTGGCGTTCCTTGCAGCTCCTGTGGGGGGCAGCTGGTTTTTCTGTTGCTTGGCGGTGGCGGTTGGCTTTGTTAGCCCGGCTCGGTCCCGCTGGAGCACTGCGGGACCTGGAGGAGGATGCAGCGGTCCCAGCCGAGGATGTTGTTGTTGCACCGCTCGACTGCGTGTCCTCCTCCTCCTCCAGGGCCACCAGCCGCCGATATTCGGCGACAGTGGCCTCCAGCCTCCGTTGCCGGGCCATTCTAGCCTGCTCCCTCCGTGTTGTTGATTTGGAAGGAGCAACTATATGAAGAAAGAAAGACATAGTCTGTAACCAATGCTCCTTAGCATTAATAACACAAAGTGATTGAGCCGAAAGTTGGGTCACAGTACAAGTAGCAAATTGAAAGCACAGTACATAACTATTGAGGACAGTATCTATGTAACCTCCCACTCCTGCATCCTTGCTCTAACATTAGTGGTACTTTAATGAACAAATTCTACGACCACTATGGACTTCCATTACAGTCGACTATGACAGTACACCAGTCTTATTCTTCTTCTTCTCTCTTGTTTAGGAAAATTGGTACGTTATCTTAGGCAAGCCGGCAGAATGACATGGACAGCACAGTGAACTTGCACCCGAGAAAAAAAGTTGCACACCATGATGAGTGAGACAGACTTGCGTTACTGTACCGGTCCAGTACATGCAGGTGGTGAAGCTATTACTTTTCTATTACGGGTGGCACTGAGAATACTCTGTTACAAGGGCTACTGCTTAATTAATTTACCTTTCACCCTACAGTGCAAATGAGTACTAGAAAAGGACAATGAAGAAGCTAACTAATTTGATTATCTATCACTTCACATGGGACGTATTTGATGACATATGGGATGACTTTAGGTGCTTTGCTTAATATTGAGTGAACAGTGATACACCCACACATGAATGACGTACTACAAGCAAACTAAAGTTATTAAGAGAGGTACGGAGTGTCCACCGTAATAACCAGATATATGCTGTGATTGCAGACGCAATACAAAGTACTGCTACTATTCATGGTAGTATTGGACACATTTACAATTCCTTTTCCTTTCCTTCCCTGCACTGGAACGGACGTGCGGGTGCGGTGGTACATGCTCTTCAAGGTAACACTTAGTACATCTGGCGACCATCTACTCTCTCTAGATACACATGTGCTATCTAAGAGTCAGAGAATACCATGCTCCAGGCATCCATTCAGTCAAAGTATACGCACACATACAGTTTCTGTTTCACCCACCCAGGCTGCTGTCCTTCCACCCATCCTTGCTTCATCATTGACCAAGCCATGCACCATACCATATTCTTTCCTTCCAAGCCACCTCGGGGGCCAAGCAAACACATATCGTTCTTCTTTGCCAGCCATCATACAATTTCGTGTCCCACTTACTTACACCCTTCTTTTGCTTTTCGTTCATCCCATCCATCACGTTCGTCTAAGAACTTATTGGGATTCTTCTCACCAAAAACTTCACAGCTAAGTCGAAGTACATTTCGAGGAGGCTACTACCTGGTTGATTTGTAATACACCCGTGCAGAAAGCACACTATGCAGTCTTCAATCTCAATAAGTAAGGAATATATAGCTTACCTGTTTCCGCCACCACCGTTTGAACCCCCACAGGACCGTCCGCCGGCTCTTGCACCGCCTCCTCCCCAGAGTCCTCCGAGTCCTCGCCCAACACAGCCACCTCCGCGCTGGCCCCGTCACCAGATGTTACACCTACAAAGTACATTTAAGAATGTTAGAATACACCACTCACTACTATATAATATTTGGTCTAGGAGAAATGTTAAAAAAACTGAATACAATGTAATAATTTGTGACTGTCTACTCCAAAGTAAAAATGTCCCTTTTTCCAGGGAAGGCTGTTGTCTTGCTGCACTTTTATGCACAACTGATGAATGCTTGCTTTTTATTTTTAACACGCACCACTTTTTCTCCTAACAGTCAGAAGCTTGCCTCCTAAGAACACGACCAGGATCAAGTTCAAACCAGGTGAGAGCTCGGCTCGACCACAAGAAATGTGTCCAATTAATCGTCAGCACTAACCACTTTTCCGTTTTCAGTTAAATAGTTTTATGACAAAGTAGATTTTAATAAATGTGTTTACTTTTAATAAAGCTTTTAAACTTAAATAGACTCTGTGGTTTTTGGTCCTCCAGACTAGAGTGGATGAGCTAAAGGTTTTGGAATTTTTGCAATCATGAGTGCCTCTGATACTTCTTGACTGTGCTGTGACTCCGTACTCTCTTGTCCTGCGTACGATAATCTAGAGATCATTGGGGATCAATAATCGGTGACTACAGAGCTGAATGACTCTCCCGCACTATCTAGTCAGTAAGGAGACAGTGCATAGAGCTATTGCTGAATAGAATGGGAGTCCAATGGAATTGCCAAATGTCCAATCTTAGTTAGCTACACAGACAGACTAATAAGAATAATCTAGTAATACCACAGGGAGTCATATTAGAGCCAGGATAAGAATTTATATCCAGTGTACAAGAAGATCAAAGACGATTTAGAAAAAATCGAATGAGGAACGCTAGGAAAAAATAGGTACTCTTTATTACAATTAAAACTTACTGGGGCCAGCAAAGGAGCCCTCGCCTGCCCGATCCTGGCCTGCATCCTGAGCACCCTCCTCCTCCTGTGTCCTCTTGCCCTTGGGGGGAGCTGATGTACAACATGAAAGAAAGAAAGACCACAAAACATGGATGAGATTTGTCAACCAAATCAACCATTTCAAAAGAACAATAACAACATTTTCCACGGGATCTATCTCATGTGGTATACTACGTTATTCGTATTGCCTGATTTGCGGAACGTTGACTTAGAAAGTTCCTATGTAACTCAATAAACAGACTACTAAAGAGGTTTGCCTAGGCCTGGCACTGCAGGCAGCAGTCCGCAGCACGCGAAGTGACAGACAAAGTCCATCCTGCTTGCAGATCAGTGAATACTCAAACTATCAATCCACCCACCACCACCACTATTTCTTCTTATAGCCATGTGTCTAAAGGAAGGAGTGGACTTCAGTCTGTTGGGGCTGATTTAGAAGTCCCTTGCGGCTCATTTTCCTCCATTGTTGCGTGACTTTTGTGACGCTGCGGCAGAACAAAAGACTCGCCATGGTGTTGGTGCGGCGTATATATTAAAAAAAAAGAAATTATGGGCGATGCATCACGTTGTAAAGCCCTGCGCCATCAGGGGGCGTTCCGGTGCAAGGGAGGGCGTACCTGCGCAGGGACGAATCCTAAAAGTGGCTGAGGGAAATCTACAAGATGTCAATCAGTCACTTTTAAGACAATGATGCATGAGTCAAACCCTGCGCGCTTGAAGCCGACGTACGGCTTGATGCAGCATTGGGGAGATAGGGTACCCCAGAGCATTGCTGGAGCTGCGCCATCGTTGGCACGCAACTCCAGCAATGCGCCGCCTTTACGGCACAGATGCGTAAGGCTTCTGTGACGTTTTGGGCCAATGGGTGGTGGTGGTGGCATGGCACACAATTACTGCCGCATCCCTGCTACTTTGCAGGGATGCGCCGTTAATTGAAAATATGACCCTTAGTGTCTAGCATTACGCAGTTCTTATCTTTACACTACACTCATACATAATTTCTCAGGCCAATGAAATGAACACAATGTACAAAACAAATAAGCATAGTAGCAAGCAAGGCTACTGAGAAGGAGAGCAGTGCACCTGAAATGCATAGAAGATTTTGAAATATAATTTACCTACAATGTAATCGGCAGCATTATTGCTCTTGGTAAAGAACAAAGATTTGCAAATAACAGAGCCGGATAAAACAGAGTAGTGATGAATAGCTACTACTACTCACCAAGCCCGGGGACCTCTATGCCGAGCGCGTCCAGCAAGTCCCGTTCCCGGTCCATGACATCGGTCCAGCGGTGGGTGGCCTGGTTATATGTGCGCCGGACCCCAGAGAGCTGAAACATGGCCCGGCACACCTTCTCCCACCGCTTCCGGCGCTCCCGGATGCCATAGCCAGTCGCGATCTTGCCGCCTCCCAGGATCGTCTTGGGGAGGCGGCGCTGGACGTGGAAGATGAGTGCCGCCACTTCCTCCGCGCTGAAGATCTCCAGCGGCACCACTTGCTCCCCCCTCAAACGCCCGCACGGGAGCCGGGCACGGGGTGCGGGACCCTTCCCCTTCTCAGGGTGCTTCCCGGCTCCCTTTACCATGGTCTGGGCAGAAATAAACTTAAATGATAAAGAAGAAATAGAATAGTGAAGAAGAAAAGAAATGAGTTTAAAAAAGTAGTTTAAAAGTAACTAAAAGTAGCAGAAAACACAAAAATATACAGCTAGAAAAATAGAGGGATAGATAATAAGTAAAATAGATTAAATAAACTTCAAACAAGCAAAGGATGGCAGAGATTCAGAGAGGATACAGAAAGCATGCCCAGAACCATAGCAATGAATGAGAAACAAGATGGCCGCGCCCGTTCACAACCGCGTGGGTAACTTCGCGCGAGATTTTCCTCGCGAGCACGCGCGAAATTGTACTAGCGAGCAGCACAGTTTGCGAGATTACACATAGCGGCCGGAAACGGAATTACGTCACGCAAACAAGATGGCCGCGCCCGTGTACGACCGCTAGGGTAACTTGGCAAACGTATAGCTACAAGCGCCTCGCGAACACGCGCAAAAGCTCCCGAAATCGATCTCGCACGGATTCGCGCCCCAAAAAACACGCGAAATTGCAGAAAAAACGGTTTTTGCTAAACTGAAAGCAATGAGCAGGTGCAAAAGTTCAAACTTAACATTTGTAACATTCACTGTAGTGCTTCCTGAGGGGCCCCTCCAGAGTTTGCAACTATTCTATGACCCTGCTATGACCCAAACAGCAGGCTCATAGAATAGCTACAAGTAGACCATAAAGGTCCTGTGAAAAAAAATTTCACTGCAACAGAAAGCAAATTACAGATAAGGAAGGAAGCAGGTGCCAGCCAGACTGGAACTTTCTAAATAACTGACACATTAATCAACCCCCAATTAATTCATGGCAGTTGAAGTAGGGGAGGTGTGCTTGCTTTTTTCACCCCCCATAAACTACAGTGATAAACAAACCTAATGGGTGGCAGTGAGGATGTACCAGAGGGTGGCATGGGTGTCCCAGAGGGTGGCAGTGGTGAAGCAGAGGGTGCTGTGAACCTGTTATGATAAACCAGACGTAGAAACAACATAGTCGCGGCCGTTGCGTGCCGAAAAGTAAGTTCGCAATTGCGAAATTGTCCCAAAATCGTCGCGAATGCGCGCCAACACAAAAAACGGGAAAATCCGCAAATCCGCTAGAGTTCGCGTATCTTCGCGGATTGCGAATCCGTAAATCCGCAATTTCGCGTACGCGAGATCCGCTAGATCCGCCCATGCTTACTTACCATGCTGTTAGATGCCGTCTTTCAGAATGAGTTGAGGGAAGAGGTTTTAGACTTCTTTGCACGCAATAAGGATTCAGTACACGATGTTGAAACTATTTGGGATGCCTTTAAGGTAACACTACGAGGGATATGCATAGCAAAAGGGTCAGGAGTCCTTAAAAGCATACAGACAAGATTAAATCATATAGAAACAGAACTTAAGACACTAGAGGGCTCCCTGGCAAATGGTCCAGATGGACTAACATTATCAAACCTCCGGAAAAAACTTACAGAATACAATGAAGAGGCTATTGAGAGGTCAAGTTTAGAGGGCGGCATTGGACTGCTCGCCGATATGGCAAAGGGGAAAGACCTGGGAAAGCGCTTGCTGCGACAGTCAGATTAATGAGGCAACCAAATATTATACTTGAAATTGACGGTTCAGATGGACTGGTATATAGAGACACGGCACACATTCTAAATACCTTTGTTGCACATTATACCGCTTTATGATTTTTATTAATCGAATAAAGTGGATTTCTGATTCTGATTCTGATACCGCTTTATACACTATCACAAGGGCTGATGAGCTCAATCTCCACGACTATTTGGAGGACGTATCCTTAGGTTGGCTGAGAGACTCACAGAGGTCTTTTCTAAATGCTCTGTTTGAACTAGATGAAGTACGCGATCCTATAATGAATATGCAATCGGGCAAGGCCACTGGATCGGATGGAATCCCAGTAGAATTTTACAAAACTTACATTGAATTCATGGCCCCGATATTGCGGGAAGTGTATGAGGACACGCTGGAGGTAGGAAATCTCCCCCCTTCCATGCGCATTGCGCTTATCACATCCTTACTAAAGCCAGGGAAACCGGCAAGTTGTTGCGACTCATATAGGCCCCTGTCGCTGTTAAATTGTGATGTGAAGATACTGGCCAAACTCATTGCTACCCGTATCAACCTGCTTCTCCCTAATCTGATTTTACCCGATCAATCGGGGTTTGTCCCAGGCAGGGCAACATCTCATAATTTACGTACCTTCTTTACGATTATGAATAACGTTCACGAAGACTTGCCCATGGCCGCTATATTCTTAGATGCCACCAAAGCCTTCGATTCCCTGGAGTGGGACTATGTGTTCAAGGTAATGGAACGCATGGGGTTCCCGATCCTTTTCTTGTCCTGGATTAAACTGCAGTACACCTCACCAGTGGCTAAAGTAATCGTTAATGGGAGACTTTCCACAGAGTTTCCCATCTCATGAGGCACAAGACAAGGCTGCCCCTTGTCGCCCTTGCTCTTTGCAATTGCCACTGAGCCCCTAGCTGCAATGCTGCGACAAAATCATAAAGATAAAGCGTTGCAATATAACCAGCGACAGATTTTGATATCTATGTATGCAGACGATATCACATTGTATATTCGAGATCCCAGCCATAACCTGAACCCCATACTCAGAGAATTTGTCGGGTTTGGCAGGCTCTCTGGCATACAGTTTAACTGGAGTAAGTCGTGTCTATTTCCCCTGACAACATCCACGTTGAAATTTTCTTTGGATTACCCCATTGAATGGTGTGAGGAGGATTTTAGATACTTGGGTATCCGCGTAACAAAAGACAGAGATGAATTACTTCGGCTAAATTATGGCACGACCATGTCCCTCATATCCGATAATAACACAAGGTGGATCGCGCTGCCACTGTCGATGGCTGGCAGAGCATCTTTAATAAAAATGGTGATTTTACCACAATTGCTCTATCTTTTCCTGAATATACCGTTCTACCCTGGACGGTACTTCTTCCACCAGCTTCGGTCAGAACTCACTCGGTTGGTGTGGGGAGGGAAGACGGCTCGCTTAAAATGGGATACCCTTGTTCGGCCGTACAATCAAGGTGGATTTGGTATTCCTGATTTCGAAATGTATTATCACTCTGCTCAAGCACACTATGCCTATTTCTGGATATACCAACCTAGGTATATGCCACAAGTGGCAGCAGAACACTGGCTTGCTCATCCAATCCAATAGACGGAGCATTATACACCCCCTCCCAAGGGAGAGACCGGACGCCATCAACGGTTATGAGCACTGTCAATGCATGGGCTCGATTAGAAGACATGCTAAATGCGTCTATGATATATTCACCGTTATTACCGCTCACCCATCACCCGGATATGCCCCTGCTACAGGAGACTATCTTCCACAAACTCACTAAACGCTTCCGCATCACAACCTGGGGGGACTTATATCATGCAGGGTCCTTCCGTGCGTTGGACCATCTATGTGCTGGCGCACGTCCGTCTCCCCTCGACACCTTCCTTTATATTCGACTGCATCAGGGACAGAAATCGATTACACCAGACTTTCCTAATGAACCCGAAGTCTTTGCACCACTACACCGTATACTTCAGAATGAAACTCCTAAAAAATGAGTCTCGACTATTTACCGAACGGTGCACAAGTTGAAAGATAGGAAGCCACTTGCGGCTAAGGCAAAATGGGAACACAAACTGGTTCTGAACTCACGGATAGGCAATGGGAATTCTGCCTACAGCAAACTGAACGCGTCTCGTCAAGCAGCAAATTTAGGATAATACACTACAAGTTTATACATAGGCTATACTACACTCCGGCTCGCATGCACAGGTTTCACCTACGTGACAATGACACCTGCGATAGATGTTACGCGCCGGAGGCTGACTTCTTGCACCTGGCGTGGGAGTGCGAGGGTGTGCAAACCTATTGGCGCCAGGTGTTTGAGGCGATATCCAAGATGATACATTCAGTAGTGGAACCCTCCCTAATCCTTGCCCTGTTAGGATACGTAGAACCGATACAGGCAGCACATCGTAAATTCATTGCATTGGCATTCCTTGTGGCTAAAAGAAGTGTGGCATGTAGGTGGGGAAGAGGCAGAGCCCCCAAATTTAAGGCTTGGCTACAAGATCTAACATATTGTCAGGAACAGATTGCTACTTATGCTGAGCTATTGCCGATATCCTCAAGGCCAGCTGATATTTGGGCTCCACTGCAGTGCTATCCACTAGAGAGCAGCACCCTGACACCGCGGAGACACCTCACGAATCACGATCATAATGCCTCCATATAGCAGCTCACTACACATCCTCGTACGAGACACACTACAGCGCAGTTAGGACCTGGGTGCAGGATTGGGGAGTGGCCGCTTGTTAACATACTACAAGATGGGATGATTGCCCTGCAGGACTCGGACTGCAGGGGTTGCTTGCATATTACCTGGGGCCTCTTTAAGCATGTGTGAATACTCACTCTTATGATGAACTGAATTGAACGCTTGTAGTAATGCTTAGATTTGTTGAATTGCTGCATTTATGTAACTGTACGGCCTGCAAACAAGGGGGGGAGGCCTTTTGTGCTAATTGTGAGATTATATTGCTATGTCTTTCTTGCCATGATGATGTGCCCGGCTACATGTACGAATTAATTGCTATGAGCTGTGTTGTGTCTATATGAATGCACCTTACCTGTTTATCTCATTGACAAAACCTGAAAATAAAGTTTTAAATAAAAAAATATATAAAAAAATAATATTGTTTTAAAAAAACACAAATCTGTGTCAAAAATATTTTCAATATAGTCAACTATCTCTGCACATTCCATAAAAGCAACATCCTTAATAACATACCTTATAATACAAATCACACATATATAAAATGCTTCTTTCTAAGAGAATTTTGTTACTGCAATATGAAAGAACCAAAACAATAATTCAATCAACACTTCTGTATAATTTCCATATACTGTAAATGATGTTCTTTAAAATATAGGCTTAGAATATCCAAGAAAAAGTGCTTAACTGATATAAATATCTTTCCTCTAGGCCAAATGATATTCCTGAAATACTTTATACTGAAATTGTCCAATAGTATTAATACATTTTAACATATTTCCAATAGGCCAAATTATGTTTTTAGAACTTTGGCTTTAAAAATATTAGGTAGGAATGTGGTAATTCGTACAGCAAACGATGTCTAAAAACCAAATGTTATATGTTATGTTATATGTTATAAGGATATTTCTAACGCGCACTGCTAGTCGAGACTGTCCTGGCGCGGGAAGGGTTCTGAATTACAGCTGAGAATAAGCAGATGGTCTACCAGGTTTGACTGAAGAGGTGCGTTTTCAGATTTTTTTTGAAGTATGTAAGATTGGTTGTGTATCTTAGGTGATCGGGCAGATTGTTCCACAGCTGGGCAGCCCTCACCACCAGAGATTTACCCCCAAGGGGAGCTCGCTTAAATCTGGGGGTAACTAAATGTCGCAGAGTGGCCGATCTTAATTGGCGGGCAGGGCAGTAAAATGCAAATCTGTCTCTTAAATAGGATGGACTGGGGCCATGTAGGGCTTTAAAGGCCAGTGTCAGGATCTTAAAGCGAACTCTAAGGGCCACCGGAAGCCAGTGTAGCTCTGCGAGTTGCTTACGGACACTGAGACTCCTGGGAATGTTAAAAAGGAGACGCACTGTCGCGTTCTGGACCACCTGCAATTTGTGAAGCAAAAAGTCAGGTGCGCCACCATATAGAGCGTTGGCGTAGTCCAGCCGCGACAGGATAAGTGCCCTGGCCACTGTTTCTTTGGCCTCCTGGGGGAGAAGAGGAAAGAACTTCCGGGGAGTGGTAAGGGTCCCGTAGCATGTTCCAGCCAAGCGAGAAATTTGATCTCGAAAGCAAAGGTCGGCTCCAAACCAGACCCCTAAGTTCTTAGCAACCCCACTATATTCCGAAGGGCAAGGTAGTTCCATGGGCCAAATAGATTCCTTAAAAAATGCCGGAAAATGCCCGTACAAAAGGATCTCTGTCTTATCCTGTTACACTTGAGACAAGCCCGGGCCAGCCAGGCAAACACTGCAGTCAGACACTGCTGGACTCCTTCTGTACCAAGGTTGTTCTTGTCCCAAGTGAAGAGAAGTTGGGTGTCGTCGGCATAAGCCATTGTTTTAGCACCCAAGTTCTCTGCGAGGTAGACAAGAGGGGTCAGATAAACATTAAAAAGTAAGGGGCTCAAAGTCGACCCTTGTGGAACTCCAGTGTCCACCCTTCTGTTTGTGGAGCAGTAAGGGGGAAGCCAGATTTGCTGGGATCTGCCTGTGAGAAAGGACTTGACCCATCCAAGAGCCGCGCCCGTGATGCCTATATCCTCTAACCTAGAGAGGAGCTGGACGTGGGGAACCATGTCAAACGCGGCAGAGAGGTCCAATAAAATTAGAGCCGCTCTGCCGCCCCCGTCCAGACACTCCCTTATGGCCTCGGTGACCTCCACGAGCGCGGTTTCCGTGCTGAATGAAGAGCGGAATCCAGACTGGGCAGGATGTAAGGCCCCTGTGGATTCCACAAATTCATCCAGCTGACGGAAAACAACCTTTTCACAAACCTTGGCTAGGGCCGGGAGTAGGGAGATGGGCCTATAGTTAGAGGTAATCTGAGGGTCTGCTGAAGGTTTTTTGATCAGTGGGAGGAGTTTTGCTTGCTTCCACTGGGACGGTACAATACTAGTCTGTAAAGACTTGTTGACCAAATCAGTTACTGTGGAAGCAATAGCCTCCCCCACACCACTCAAAACTCAAGCGGGACAGGGATCCGCAGGAGACCCCGATTTCAGTGCTTTAAGGATAATCAAAACATCCTTCTCCGTGACTAGTTTAAAAGAGCTCAAAGTGTCTTTCTGTTTTATTTCAGTTGGTAAAGCAGAAAGTCGAAGAGGGTCATCCTGAACTCTAGTCCCCTGATTAAATATGGGGCAACCAGAGTCGGGAGGCCTCAGGCTCTCTTGAATCTTCTCGATTTTTTTCTATAAAAAAGGTGGACAGTTTCTCACACCAACCTTCAGACAAAGCGGCTGCCTGGGTTTCTGCCACTGGAGATGTAAAACTTTTTACAATCAAGAAGATTTCTTTACTGTTATTTTTGGCCTTTTTAATCCTGTCAGCATAGTAGCCTCCCTTTGCTTTCTTAATTGCAGCATAATAGTCTCTTTGCATCTCTCGAAGTCTCGCCTTGGCAAGTGGGCAGTACTCTTGCCTCCATACTCGTTCCTGCCAAATGAGCATCATTACAATATGTCCATCCTTTATTGCATTTTTAAATAGACCGTGTAATGTCCAGATGCTATAAAAGGACCATTGTGGAAAATAAGTGGTACTGCTACAAAGATTCTTCCTCATATTGATAGTTGACTTGCTCCAAAATGTTTAATTAAAGTTTCCAATTTTCTTCCATCAGCCGTACAACGTTGCATCATTAAAATTATATTTTGTCCAACTCTTTGTATAAATAATGTTGATAACATTTCTGATTTGCATTGGCTACACTAATTTTTTGATTTGCTGCTTTAACTAGTTTGTTGAAAGACACTGTTTTACAGTCTGGTATTGTCAAATATATAATGTTTCAGTGTCTATGTTAGTGGTACGAAGTAAACGTACAATTTTCACATTCATATTTCCATTTATAACGAAGTCCAAAAAGATTTTCAATTTCTATTCCTTCATTTTCCAGTACTGCAAGCATATACATTAGAAATTCCTGAGCATCTTGTTGGACATTCTGCGTAAATTACGTAGAACCAGAATATATATCCAGAAGATTGCGAATATCAGAAACACTTTATATTTTACTTTTATCAGTTCTCAATTTTTCATAAATACAATGCAACAAGCAACAAAATCTTTTCTCTCGATTCTAGATTATTTGCTGTTGCTGACTTTCTAAAAAAAACATTTACCACTACATTAGCATAGCAGTTGATACCTGATATCCAACAATCTCTTCAATAGTGTCCTTTTTCTTTTTGCCTGGAATCTCAACATTATCTTGATTTTTTTCCTTCTGTTTTACTTCACTACAGATATTCTCATATCTTCTTTTTCAACCTACTACACGCTTTTCATATACAGGATATTCACCTAAATTGGGAGCATATGCCATACCCTCTTTAAATACGGTACTTCCAATGTTTACCAAAGCACTGTCTACACTTAAGCCTTGAAATTTATGAATAGTCACTGCATATGCCAGAGAAAGAGGAAACTGTTTTCTACGAACATACAAATCTTTAACAAGCAAAAAACGAACCGAACAATGAAAAATTTGTTTTACTTCTTCAATGTGATCAAATTTGATTTTCAAAAATTCAATTCCATCTCTATTTTGATAATTAACAAAATCAACAACTTTCCCATTGCCCCATCTACTAAACCTTTTTCCACATCCAAATTACGCCATAAAATTACCCGACAGTTTACACATACATATACATTCTTTTCTAAACCAGCAGTTTTAGATATGGATTTTTCTAAAGAATCCAATTTTCTTTTTAATTTTTCTGTCAAAATAATAGTGATTCCTTCATGCTCTATTTTATCAATGGCTTCCATTTTTATTATTTGTTCATTTTCCAGCTTTAAAAGTTCTTCATTGAATTTAGAACACTCGCGCAGTGTTGGCATTAAGCAGATTATAGATTTATTTTCTGCAATTTTTGGGGATATTTTTCAGGAATTATATTTTCATTTGGAAACAAGTTTGTAAGTATTCGACTATGCAAAGCTTCGCTGCCATGTTCTGTGAATACTCCAATTCTTATATCTTGAAAAATAGTTCCATAATCAACATCATTTGCCTGTCGCATTTTTTAATGAGTTCTTTGTATTCAAAATTAGGAGTGGGTGGAATTTGCGAAGTTGCCTTTCGCAAAATTCTGCGAAATGGCAAAAAGTCACCGGGAACAAGTGGAATTTCGCGTGGTCTCGGAGATTTCGGAGACGGGGTTTCTTTGCGAGTTCACATGCCTCTTGGCACGAGCCACATCTGATTTATAGCATTATCTGCGTGCCCTCTCGCAACAGGAGGGCCGTACGTGCATGTGTTAGAAGACTGTGAGCACGCACCACAATGCCCTCAGCCCTCTCAGAAGGGATGCTGCATGTTCATATCACACAGGAAAAGAGCTGTGACTGCTCATGGATGGTATTCAATAGTGGTTATATGCATAGGAGGGAGGCTCCATGTTCATATCACATCAGCTGCGTGTGGCCAATCATGTTAAAAGAGCATGGTTAAGTGAACCAAACCAAAAGAAAGGATGCAAGTATCTTCCTATGGGGAGACATAATGTATGTGCGCTCCTTTAGCGTGAGGAGAGATGCGTGCCCTTTAATGAAGGAAATGACATGCAAACAGATGTAGCTGGCCCTCAGTCACAGGAACAATGATAGATGTGCCCAGGTTTGGCATGAAAACTGATGCAGGTGGCCATTATCACAGGAAAAGGGATGTGCAAGCCCATTTATGGCTCAAAAACAGATGCAGGTTCCTTTGACCACCGGAAAAGAGACCCGCATGCCCACCTGTGGGTTGAAAATAGTGCCAAACCCTCTATGATGTGAAAAGATGTGTGTTCCACGTCATCATGAATCATCATAAATCCCCAATCCCGGCAGGAAGGGAGGTATGAGAGATTATATTTATCTACATGGAGAAAGTGGTCTTTGGCGCACATAACCCCATCGATATCTTTTTTAAAATACCAGGTCAGGCTGGTAGAGCTCGCAGGCCATCTCTGCGGTGATCAGAAGCGTGAAGGGAAGCTCCGCGGCTCGTGCCCACCATTATGTGGGCAATTACCCTCCCATTGCTATATAAGCAGCTGAAGGTGATGCTGTCTTCTTCGCCAGCATGACCGATCAGAGCAGCAAATGAGGGCAAAGCAGCCTCCTCGGCACAGAAACTACACAGGGATTGCACTCGAGAAACTCCTGGATGCAAAGACCTCCATCAAGAATTACTGCTAATTTTCGGCGGCAGATATGGGGAGAAAGCACACCTGTCCAGCCTCTACCGCGCTCACTAATATTTTGAGCTGAATATTACTTTACTGAATTTGAGCTTCAACTCGGGCACCTACTTTATTTATGTCTGTAAGTGCTTCCTGTTGTGGTTTAATTTTTGTGACAGGAGCACCGTGCCAGAATGAATCCTGTCCTGCATATTTATCCAGGAAGATGCCACCATTTTGTGCAATACCTCTACTCAACTAGAGTGCTTTCTACTGCCCTCATGCCCTGGAATTCCGTTCGCAGAAGTTTGGACATTTTCGCGTTCCGTGCGGAACTCGAAAATGCCAAAACTTTGCATGTTATGCAAGCGGAACCGAATTTGCCGCCCATCCCTATACAAAATATGACCAAATGTTAACATTTCCAACACTTCCCAAAGACTTTTTGGTATCTTCATGTACAAGTGTTTTAAATACTGGTTGTCCCTTTACGGGAGTAAGTTGCAGTAGATCTCCAATCACATGTTTTCCTCCAAATAACACATCATATTCTGTTTTTAGAATTTGCTGCATTCTTAAATGCACACAGGCAAGTATTAAGTTTGAGACCATGCTTACCTCATCAATAATCAGAAGTTTCATTTTCTTTAGCACTTTTGAAACTTCATAACAAGCTTCTCCAGATAGCTTGTGATATTCCAATTTGTTTTCATGCTCGACAGGTAGCATTAGTAAACGATGTCATGTAATTCCTTTAATATTATGTGCTGCCACCCCAGTTGGAGCAGTTACAACACAAGACAAATGTGAGTCAGATGTTTTCTGTAGATAACTGGTCAATACTTTAATTAAAAAACGTTTTCCTGTACCAGCTTGACCACTGACATACATTCGGATAGGTTGAAATGATATGCATGTGCATTCTTTCTTTTCATGAAGAAATCCATGGTCGATCTGTTGTCTCACTTGCTGATATATTTCTTTTGGTTCAACATTTAGTTGTTTTTCCAAGTTTCCAAAGTCCATAATATCTTCTTGAGCTTGATGCATTGCTGTTTCCACTTCATTCATGGCAATTGCCGCTTCATTTTCAAGAATTGGTTGTCCTAGTGGATCTTCAGTCAGTGGAGTAGAATTTTGACTATCTTGAGAACTGTCTCTAGCAATCTCAGCTGCAATAGTAGCTTCTTGATCAATTTCTTTATTCAAAATGTTGAGATGATTTTCATAAGCTGTGCATTCAATGCTATCTTTACAAGCATTGAAAGAATCTTCATAGCACTGAAAATTTCCAAGTAATTCCAATTCTGTACGCCAAGGCTTGAAGAGTTGCAAATGTGCTAAATAGTAAAATTCTCTTCCATCAGGAGTATCACAACTCAGTTTTCTGTGATTAATCAGATTTCATTTGCTTTCTTTCACCAAACATCCTTCTGAACCAATCACTCCATATTTTCCTTCATTTATGTTTTCTGTAGTAATCCCCTTAAAACTGTAATATTGCAGCACTTCATAGAGACCTAAGTTTTCAAGATGACCTAGACTCACTCAAATGATTCTTCTTGACTTTGAGTATAAACTTGCAGATGGCAACCAATCCGAGCATTCCTACGCTTCAATCTCGCGATGGGATAACATCTTCAAACTGAAACTGTACAATTTCTTACTAAGACTCTTCTCCTGGGAATTTTCTTCCCAGATTTCTTTCAACTCCTTTTTTCTGATTTTGTTATGTAAGCTGTCACATATCGGGCAATAGCAATGGAATAATCCGCAACATATTGGATATCCATATTAGCATTCCACATTGAGAGAATAACTGGATTATAATCATTGATATACTTTGATTATTCACTTCTCAAATTGTATGTATTTTTGGGAGATTTTCTAGTGATGGTTTGTCTCACAGCTGACATGAAACTGTCTACTCTTCCTTTGGTTATTACAGGACGTGGAAATCCAAAATGACATTTGATAAAAAAAACCTTTCACTTAGACTTGACCTTTCGTCAACAGTATTTGCCACATTGATGACTATGGAATAGTAACACTTGTTGCTTTAAGGTGTTTTCTTCTGTTCTTTTTGGTATAGCACATGTGACATAATGTGACATAATAATGTCATCCGAATCAGTTCCAAATTTGGGTGCATCCTTTATCCATCAATGTATGTGTATATGAGGAGCACCTCTAGCTTGATATTTCTTTCTCCAAAAGAAATCAACAACTTCTCTAAGAGGAGGATTCTTTTTATTGCAGATAAAAGACATTGTAGCTTCAAACCTTTGATTGAAAGATCTGCATATATTTACAGGATCCAAAGAGCACAATTCTCCAGGTGTCTTGTATTCAATATTTTTTATATTTGAATTTGCCACTCGAAAAAATTCAAGTAAATCATCCCAAGCGTATTCAGCACAGCTTAGGGTAAGAAGCCACGTAGGAGTTCCTAAGTTCCTTAGCATACATTTAAGTTCTCCATGATGACAATACTAATACTCATTAGTACCACACTGACATGCCATCAAATTAATCAGTTCAGATTCTAAATGATCGTCTCTCTAAAGTACTTTATCCATAAATTCCTTTGCAGAAACATTTTGAAGATGTACACCTGTTTTTAATATGTGGTTGACTGCATATGAAAGTCCAGATAAGTCACTTCAAACAAACAATGAAATATATATGGGACACATTGTCGAAATCTTGGTGTCTGATATTCTGATGCAGGAATCTGCACTGATCATTCGCCATATCGCCCACCTTTTCCAGTTGGGAACAGCTGGAGAAAACAACGAGCTTCCAAAAGTTTTTCCCATACACTCATGGGAGTCCCCTTTGCTTTCTTCATTTGGAATAATTCAATAGTATGCCCCATAACTTGTTTCGAATGAAGTAGATGTACACCATAATGTTCATAAATGTCTTAACTTTTGGACATGTCAACTTTTTCAATTTGACAACTTGACGTTTCACTATCCTTCTTCTTTTTCCACATACACATTTTTGTAGTAATCATTGTTTTTACAAGGTAAAATGTTACCTTTTGCAGTTTTCTGACATCCACTAATTCCTGCTAGATTTTCTTACTCTTAGTAGGAACACCATTATCTAGAATAACTAGTGGTTCACTTTCTACATTCTCTACACCATTAGTTTAAATATTTTTCTTTAAATCTAGAGATAAATATACAACTCTTCCTTTTAATCCTCTCTGTAAATCTGTAGGAGGCAATTTACCTATTTTAGGCTCCATACGAACAATAGCTTGAAATGGGTGAACACATTGAATCAGAATAGACTCATATGTGTTTAAATCTATCAGTTCTGGAGGAATAGTTACCAACTCTAGATTATTATGGACAGCTCTAGCAGGCATTTTATTCTCGTCTAATTTGTTATAACAATATTTACAAATACGCTGATCAGACCCCAAATCAAAGCAATCCTCTACCAAAAAATACATGGAAATTTCCTTCCGCTTATCATTATATTCTCTTTCACTTTTTAAATATAGAACAGTCCTAGTCTGATTTTTATAGTGAGTTCATCAGCAACAAATACAAGAATAATTTGGCCTTTCACAATAAATCACATTACATTTTTTAATTTGTTCTTCAAACTTTTCTGTAGTAGTATGTTCTACATTTTCTTCAAAATCTACTTCTGTTAATGTCTCACTTTCTGCACTCTCTTTTTCAGGACCAAAGTAACAAAACTCTATTACATCACAAACCTTTTTTACATCTGATACTGACCCACGCAAAAGAGCACTGTTCAACTCATTTAAAATTATTGCTGGACTTTTTGCATAATACAATCTTCTGACTAACTTCTGCATTTGAGAATCATGTACTGCTGACATTCTAAAATGATGAAAAACACTTTGACATACTTTCCTAGAAAAACAAGCCAGAGAATGACCTTGCAAACCAGTATTTTCTTTCACTCTGAAAGGATCTAAGGCCATATGTATCAAGCCAATTTTTAGTCGCAAACGCTGGGAAGCGCAAAAAACAGCGTTTGCGATTAAAAATTCGCTATTTCCTATGTATGAGGCACAATCGCATCGCAAAAGTAGAAATCGCAAAAATAGCGATTCCTTACATTGCGAGAACCTGAATTCTGCAAAATTCCTAGCGATTTCTTATTTAGCAATTTCCTCCGTTTTCGAAATTCGCAAATGGAAAATTGCAAATTCAGAAATTGCTATGCAGTGTATGAAAAAATCGCAAATAGCAAATTCACGAAATTCACAAATTAGAGAATCGCAAATACCACCAAGTATTGGCTTGGCTGTATGTGATAGCCAGGAGGCTGCGACTTAGAGCTGCTGCACAGAGGAGGAGACGCCAGGAGAGGATATTCCGTGTGCGCATTACCCTGTTACAGCGGACTGAGGAGGACATCCATACACCATTTCCATTTCACAAACTTTATTCGACAATTAAGTCATAAAAGTAAACATACATATATTACACCAATGTAGATAAAAAAAGACGTTAAAATCCATACAATAAATATTTTAGAAGAGTATTAAACTAGAGTAGACTATGTTGAATTACAGTTTAAAAGGGGTATAAAAACAATTTCATAAACATACATTAATCCAGGGGAATTTGCACAAAGATTCTCAAGTGATAGCCCATAAGTATAAGGACAAGTACAGCTTGATCTTCACATTTTTGCCGCTATGTATTTTGTGCGGATTACCCAGGCCCATTTCAAGAATTTAGCCACGGCAACAGCAATTGTAGGCATCGGGTCTGTAGTTAAGATTCTCAAAGCCTCAGCATGTCTGTGTAGACCTATCAGTTTACATAAAGGTTTGATCCACATTGATCTGGGGGCTTTGTACAAGGGACAAAAAAATAGAAAGTGGCTAATTGACTCTTGTTTCTCCTCGCAATTTGGGCATCTGTCGATTCCACTTTTATCTGCCCATTTAACCGTAAAAGATGTTACTGGGAGTGATCCTACCCTAAGCTGGAAATAGAGCTTGCGGTCCTGTTGTTTGCCAATAATATCCCAATATTGTTCCAGTTTTGGTAGGGCTTTAATGTCCATGAAACAACTAGTTAGATGAGCGGAGAGACCCTCTGACCTTGCTTCGGAGATCACCATCTCCCAATATTTTTCTTTTAGTAGTTTTTTGGAGGGAAAATGAGCGTTTTCCGAGTCCTCCCATAAGTCAGTCATTCCTAGCTTGGAAAGTATCGACTTGATGTTCTTGAGCCAATGAATTCTTTGGGACGTGTCCTTAACCATTATCTCTTTTAGACCATGGGCATAATGCTGTAGTTCTTCTGTCGTCCACAACCGGCGCCAGTAAAGAACTGGACGCAAAAAGGCTAGATCCTGGACCACCTTTTTTCCAAGGTCCCACATTAGCGATACTAAGGGGGTACTTATGGGGACGCTAGTAGCTTTTTGAAGAAATTCATTTTCAGCTAGCGTTAATTTCCTAAGGTCTTCAAAACCCATAGTTTGGCTCCATATAGGGCCGAACCTAGGACCTTCATCCTATATACTTCCAATAAAAGGCTAATCGGCCTAGTTATTGAGGAGGATTTTTTTTTTAAAAGGATACCTGCCTGCTGGCGGAGTTTTAGGACCGCAATATCCAATTGACTGGCCCACCCCAGATCTTTCTGAAGGGTGACCCCCAGGTAGGGAAAGGCATCTACCCGCTCCAGCGGGGAACCATTCATATTGATCAGCCCTCTAAAAGGTCTATTTGTCCCGCACGTTTTGCGGCCAGTCAGAACCATATACTTAGTTTTTGTAGTATTTATTTCTAGACCCCTGTCCAAACAAAAATCTTCAAACCACTTCAGTGCATGCTGGAGTCCACTCGGAGTCTTTGAAATGATGAGAGTGTCGTCCGCGAACATGAGGATCGGGACCCGCTCACCGGACATCGCAGGGGCATCGGTCGGCACCAGGGAGAGGAAATCCGCAACCCCGTTCACGAAGAGCGAGAACAAGGTGGGCGCCATGACGCAACCCTGCCTTACTCCACGCTCCACCGGAAAGGGCTCGGTAACCTCCCCCTGGGATCCCCACCGTACCGAGCGAAGGTATCCTCATGCAGGCAGACAATCAGACTCAGCAATTCAGGTGCCATCCCCAGGTCCGCTAAGACATTCCATAATATATTACGAGGGACCAGGTCAAAAGCCGCTTTTAAGTCGACAAAAACGGCATACAAAGTGCCCTTTTCCAAGACCACGGTACGCTAGTATAACATGATGAACCGGAAGACCTGGTCAATGGTGCTTGTTTTTGGGCGGAACCCAGCCTGGAGGTGACTTAAAATATTGTCATTATCCATCCAGGACTGAATTCTGCCCAAAACCAGCCGACCCATGATTTTTTGTAAGCAGTCAATTAGACTTAATGGTCTATAATTGGCTGCAAGTGACTTGTCACCCTTTTTATACACCGGCACGATTTCTGCCCCTTTCCATGAGATGGGCACTACCATCCCTTGGGCAATGGCGTTTGCCACATACAAAATATAAAATCGCCAGCGCCTTCTGTTATTCAGAAATAAATCTGCGGGGACACAATCCATGCCGGTAGCACGCCCCTCAGTGATTAGGTCCAACACCCTGTCCACCTCATTCAAGGAAAAGGTAGGATCTTTATACACAATATGGGAGTAGTCTCCTACGCTTTTACCATTGGCACTGGCAGCATATTGGGGCTTAAAATAGTCGACCCAAGAGTTACGGTCAACATTATTGTGGGGGCTCTCTCCATGTCCTCCCCTGTCCCACTTAAAGATTTTCCAAAAGAGTTTGGGATTCTTTGCAGAGCATGCCACTTTCAAATCCTGCCACAGTCCCTCTTCCCAGTCCGTTTTAGCAGCAATTTGCTTGCCCCTGTAATTCGCCCTAGCCAGTCTTACTGCTCCCACGACTTGTTCATATTTTGCCACAGTGGGATCCACCGTCGACTCAGTAATGGGGAGTTTGGAGAGGGCTACCTTCTAGGTAATTGCATAGGAAACAGTGACACAACAGTAAAGCACAGCAGTGGCAGGATAGAGTGTAACCTATTTCCCCTTGCCTCACAGGTGACAGTGCATATGCAATCCGGGACTTCATATTGACCCCATACCTGAATCCTGCAAACGCAAGGGAGCGCAGGTACAACAGTGCCCACATTGCCACCCGCAGTACCATTGAGCGGACCTTTGGTATCCTCAAGAGCCGTCTCAGCCCTGAGACCTGCGGCAAGATGGTGGTTGCGTGTGCCATGCTGCATAACATTGCCACCCGGAAAGGCACCCCAGTGCAGCTCAGCGATTCAGAAACATCAGATGAGGAGGGGCCAGCTCCAAGACACAGGCCAACCGGTGTAAATTGAGCAACAGCCGGGCGACAGAGGTGAGATGACATTACACAGAACTATTTCTAGGTGAGAAATGATGACACAATGCCATGTATTCAGGATAAACTGTGTTTAATATCCTTTTAATCAGGAATCATGATATCACACAGCCTGTGTGGCACACAATGTGCATAGTATTATCACGCACATGCATTGAAAATAAATTGTCACTGGGTTGATCCACCCATTGCCATTCGAATGTCCTGGCACCTCAACGGCGGCGCTGACGTTCCATTGCCCTGCGCCCCGAGTGCACATTCCCCTCATCAGTGGCATCTGCAGCCCTGCCATGACGCTCACTATGTCGTCTGTCCCGTTGGGGGGGTGGGGTGAGGCTGCTGCGGCTTCACTGGGCATCCTCCTCTAGGAAACTGAGGACTCCTGTCCCACCTGTGGCAACTGCCCACAGCTAATCCACAGCACATGTGACCTGTAGTAATCCCCTGGCCATGTCATGACTGCTGTGTGTAATCTCCCGCTGCATGCTAATGCTGCGCCGGTACTGGATAGAGATGGCGGAGGCCAGTCAGTTAACAGCCCTTTTGAATAGTTCAAGGCGTGTGTGGAGGCGCTGAGTTTCACGGCGTCTAGCAACACGGTCTGCCCGTATCTCTGCACAAAGTGCCTCCAGGCCACCCATAATGTCCCTGAAGCCCACCCTAAGCTGTCTTTGTATTTGACGTATGCCTCTCCCCTGCAGGAGCTGTGCCTGAAGCATGTTTCCCTCGAGGCCGCGGAACACTGACTCCTCTCCTGCCACAGATGTACCTGGGGATGGACGGGCCCTGCGCCTGGTAGGAATGGCAGGTGTGGGACTTTGAACAGCTTGTTGTATGGATTGCGGCACAGACTGTCCCTGGACCTCATTGGCCTCCTCATCGGTGTCAGTGAGTTCGCCCTCAAGCGGTGGCAATGGGGCCACTGCAATGCGCCTGGGGCATTTGGGTGAGATGACTGGGCTGCGCTCATCCTCCTCCTCCACTTGCCCTCGTCACATAGTACACTTCACAAATTAATAACTCACCTTTCAAATTGATTTGTAGATTAAGAAGTATGTCAGTCACACACCAGATTGTCTTATACAGAATGTCTGACTGCACTACTCTTAGCAAAAGCAAAAAATGGCAAACTTTCCCTCTCATTCTGCACACGTATACATGTAAATATTAAATCACATTGCTTCCCACATTAATTCAAAAGCTAACACACATTTCTATTGGTTACACATTTTAACCCTTTCCAATTGATATATCTGTGAACCCTACCCCCAATCTGCTTACTGCCTGTTACCATAGTAACAGTTCATGGAACACTCAACTGAACACACAGGTCACAAGTTCAGCACACAATGTTGCTAATCCAAACAGCAAGTGTGCTTGACTTTTCAAAATATCAGCTTATCCTATGTAGTGTTCCTTTCAAACAGTTTTTGTTAACCAATAAGAAACATTCTGGATTGTGGGAGGAGCAAGATGGCGGACTGAAGCCGCCACGGAGCACGGCGATGTAGTGATCCGTCCCGTGGATCCTATGATTATGGCTGGAATGGTGAAAAGAAGCTGAAAAAGAAGCTGAAGTGGCGGCATATAGTTATAATACATATATTATGCGCAATAATACCTGGCAGGGAGTCAAGGTGAAGATTGAGCGAGCGAGCAGTGTCTGAGCTGTAGAGGCAGACGCAGTAGCATTGCCAAGCACCATCATCCTTCATCCATCGAAACCCGGCTGACATCTAAGCGGACCGACGAGGTGTAGAGAGCGTTGCCGAGCACCGTCATCCATCATCTATCGAAGCCCGGCTGACATCTAAGCGGGCCAACGAGGTGTACGGAAGTGAGCAAAGCGGAGCCAGGGTAGTGGGAGTCCGGGCTGGGGTGAGAGCTACCAGGCGATTGGAGATCGGCAAGGAGAGATTCCCGGCGGGGAAGGCTGGAAGGCTGTAACCTGTTGGGGGTCAACTGGGCGAACCTGAGCGGCCTGAGAGTGGTGCGGCAGGAAAAGTAACAGAAGGCCAGGCACTTTTTGAAAGCGCTTTTTCAGGAGTAATGTGGAGCAGTGTGGACCACACGGGCCGCAGTGAAGTCTAGGCATTAACTGGACTGTGGCCTTGAGAGAGAAAAGAAAACCCTGCTGACAGCTGGGCTGATAGTGGTAGAAGCTGCGCTGAGGTTTTCACAGAAGCTGTGAAGCCAGGGAGGAGCTGGGGACGACTACCAGGGGAGCACCGGTCTTGATACTGTCAGCTGGGAGCGCTGGGAGAGCGCTGGAAAAAGTGACTTTCTGATCTATTTGACTTTTAACATTTTTTTTTAAATTCACCTGCAAAAAGAAAAAAAAGGGGAGAGCTTAAATTCACTTTCAAAAGGAAACGGATGTGGCGCTTTCGTGGTTTGCCGATCTGGTGGATTCTAAAGACTGATTATGTGCATGGACTAAGTGCGGCAGGGGTATTAGAGATCAACTGACAAGGCCTGCAAAGGAATTTCTCTACTGTGGTCCGACTGCCAACGCCTTCACTAACGAGAAGATTTGTGTGTGTAACCTCTGCAGGGAATATAACCACATCTCGAGAGCTGGCTCCGAAAATCCATCATGGGCTAATCGCAAGAACCTGGTGAGTGCGGAGGCGTATAGCGGCGGCCAGGGTAGTGATGTGACTATAGAGAAACCAGCCCAGAATACAGGAAAGTCAATAATCCGAGCAGCTGTATTACTGTCAGAAGGCTCACTCCAAGTCCATCGAAGCCGACGATGCTCCCAATGCCCCACCTCCTCAGCAACGGCCAGAAAACATCTAAGCCGCTTCTGAAGCAGAAGGGAAAGGGGAAGTGGATTGAAAAAGAGAGACAGCCTGTTTGAAGATTGTTCTTCTCTGGTCTTCTGCCAACGTCGATGGATAACACTGGCACCTGCAGTAAGACACACACTTAACCTTCTCTGATACTCTAACAGTTTTTCAAGGAACAACAAGTCTAATTATTACTAACGTTACCTGGAAGACCTGGCTATATGCTTCTCTTTTTTATGATAGGTGGCTGGCAGCTACTTATAGGTTAGACTGTTCTGTGTCTGCAAAAACATATATGAACACACATTATTAACTATAAATCCACTATGGTTTCTTTTTTGTGACTTTTCACCACCTCTGAATATTTAACCCAGAACCTCTACTCACCCACTCGTTATGTTTAGCTGCCTCAAAGGTTACCAGAAAATCAAAGAGAGGTCCTGGTAATAACTTCAACTGTGAAAAGAATAGTCCCGTACACTGAATGATACTCAGGGAGTTGCTAGGAAGAGTTACGCCTCACTCAGTCCTGGCGTTAATGTCAGTAATGCTAGACTTACTCCCTGAGACCTCAGAGATTGAATTGTTTCCTCTAGAATGAAAACGAACTAAATACAAGTCTTTTTGTCGAACTGTCTTTAGAAAGTACCTGTAGATGGCACTAACGACCTGTGCCTCAAAACGGAATTCAAACCGCTTACTTGACTCTGAAACTGCAAATGATGCTGGTGCTCCCACGTAGCGCATGCGTCTTGATTGAAGGAAAGTCTGAAATCTGTAGAAAACTTGGAAACTGAAGTCTTGACAAGAAACAGATACAGGAAACGGCGGACTTCGCAGATAACGCACCAGCCACGGTGCGAATTCAGTTGAAGTGCGTCATTCCTTAGTTCTAATCAGAGCCTCAGCTGTACCACCAGCGCGAGCTCTCGAGCACTAGACCGCTGCCACTGGACAGCGATCACAGGACTTAAGGCGGCCATACTGATGAGGATTGCAAAGTCCCCTCAAACATAGTTTCCACATGAGATTAGACACTATGAACCCTCTTCTTCCACGAGGAACTGATGGCACCATTTTGCGCCGAATCGGCTTTGCTACAGATTTCGACCTTGAGCCCTGAACAGTACCCATAATCCTGACAGTACCTCCCTCCAAAGGGGACCCTCCCAATTTTGGCTTTGAGGGATTGGTCTGGTGAAATTGTCTAACTAACTTAGGAGCATGAACATTACTGGAAGGCTCCCATGATCTTTCCTCTAGGCCAAAACCCTTCCAATCGACTAGATAGAACAATTTTTTCCTGGAGATTTTAGAATCTAAGATTCTACTAACCTCAAATTCCTCTTCTGACTCTACTCTGATTGGTGCTGGTTTACTTTTGTGTCGAACCTTAGGAGGATTTTTCTTTAACAAAGATAGATGAAATGCTGGATGCACTTTTAAACTGCGAGGAAGTTGTAATTTGACTACTACTGGGTTTATCTTTCTCTGTATTTTAAAAGGGGCAATAAACCTAGGCTGAAACTTCCTGTTACATTTCAATCTAAGATGTTTAGTGGATAACCAAACCTGATCACCTACCTCAAAATTCTCTCCTACCCTCCTCTTTTTAACTGCCTGCTGTTTATAGGAAATCTTTGCTTTGGTGAGATTTAACTTAGCCTGCTGATACGATTTTTTCAAGTTTGCTATCCACTCAACCACAGTTGGATTCTCCTCAATAAGTTTCCCTAATGTTATCTTAGGGTGACGGCCATAGTTTAAATAGAATGGTGTAAAACCTGTGGAAGCATGAACTGCATTGTTGTAAGCGAACTCAGCCGACCACAGCAGGTCTGACCAGTTCCCTTCTTGCTCCATTAAATATAATCTCAGGTATTGCTCCGATTCCTGGTTAACTCGCTCAGTCTGCCCATCTGTCTCTGGATGGAAACTAGTTGAGAACCGAGTGTCTATGCCCAAACTGTGCATATTGTTCTTCCAGAATCGAGACACAAATTGAGCACCTCTGTCCGAGATTAGAATCTGAGGAATACCATGAGCTCGCACCACATGCTGATTAAACAATTTCACCAATTGTGGAGCGGATGGGACTTTTTCCAAAGGAACAAAATGACTCATTTTAGAAAAGGTGTCTACCAACACCAAAATGGCAGTGTAACCCTGACTAAGTGGCAAATCTACAATTAGGTCTAACGATACTGTATGCCAAGGGCCTGGGGCATTGGGTAGAGGTTGTAATAACCCCTGTGGACTCTGTCTAGAGGGCTTTCCTTTTATGCACAGTTCACAGGTTGCGACATACTGTCCCACTTGAGCTGCCATACCTGGCCACCAAAAATGCCTCTGTAACAACTGCAACATTTTCTTACTGCCCTTGTGACCAGCCAGCAGGTCGTCATGACAACTGGCCAGTGCCTTTTCCCGTAATTCTCTGGTGGGCAAATACAAAGCTTCTTCGTAGTATGGTAAAGAGTGCCTTATCGATTTTTTCTCATCGTCCGCTGCCCACTTTTCCAATTCATGCCATGAACATTTTTTCAATATCTCCTTGGTGAAGTCTTCTAACTGAATAGCTCCCACAATTCTCTCTCGTGGAATGATTGGTTCATCTCCGGGAACTCTTTTATCTTCTGAACAATTCATTTGCGATAAAGCGTCAGCCTTGCCGTTCTTCACTCCTGGTTTGAAGGTTATGACGAAATCAAACTCAGAAAAATATAATGACCATCTCAATTGACGAGGAGTCAGGGTTTTGGCGGACTTTAAAAATTGCAAATTCCGATGGTCCGTGTACACAGTTACCTTGTGTCTGGCCCCAAGCAGATAGTGACGCCAATCCTGAAATGCTTCCTTTACTGCCAGTAACTCCTTGTCTGCAATGGTGTAATTAAATTCAGTTTCAGACAATTTTCTTGACCGATAAGCCACAGGATGGAGTTGTCCAGTAAGCTTGTTCCTTTGTGACAAAATTCCACCAGTTGCAAAATCTGACGCATCCGTTTCCACGAAAAATTCCTGCGTAGGGTCTGGATGCATCAAGATAGGTGCCGTGACAAACGCCCTCTTAAGGAACTGAAAAGCCTCTTCTGCTTCAGGGGACCAAAAGAACTCCTTCACTTTCTTAAGGAGTTGAGTAATTGGTTGAACCTTGGCCGAAAAATTCGGAATAAACCTCCTGTAGAAATTGGAGAAGCCTAAGAAGCTCTGTATTTCTTTGACGCTCTTAGGAGATGACCAATCCTGAATGACTTGTACCTTGGAAGGATCCATGGCCACCCCGTCAGCCGACAAGATGAATCCTAGGAACTCCACTTTTTCCACGTGAAAAGAACACTTCTCCAGCTTGACATACAAATGGTTTTCTAACAATTTCTTTAAAATTGCTCGCACCTGGAGAACGTGATTCTCAATGCTGTCCGAAAAAATAAGGATATCATCAATGTAAATGACGGCTACTCGGTCCAGAAATTCTCTCAGAACGTCGTTCACAAAATGTTGAAACGCTGCCGGAGCATTGCTCAATCCAAAAGGCATTACCTGGTATTCATAAAGACCGTACTTGGTACGAAACGCTGTTTTCCACTCCTCACCCTCAGCGACTCTAACCAGATGGTATGCCCCTCGCAAATCCAATTTAGTATATATTTTCGCTCCCTTCACTTGGACTAGTAGCTGCGAGATGAGTGGTAGTGGATAAAGATTTTTTACAGTTACCAAGTTCAAAGCTCTGTAGTCAATACACGTGCGTAATGTACCATCCTTCTTCGGCCGGAAAAACAGAGGCGAAGAGACGGGTGATTGAGAGGGTCTTATGAATCCAATCTTTAAGTAATCATCCAAATACTTCTTTAAGAACTTATTCTCCGCTTCTGTTAGTGCATAGATTTGACTGCACGGCAACCTGGCTCCGGGTTCAAGCTCAATTTTGCAGTCGTACTCACGATGGGGTGGCAGTTTTTTCCGCATTTCCTTTATCGAACACACTGGCCAAATCTTGATACTCTGGGGGAATTTCAATAGTTTCCAGTGCACACACCTGATGTGTAAGTTGAGCCAATTCCCAAGCTGGTGAACCCTCAGTTTTCTGATGAGAAGAGGTAAAGCAAAACCGACGACAATGTGCTGAGGTCATTTCCACTGATCTCTGTTCCCAATCGATTTTTGGATTATGCTCTGTGAGCCAAGGCAATCCCAATATTAATTGGAACTGTGGAGCATCTATTAGATTGAAACAAAGAAATTCCCGATGGCCCTGTAATCCCAACAGCTCTAAAGTTTCAGTCTCTTTAGTGATGGGTCCCGAAGTGAGATTGGTGCCATCCACTGCTTTGACTATCTCCAGGTGTCTCTTTGTCACAGCCTGAATGCCCATTTCTTTGGCATAAGACAAATCACCAAAATTGCCAGTGGCACCTGAGTCAATCATGACAGATACCCCAGAAATTTCTTTAGTACCAACTCTCACAACGAATGATACTGTCAAATGTGGAGCTGCCGACTGTAGGGTGTTTATTAACTGCTGCACATCTGGAGTTGAATTTTGTTCTTTTCCCACCAGAACAACTCCCTCCACTGGTGGGATTTGGCTTTTAAACTCACACTGACCTTTGGTTTTTTCAAACAGTCTCTTACGAAATGTCCTGACACCCCACAGTACAAGCACAAGTTGTTGGCTCGCCTTTTTTCTTTTTCTTCTTTAGACAATGGTCCCCTGATGGAGCCGATCTGCATTGGTTCCTCCCCTGCACTGTTTTCAGATCGACTAGTTTCACTCTTTACCCGGTCAAGACGTGGGAAATAGGTCCGAAAATCTTTTTTCTTCTCTGACTTCCTTTCTGAAAGACGATGTTCCAGCTGCAATACCAGGTCTATTAATTCTGATATCTCCTGTGGTCTCTTGGGTATGTGCGCCAACGCATCTTTTAGCTCGTCCCTCAGGCCTCTGTAAAAGATGGCGGAGCGCTTACTTCCCGGCCACTCAGTCTCTACGATTAGTTTGTTAAATTGAGCAATGTAGGCAATTAACTCCCGGTTTCCTTGCTTTAGGTCCAAAAGTTCATTATCCGTGGCCTGTTCTGCAGTTCTGCGGTCCAAAATTCGTAAAAATTCCTTTTTAAATACATCGAAGTTGTACAGGGCTGGGTCATCCCTAGAAATTAACGGCATTGACCACGCTGCCGCATCACCACTCATGTAGGACAGCATGAACGCAACCTTCACTCTATCATCTTTAAATACAACAGGTCAACAGAACACTGCGTAAGGAATATCTGGGCCTTATGTGGGTCCCCCCCAAATCTCTCTGGATTAGCCAATGGAACCACTGGAGCTACCGAATGAATTAGCTGAGTAGCTGCTTCTGAAGCTGAATTCCTACTCGATCCCGAAGACCCTCCTGCTAAGAGTTCCTCCATTTTTGACCTAATTATATGGTTCTCTTGTTGGGAACCTTTTTATTTCGTCTCTTAACGCCCTATTATCTTCAACGGACTGAGTCAACTGACTTTGCAGTCCATCCAAAATTCCTGCCAGAGTTTTCAAATCAAAGCCCTCTGCCATCGTGGCTTAGATGGAAAGTTGGCACTTCAATCTGTCAGAAGGCTCACTCCAAGTCCATCGAAGCCGACGATGCTCCCAATGCCCCACCACCTCAGCAACGGCCAGAAAACATCTAAGCCGCTTCTGAAGCAGAAGGGAAAGGGGAAGTGGATTGAAAAAGAGAGACAGCCTGGTTGAAGATTGTTCTTCTCTGGTCTTCTGCCAACTTCAATGGATAACACTGGCACCTGCAGTAAGACACACACTTAACCTTCTCTGATACTCTAACAGTTTTTCAAGGAACAACAAGTCTAATTATTACTAACGTTACCTGGAAGACCTGGCTATATGCTTCTCTCTTGTATGATAGGTGGCTGACAGCTACTTATAGGTTAGACTGTTCTGTGTCTGCAAAAACATATATGAACACACATTATTAACTATAAATCCACTATGGTTTCTTTTTTGTGACTTTTCACTACCTCTGAATATTTAACACAGAACCTCTACTCACCCACTCGTTATGTTTACCTGCCTCAAAGGTTACCAGAAAATCAAAGAGAGGTCCTGGTAATAACTTCAACTGTGAAAAGAATAGTCCCGTACACTGAATGATACTCAGGGAGTTGCTAGGAAGAGTTACGCCTCACTCAGTCCTGGCGTTAATGTCAGTAATGCTAGACTTACTCCCTGAGACCTCAGTGATTGAATTGTTTCCTCTAGAATGAAAACGAACTAAATACAAGTCTTTTCATCGAACTGTCTTTAGAAAGTACCTGTAGATGGAACTAACGACCTGTGCCTCAAAACGGAATTCAAACCGCTTACTTGACTCTGAAACTGCAAACGATGCTGGTGCTCCCACGTAGCGCATGCATCTTGATTGAATGAAATTCTGAAGTCTGTAGAAAACTTGGAAACTGAAGTCTTGACAAGAAACAGATACAGGAAACGGCGGACTTCGCAGATAACGCGCCAGCCACGGTGCGAATTCAGTTGAAGTGCGTCATTCCTTAGTTCTAATCAGAGCCTCAGCTGTACCACCAGCGCGAGCTCTCGAGCACTAGACCGCTGCCGCTGGACAGCGATCACAGGACTTAAGGCGGCCATACTGATGAGGATTGCAAAGTGCCCTCAAACATAGTTTCCACATGAGATTAGACACTATGAACCCTCTTCTTCCATGAGGAACTGATGGCACCTTTTTGCGCCGAATCGGCTTTGCTACAGATTTCGACCTTGAGCCCTGAACAGTACCCATAATCCTGACAATTACAAGTGAAATCATTGAAAGTATCTGAAATCGAGACGGTGGTAGGGGCTATGAGTGATAAAAAGCAGCAAGGAAATTATTGCAATAAAATAACAGCAGGATTACCGATAATAGTTACAAGTCTTATTCATTGCAATAATGTTACCTCAGATGCTCCTGGTATAACTAACAATGTGGTGCATTTAGCGGCAATTACACATATGGGAGAGACTACCTGATTACTAGGGGAGGTAAATGCAAGGGAGATATCACCACTAATTGCTGCACGAGAGAAAAAGATAACTGTTAAGAATGACTTAGGTAACGAACAGAGTGGTGTGATCCCCTCAGATACTTTGGATGTCTCTGGCTCAGATGGTCACCCTAATCAAACCAATATGGCAGATCTAAGGGCAGAATTAGGGGCAAAAGGATGTACTACCTTAGATAATTTGACCACAGACATAGAGATAGATCTGGGGAAGACTCCGGATCAAATGGAGAGTTCGAGGATTTGGAGGAGACAGCAAATGAAAGCTCTAGAGAGGCGAGTAAAAGCACATAAAAAGGTTTGGGGCGTAAGAAAGGAAGAATAAAGGCCAAGAATAAAATGAAGAAGATGCTTGGGGGACGAAGCAATATAACTACTAAAGGGAGTTCGACGATTGATAAGCCCGTTACGGAGATGGATGCAGGCAAAAGGAGGTGTCAAGATGATGGCACTGCAGCTCTCAGGAGCTAGTCCTCCTGAAGGAGATATCGTGGAAGATCTATTACCAGATATATTGGAATCCGATAAGGCCAAGTTGGGTGTGGTGGAACAACCTGTAACTTTAGCTGGTCCCCCTGTCTCCTATTTGGCTAGTACAGAAGAAAGTTTGGGTCAGATAGAGCTGATCCCTCAAATATCACAGGAAAATGGGTTAAAAGCAAAGAAGATATCTTGCTGGGCTTAATATGGCAGATGCTTAATGAGCAAATACAGGGGGCACAGCCACACTATCTGCAGATGTGGGAGGATAATGGGAGATTACAACAATCACTATCTGAAATGGCAAGCAAACTAGGAGGGCTGAAACTTGAGATTACAGAACTCGAACAAAGAGTCTTGGGAGTGGAGGAATCATCCGCTGGTACAGAGGACTCGGCGAAAAGACATGAGAACGAGATTGTGGCTATGCAAGTAAAGTTAGAAGTCATGGTAAACAGACAGCGGCGACAAAATCTTAGATTGTTTGGTATTCCAGAGGGGTCAAAGGGGGGTATCCAAGAGCATATATTGTCCAATTATTATAAAAGGCATTCCCGGATCTATCTGATTGGGACTCACAAATCCAAAGAGTGCATAGACTGCAGTTGGTGCAGAGAAATAAGGGAAGCCAATATCCTCGGCCTTTTCTGATATATTTGGAATTTTTTGTACTGAGGCAAGCGGTTTCACTTAAAGCTCGCCCCAATACTCCAGTTACTACGGAATCTGTGACTTTTTTTGTTAGATCGGACCTAAGCAAAGCCACCATGGACAGGTGATGGAAACTGAGGCAATATATAGATCCGATTAAAGCTCTCGGAGGTCAGGTGTTTCTGCAGGAGCCAGCAAGGCTTAAAGTATTTAAGAAGGGTCACACTTACTTCTTTACGGATGAGAAGGAAGTTGAGAAGATGCTGATTAAGTGGCTAGGAGAAAATACTAGAGAACTAACGGAATAATGACTCATATTAATGGATAATGATTATTGGTGTATAATATAGCTGAGGGCCCATAGCTGATTGAGAGAGGACAATGAAAGGGTCGGATATGTCCTCCTTTTTCTCTCTGTATTTTTTCCTCTTTCCCTTTTTTTTCCCTCTTCTTCTTTTTTTACTTTCTCTTTTTTTTATTCTCTCTTTCGCTTGATTCTCTTCTTCACTTGAAAAGCTATGTGCCGCTTTAAAGGGTTATTTAAGAATAAGGTGTATGAGACTGTTCTGGTTTACACGGGGGTGATCACTACGGCTGTGGCTCTTTATGGCTGCCCAGACTAACGGCAGGCTGGGAAGGCAGAGGAATCCTTCTCTATGGATAAACAGGGTGGGCTGGGGTTGGGAGATGGATGTTTTTAGGGGAGGGTATGGGGTAAAAGGGATAAAAATAACATGAGGAAACTGTACACTGAGAATAATGAGGGGAAAATATTCATTTTTTCTGTAATGGGTAAGATGAAAAGGGAGGCAATGAGAATATTGGTATGGATAGAATGAGATGTCTGGCCTGGAATGTGGCTGGGCTGAACAGCAGAAATAAACGAAGGCTGGTTTACGAAGAATTGAGAATGTATAATCCACATCTCGCCTTGCTCTCAGAAACTCATATTTCTTGCTTGGTCAGCTAGGTTATGATGTAGTGGTTAGTTCAGAGTTAAGTACCTCGATTCGAGGGGTTGTAATTTTGAAACATAAGCAATTTAAGGGGGTGGTCATCAGGACATCTTCAGATAAAAATGATAGGTGGGCTATAGCACAGATGAAGGTTGAAAGTATTAAATATATTTTTGTGTTTTATATGGTTCAAATAGGGATGACCCTATGGTTATAGATAGGGTTAATATGGAGTTGGTGGATTGGGAGGGAGAACGAGTAATAATGGGCTTTTTTAACTGTATAATGAGCTACAATATCGATACTACTAGAAGAGGCGCATTTCAGAGGATGCGCAAAACACGAGCTGCAGTTAGAGAACTTGGAAGAATACACGGTATAAGAGATGCTTGGCGTGTGTTATATCCAGATATTGCTGGATATACGTTTTACTCAGCTGTGCATAAACTCTGTTCGCGTATAGACATGGCCTGGGTATCGGACAGAATTTTGGAGTCAAGCTATATGGAAATATGCCCAAGGATCACATCTGATCACAACCCAATCCTCTTCACATTTAAAATCAAAACAGATAGACAGAGACCCGACCGTTTTTATTTCCTAGAAGTTTAATTTCAGATTTGAATTTTATGACCCAACTTAGGATACATTTGAAGGAATTTTTGGAAATTAATATAGAATCAGCCTCACATATTTTAGTTTGGGATACATGTAAAGCAAGTATTAGGGCATTTACACAGCAATTTATATTTAGACAGAATTTGGAAAGGAAAAAAGAGACAGATAGTACGATCGCTAAGATACTTCAAGCGGGAAAACAACTAAGCATGGGCGTAAAATCCATTCCGCTTGCGTATTTTTCGGATTTTCGGCAAATTCGCAATCCGCGAACTCTCGCGAATTTGTCGAAAATCCGTGAATTCGCTTGCGGCGGATTTTTTGCTTGGTGATACAATATTGCGGCGCGCGGCGTGGTGCACGGCGTTCACTTTCCGTCATTAAGCGTTTGCCGAGTTGTTTTTCTCGATCATATTTTGCGAGTGCTGCGCCATTTTGGATCTTGCTGCGGGATCCCGCGGGAGTTTGGCGCCCGCGAATACGTAATCGCGGCTTGCCACCTTGCACAGCACGCCTCGCGAGAGTTCGCAATTGCGAACACGTAGTTGCGGCGGACAGGAACAATCTCGCACTTGCGAAATAGAGATTTTGCAATTCTGCACAAGAAATCCACCAGCAAACAGGATAAACCTTCAGAAAATGATGATTTTTATCAGAATCACTCCTCAGGTTGACATTTGCATGGCCTTTTTTTTTGCAAGGAGTCCATTTTTGGGGGGGGGGAGGAAGTGCCCCAAAGTCTCCAACTTCCTGTTCCTGTCCAGCAGGCTCCTCCCAGTGCTTTCTTCATGTGCTGGTCACTTTTATTTGGACCTTGACCTGGAAGGATTACTTTTTGTGGGTGCTGCTGGATATTTGGATTTGAGGCCTTTTTGACTTTCTTTGGATCACTTTTGGATTAGAAATCAACTTTCACAAGTAAGTTTGTTTGGGGCATTACAGTTGCTGCAACTACAATTTTGGAAATTTTTCAGAACATTAAATAAAATATATTGTGGGTAGCCACAGTATCCAGTAGGACCAGGGTTGGTTTTGGGTGCATGATACAACTGTTTTGTTGAATTTAAACACCATTGAGGCCATGGATGGGCTGGGATTGTGCTGATTTTTGTTGTTTTTGTCGTTTTTTGGGGGCTGCTGGTGGGGCCCTTTGCCCAGGGGTGGTGAGTGTTGCATGGGCCTAGTCTTTCTGTGGGGTGTCTTCTTGAATTTAAACATCATTGAGGCCATGGATGGGCTGGGATTGTGCTGATTTTTGTGTTTTTTGTCGTTTTTTTGGGGCTGCTGGTGTGGCCTTTTGCCCAGGGGTAGTGGTGCATGGACTGAGTGTGCCTGTGGTGTGGTCTCACTCTCTTTAATGTAAACATCCTGGATGGCATTGGATTGTGGTGATTTTTGGGTGTTTTTCTGTTTTTTTGGGGTGTACTATTGATGTGGACTGGCCATGTGGGTGGTGGTGGTGGTGGCCATCTTGAGTGCTGGCTGGTACAGGCAACATGTGCTTGGGGTGCAAGGGGCCATTTTGAAGAGAGGCAGTGTCTGAGGCCTGCACTTATTTTGCCTACTTTTCATCCATTATGCCCAGGGGTAGTGCGTGTTGCATGGGCCTAGTCTTTCTGTGGGGTGTCTTCTTGAATTTAAACATCATTGAGGCCATGGATGGGCTGGGATTGTGCTGATTTTTGTGTTTTTTGTCGTTTTCTTGGGGCTGCTTGTCTGGCCTTTTGCCCAGGGGTAGTGGTGCATGGACTGAGTGTGCTTGTGGTGTGGTCTCACTCTCTTTAATGTAAACATCCTGGATGGCATTGGATTGTGGTGATTTTTGGGTGTTTTTCTGTTTTTTTGGGGTGTACTGTTGATGTGGACTGGCCATGTGGGTGGTGGTGGTGGTGGCCATCTTGAGTGCTGGCCGGTACAGGCATCATGTGCCTGGGTTGCAAGGGGCCATTTTGAAGAGAGGCAGTGTCTGAGGCCTGCACTTATTTTGCCTACTTTTCATCCATTATGCCCAGGGGTAGTGAGTGTTGCATGGGCCTAGTCTTTCTGTGGGGTGTCTTCTTGAATTTAAACACCATTGAGGCCATGGATGGGCTGGGATTGTGCTGAATTTTGTGGTTTTTGTCGTTTTTTGGGGCTGCTGGTGGGGCCCTTTGCCCATGGGTGGTGAGTGTTGCATGGGCCTAGTCTTTCTGTGGGGTGTCTTGTTGAATTTGAACACCATTGAGGCCATGGATGGGCTGGGATTGTGCTGTTTTTTGTGTTTTTTGTCGTTTTTTGGGGCTGCTGGTGTGGCCTTTTGCCCAGGGGTAGTGGTGCATGGACAGAGTGTGCCTGTGGTGTGGTCTCACTCTCTTTAATGTAAACATCCTGGATGGCATTGGATTGTGGTGATTTTTGGGTGTTTTTCTGTTTTTTTGGGGTGTACTGTTGATGTGGACTGGCCATGTGGGTGGGTGTGGTGGTGGCCATCTTGAGTGCTGGCTGGTACAGGCAACATGTGCTTGGGGTGCAAGGGGCCATTTTGAAGAGAGGCAGTGTCTGAGGCCTGCACTTATTTTGCCTACTTTTCATCCATTATCCCCAGGGGTAGTGAGTGTTGCATGGGCCTAGTCTTTCTGTGGGGTGTCTTCTTGAATTTAAACACCATTGAGGCCATGGATGGGCTGGGATTGTGCTGAATTTTGTGGTTTTTGTCGTTTTTTGGGGCTGCTGGTGGGGCCCTTTGCCCAGGGGTGGTGAGTGTTGCATGGGCCTAGTCTTTCTGTGGGGTGTCCTCTTGAATTTAAACACCATTGAGGCCATGGATGGGCTGGGATTGTGCTGTTTTTTGTGTTTTTTGTCATTTTTTTGGGGCTGCTGGTGTGGCCTTTTGCCCAGGGGTAGTGGTGCATGGACTGAGTGTGCCTGTGGGGTCTCACTCTCTTTAATGTAAACATCCTGGATGGCATTGAATTGTGGTGATTTGTGGGTGTTTTTCTGTTTTTTTGGGGTGTACTGTTGATGTGGACTGGCCATGTGGGTGGTGGTGGTGGCCATCTTGGGTGCTGGCTGGTACAGGCAACATGTGCTTGGGGTGCAAGGGGCCATTTTGAAGAGAGGCAGTGTCTGAGGCCTGCACTTATTTTGCCTACTTTTCATCCATTATGCCCAGGGGTAGTGAGTGTTGCATGGGCCTAGTCTTTCTGTGGGGTGTCTTGAATGTAAACATCATGGATGGCATGGGATTGTGCTGATTTTTCTGTGTTTTTCGAGTTTTTTGGGGTGTATAACTGAACTGATGTTCCTCTGTCTTCCATTGCTTTTAGGTGCACAAGACTCAAGAGAACCACCAGTGCCAGGAAGAAGTCCTGCAGCGGTGTGTGTGTGCAGCATAACGTCACGCGACGTCACGTCTGGACACAGACAACTCTGCAACTCGTGCAACTGCTGCCTGCTGTTCTGACCTGCTCTGAAGAAGATGGCCCCAAAAAAAGTTACCCGTAGCTCCTCTAGCAAGAAAGTTGCCAGTAAGGAGCAGAAGAAGCAAGTTACCAAGGAGACTGGTGTGCTCGCCGCCCCTTTTTTGGGAGTAAAAAAAAAAGTATGCCTGCAGCAGCAGCGGGATCTGCTGGGGACCAAGCTGGGAGCAGCACCCCCGCTCCATTGGACTCAGTGCCACCACCACCACCACGCCAACTTAAGTCCAAGCCCTTCACTGCTGCAGAGGCACTTAGTCTAGTTGTTCAATCACCATCGACCAGTGATGTTGGCTCATCGCAAGAAAGTAGCAGCAATGTCCCTCAATCAACACAGGTTGTTGTAACTCATCTGACGAGTGTTGAACAACCACAGCCACAACAAAAACCACATGTGCAAGTACAAGCCCAAGTACATGTGGAAGGAGAGGCAGCGCAAGGAGATGCGCAAGCAGAGGTGCATGGAGGGTCACAAGTGCCCACAATAGTTGTTCCTCCCGAAGTAGGGGCACATCAGGAAATCGGCAATCAAGGCGAGGTATCATTTGAGGAAGACACTCCTCCTGATGATCATTCATTGTCTTCCACACCCCTAGCAAGGAAGAGATCAAGGGTAGTGTCTACATCTTCTTCAAGCCCACCTCCTTCTGATGATACGGATCAAAATTGGGAACCAGCACCACTGCCGTCTGAGAGTGAGGCACATGATCTGACAAAGGTAGTTAAGCGTAAAAGGAAGCTCGTCCAAAGTCTCAGAGTTATGGAATGTGATGATGAGGCTCAACAAGAAGTCGCGGATACTGCTGCTGATGAAGACTCTGACAACGACGACCCAGTCATCATAAAGGTCACTGCAGCCCCAGCGGGCATGCAGCAAACAGACATTTTGACCCTAGCCCGAAAAGCTGCTGAGCGTGATGATGATGATGTTGTCGACGAGGAGGCAGTGGAAACACCACAATCATTGGAGTTAAGTAGTACACCAACTCGTACCGCTTCCATATTTCTTTCTCACAAGAAGGGACCTCCATCCACCTCGACCTTAATTAGTGGTGGTGAAAGTGCACAACGTACAAAAGTTGGGCAATCCAGATCCTCCACTTCATCTGGCATTAGCAGCATGACCACCACCACCAATATCGCCGCCTCCTCCGGCCCCCACAGACACTTCAAGTCCCCAGTTTGGGACTTCTTTACTGTTTGCCCAAAAAGGGAAAAGTTCGCCATTTGTACCATTTGTAAGGTTGCAGTTAGTCGTGGTAAGTTTGGTACCAACTATGGTACCGGAGGCCAGAGAGGTCATCTTAGGAGACAGCACACTGTCCAATGGTTTGCGCACCTAAAGGTGATCAAGGAAGCCCGAATTGGAAGTCAAGAAAACGTTGATGTTTCATCTGATGATGACGAAGAGGAAGAAGACGTGTCAAACACTTCACTTACACCCAGTACCCCTGTCAGCAGCACACCCCATGTGAGGCACACTAAGAGTGTTGGAGCGAGTGAGACACCAACGCGAAAAAGTTCACCAGCGAGCATAATTGGGTCAAAGAAGTCATTATCATCCCGTAAATGCTTGGTCCAGGGCAACATTAGAACCATGTTTTGTTCAGACGCGCCATATGAACACAACCACCCACTGACGCGTCTGTATAACACTAAGCTGGCTAAAATGCTAGCTGTGGACCTTCTCCCTTTTTTTTTAGGTTTTCTAGAATTAGTGGCAGCGCTCTGCCCTAAATGGAAGGTTCCTAGCCAGTTCTATTTTGCCAGAGTTGCGGTTCCAGCACTACATGAAGATGTGCTGGAGGTGATTGGGGCAGCTTTGCAGAAGAGTGCTGTTCACACTATACATCTGACAACAGACATGTGGACCAGTGGCGCAGGCGCTGATTACATGTGCATCACTGCACACTGGGTCTCTTTTTCAGGGGTTAAAGCAAAGCTAAACGCAGGTGTTGACCCGGACCACGTTTTTAAAGCTGCTCGGAAACATGCAACACTAGCCATGTTTGGCTTGGAGAAAAGTCACACAGCACGAAACATTTTGGACGAGTTTAACAAAAAGGTCTTTCACTGGCTGTCCCCAAAAAAATGCCAGATTGGTTATGTTTCCACGGATAATGGCGCCAATGTAGTTAAGGCCATGGCGCTGGGTGACTATTTCAGAGTGCCGTGTTTGGCGCACTGTATCAACCTGGTAGTTCAAAAATTCTTGAGTGATAAAGACAGTCCAGCGTGCGAGGTAATGGCCACCTGCCGAAAAATGTGCAACCATTTCAGCCATTCTTTTAAGGCCCGGAAGCATCTGAGGAGCCTGCTACATGAACGTCGAATGCCAGTGAAAGCACTCATCCAGGAGGTGGCAACACGTTGGAACTCAACCTTCTACATGCTTGAGCGTCTGTATGAGCAGTATACGGTACTCAATCACTATTTCTTAACACTGGGTACAGCTCAGAAGGACCTGAGGATGGATGCGGCACACTGGGAAATAGTTAAAAGCCTGACAGAAATGCTTCGTCCTTTTGAGGTCTTCACGCGTGCAGTCAGCAAGGAGGACTGTAATTTGGGAAAAGCTATCCCAATGTTGTGCATGCTGGAGCACCAACTGAAGGCGGTGTCTTCTGAGTTAGAAAAAGATGAAAAAAACAAAGACCCTTTTGTTTTGTCGGAGAAATTATTAGAGCGCCTACGTGGTGCTGAACGTCTTAAAATGATCAACTCAGAAAAGCATTAAATTTGTGCTACTATTCTGGATCCACGCTACAAAAAGGCGCTGGCAGGCCAAGCATTCTTTCCTTTTCCTGATGAAGATGTTAAAAAGTACAAACGTTGGCTAGCCTGGTCAGCCAAGAGGTTTGAAAAAGAACGGCAGGATATTGAAGGAGAAGACAGTACATCAGCATCAGCATCAGCAGGCCATCCCCAGTCAAAAGAATCCACTTCTGCACCTGTGGCTGTGGCACAAGTGACCTCTCAGCCGTTAAAGACACCGGCAACCGGATCATCTGCACCACACACAAGAGTAACATTGGCTGCTGAAGAGGATTGGCTAACTTTGCTTGGGTATGGTTCTCGAAAAAAGGTCACAAGCACAGCAAAAAGTAAGCAAAGTGGAGGAACCGTTGAGGACCTTGAGTCGATGTAAGAAACATTTTCATCAAACCATTACTGGTATAATTTGGAACGTGTTATTATAAAGAAGCTTATGACCTTTTATTATCTCTGTCAACTGCAAATATCTGTAATGCTGTTTTAAATTTTATTAGATCAGCTTTGGTGATTAGCAACAGATACTGAGTCCTGACGGAAATTAGCTTTAAAAACCTGTATTGTGATTTTTAATTTAAGTTTTTTGTAAACATCTATTGTGATTTTATGGTAGATTAATTGCAATGTCCTTTTAAAATGTATACTTTTATGATTTCTATATGGAATCGAAATAAAGTTATTTGACTTTGAGTCAATGGTGCAGGACTATCTGAATGACTCAACAGAGGTCTTTCTTAATGATGCGCCATTGCAGTATTGGCATGGGAAAAAACAATTGTGGCCACAGCTCTCCAACCGGGCTATAAACTACTTGTCTTGCCCACTCGCAAGTTTGTCTTCTGAACATGTTTTCAGTGCTGCTGGTGGCATTGTAACTCCCAAACGGAGCCGCCTCTCGCCCAAAAATGTGGAGAGGCTAACAATGATCAAGATGAATCAGCACCTCATACCACCAGATTACAAAGTACGAGAAAGCACGCCGCATGAAGACGAGGAGGACAGCAACGTAGATGAGGGAATTTGTTCTCTGTTCGGTGACGCTGACCTCATCCTGCCTGAATTCGCAGAGTATGATGACGAACTCTTATTCTTATTCCCTGACACCGAGCCCTGAAAATGAGACAATGAATCAATAACTTTCTTTTTCGTCCTTATTCACTTTTATTCCTGTGTGTCTGTCTTTCTTTGTTTTGCACAGTTAATCAAACTTTAATCACCTAATCACAAAAACAAGCCCATCAGCAGAACTGTCTTCACTTGTTTGCTTATTGATTTGAAGGTGCCGCAGTCTACATTCCTCAGGTTCACAAGTTCAGAAGAACATGCTCCTCTATCCTCCTCCTCCAGACTCCTATTTCCCTCAAAGCAGAGGGCTGGATTACGCCCAATGAAGAAAGACTCAGCACTTGTGGAGGTGTTCTACTTCTTTGCGGGTAAGTTGACGGCTCTGGGCCCATTGCTGTGAAGCTCTAATAACGGATAAAAGTGTTTTGGACCAAATATGAGGCGGAAATTTCTTGCCGTTTTTGCTGACTTGCTTGCCTTTGAGGTGCTCTTTGGCGGGGTTCTGGGTGTTTGTGGGTGACTTTTGGGGTCTGGGAGCACTGCTGCGACAGTCTAATCTTGATTGCATTTGCTTTTCAGGAAATCCGTGGTGGAAAACAGGAGTTATGATGATGACCTAGCTGCACAGCGCGTTTGGACCGAATGCCGAGAGATATTGTAAGTATGGGATTTTGCTTTTTGGCTGTTTGGGGGTGTTGTCGCGTGCTTTTTTGCGGGTGGGTTGGCGGGTCTTGGGGCATTCCTGGGAAGGTCGAATACCAGATAGAAGTGGTTTGGACTAAATCCATGCAGAATTTTTTTTTGCTATTTCTTCTGACATCTTGCTCAATGTAGCGTTTTCGGGGGCCTGTTTGGGGGGCTTCCTGGTGTTTGTGTGTGGGTTTTGGTGTCTCTGTCGGAGCACTGCTGCGACAGTCTAATCTTGATTGCATTTGCTTTTCAGGAAATACGTGGTGGAAAACAGGAGTTATGATGATGACCTAGCTGCACAGCGCGTTTGGACCGAAGGCCGAGAGATATTGTAAGTATGAGATTTTGCTTTTTGGCTGTTTGGGGGTGTTGTTGCGTGCTTTTTTGCGGGTGGGTTGGCGGGTCTGGGGCATTCCTGGGAAGGTCTAATACCGGATAGAAGTGGTTTGGACAAAATCCATAAGGAAAAGCCTTTTGGCACTTTTTGTAACTTATGGTTCGTTAGGGTTAGCCCTAGCAGCAGGATTGCATGTGTTTCGGGGTGTTCTAGATTTTTGCAACTGGCTATGGATACTTTTGCTTGCTTGCAAGTGGTTTGAATACAATCCACGGTGGGTTAGGGGGTATTTGGGCCTACTTTTACTTTCAAAGTACGTTTTGTCACCATTTTTCTGCTAGGCCTCGTTTTTTGAGATCTGATTGGGGGTCTTCTACATTTTTGCGACTGGCTTTAGTAAGGGTCTTGGTGGGAGCATTGCTGGGAAGGTCTAATTTTGTTCTAAAACACAGTTTACAGTACACCTAGCTTGAGGGGAAAGATCCGCTAAATTAATTTGGCCATACTTATTTATCCTTCAAAAGGTGACTCAGACAGAGTACGCAATTTCAAAAATATTGTACTGTCTATTAGGAAAATCAAAGTGTGACTTTTTGCACCACACAGCGTACATACCTTATATTTATTTATCAGTGGTATTGTAATAGCACTTCCTGTTTTCCGTTCAATAATTACCTGCCGGGTTTCAGTCAACATCCGCCAGGCAGGCAGTGGACAGGGTTTCTTCTGTCAGTGGTCACCAACATTGATGGACGAAGCGTCAGCTGGAATGGAGGAGTGCCGCTAATAAGAGGAATTGTTTGCTGCAAGCAACTTACTTACCAAATTCAACAGGACAACTCCAACAACATACAGATGCAGTATCCATTGTTTTCTTCTATGAGTCTGACTGCATTTCTTGGATCTCTCTCTGCTTCTAAATTGATCCCTACAGCCATTCTATAGGTTTTCATTCGGCTAATTTTTAAACCTAATTTGATGTAAGAAGTGTTTCTCTGAGTGCAGAGATAGACTAGTCAAAAAGCTGCAGCCCTGTACTGTCGCATTCTAGTACTACTTACTTTTCAGTAACAATGCATGCAGTAGGGCATGCACTTCCTTTATGTCACTTAAAAGATTTGTGGTTAGCTTTAGTTTGTACCCAAAGATTTCTTTATCTTCAATTATTGTTTGTCCATGCTGTGTTTTTTTTTCTTCTCTCAAAAACCTACCCAAAAAGAAACCCCCATTCCCATCCATTTTCCAAACCCTAACCCTCTTCCCCCGGGCTGTGTGGTTTTGCTTGATGTGTGACTAAATGACATCAATAATTCCACACACTTGCTGGGGAGGATAAGGTCATAGCAACAGGCTGGTGAAGGAATCCGAGGATATATTCTAGTCTTACTCAGCTTCAGTACTATTTCTTGTAGTAGTAGGAGCCAATGTCAAATAAATTCAACGCAAGTACTAGTTATACTTGAAATACTTTACCATTTGTTAGGCTACATTGTGGCACTGTTCTAGTGTACTGTCACCTGCTACATTCTCTATCGTACCGTAACCGTTGTAATGCTACAGTAAGGACAAACCAGGTTTCATTTTCTTTTTTTCCATAGGCATGCAACTGCCACTGTGTCACACCACTAGTACCACCGCAATGAGGACATTTCATCCGCCCAGGATTGCCAACCTTAATCCCCATTTCCCGTGGAGCCAGCCCTGGGCCTAGCCCTAATTTCAAACACAAATTACAGGTAAGATAAGCGTTTGGTGGGAGGTAGTATAATGGAGTATTAGGACTAGACGAGAGATTGACGGTAGTACTACTAAAGTCCTAGAACTCTTCAGGAAAACAAACTTACTGTTAAACCCCCACCCACCAGACACAAAAGCAGTAAAAAACAGGTATGGTCAGATAAAGTTTAAAAAAGTATATTTTATGAAGCCCTAACAAAATAATCTCCCACAAGACCCTCCCTAACCCCAACGATTGTCTTTCAAAAGTCCCAAAAAGAACCCAACTCCCAAATCCCACCCCCCAAAAGTCTCTAAAAAAAGGGCAAGGGACACTACACTACTGGAGGGTGCTGGTGAATTTAGCGGCCAGGGCATCATACTTCTTGCGGAGGGTGGCATGGTCGAAGCGGAGGCCCTCCACCAAGTTCTTATAGTTATGGACCTCCTGCTCCAGGTAGGACACTCTGAGTCCTAAGCGGCGCTGGCGTGCCTTGCAACTCCTGTGGGGGGCAGCTGCTGTCTTTGCTGCTTGGCGGTGGCGGTTGGCTTTGGTAGCCCGGCTCCGTACCGCTGGAGCACTGCGCTGGCTGGCAGCCCGTGGGGGCACGGAGGAGGATGCAGCTGTCCCAGTGGAGGATTTTGTGGTTCCACCGGTTGACTCCGTGTCCTCCTCCTCCAGGGCCACCAGCCGCCGATATTCGGCGACAGTGGCATCCAGCCTCCGTTGCCGGGCCATTCGAGCCTGCTCCCTCCGTGATGTCGATTTGGAAGGAGCAACTATATGAAGAAAGAAAGACATAGTCTGTAACCAATGCTCCTTAACATTAATAACACAAAGTGATTGAGCCGAAAGTTGTGTCACAGTACAAGTAGCAAATTGAAAGCACAGTACATAACTATTGAGGACAGTATCTATCTAACCTCCCACTTCTGCATCCTTGCTCTAACATTAGTGGTAGTTTAATGAACACATTCTACGACCACTATGGACTTCCATTACAGTCGACTATGACAGTACACCAGTGTTATTCTTCTTCTTCTCTCTTGTTTCGGAAAATTGGTACGTTATCTTATGCAAGCCGGCAGAATGCCAGCGCAGTGAACTTGCACCCGAGAAAAACAGACGCACACCATGATGAGTGAGACAGACTTGCGTTACTGTACCGGTCCAGTACATGCAGGTGGTGAAGCTATTACTTTTCTATTACGGGTGGCACTGAGAATACTCTGTTACAAGGGCTACTGCTTAATTAATTTACCTTTCACCCTACAGTGCAAATAAGTACTAGAAAAGGAAAATGAAGAAGCTAAATAATTAGATTATCTATCACTTCACATGGGATGTATTTGATGACATATGGGATGACTTTAGGTGCTTTGCTTATTATTGAGTGAACAGTGATACACCCACACATGAATGACGTACTACTACTAAACTAAAGTTATTAAGAGAGGTACGGAGTGTCCACCGTAATAACCGGATATATGCTGTGCTTGCAGTTGCAATACAAACTATTGCTACTATTCATGGTAGTATTGGACAAATTTACAATTTCTTTTCCTTGCCTTTCCTACACTGGAACGGACGTGTGGGTGCGGTGTTACATGCTCTTCAAGGTAACACTTAGTTCATCCAGTGACCATCTTCTCTCTCTAGATACACATGTGCTATCTAAGAGTCAGATAATACCATGCTCCAGGCATCCATCCATTCAAAGTATATGCACACATACAGTTTATGTTTCACCCACCCAGGCTGTTGTCCTTCCACCCATCCTTGCTTCATCATTGACCCAGCCATGCACCATACCATATTCTTTCCTTCCCAGCCACCTCGGGGGCCAAGCAAACACATATCATTCTTCTTTGCCAGCCATCATAAAATTTCTCGTCCTTCCACACTTACTTACACCCTTCTTTCGCTTTTCGAATATATAGCTTACCTGTGCCCGCCACCACCGTGTCAACCCTCACAGGCACATTGGTGTCGTCCGCCACTCGCACCGCCTCCTCCCCAGAAGAGTTGTCCTCCTCATCCACCACCTCCGCACTGGCCCCGCCACCAGATGTTCCACCTACAAAGTAAATTTTTAGAATGTTAGAATACACCACTCACTACTGTATAATATTTGGTCTAGGAGGAATAAAGAAAGTTAAAAAAAACGAAATACAATGTAATAATTTCTAACTGTATACTCTACAGTAAAAATGTCCCTTTTTCCAGGGAAGGCTGTTGTCTTGCTGCACTTTTTGGCACAACTGATGAATGCTTGCTTTTTATTTTTAACACACAACACTTTTTCTCCTAACAGAAGCTTGACTTCTAAGAACACGATCAGGGTCAAGCTCAAGTTCAAACCAGGTGAGAGCTCAGCTCGACCACAAGAAATGTGTCCAATTAATCGTTAGCACTAAGCACTTTTCCATTTTCAGTTAAACGTTTACTTTTATGACAAAGTTGATTTTAATAAATGTGTTTAGTTTTAATAAAGCTTTTAAACTTAAATAGACTCTGTGGTTTTTGGTCCTCCAGACTAGAGTGGATGAGCTAAAGGTTTTGGAATTTTTGCAAGCATGAGTGCCTCTGACACTTCTTGACTGTGACTCCGTACTCTTGCCCTGCGTAGGATAATCTAATGATCATTGGGGATCAATCATCGGTGACTTAGGGAGCTAAATGACTCTGCCACACTATCTAGTCAGTAAGGAGATTGGGGGTTCTTCAAAGTCTGATATCACTGAGGTATGTGGAAAGAAAGTCTACCTGCGCCTATTATAATTGATAAACAATGCACTATTTAGTGTTCATAGTTCGGTTTGTGCAGATTTGTCCCTGCAACAGTAGTAGAATGGATTGTCCCCCTATCCAAAACAAAAGTAAAGTAGTATCTTATTCTTTCTTGGTGGTCATTCACCTTTTTATTGTTGGCAATTGTCAAAGCATAAACATTTAGAAGACTTGAAAAGACATTATGGACAATCCCAGAGGACTGCACTCAGTGCATAGAGCTATTGCTGACTAGAATGGGAGTCCAATGAAATTGCCAAATGTGCAATCTTAGTTAGCTACACAAACAGACTAATAAGAATATTCTAGTAATACCACAGGGAGTCATAGCCGAGGCAGGATAAGAATTTAGATCCAGTCTACAAGAAGATCAAAGACGATTTAGAAAAAATCGAATGAGGAACGCTAGGAAAATATAGGTACTCTTTATTACAATTAAAACTTACTGGGGCCAGCAAAGGAGCCCTCGCCTGCCCGATCCTGGCCTGCATCCTCCTGAACAGCACCCTCCTCCTGTGTCCTCTTGCCCTTGGGGGGAGCTGATGTACAACATGAAAGAAAGAAAGACCAGAAAACATGGATGAGATTTGTCAACCAAATCAAACATTTCAAAAGAACTATAACAAAATATTTTGGAGAAATAGCAAATAGATAGACAACTATTCCACGGGATATATTGACCTATCTCATATGGTATACTACGTTATTCGTATTGCCTGATTTGCGGACCGTTGACTTTCAAAGTTCCTATGTAACTCAATAAACAGACTACTAAAAAGGTTTGCCTAGGCCTGGCAGGCAGAAGTCCGCAGCACGCAAAGTGACAGACAAAGTCCACCCTGCTTGCAGATCAGTGAATACTCAAAATATCAATCCACCACTATTTCTTCTTATAGCCATGTGTCTAAAGGAAGGACTGGACTTCAGTCTGTTGGGGCTGATTTAGAAGTCCCTTGCGGCTCATTTTCCTCCATTGTTGCGTGACTTTTGTGACGCAGCGGCAGAACAAAAGAGTCGCCATGGTGCGACGTATATATTAAAAAAAAACACATATGGGAGATGCATCACGTTGTAAAGCCCTGCACCATCAGGGGGCGTTCCGGCGCAAGGGAGGGCATTCCTGCGCAGGAATGAATCCTAAAAGTAGCTGAGGGAAATCTACAAGATGTCAATCAGTCACTTTTAGGACAATGATGCGTGACTCAAACCCTGCGCCTGCTTGAAGCCGACGTACGGCTTGATGCAGCATTGGGGAGATAGGGCACCCCAGAGCATTGCTGGAGCTGCGCCATCGTTGGCACGCAACTCCAGCAATGCGCCGCCTTTACGGCACAGATGCGTAAGGCTTCTGTGACGTTTTGGGCCCATGGGTGGTGGTGGTGGCATGGCGCACATTTACTGCCGCATCCCTGCTACTTTGCAGGGATGCGCCAGTAATTGAAAATATTACCCTTAGTGTCTAGCATTACGCAGTTCTTTACACTACACTCATACATAATTTCTCAGGCCAATGAAATGAACACAAAATACAAAACAAATAAGCATAGTAGCAAGCAAGGCTACTGAGAAGGAGAGCAGTGCACCTGAAATGCATAGAATATTTTGAAATATAATTTACCTACAATGTAATTGGCAGCATTATTGCTCTTGGTAAAGAACAAAGATTTGCAAATAACAGAGCCGGATAAAACAGAGTAGTGATGAAATAGCTAGAAATAGCTACTACTACTCACCAAGCCCGGGGACCTCTACGCTGAGCGCGTCCAGCAAGTCGCGTTCCCGGTCCATGACATCCGTCCAGCGGTGGGTGGCCTGGTTATAGGTGCACCGGACCCCAGAGAGCTTAAACATGGCCCGGCCGGCACACCTTCTCCCACCGCTTCCGGCGCTCCCGGATGCCATAGCCGGTTGCGATCTTGCCGCCTCCCAGGATGGTCTTGGGGAGGCGGCGCTGGACGTGGAATATTAGTGCGGCCACCTCCTCCGCGCTAAAGATCTCCCGTGGCATCACTAGCTCCCCCCTCAAACGCCCGCACGGGAGCCGGGCACGGGATGCGGGACCCTTCCCCTTCTCAGGGTGCTTCCCGGCTCCCTTTACCATGGTCTGGGCAGAAATGAATGTAAATAATAAAGAAGAAATAGAATAGGGAAGAAGAAAAGGAAAGAGTTTAAAAAAGTAGTTTAAAATTAACAAAAAGTAGCAGAAAACACAAAAATATAGAGCTAGAAAAATAGAGGGATAGATAATAAGTAAAATAGATCAAAAAAACTTCAAACAAGCAAAGGATGGCAGAGATTCAGAGAGGATACAGAAAGCATGCCCAGAACCATAGCAATGAATGGGAAACAAGATGGCCGCGCCCGTTCACGACCGCATGGGTAAGTTCGCGCGAGATTTTCCTCGCGATCACGCGCGAAATTGTACTAGCGAGCAGCACACTTTGCGAGATTACACATAGCGGCCGGAAACGCTATTACGTCACGCAAACAAGATGGCCGCACCCGTGTACGACTGTTAGGGTAACTTCGCAAACGTATTGCTACAAGCCTCTTGCGAACATGCAAAAAATCACGCGAACATACACGCCGCAAAAAAAAAATAGTGTATTCGCACGCAATCGCGGCTTCCGAAATCGATCTCGCACGGATTCGCGCCCCGCAAATGGCGCGAAATTGCAGAGAAACGATTTTTGCTAAACTGAAAGCAATCTGCAGGTGCAAAAGTTCAAATTTAACATTAGTAACCATTCACTCTAGTGCTTCCTGAGGGGCCCCTCCAGAGTTCAGTTGCCTATTTGCAACTATTCTATGACCCTGCTATGACCCAAACAGCAGGCTCATAGAATAGCTACAAGTAGACCATAAAGGTCCTGTGAAAAAAAATTTCACTGCAACAGAAAGGAAATTACAGATAAGGAAGGAAGCAGGTTCCAGGCAGACTGGAAGTTTCAAAATTACTGACACATTAATGACCCCCAAATTAATTCATGGCAGTTGAAGAAGGGCAGGTGTGCTTGCTTTCACTGCAACAGAAAGGAAATTACAGATAAGGAAGGAAGCAGGTGCCAGCCAGACTGGAAGTTTCAAAATCACTGACACATTAATCAACCCCAAATTAATTCATGGCAGTTGAAGCAGGGCAGGTGTGCTTGCTTTTTTTCACCCCCATAATCTACAGTGATAAACAAACCTAATGGGTGGCAGTGAGGATGTACCAGAGGGTGGCATGGGTGTACCAGAGGGTGGCAGTGGTGAAACAGAGGGTGCTGTGAACCTGTGATGATAAACCAGACGTAGAAACAACATAGTCGCGGCCGTTGCGAGCCGACAAGTAAGTTCGCAATTGCGAACTGGTCCACAAATCCTCGCGAACGCTCGCGAACACAAAAATCCGCAAATCCGCGAGAGTTCGCGGATTTTGCGGATTGCGAATCCGTAAATACGCAAATTTGCGTACGCGAGATCCGCTAGATCCGCCCATGCTTAAAAACAACTAGCTGATGCACTTTTACAGTGCTCATCAGAAGAGAAGCTTTGGGGTATACTCTCGTTGATTTGAAATCTACTTTAAAAAATGTACTATGGGAGAAAAGTATTATTAAATTGAATAAATACTACCTAACTCAATATTAGGGAGGCGAGAAAATAGGGAAAATATTAGCGTATAAACTAGCAGATGGCAAGGCTGAAACTTTAATTAAACATATTAAAGGACCAAATATGATTATAAAAATGATTTATAAAAATGCTGACCAGATACTTGAACAATTTGTTAAATATTAAAGGGATCTGTATACTCCAGATGATATTTATAAGTATCTGCAGACCACTTCTTTGAATCACATGGAGATTAAACAATCAGATAAGCTAATTAGTGACATCTCATTGGTGGAAATTAAAGCAGCCGTGCTGTCGCTAGCGGCCGGGAAGGCCGCTGAAGAGGATTCAATCCCTTTGGAGTTATATAAGGAGTGTATTGAAGAGCTAGGCCCTTTATTTAGTAAAGTAATTGCAGATATTGGAACTGGGGGGAAAGCTCCATGGAATATCACAAACATTGTAATTTTTTTTTTAAAGAATAAACCAGCGGATGATTGTGGGTCATATAGACCCATATCACTTATTGATACTGATGCAAAGATATTTGCTAAAATACTAGCAACTTGTCTTGCTGTGATAATCCCTGATTTGGTGTCTACTCATCAACATGGGTTTATTCTAGGGAGAGTCACTACGACCCATATAAATACTGCAGTGGTCGCATTTGATGTGGCCAGGGCTAGTTCAACCCCACTCGGTATGTTATTGCTAGATGCTGAAAATGCATTTGACCGAGTGGGGTGGGACTATCTCTGGGCTACACTGCAAATACTTGGGATCAAAGGACAGTTCTTACAATGAAACAAAGCTATTTACGATCATCCCAGGTCAAGGATTAGCTATACAGGGTCACAATCTGTAATGTTTCCTATATTACGGGGCACTCGTCAAGGGCGCCCTTTATCTCTGTTATTATTTGCTTTGTCTATGGAACAATTCTTAGTTTCTTTACCGAATTAATCATGCATAATCCCTTTTTCTTTAGGTTTGAATCAATTGAAAATAACAGTATATGCAGATGATATTGCTGTTTATTCAACTGACGTAGGGGAAGCCATGAAAGGGATTATATTAGAGGCAAAAAGATATGGGGCAGTTTCGGGATATAAATTAAACACAAATAAAACTCAAGTAGTAGTGAATTATAAACCATTGATAATGATACAAGGAATCTGTAAAACAGCTACCTACTTGGGAGTAAAAATCTCTGCTCATTCAGAAGAGGTAGTCACATTAAATTATGAAACGTTATTGAAAGAGACAGTAGTTTTGCGGAAAAAATTGCATAAGGTTCCTCTGAGTATAAGTGGTCGTATAAATTTAATTAAAATGAAAATCCTTCCTAAATTTCTTTACTTGATTTGGTCCATTCCTTTATGTATCAACAACTCATTTTTTAAACGGTTAGATGGTATAGTGAGTAGTTTTATCTGGGTGTATAAGAAGGCACGGCATGCAATTGAATTATTAAAACTTCCATTTAATCAAGGAGGTCTTGATTTCCCAGATTTTAAACTATATTTTTGGTCAGCATTTCTTGTTCGGATCCGTAGCTTAGTAAGTTTAGGTAATAATCTTTTCTATTATGTATTTATGTTAGGAGAAGAAACTAAGATGTTTCTATATAGAGTCAATGATCCCAACTACTATAAACGTGTTAAATTTAAGACTGCACGTGATATTGTATTTATCTGGCGAGCTATCCTAAATAGATATAAAATATCGATTTATCACCCTAAATTCCCCTTCTGGGTAATCCAGCACTACCGGGAATATTTCATGAGGGGGGTGGGAAACAATGGGCTAATCTGGGTATTGTAAATTTAGGAGACCTATATAACTCTAATGGTCTTTTAACATTTGAGAGACTGAAGCTCATATATGATTTAGTGGAAAGTATGTGATGGAAGTATTACCAGATTTGTGATTATTTTGTACGGAGGTTGAAGCTTATGATAATACTGGACTCTAGTATATGGGACTGTATATATCGAAGGGAGAATAAATCAATGGTTACCATTGGTTATAAAAGTTTTAACTCTTATAAGGAAGGTGAGTGTGGTAGAATAGCTACATGTTGGAGTCAAAAAATGGGGTATAATATATCTGCCAGCACTGCCGGCTTGAGGCCGTGAAACGCGTTGGCTTTGTTTAATTAACTCGGAGCAGAGAAGCAAGCTGCATTATACTGTCGGAGGGCTGAGAACTGCCGTGTGCCCCCTCATTGCGCTGGGAACTTTGTTGAATCACAACTTGCACGGCAGCCCTGCCGTGGAGAGGGCACCATCACCAGCTGGATAAAAAGTGACAATTCCAGCTGATTGAGGGTACGATTCCGAATTGTTCGAGATCGAGGCAGCACAGACCTCAATATGCAAAGTGAGCTTGCAACAATGAGCTGACACCTACTCAAGGTTTGAAAAATGATTGCTTTTAAAACAAACTTCAATTGAACTTACTTAAAGCAGCAATTTCATTTTTACGCGCATTTGGGAATTCATAAGTCCAGCATGCATTAAAACAGAATGCTCTTCAGCACACTCCCATTGGGGCGAGCATGCAAATAAAAAATGCGTGTTTCACAGTGTGCGTTTGAAGCAGCCCATGAAGAAGCGGCTTGAGGCTGTGAAACGCGTTGGATTTGTTTAATTGACTCGGAGCAGAGAAGCAAGCTGCATTATACTGCCGGAGGGCTGAGAACTGTCGTGGGCACCCTCATTGTGCTGGGAACTTTGTTGAATCACATAATATATATATATATATCTATATATATATATATATATATATATATATAGATATATATATATATGTATGTATATATATATTCACTGAAAAAACATAGGTTATAGACCATATATAGTTAGGAATTAGCATTTACAAAACCATATTTTACTCACACAAAACCATTGAAATTCGCATATATAGTTAGTTGCACTAACTATATATCGCGCACCCGCAATCCACTGCTGATCATGTCACATATTACATCATTCATGACATGGTCAGTGACATCACTGATGACATCACTGATGACATCTCAAATGACATCACTGAGGACATCACTGATGACATCTCAAATGACATCACTGATGACATCACTGATGACATCTCAAATGACATCACTGATGACATCACTGATGACATCACTGATGACATCTCAAATGACATCACTGATGACATCTCAAATGACATCACTGATGACATCACTGATGACATCTCATTTGACATTACTGATCACATCACTGATGACATCATTCATGTGATAATACGATGAACCTCTTCAGACTCTAATATAACCTTAGATACACTCAGTGTAAACAGACACTCACAGACTGTCACTCATCCATGGAGTTACTCACACACCTAGTCAGTCATGCAAAGAATCAATCACACCTCCATTTCCTCAACTATACAGTTATACACACCTTACTTATTCAAACATATACTAACACATATTTACTCTCTTATACAATCCCTGATACAAGTTCACAATGATCCATACAGCCACTCACACATTCACTGGCTCTTATGCACAGTTATTTTTATATGTCAACTCTCACATATACTGTGTTTTACATATGTACTTACTTTGACATGTAGCACTGAGATATCCATTCACTCACCAATACACTCATGCACACAGTCAACCGCCCATACAGCTGTTTCCACATGCACTTTTGAACCCATACATCTAGTGAATCAACTGCTCACACATCTATGCACAGAGTCATACACCTCCCAGCCACCCACACACACACTCAGTCTCCCATACAAATACTTGGGCAACCAATCAATAACCCATATAGTTACTCATATACCTACTGATCAACACATGCAGCAGTTTACAGAACAACAGACATAATGATGCACAAATTAAGACAGTTTAGTCACTAACCCATGCACTCAGTGAGACACATTTAATCACTCACTCATACAGTCAGTCATGCACCTACTAAATCCTTCATCCAGACACTTATACATCCACTCATTCTTCAATATGTAAGACATATTTTAACTTTACAGAAACATACAGGCACTGGATGTTGTCATCAGTGATGTCATCAGTGATGTCATTTGAGATGTCATCAGTGATGTCATCAGTGATGTCACTGACCATGTCATGAATGATGTAATATGTGACATGCTCAGCAGTGGATTGCGGGTGCGCGATATATAGTTAGTGCAACTAACTATATATGCGAATTTCAATGGTTTTGTGTGAGTAAAATAAGGTTTTGTAAATGCTAATTCCTAACTATATATGGTCTATAACCTATGGTTTTTTCAGTGAATTTTCAAGGTTTTATAAATGCTAATTCCTAACTATATATGGTCTATAACCTATGGTTTTTTCAGTGAATTTCAATGTTTTTTAATAGCAAATATCAAAAGCTGTAAAATGTATTCTTCTTTTAAAGGAAAAATATATTTTATATGTATTTAATATAATTTTTTTATGTATATAAATTTTTTGAGGGAACGAATTTATCAACTATCATGCTGAAGAAGAGTGTGGGGAATAAAAAACAAAGAGGAGGACTAAGAGGAAAGAACAATCAGTTCAAAAATACAATTGCTTTAAAGCATGAAGTGCTTTTCCACACATTTACATTTAAATAACCCATATTAGAACATACAAAATATCTACAGAGGAGACGGTGTACATTGAATTTTAGACTCTTCATTGGTACCTACATGTTGGTACTTACATCACCCACACAACACAACAACCGGGACGCTGTCACAGATATATATATATTTTTGAACGTTAATTTCTCAAAATCCACTGGAGCACATATCTTGAGACCTAGCAAAGGCACATCAGGCAAACAGTCTCTACAATTTTGCCAAGTTTCATAGAAATCCATTCAGCCGTTCGAGCTAAAAGTGAGTCCAACCGCCCTATGGAAAACTCAATGTTAAAAACACGTTTTGGGACCCCCCTTTTTTCTCGGCCCCCGCTTGACGAAACCCCCCCCCAAACTTTGAGGGGACGCTCAGAAACAAAATGTGCCATTTTCAAGAAAATTTCAGCCAATTCCGTCCATCAACGCCAAAGTTATTCAACATAGAATTTTCAGAAATCCCTATTCAAAAAAATCCTAACTATATATACCTACTGGCGACCGCCAGTAGGTAATATATATATATATATATATATATATATATATATATATATATATATAATATATATATAACATTTCTATGGCAAAATGAAACCCCTCATTTTGTTCCTTTTCAACTTAAGTGTATTAAGTGTTACCACTTTATTCCAATCAAGATGACTTCAGGTGTGCCATACTTTTGTCATAAGTAAGACTGTTAGCGTTCTAGTTGTTCTTTAGAACACTCTGGGACATTCTGTCATTGGGCTATAGTTGGGCTACATCTGGCTGATATTTGGGCTACATTTGTTTTTTTTGTCTCTGGTGGCCATCTTTGGGCTACATTGGGCTACATTGGGCTACATTGGGCTACATTTGGGCTCTAACATATATATAGCCCAATGTAGCCCAATATATATTTTTCAAAGTAAATTTTCCTAAAAACCACTGGAGCATATATCTTGAGACATAGCAAAGGCACTTCGGGCTACCAGTCCCTACAATTTTGCCAAGTTTTGTGGAAATCCATTCAGCCGTTCGAGCTAAAAGTGAATCCAACCGCCCTATGGAAAACTCAATGTTAAAAACACGTTTTGGGACCCCCCTTTTTTCTCGGCCCCCGCTTGACGAAACCCCCCCCCCAAACTTTCAGGGGACGCTCAGAAACAAAATGTGCCATTTTCCAGAAAATTTCAGCCAATTCCGTCCATCAACGCCAAAGTTATTCAACATAGAATTTTCAGAAATCCCTATTCAAAAAAATCCTAACTATATATACCTACTGGCGACCGCCAGTAGGTAATATATATTATATATATATATATATATATATATATATATATATATATATATATATATATATATATATATATATATTACCTACTGGCGGTCGCCAGTAGGTATATATAGTTAGGATTTTTTCTCTATGGGTTTTTTGAAAATTCTATGTCTAATAACTTTGGCGTTTGTGGACGGAATTGGCTGAAATTTTCAGCAAAATGGAACATTTTGTTTCTGAGCAGCCACTGGAAATTTGGGGGGAGTTGGTCCAGGGGGGGCCGAGAAAAAAGGGGGGTCCCAAAACGTGTTTTTAACATTGAGTTTTCCATAGGGCGGTTAGCCTCACTTTTAGCCCGAACGGCTGAATGGATTTGCACGAAACTTGGCAAAATTGTAGGGACTGGTAGCCCGATGTGCCTTTTGTAGGTCTCAATATATGTGCTGCAGTGGATTTTGAGAAAATAACGTTCAAAAAAAGATATATATCTGTAAGCGCGGACCAGGCAGCGCCCCGGTACGCGTACTTGACGCGTAACGGAACTTCGCGTAGCGAAGTTGATTGGCTCTCCGGTGTCTGTCAACATTCTAAACAGTCCGGAGCGGCCGCCATCTTGTCTCTCGGTAGGATCGAGTGACAAGAGGAGGACAAAACAAAGGGGGAAATGACCATAAGGGGGCATAGTAGATCCTCCCTGACCCCCTAGGTTTGATGTGGAGGCTTTAAAGGGGCCCCGCTAAGCAAAAAAAAAAAATTTTTTTTTGTTTTTTTTCGTGGTTAGCGCCCGGTACGCGAACCGGGAAGCGTTCTGGGGAGCGTATCACAATGAAAAATGAATGATAGACTTTTCAAATGCTGTATGTTAATTGATTGTTGGTTTTGTTGATTATTTTTTTTTTTTTTTTGTTTTTTAAGCTTTTTTTATTGTGTTTCATAATTTATTAAACTTTCTAACATTTCATTGTCAGAAATTTCATAATAATCATGGAATATAGATTGTAGTCTCTGAGGTTGTAAAATGTCCTCATTTGCAAGGAGGTTATCTACTGCTTGTACACATTGCAGTAGTTCTTGGTCCCAAGTTTCATCCATAAATTCAATCTCATTTGGATCAATGATTTCTGTGTTGGACTCTGGAAGGACAATTTCAAATGAAATGTTTTGTTCACTTTCCATTTTTCCTGAAATTTGCATAAAAAAAATATATATTAGTAGAGGTAGGGCACTGTTGGGATTAATTTTAGATAGGCAGTTTTTAACAGAGAATTTATCTTTGGGCAGTGTATAGTATCAGAGTGGAAGTAGGAATATAAAAAAGTGTATCTAAATTTATAAGTACTACAGAGGGATAGTATATAACTAACAGAAAAAGTTTGCCATATTAACTTAAAGTGCACAATATACTTCAGTTTTAAAAATAACAACTTACCTTTAAAAAGAAGTTGAAGTTATTAATGAAAATCCTATTGAAATGTACACCAGGAAGTAGTAGTCAAAATGGCTGTGTTTCCTTCTCTTCCTTTATATATATTCGGGTACATAACCAATCAAATGTGAGGTAAAAAAAGTAGAAAATGAAAGTAACATTTTAATTGGTTGTCAATTCCAACATTTCAGATGTGTTTTGTGAAGTAATTTACCTCACGGTATTTAGAGAGGTCTACAGGCTAAATGGCTAAATGGAATTCCAATCAAATTTGTGAAAATGGTAGGGATTGGTATGTAGTATGAGCTAATCTATATTTGGTGAAATTGTCTCCAGTGGCTTTTCTGTGAACTACTTTCCCACCTTTTTTTCCCAGGGAGCGACCCGGTACGCGAACCGTTGAGCGCCCCGGTTCGCGTACCTTAAGCGTTCCGGGAGTCCACCATTTTGTGTTTCGGTCGAATTAAGATACAAGATGGAGGGCAAATAATGTTCAGAATGGGTAGAAGGGGGCACGGTAGACTTATCTTGACCCCCTAGGTTTTCTGAGGGTGGCTGAGGAGGTTTATATGTGCGAAAAAAAAACATTTTTTTAAAAAATTTCGCGAGGTTAGCTCCCGGTACGCGTACCGGGTAGCGCCCCAGGGAGTGTACTTTGTTGAAAATTAGTGAAAAAAGTTAGAGTAAAATAATAATTGTGAGTGATTAGATGTAGGGTAGCTCTGAGAAGAGCTTTTGGGTTTATGGTACATTTTGGTACTTATAAGTAGGTACCAATGCACATTTTTAAATTCAGAGTGAAAACTCTGTTGCCCTCATCTGAGAAGTGAACTCCATCTCCTCTGTAGATATCTTGCATGTAGTAACGCAAGTTATTGTTGTACAGGGAGCCCATTCCATGGTCTCTCATGTAAGCTGAAACAGATTTGTTTACATGCTTCCTCGACTTCTCAATTTGTGGACAAAATTGGTTTGACCACCTCCATTTCTGTCTTTGGCATATATTTGAATATACCAAGGCAGTCTGAGGAAAAAGTGCCATTAATTGCTCAAAGGTGTCCTTTAAAAGCATTTCCAGACCTACACCAGTCAAAGTGCCCAAGTCATTACCTCCACAGTGCACAATTAACAGGTCAGGTTTTGGCAAATGCATAAAGGTTTTCACCAATGGTATCAATTGGTGACATTTTAATCCTCTGTGGCCAAACCACTTAATTTCCACATCTTGTAAATTGAGGTTAGGTAAATTCCTGCTTTCAACGTACCTTTGAGCCCAGTGAATATAACTATGACCAACAATCCAGACAGAAAACATGGTGAGAGAAGGTTCTCCTGCAGTCAGATGAAGTGTGGCAATGAAATGGCAGTTGAAAAAATGTGAGTTTGAAATGAAAAAAACTGTGGAGTTTCTGTGTTCATGAAGTAGTAACAGTGATTGGTGGATTTTGATTGATGAAAACAGAAAGTTAGGGTGTACAGATGTGTTGTTTGAAAGATGTATTTTGAGTGGTCAATAAAAAATCATTAAATGAAAGAAAGCACTGGATATGCAGGTGCACTGAGAGTTCAGAGTTCAATTGCAACATTGTTGTGTGAATTTGCAAACACCAGAGTTTCTCCAAGAGGTGGTTGCTATGGAAAATAGGCAGAAAGGGCAGAGGGGGAAGGGTTTTCATTTGAAAAAAAGTGAGGGAAGAGTTTTGATTGGGTGACATGAGAAATATGTGTGAAGAATTACACCATTTCTGTGCTTTTGATAGCTGCAGACTCTGGAGTGCATACCTTTTGCTCTGCTGAAGACAAATTGGTGTGTTTCTTAGACTGTTTTCAAACTCAAAGTATTTGCTAAGGTGAGAAAATATTTCTTTACTTTAGATAGAGAATAGTGTGCTTTAAGGAGAAAATTATGATTTATGTGGCGCAAATTGCTTGTAAATATGCTCTCACATGTGCATGGAAAATTTTGATTTTGAATGTTTGTGTTACATAGCCATGTTAAAAGTGACGCAACCATGCTGGAAAGCCAATCAAAAAATGATTTCATGTGTTTTAATGACATTTTAAGTCATTTTCTGATGTGCAGTGTTTAGAAATTATGATTTGAAAATCGTTTTTGTGGAAAAGGAATTGTTTTTAAATTCATGACAAGGATATAATGGTGTATGGTTCTTTATAAGGCAATTGACTGTCCTTGATGTTATTTTTCTCATTTTAGTGTAAGACCTTTCTCTGTGGCGCAAATTGCTTGTAAATATGCTCTCACATGTGCATGGAAAATTTAGATTTTGAATGTTTGTGTTAAATAGCCATGTTAAAAGTGACCAAACCATGCTGGGAAGGCAATCAAAAAACGCTTTCATGTGTTTTAATGACATTTTAAGTCATTTTCCCATGTGCAGTGTTTAGAAATTATGATTTTAAAATCGTTTTTGGGGAAAAGGAATTGTTTATAAAATCATGACAAGGACATAATGGTGTATGGTTCTTTATAAGGCAATTGACTGTTCCTGATGTTATTTTTCTCATTTTAGTGTAAGACCTTTCTCTGTGGCGCAAATTGCTTGTAAATATGCTATTACATGTGCATGAAAATTTTAATTATCAATGTTTGTGTTACATAGCCATGATAAAAGTGAACCAACCATGCAGGAAAGCCAATCAAAAAACGCTTTCATGTGTTTCAATGACATTTTAAGTCATTTTCTCATGTGCAGTTTTTTGAAATTATGATTTGAAAATCGTTTTTGGGAAAAAGGAATTGTTTTTAAATTCATGAGAAGGACATAATGGTGTATGGTTCTTTATAAGGCAATTGACTGTCCCTGATGTTATTTTTCCCATTTTAATGTCAGACCTTTCTTTGTGGCGCAAATTGCTTGTAAATATGCTCCCACCTGTACATGGAAAATTTTGATTTTGAATGTTTATGTTACATAGCCATGTTAAAAGTGACCCTACCATGCAGGAAAGCCAATCAAAAAACGCTTTTATGTGTCTTAAGGACAATGTAAGTAATTTTCCCATGTGTAGTGTTTTGAAGTTATGATTTGAAAATCGTTTTTGAGGTAAAGGAATGTTGTTAAAATTTATGTTCGCCATATGCCCCCAAATTTCTTTTTCAGGGTTGCAGCAGGGTGTTCTTGAGACACCCCTGCACCTTTGGAATAAATTCCTAATTTGTGATGAGCAAATTGTTAATCGCAAATTGCACCTTCATTTATATGAGCCTCCTAGCCCATGGAAATGAATGGGTAATTTGCAATTAGCAATTTTCTCAAACAAATTTGGAATGGTAAAGAATCGCTATTTATTCCTTAAAATTCGCTTTTTTGGAAATGCAAAATAGTTATATGATACATATGGCGGTTGATGTCTAACAAGATAAGAAGCTTATGGATACATTTATGATGACTGGTGCAATGAAGTAGAAATCACTTACTTCATTGGTAGGCCTTTACAATAAATTATCTCCTCTGTATTCTTCATCAAGCGTAACTTTAATCTGCAATCCTGAGTAGGCCTCACCTTAAACAAACCTCTGGATAGGCCACATCTTATTGTCATCCTGATTTAATCATTTATAATGCTAGGGACAGATTTATGATAGGTGTATACCTCTTTTGTGCCACTTAGAAAACATTGTCCATGGGGAAATGACTTAAAATGTCATTAAGACACATGAATGTTTTTTTTTAAAACGTTTGCAATTTTTTTGGGTCACTTTCAACATGGCTATGTGTCTGAAACAGTCAAAATCTAAATTTGCAATGCACAGGTGGGAGCATATTTACAAGGAATGTGCTTCATGGGGAAAGGTCTTATAATGTAATATGGGAAAAATGACATCAGAGACACTGAAATGCCTTATAGAGAAGCATACACCATTATGTCCTTGTCATAAATTTGCAAACCATTACTTTTCCCCAATTTTTTGTGATTTGTGATTCCTTAAATGCAATGTATCAAAAAAAAATATGTAAAAAATGATATTAAGGATTTGGAAACTACCACCAACTTCTAGTTTGTGATAATTTGCGAATTCTTTTCAAAAAGCATTTTTTTTTAAAAAAAAAAAAAGGTCCCATATGACGCCCATACATGCCATTAGGGCATGTAGGTGTGCCATGTGCTCCCAAATTTCTTTTTCAGGGGTGCAGCAGGGTGTTCTTGAGATACCCCTGCACGCTTGAAAAAAATCCTATTTTGTGATGAGCTAATTGCTAATCACAACTTGCAACATTAATTCTTATGAGCCTCCTAGCCTATGGAAATGAATGGGTAATTTGCAATTAGCAATTTGCTCATTGCAAATTAGGAATAGTAAAGAATCGCTATTTATTCCTTAAAATTTGCTATTTATAATATGTAAAATATTTTGATGATACATATGGCAGTTCATCTGTAACAAGATAAGAAGCTTAGGGATAGATTTATGATGAGTGGCGCATCACCAGGGATGTGACAGTCATCCTGCGCCACTGTTCCGCCACCCATGTTGTGCTGCATTTACAATGCGGCGCAGCATGGGGCAAAAACGGCACAGATGCGTGACGCATCTGTGCCGTAAAGGTGGCGCATTGCTGGAGTTGTATCGTAAGTGCGATGCAGCTCCAGCAAGGCTCAGGGGTGCCCCATCTCTACAATGCTGCGTCAAGACCTATGCCAGCTTCAAGCAGGCGCAGGGTTTTGAAGCAGCTTTCTCCTATCTGATTGTAAATGCGGCACACCATGGGTGGTAAAGCAGTGGTGCACATTAACTGGTGCATGCCTGGGGATGTGCCATTTAATATAAATCTGCACTTTAACATTTGAGTATGTGCAGGGGACACAGAGTCGTTGAGGCTTATCCAAGGTTAAGAACAGATGAGTCCTGTTCAGTGAAAAATTAGACATAGGCTTCACCTGCTCAGCATCGCTGGACATGGCTAAATAATAGCTGCAAAATGTTACTCTTGTTAAATAATTTTACTATTATAATCTGTGAGATTTGTCTCTTACTCTGCAACATCTCATTGTTGTTATCTTTCTTTAAAGATAAAGACAACCTCAACATGAGCGACAATCTGCAATCAGTTGATTTTGACCTCATCATTGAACTTGTAATTGAAACATCAGTGGATGTTGATCCATTGGATGATTTAAATCCTGAGGATGAAGAAGAGCGTGATGAGGATGCAGATTTGTCCGAATTATATGATATAGGATGGGAAGCTGACCTGCTTGAGCCTTTGGAATTATAAACATTTATTTTTAAAATGTATAATCAATAAAAAGTAAAAAGGTAAACCGTTTAATTTAAAAATAAAGACACCTTCAAAAACAGGTTATGTGTAGTGTCTTCAATAAAATATTAAAATATGCTCATAAAATTAGATCAGATTCACATATAAAATAGCATAGGTAACATAAATATAAATGTCATTTCTTTTCTGGTATTTCTGTATTGTAAAAATGGCAATGACTAAAAAATCTTCAAATTAAAATGTCAAGTAGTGTGTTATGTTTTTGATCACTATTACTGATTTACTGTTTGATAATAATGTTTAATAACATTTTTTATAATATTTTTCCTCAGATTCAACTGCAGATCATTTCAAGATTTCAATATGCCTACAAAAATAAGAGAGATAAAGGCTGCAAAACGTCAAAGACAGCAGGAGAAAAAAAAAACGCAGCAGTCCTCTAACAAAAAGATTTCTCAAGCCATGAAGAAAGCACCGGGTAAGAGCTCTAAATATTTCATAAGAAATATTTCTAATAAAAAAAATATTAGTACAGAAAATGTTTCAATCCATAACATGAGAAGTAAATCAAATGGAAAGAAAAGGACAAATGAAAATGTTACTGCTAGAGCAAGAGATAAATCTGTGCATGATAGTAGAAGGAAACAACAGTTTAGGGAGATTCGTAAACGAATGTTCCGTAACAGGATAATTGGCAATTTGTTAAAAAATATTAAGAAAGGTCAACAGAAATTAGTTTTTTATAGGAGAAAAAAAAAAGTTGAGAAAGTTATTGATCAGGCTTTTGAAATTAAACGTAAGTTATTTATTTTGATAATCAATAGAATTAGGAAGCTAAACAAGGCAATTTTTGATTTCAAAAGAAATAGTAGATGGAAGAGAATAGTTAATCGTAGTAATTTTTGTGAAGTTTTTTCTGGAGAATGGATACATAGTTCAAGCTGTGAGGCATTTTTTAATGAAGAGAGTTATTTCCAGGATAATGATTTGGTGCATGCAGTTGACATCAGTGGTCGTGCTTATGAAGTGAAAGATGGTTGTCCAGTTGAAAAAGAAAAACTTGTGACAACAGAGGCAGAAGAGTTGTTAGGTAATGAGGTTTTAGGAAGACGTGCTAAGGGTCCTGTGTACACCTGGAAGTGTAGTAGTATTTGCAGTGTGCGACAGGATTCCATCAATTTGCTTTGTGATTTTGTACGGACATTTAACAAGAAAAGTTTGAAGCAGAAAATAAGGTTGTTGCAAGAATTAGATCCTTGCAGAGTGAGAGAAGTGACAGGTTTGCATGGTCATTCACTGGCTTGTCTTTCCAGGAGAGTATGCCAGAGTGTTTTTCATCATTTCAGGATGCTAGCAGTGCATCATAACAAAGTGAGGAAGTTAGTTAGACTGTTGTATTATGCTAAGAGTCCAGCAATTATGCTGAAACAATTATGCGCTGCTCTTTTGCATGGTTCTGAAATAGATGTGAAGAATATATGTGAAGAAATTGAGTTTTGTTACTTTGGAAGTAAAGAGGAGAATGTTGAAATTGAGCAAGAAGTAGAGGGTCATTTGGAAGATAGTGTACATGTTTCCAGTACAGATAATTTCCAGAGGGAAATTGCGACGTTTGACATGAAATCAAGTGAGAGGCCTAATTTCACTTGTGTGTGTTGTAGACGCACTTATTATAAGAATCAGACTAAGTTAGTGGATTTATATGCAAAAAGTGAAAGGGAAAATAATAGTGAATGGAAGGATTTTGCAACATACTTGATGGTAGAAAATTGTTTTGATTTGGGATTGGATCAACGTGTGTGTACTTATTGTTGTAACAAATTAAAACAAAACCAGATGCCTGCTAGAGCAGTTCATAATAATCTGGAATTGGTTGAGATTCCTTCTGAATTGAAGGACTTAAATACTTATGAATCTATTTTGATTCAAAGTATCCATCCCTTTCAGGCTATTGTAAGAATGGAGCCAAAGACAGGGAAATTGCCTCCATCAGATTTACAGAGAGGATTAAAGGGAAGAGTTGTTTATTTGCCTCTAGATTTCAAGAAAAACATTAACACAATTGGAGTAGAAAAAGTGGAAGAGGAACCTCTGGTTATCTTAGTTAATGGGGTTCCGACAAAGAATAAGAAAATATGGCAAGATTTAGTAGATGTTAGGAAAGTTAAAAAGGCAACATTGTATTTGAAAAAAAATAATAAATACTATAAGAATGTATATGTTGCAGAAGAGGAAGTAAGTGAGGAAGAGGATAGCGATTTGTGTGCTGGTCAAATTGAGAAAGTAGAACCCTCTACTAGTGAGGAAATATATGAACATTATAGTGTTCATCCTTTGCATTCAAAGGAAGTCATGGGGAATGCTATTGAGTTGTTTCAAATGAAACAAGCCAAAGGGAGTCCCATTAGTGTTTGGGAGGAAAGTTTGGAAGCTCGGTGTTTCCCACAGCTTTTTCCAACAGGTCAGGGAGGAAGATATGATGAGCGACCTCATCAAATTCCTGCTTCTGAATACCGGACTTTGCGATTGTATGCAGGAGATGCTAGGTTTCGACAATGCATTCCTTATTTGTTTCATCTCCTGTTTGAAAGCGATCTGTCTGGACTGTCATATGCAGTGAACCACATCTTGAAAAGTGGTATACACATGCAAAACATCTCGGCAAGTGATTTTATGGATAAAGTGAATGTCCAAGATAGTATTTTGGATTCTCACCTGATTAATCTCATGGCGTGTCAGCGTGGTACTAATGAGTACTGGTACCGTCGTCATGGTGATTTAAAATGTATGCTGAGGAACTTAGGTACTCCCACATGGTTCCTCACTCTGAGTTGTGCCGAGTATGGCTGGGAAGACTTACTTCAATTTCTACGAGAGGCAAATGCTAACGTAGAAAACATCGAATTCAAGACACCCGGAGAACTGTGCTCTTTGGATCCAGTCAATGTATGTAGGTACTTCAATCATAGATTTGAAGCTATGATGTCTTTCATCATGAATAAGAAGAATCCACCTCTTGGAGAGGTGTTGGATTTCTTCTGGAGAAAGGAGTACCAAGCAAGAGGTGCTCCTCATATACATATGTTGCTGTGGATCAAGGATGCACCTAAATTTGGAACGGATCCAGAAGACTCAGTGATGAGTTTCATCCAACAGTATTCTATGTGTGCTGTTCCAAACGCAAAGGAGAAGAAAAGCCTAAGAGAAAAAGTTCTGCGTTTCCAAAGCCATCGATGTGGAAAGTACTGCCGTCGTAAATTCCGAAACAAAGACAAGTTCTACACCAAATGTCGTTTCGGCTTTCCACGACCGGTGATTTCTAAAGGAAGAGTAAACAGTTTGATGTCTTCGCTGCGACATAATGTGATGAAGAAATCACCTAAAAACACTTACAATTTGAAGAGGAACGAAGAGTCCAAGTACATCAACGACTACAACCCGGTGATTTTGTCCATGTGGAATGCTAACATGGATATACAGTTTGTGGCTGATAACTGTATGGCTGTGGCTCGGTATGTGACGTCTTACATCACCAAAAAAGAGAAGACAGAATTGAAGGATATGTGGGAGGACATTTCCCATGAAAAGAGCCTCAGCAAGAAGTTGTACAGTTTCAGTCTGAAGATGTTGTCGCATCGAGAAATCGGAGCGTACGAATGTTCTGACCGGTTGTCTTCAGCAAGTCTCTATGCCAAGTCCAGGAGTATCGTTTGGGCGAGTCTTGGTCTTGCTGCAACGCGTAATCGAGTTCTCAAACCTGTGCGGGAAATTGAGTATTTGGCGGAAAAGGAGCCAAACAGTACCGACATTTTGAAGACAAACATGTTGGATACATATTATCCAAATCGAAGCAGTCACCTAGAGAATGTTTGTCTGTATGAGGTTCTGCAAAATTACATGTTCAAGAGGAACATCAAAGAAGATACTGAGAAAGGAGTGTATGCTGTAATAGGAAGTGAGGGATGTCTGGTCAAGCAAAGAAAATGCCACTTGATAAACCATCGAAAATTGAGTGGCGAATCTCCTGAAAAAAAGGAGTTTTTCTATTTAGCACTTTTGCAACTTTTCAAGCCTTGGCGTGCAGAAGAGGAACTGCTTGGAGATTTCCTCTGTTACGAAGACTCTTTCAATGTCGCCAAGGAGACCATAGAATGTCCTGCTTTTCCCAAATATGTAGAAATGTTGAATGCGGAAATTGAGCAGGAAGCAACGATTGCAGCCGAGATTGCCAGAGACAGTTCTCAGGACAGTCAGAGTTCTGCTTCATTGAGTCAGGATCCACTAGGAGGACCTCTTATTGAAAATGAAGCTGCCACTGCTATGAATGAGGTGGAAAGAGCCATGGCACATGCTCAAGAGGATGCGGTTAACTTAGAAGAGTTGGAAAGGCAACTCAACGTTGAGCAGAGGAAAATATATGACGAAGTTACCATGCAAATTGATCATGGATTAAGTCATGATAAGAAAGAGTGCTCATGTACGTCGTTGAAGCCTGTCCGACTGTACGTGAGTGGAGAAGCGGGAACTGGAAAAAGTTTCCTCATTAAAGCAATTTCATGCTATTTGCAGGAAAGGACAGAGTCATCGCTGTCTTGTGTTGTCACTGCTCCAACTGGACTGGCAGCACATAATATTAAAGGGATTACTTTACATCGTTTACTGATGCTGCCAGTGGAGCATGACAACAAATTAGAATATCACAAGCTATCTGGAGATGCTTGTTTTGAAGTTTCAAGAATCTTGAGGAAAATGAAACTTCTTATCATTGACGAAGTAAGCATGGTTTCCAATGTCATGCTTGCCTTTGTGCATTTGAGGATGCAAGAAGTTCTCAAAACAGAGTATGATGTGTTATTTGGTGGCAAACACATCATTGTTTTCGGAGATCTTCTGCAGCTGACACCAGTGAAAGGGCAACCTGTGTTCAAAATGCTCACGCATGAAGATACCAGGAAGTGCCTAGGCAGCATTGGCAACGTCAATATATGGTTAAACTTCAATTATGCTGAACTGCATGAAAATATGCGTCAGGCAAAGGATGAAGTTTACAAGACTATTCTACAAGATGTTAGAATTGGAAAAGTGACCGAGCATGGGAAAGAAGCTTTACATGCACGATTACTGTCAAATTTATATCCAGAACAAGATGTTGTGCCTGAGAATATTTTTCAGAAAATTACTGATAAGAAATCTGGAATATGTTTGATGCCAACTCTTGCAGAATGTGCCAAATTTAACAACAAAATGTTGCATTTAGAAAAGCAAGAGATTGTGAAAGTGGAAGCTATTGATAGAGTAGAGCATATGGGATCAACAATTATTTTGTCTGAGAATCTGAAAACAAAATTGGATTCATTAGAGAAGAGTATATCTAAAACTGCAGGTTTTGAAAAGACTCTGAATGTGTGCTTGAACTGCCGTATAATTTTAAGAAGGAATTTACATGTTGAAAGAGGTCTGGTAAATGGATCAATGGGTAATGTTGTTGATTTTGTGAAATACAGAAATAGAGATGGAATTGAATTTTTAAAAATTAAATTTGATGGCATTGAGGAAGTACAGCTAATTGCTTGTTGTTCTGCTAGATTTTTGCTTGTAAAAGACTTATATGTTCGCCGTAAGCAGTTCCCTGTTTGCTTGGCATATGCGGTGACAATTCATAAATCGCAAGGTTTAAGTGTAGACACTGCATTGGTGAATATTGGCAGTTCTGTGTTCAAGGAGGGTATGGCATATGTGGCATTGTCACGAGTTAGAACTTTATCGGGATTGTACTTGATTGAGTGTGATGTCAGAAACATTTGTGCAGATCTAGATTGTGTTAAGGAATACAATAGGTTAAGAAGAGAGTATGCGCCACATTTGCCTCAGTTTCCTTTGTTTGAGAAACGTCTGGTAGGCCGGAAACGAAGAAATGAGAACAATACTGGGGAGGTTGTAGCAAAAAGACAAAAAGTGAATGAACCTAAAATTACAAGCAGAAACAAAGAGGATTCTGTTGAAGATGTTGTTGGTTTTCAGTTTGAAAACAGTTCTGGTGTCAACTGCTATGCTAATGTAGTAATTAATGTTTTGTTTTCTCTAAAAAATGTAAAAGAAGAGATTGTGGTCAATTCTGATCAAAGATTTTGCAGTTTGTTAAATTCTGTGTTAGAGAAATGTACCACTGATAGAAGAAACATAGAAAGTGTGTCTGAAATTAGAAATCTGTTAGATAGATGTTCAGGCCAAACACAATTCTCTCAAAATATTCAGCAAGATTGTCAGGAGTTTTTAATGTATATGCTTGATGTATTACATGCTGAAGGTGTAGATGTAGATCAGCTGTTTGGGCTTTCTTATCAATGGCAGCATGACTGCGAGAACTGTATGGTATCAAGTACTACTAGTGTAGACTCAGAAAGATTTATATATTTAACTTTGCCAGACAGTAAATCAGTCTCCTTTAATAAGCTAGTAAAAGCTGCTAATCACAACATGGAGTGTAGCCAATGTAAATCTGAAATGATGTCCACATTATTTATACGAACATATGGCCAGTACGTCATTTTAATGTTCCAACGATGTAGGCCTGATGGAACAAAATTGACAACTTTAATAAAAAATTTTGTAGCTTCGCAGTTGTCAATATCAGGAAGGACTTTTGTAACTACAGCAATTATATATCATGACGGCCCTTCAATATCATCAGGACATTACACAGCTTATTTAAAGTCTAGAAATGGCTGGTCATTCTGCAATGATTCTGTTTTAATTTTCAAAAAGAAATTGCCGTATGACCTTAAAAACTCTTACCTGGTGTTTTTAAAACCAAAATTTTAGGAAAATAATCTCGGGATATGATCTGTGGAATTTCAAGAAGTTCTAATGGCTCCTACACAATTTGGCCTTGAGGATAAGTGTAGTTCAGAGACATAACTTCTAATCATAGGATTGGACATCATGGAGATGTATGTGCACTTTAAATGAGTTCAGAAAAACTGTTTCTTTTCATAAGCTAATTGAAGCAGCCAATCAAAACATGGAGTAGAGGGAATGTAAGTCTGCAATGCTGTCTACTGTTTTACATTGCTTTGTGATTAAAAGTGATGTAGAGAATTAAATAATTGTAGTACTCATAGAGGTAGTGTAAGTCTGCTTCATATTAAGCAGTATCAGTGTCATAGGAAATGTAGAACATGACTGAGCAAGAAGGGGAAGATATTACTATTCCAGGATTGTGAAAATGATCTTCAACATTTTAATTCTGAAAGTTGCGGAAATGCCAAATGATGGGATTGGCTTACAAGAAATCCAAGAGTTATAAATATCTCTGACTAGATTTGGCCTTGTGGAAAATAGTGGTAGAGAGCAAGAAGTCATTTATTGCATGTAACGTGTTTTTAAAAACGATGGAGGTTTTCTTTCAGAAAGTGGCGGGCTGAAAGTAATAACAGCACAAAAGAGTGTAAGCTGTTCATAGGACATCCTTGGACGTCATGGAAAGTAAGTTAACTTTAAGGAGTTCTGAATTTTAATTTCTGATGTTGTATGGGTTTTTTAAACACAATCATTTTGATTGTGGTTTTTTTTCCCCGCTGTTACATGATGAATACCTTCAAGTCACTGTTTTTAGTGAATTTTGATACATTCTGAGAACAGCAAAAATAAACCATTTAACATGTATAATTAATTCTGTACTGTTTGCATTTATGATGTATATGTAGAACTGTGTAGGAGGCATGGAGAAGGTGAGTTTTCTGTAAGTGTTAAATTTATTGTATGCAGTGCTGCACTTCTACGTATTCTTTCATATGCTGGACTACATCTGCACAATGAGATACCTAAGCAAAGGAAACACAAGTGATGTGATTGTGAAATGAGCAAAATAAATTGCACATATTTCAATTACATCACCTGTGTTTCCTATCATTACGAATCACATTGTGCAGATCAAGTTTAGGTCTGTCCAGGGAAACATAGGAGGTTTCTACTTTGTTGAAGAGTGCAGTGGACATGACTCACTTCATTAGTAGACTTTCACAGATATTATCTCCTCTGTACACTTCAACAAGTGTAAATCTCATCTTGAACTCTGAGTAGGCCTCACCTCAAACAAATCTCTGGATAGGAGACATGTTATTGGCATACTGAAGCGACACTTTTCTGAAACAAGAGCAATGCAAAAGATGCACCATGTTTTAAGATAGGCCTCACTTCATCTGCATCAAGATACTGTTAGTTTAAAATGTATATCTTTAGGATTGTGTAGAGGACCTGGAGAAGCAGAAGCTTCTGTCAGTGTCAAAGTTGTTGAAAAACTATTTGTCCTTCAATATTTTCCCTTGTCTTTTGTAATTTTTAAATACATATTTTAATTTTTTTCAAATGTTGGTTCTCTCTTTCACAGATTGAAAGTATAGAAATAAAATGTGATTAATTTAACGGCAATTACAAGGTAAATAGTTGTACTCTTTTCGTTACATTTCTATCACATTCACCTACTATTAGATCCACTGCTTCACTTCTTTAATCCTCAGTTTCCTGCCTTTGCTACTTTCCTCATTCCTTTCTCTATTACCTATTTACTCAACTCCTTCCACTCTTTTTCTCAGTCCCTCTGTTCTCATAGTTCCTCAGTCTTGTTCACTCACTCCATCTCTATTACTCTTAGTGTCTGTGAATTACTTTCCCAACTTTTTTTTTTTTTGGACCGCTTCCCGGGAAGTTGCCCGGTTCGCAAACCAGCAGCGTTATGGCAGTCCACCATTTTGTGTTTCGGTCGAATCAAGATACAAGATGGAGGGCAAATAATGTTCAGAATGGGTAGAAGGGGGCACGGTAGATGTATCTTGACCCCCTTGGTTTTCTGAGGGTGGCTGAGGAGGACCATAGTTCTTCACTCTTGTTCACTCTCTCTGTTTCTATTAATGTCACTGTTTATGACTGATCAAAAAAATGTTTTTTAAAAAAGAACAGTAACTATAAGGGAAGGAAATAGACAGTTATGTTAAAAGAAAGACAGCTATAGGGAGTAAACTAAGGATACTGTTACCTACAATCCACTGCTGTTGATGTTACTGACCATGTCATGAATGATGTAATATGTGACATCATCAGCAGTGGATTGTAGGTAACAGTATCCTTAGTTTACTCCCTAGAGCTGTCTTTCTTTTAACATAACTGTCTGTTTGCTTACCTTATACTTACTGTTCTTTTTTTTAAAAAATATTTTTTTTGGTTAGCTTCCGGTACGCGTACCGGGTAGCGCTCCGGGAGCGAACTAAGAGAAATAGAGGTTGGCAGAGTTCCAAATATTCTACCAATTTTTTTATAATGGGGAGTTAGTTCTGAAAAGAACTTTTTTTTTTTATGTTTTTGTTGTTTTATATTTTTTTTAGTATTTTTTGAACATTTTTTTACTTTTTTTGTATTTTCTGAACGTTTTTAAATTTTTTTTGGTTTTTTGGGGGGGGGGGAAACAAAAACGATCCATTATAAAGGGCTCAACAGGAGCAAAAAAAAAAAAAACATTTATTTTTTGGTGCGTTTCGTACAAACATTAATATGATTTTGAATTGCTCGCAAAATCAAAGTGATGCTACTTTCTCTGTAGCAGATGAAAGTGCCACATTCCACGCACACTTGCTTTACGTGCCCAAACAACATTTGGATGTTTGCGATCATCTCCCTCGCCTCTGGTCCCGACACCTCTGGAACCACCGATCTTCTTGCCATTGGGAGGGGATTTTGTTGTTCGTCACGTAGCTGGGCAGCACTATAATTATTTGGGTGCCACCTACTCATATGCCGATGCATAGTATGATTGCCATAACTGTATTTTTTATCAGTGCCCCTTGACAATCTATCACCGCATATGCGGCAAAACACGTAACGTGCATTCACTTTCTTTTGCCCCTCAGGAATTCTGTAGAATTGCCAGATGTAATTCTCCTTTCGATTGTACCTCCTGGGCTCCTCTGGCAAAAACTCATGCTCTTTCTCCTCTTCCTCCTCTTCCTGTTCTTCCTCTTCTTGCAAAATTACTTCTGCAGGTGGTCCTCTCTTTCTTGGATTTGGTGGAGGTGGTGGGCTAGCACCAGCTGAAGCTACTAATGAAGCCATCTCAAAGTCTCAATAAAGGGTCTTTCTCTCACCAAGATGAAAGTCAGAGTGATGAAAGAAGGAGGGGTTTTCATCATTTGGGAAAAACAAAAGTTCTAAACCAATGAAAAGTGTCCATTTTAGATCACATGACCTTGTATTACATCATTAGGAAACCAAAAGTGAAATGAACCAATGAAAAGTGTTATTACCGAGTCACATGACCTGCTATGTTTACGTTACGCGGTCGGCGCCGCGCCGCGGATCGCTTCCGGTTCGCGTACCGCTGCGCTTCCGGGTACGCGAACGTAGCACGTAATATGACGTATTACGCGAGAACGCGAAACGTCATGCTGACGCGAAGCGTCACGATGTTGTTTTGTAACGCGAGAGGTGCGCAAAAGGAACGTTTACCAGTTCGCGTACCGGGTCGCGCCTCCGGATTGAGCTAACGGGAAGCTAACCGGTACGCGTACTGGGAGCGAAACAAAAAAAAATTAAAAAAAAATTGTATAAAAAACATGTAAAAAATATTTTTCTTTTTAAAGAATAATACATTGTAAAGGTTTTGATATTAGCTATTAAAAAACCAATGAAATTCACTGAAAAAACCATAGGTTATAGACCATATATAGTTAGGAATTAGCATTTACAAAACCTTAAAAATTCACTGACAAAAACCATAGGTTATACACCATATATAGTTAGGAATTAGCATTTAAAAAACCTTATTTTACTCACACAAAACCAATGAAATTCCATATATAGTTAGTTGTACTAACTATATATCACGCACCCGCAATCCACTGCTGATGATGTCACATATTACACCATTCATGACATGGTCAGTGACATCACTGATGACATCACTGATGACATCTCAAATGACATCACTGATGACATCACTGATGACAAAATCCAGTGACTGTATTTTTCTGTAAAGTTAAAATATGTCTTACATATTTATGAATGAGTCGATGTATAAGTGTCTGGACGAAGGATTTAGTAGGTGCATGACTGAATGTATGAGTGAGTGATTAAATGTGTCTCACTGAGTGCATGGGTTAGTGACTAAACTGTCTTAATTTGTGCATCATTATGTCTGTTGTTCTGTAAACTGCTGCATGTGTTGATCAGTAGCTATATGAGTAACTATATAGGTTATTGATTGGTTGCCCAAGCATTTGTATGGGAGACTGAGTGTGTGTGTGGGTGGCTGGGAAGTGTATGACTCTGTGCATAGATGTATGGATTCAAAAGTGCATGTTGGAAACAGCTGTATGGGCGGTTGACTGTGTGCATGACTGTATTGGTGAGTGAATAGATATCTCAGTGCTACATGTCAAATTAAGTACATATGTAAAATACAGTACATGTGAGAGTTGACATATATAAATAACTGTGCATAAGAGCCAGTGAATGTGTGAGTGGCTGTATGGATCATTGTGAACTTGTATCCAGGATTGTATAAGTGAGTAAATATGTTTTAGTATATGTTTGAATAAGTAAGGTGTGTTTAACTGTATAGTTAAGGAAACGGAGGTGTGATTGATTGTTTGCATGACTGTCTAGGTGTGTGTGTAACTTCATGGATGAGTGACAATCTGTGAGTCTGTGTTTACACTGAGTGTATCTAAGGTTATATTAGAGTCTGAAGAGGTTCATCGTATTATCACATGAATGATTTTATCAGTGATGTCATCAGTAATGTCATTTGAGATGTCATCAGTGATGTCATCAGTGATGTCATTTGAGATGTCATCAGTGATGTCATCAGTGATGTCACTGACCATGTCATGAATGATGTAATATGTGACATCATCAGCAGTGGATTGCGGGTGCGTGATATATAGTTAGTACAACTAACTATATATGGAATTTCATTGGTTTTGTGTGAGTAAAATAAGGTTTTTTAAATGCTAATTCCTAACTATATATGGTGTATAACCTATGGTTTTTGTCAGTGAATTTTTAAGGTTTTGTAAATGCTAATTCCTAACTATATATGGTCTATAACCTATGGTTTTTTCAGTGAATATATATATATATATATATATATATATATATATATATATATTACCTACTGGCGGTCGCCAGTAGGTAGTTATAGTTAGGACCTATTATGCATAGGAAATGCGCATCATTCTATTCCCAATAACTTTGGTGTCGCTTGATGAATCGTTGCAAAGTTTTCCAAACTTTTGGCCAGCTCAGGTCCGCTCTATCCTGAAAGTTTCTGGGTGATTCGTCAAGTGGGGGCCGACACAAAAGGGTATCCCAAAACGTGTTTTCCCCATGCAATTTCCCATAGGGCCTTTAGCCACAGCTACAGCTTGAACGGCAGAACGTAATTACGCCAAATTTTTTAAACCCGGCAGGTGCGTGTAGGGTGTGTGGACTGTGCCGTAAAATAAATCAAATAAAACTGAGGTTTTTTTTATAATTAGTCCCCGGTGGGTTAAATACCGGGGGCAAAATTATTACATTTTATGTGGGGCCCATCTCCCCCCGGGGCTAAAAATATAAAAATGGTGGGGGGAGGGGTCGAAGGTCCTCAAAGCCATGGCGACGACCACCCCTTTATATATTGTGGGAGGGGGAGTGCATGGCCCCCCTCCTGGAGCACTTGAGGACCCTGTTACCCCCGGGGCTACAAAAAAAACCATGTCTGGGGGCTGCAAAGTCTCCAAAGCCCCGGGGACCACCACTTCCCGGGGCTTTATGTATTGTGGGAGGTCTGGCTCCTGCAGTGTCTCAGAGGGTCCATCCCGCCCTCCCATAGCAAGGAAATCTGTTCTCTCTTTCAAAATCTAAATCAGATTGCTTTTCCACATGGGGCGCTGCATCTTAGTAGTTCCCCATTTGGAAAAGTAATGCCGGCTCTCAAACACGTAGAAGATGTGCACCAAAGGCGCTGGAGCCGCGCACCCTACAGATTATGAGTTGTGCATCCAGCGCTTGCACACCAGGCAGCCACACTGAGCGCTGCGCTGGGTGCGCAGCTTTTACTTTTACCCTAAAAACGTAGACCCTATCAGTAATTTCTCATTTTCACGGGGACCGTATCCCCCGGGTCTTATAAAAAATGTTGGGGACCGTGGGGGGAGCCGCAACTCCCCCACGGTCCCAGCGGCTTCCCGCGTTCTTCGGGTGCCAGCATTACTTTTGCGCATGGGGAGATGCTAACTTGCATGTGGAAATGCAATCTGGTTTGGATTTTGAAAGTGAGAACATTTCACTGCTGTGTCTTTCAAAATGCAAACTAACGGGTTCATTAGGATGGCGGTCGGAAGAGCGACCGCAGCCCTGGAGTAAGCGGAAAATGCCTTTTCCGTGTCCGCCTGCCACGGACACTCCGTCCGCCATATCAGGATAGGAAAGAGTGTCAAAATTCCGTCCGCGACGGAAGAGCATGCACCGCCGCCCATCTACATCCGACCACGCGGCGGACGTAACCAATCCAGAGACTCCGCCGTACGGACTGACGTCTAAGACCGTCCCCCAAATCAAGATGGCGGAAAATACACATAAAACCGCTGCGGAAAAACAACCTGTCTGAACACGGCGGATTCCCCACAGCGAAGATAACATACATAGCAGAGATACCCACCGCAAGCTGCTCGCCACCATGGGCCCAGCGCTACACGCTTTCCCTAAGCTCTTCGCGATCCACCACGTCCAAGCCCTGGCCCACTATCGACGACGACGCAGGTAAGGCACAAACCATTCGCTGATTGGAGGGGATTACCTGCAAGGGTCGTGACGTTGGGAGGGGGGAATGTCATGTTACCGAAACCACTGATTAGAAGCAAATACAAATACCCAATTGTAGTACGCAAGCAGGAATGACCACGACAAACCACGACACATGATTGACTAACTTTATTACACATAATAGGGGTATAATCACAGTGTATGCGTGAGCATGGGCAAAGTGGGCACCAGAGCAGGTACATCAGAGGCAGCACGTGAGAGGGCAGAATGCAGTATCATAGCATCAACAGGGCATTGTGGACAACAGAGCTGGTACATCAGAGGCAGCACGTGAGAGGGCAGAATGCAGTATCATAGCATCAACAGGGCATTGTGGACAACAGAGCAGGTACATCAGAGGCAGCACGTGAGAGGGGCTAAGTGCATCAACAGTCCATTGCACTGACCATGTCCATCAGAGGCAGCACGTGAGAGGGCAGAATGCAGTATCATAGCATCAACAGGGCATTGTGGACAACAGAGCTGGTACATCAGAGGCAGCACGTGAGAGGGCAGAATGCAGTATCATAGCATCAACAGGGCATTGTGGACAACAGAGCAGGTACATCAGAGGCAGCACGTGAGAGGGCAGAATGCAGTATCATAGCATCAACAGGGCATTGTGGACAACAGAGCAGGTACATCAGAGGCAGCACGTGAGAGGGGCTAAGTGCATCAACAGTCCATTGCACTGACCATGTCCATCAGAGGCAGCACGTGAGAGGGCAGAATGAAGTATCATAGCATCAACAGGGCATTGTGGACAACAGAGCTGGTACATCAGAGGCAGCACGTGAGAGGGGCTAAGTGCATCAACAGTCCATTGCACTGACCATGTCCATCAGAGGCAGCACGTGAGAGGGCAGAATGCAGTATCATAGCATCAACAGGGCATTGTGGACAACAGAGCAGGTACATCAGAGGCAGCACATGATAGGGCAGAATGCAGTATCATAGCATCAACAGGGCATTGTGGACAACAGAGCAGGTATATCAGAGGCAGCACGTGAGAGGGGCTAAGTGCATCAACAGTCCATTGCACTGACTATGTCCATCAGAGGCAGCACGTGAGAGGGCAGAATGCAGTATCATAGCATCAACAGGGCATTGTGGACAACAGAGCTGGTACATCAGAGGCAGCACGTGAGAGGGCAGAATGCAGTATCATAGCATCAACAGGGCATTGTGGACAACAGAGCAGGTACATCAGAGGCAGCACGTGAGAGGGCAGAATGCAGTATCATAGTATCAACAGGGCATTGTGGACAACAGAGCAGGTACATCAGAGGCAGCACGTGAGAGGGGCTAAGTGCATCAACAGTCCATTGCACTGACCATGTCCATCAGAGGTAGCACGTGAGAGGGCAGAATGCAGTATCATAGCATCAACAGGGCAGCATTGTGGACAACAGAGCTGGTACATCAGAGGCAGCACGTGAGAGGGGCTAAGTGCATCAACAGTCCATTGCACTGACCATGTCCATCAGAGGCTGCACGTGAGAGGGCAGAATGCAGTATCATAGCATCAACAGGGCATTGTGGACAACAGAGCAGGTACATCAGATGCAGCACGTGAGAGGGGATAAGTGCATCAACAGTCCATTGCACTGACCATGTCCATCAGAGGCAGCACATGAGAGGGCAGAATGCAGTATCATAGCATCAACAGGGCATTGTGGACAACAGAGCAGGTACATCAGAGGCAGCACGTGATAGGGCAGAATGCAGTATCATAGCATCAACAGGGCATTGTGGACAACAGAGCAGGTACATCAGAGGCAGCACATGATAGGGCAGAATGCAGTATCATAGCATCAACAGGGCATTGTGGACAACAGAGCTGGTACATCAGAGGCAGCACGTGAGAGGGCAGAATGCAGTATCATAGCATCAACAGGGCATTGTGGACAACAGAGCAGGTACATCAGAGGCAGCACGTGATAGGGCAGAATGCAGTATCAAAGCATCAACAGGGCATTGTGGACAACAGAGCAGGTACATCAGAGGCAGCACGTGAGAGGGGCTAAGTGCATCAACAGTCCATTGCACTGACCATGTCCATCAGAGGCAGCACGTGAGAGGGCAGAATGCAGTATCATAGCATCAACAGGGCATTGTGGACAACAGAGCAGGTACATCAGAGGCAGCACGTGATAGGGCAGAATGCAGTATCATAGCATCAACAGTCCATTGCACTGACCATGTCCATCAGAGGCAGCACGTGAGAGGGCAGAATGCAGTATCATAGCATCAACAGGGCATTGTGGACAACAGAGCTGGTACATCAGAGGCAGCACGTGAGAGGGCAGAATGCAGTATCATAGCATCAACAGGGCATTGTGGACAACAGAGCAGGTACATCAGAGGCAGCACGTGAGAGGGCAGAATGCAGTATCATAGCATCAACAGGGCATTGTGGACAACAGAGCAGGTACATCAGAGGCAGCACGTGAGAGGGGCTAAGTGCATCAACAGTCCATTGCACTGACCATGTCCATCAGAGGCAGCACGTGAGAGGGCAGAATGAAGTATCATAGCATCAACAGGGCATTGTGGACAACAGAGCTGGTACATCAGAGGCAGCACGTGAGAGGGGCTAAGTGCATCAACAGTCCATTGCACTGACCATGTCCATCAGAGGCAGCACGTGAGAGGGCAGAATGCAGTATCATAGCATCAACAGGGCATTGTGGACAACAGAGCAGGTACATCAGAGGCAGCACATGATAGGGCAGAATGCAGTATCATAGCATCAACAGGGCATTGTGGACAACAGAGCAGGTACATCAGAGGTAGCACGTGAGAGGGGCTAAGTGCATCAACAGTCCATTGCACTGACCATGTCCATCAGAGGCAGCACGTGAGAGGGCAGAATGCAGTATCATAGCATCAACAGGGCATTGTGGACAACAGAGCTGGTACATCAGAGGCAGCACGTGAAAGAGCAGAATGCAGTATCATAGCATCAACAGGGCATTGTGGACAACAGAGCTGGTACATCAGAGGCAGCACGTGAGAGGGCAGAATGCAGTATCATAGCATCAACAGGGCATTGTGGACAACAGAGCAGGTACATCAGAGGCAGCACGTGAGAGGGGCTAAGTGCATCAACAGTCCATTGCACTGACCATGTCCATCAGAGGCAGCACGTGAGAGGGCAGAATGCAGTATCATAGCATCAACAGGGCATTGTGGACAACAGAGCTGGTACATCAGAGGCAGCACGTGAGAGGGGCTAAGTGCATCAACAGTCCATTGCACTGACCATGTCCATCAGAGGCAGCACGTGAGAGGGCAGAATGCAGTATCATAGCATCAACAGGGCATTGTGGACAACAGAACAGGTACATCAGATGCAGCACGTGAGAGGGGATAAGTGCATCAACAGTCCATTGCACTGACCATGTCCATCAGAGGCAGCACATGAGAGGGCAGAATGCAGTATCATAGCATCAACAGGGCATTGTGGACAACAGAGCAGGTACATCAGAGGCAGCACGTGATAGGGCAGAATGCAGTATCATAGCATCAACAGGGCATTGTGGACAACAGAGCTGGTACATCAGAGGCAGCACGTGAGAGGGCAGAATGCAGTATCATAGCATCAACAGGGCATTGTGGGCAACAGAGCTGGTACATCAGAGGCAGCACGTGAGAGGGCAGAATGCAGTATCATAGCCTCAACAGGGCATTGTGGACAACAGAGCAGGTACATCAGAGGCAGCACGTGATAGGGCAGAATGCAGTATCATAGCATCAACAGGGCATTGTGGACAACAGAGCTGGTACATCAGAGGCAGCACGTGAGAGGGCAGAATGCAGTATCATAGCATCAACAGGGCATTGTGGACAACAGAGCAGGTACATCAGAGGCAGCACGTGATAGGGCAGAATGCAGTATCATAGCATCAACAGGGCATTGTGGACAACAGAGCAGGTACATCAGAGGCAGCACGTGAGAGGGGCTAAGTGCATCAACAGTCCATTGCACTGACCATGTCCATCAGAGGCAGCACGTGAGAGGGCAGAATGCAGTATCATAGCATCAACAGGGCATTGTGGACAACAGAGCAGGTACATCAGAGGCAGCACGTGATAGGGAAGAATGCAGTATCATAGCATCAACAGGGCATTGTGGACAACAGAGCTGGTACATCAGAGGCAGCACGTGAGAGGGCAGAATGCAGTATCATAGCATCAACAGGGCATTGTGGGCAACAGAGCTGGTACATCAGAGGCAGCACGTGAGAGGGCAGAATGCAGTATCATAGCATCAACAGGGCATTGTGGACAACAGAGCAGGTACATCAGAGGCAGCACGTGATAGGGCAGAATGCAGTATCATAGCATCAACAGGGCATTGTGGACAACAGAGCTGGTACATCAGAGGCAGCACGTGAGAGGGCAGAATGCAGTATCATAGCATCAACAGGGCATTGTGGACAACAGAGCAGGTACATCAGAGGCAGCACGTGATAGGGCAGAATGCAGTATCATAGCATCAACAGTCCATTGCACTGACCATGTCCATCAGATGCAGCACGTGAGAGGGCAGAATGCAGTATCATAGCATCAACAGGGCATTGTGGACAACAGAGCTGGTACATCAGAGGCAGCACGTGAGAGGGCAGAATGCAGTATCATAGCATCAACAGGGCATTGTGGACAACAGAGCAGGTACATCAGAGGCAGCACGTGAGAGGGCAGAATGCAGTATCATAGCATCAACAGGGCATTGTGGACAACAGAGCAGGTACATCAGAGGCAGCACGTGAGAGGGGCTAAGTGCATCAACAGTCCATTGCACTGACCATGTCCATCAGAGGCAGCACGTGAGAGGGCAGAATGAAGTATCATAGCATCAACAGGGCATTGTGGACAACAGAGCTGGTACATCAGAGGCAGCACGTGAGAGGGGCTAAGTGCATCAACAGTCCATTGCACTGACTTGTCCATCAGAGGCAGCACGTGAGAGGGCAGAATGCAGTATCATAGCATCAACAGGGCATTGTGGACAACAGAGCAGGTACATCAGAGGCAGCACATGATAGGGCAGAATGCAGTATCATAGCATCAACAGGGCATTGTGGACAACAGAGCAGGTACATCAGAGGCAGCACGTGAGAGGGGCTAAGTGCATCAACAGTCCATTGCACTGACCATGTCCATCAGAGGCAGCACGTGAGAGGGCAGAATGCAGTATCATAGCATCAACAGGGCATTGTGGACAACAGAGCTGGTACATCAGAGGCAGCACGTGAGAGGGCAGAATGCAGTATCATAGCATCAACAGGGCATTGTGGACAACAGAGCAGGTACATCAGAGGCAGCACGTGAGAGGGCAGAATGCAGTATCATAGCATCAACAGGGCATTGTGGACAACAGAGCAGGTACATCAGAGGCAGCACGTGAGAGGGGCTAAGTGCATCAACAGTCCATTGCACTGACCATGTCCATCAGAGGCAGCACGTGAGAGGGCAGAATGCAGTATCATAGCATCAACAGGGCATTGTGGACAACAGAGCAGGTACATCAGATGCAGCACGTGAGAGGGGATAAGTGCATCAACAGTCCATTGCACTGACCATGTCCATCAGAGGCAGCACATGAGAGGGCAGAATGCAGTATCATAGCATCAACAGGGCATTGTGGACAACAGAGCAGGTACATCAGAGGCAGCACGTGATAGGGCAGAATGCAGTATCATAGCATCAACAGGGCATTGTGGACAACAGAGCTGGTACATCAGAGGCAGCACGTGAGAGGGCAGAATGCAGTATCATAGCATCAACAGGGCATTGTGGGCAACAGAGCTGGTACATCAGAGGCAGCACGTGAGAGGGCAGAATGCAGTATCATAGCATCAACAGGGCATTGTGGACAACAGAGCAGGTACATCAGAGGCAGCACGTGATAGGGCAGAATGCAGTATCATAGCATCAACAGGGCATTGTGGACAACAGAGCTGGTACATCAGAGGCAGCACGTGAGAGGGCAGAATGCAGTATCATAGCATCAACAGGGCATTGTGGACAACAGAGCAGGTACATCAGAGGCAGCACGTGAGAGGGGCTAAGTGCATCAACAGTCCATTGCACTGACCATGTCCATCAGAGGCAGCACGTGAGAGGGCAGAATGAAGTATCATAGCATCAACAGGGCATTGTGGACAACAGAGCTGGTACATCAGAGGCAGCACGTGAGAGGGGCTAAGTGCATCAACAGTCCATTGCACTGACCATGTCCATCAGAGGCAGCACGTGAGAGGGCAGAATGCAGTATCATAGCATCAACAGGGCATTGTGGACAACAGAGCAGGTACATCAGAGGCAGCACATGATAGGGCAGAATGCAGTATCATAGCATCAACAGGGCATTGTGGACAACAGAGCAGGTACATCAGAGGTAGCACGTGAGAGGGGCTAAGTGCATCAACAGTCCATTGCACTGACCATGTCCATCAGAGGCAGCACGTGAGAGGGCAGAATGCAGTATCATAGCATCAACAGGGCATTGTGGACAACAGAGCTGGTACATCAGAGGCAGCACGTGAAAGAGCAGAATGCAGTATCATAGCATCAACAGGGCATTGTGGACAACAGAGCTGGTACATCAGAGGCAGCACGTGAGAGGGCAGAATGCAGTATCATAGCATCAACAGGGCATTGTGGACAACAGAGCAGGTACATCAGAGGCAGCACGTGAGAGGGGCTAAGTGCATCAACAGTCCATTGCACTGACCATGTCCATCAGAGGCAGCACGTCAGAGGGCAGAATGCAGTATCATAGCATCAACAGGGCATTGTGGACAACAGAGCTGGTACATCAGAGGCAGCACGTGAGAGGGGCTAAGTGCATCAACAGTCCATTGCACTGACCATGTCCATCAGAGGCAGCACGTGAGAGGGCAGAATGCAGTATCATAGCATCAACAGGGCATTGTGGACAACAGAACAGGTACATCAGATGCAGCACGTGAGAGGGGATAAGTGCATCAACAGTCCATTGCACTGACCATGTCCATCAGAGGCAGCACATGAGAGGGCAGAATGCAGTATCATAGCATCAACAGGGCATTGTGGACAACAGAGCAGGTACATCAGAGGCAGCACGTGATAGGGCAGAATGCAGTATCATAGCATCAACAGGGCATTGTGGACAACAGAGCTGGTACATCAGAGGCAGCACGTGAGAGGGCAGAATGCAGTATCATAGCATCAACAGGGCATTGTGGGCAACAGAGCTGGTACATCAGAGGCAGCACGTGAGAGGGCAGAATGCAGTATCATAGCCTCAACAGGGCATTGTGGACAACAGAGCAGGTACATCAGAGGCAGCACGTGATAGGGCAGAATGCAGTATCATAGCATCAACAGGGCATTGTGGACAACAGAGCTGGTACATCAGAGGCAGCACGTGAGAGGGCAGAATGCAGTATCATAGCATCAACAGGGCATTGTGGACAACAGAGCAGGTACATCAGAGGCAGCACGTGATAGGGCAGAATGCAGTATCATAGCATCAACAGGGCATTGTGGACAACAGAGCAGGTACATCAGAGGCAGCACGTGAGAGGGGCTAAGTGCATCAACAGTCCATTGCACTGACCATGTCCATCAGAGGCAGCACGTGAGAGGGCAGAATGCAGTATCATAGCATCAACAGGGCATTGTGGACAACAGAGCAGGTACATCAGAGGCAGCACGTGATAGGGAAGAATGCAGTATCATAGCATCAACAGGGCATTGTGGACAACAGAGCTGGTACATCAGAGGCAGCACGTGAGAGGGCAGAATGCAGTATCATAGCATCAACAGGGCATTGTGGGCAACAGAGCTGGTACATCAGAGGCAGCACGTGAGAGGGCAGAATGCAGTATCATAGCATCAACAGGGCATTGTGGACAACAGAGCAGGTACATCAGAGGCAGCACGTGATAGGGCAGAATGCAGTATCATAGCATCAACAGGGCATTGTGGACAACAGAGCTGGTACATCAGAGGCAGCACGTGAGAGGGCAGAATGCAGTATCATAGCATCAACAGGGCATTGTGGACAACAGAGCAGGTACATCAGAGGCAGCACGTGATAGGGCAGAATGCAGTATCATAGCATCAACAGGGCATTGTGGACAACAGAGCAGGTACATCAGAGGCAGCACGTGAGAGGGGCTAAGTGCATCAACAGTCCATTGCACTGACCATGTCCATCAGAGGCAGCACGTGAGAGGGCAGAATGCAGTATCATAGCATCAACAAGGCATTGTGGACAACAGAGCAGGTACATCAGAGGCAGCATGTGATAGGGCAGAATGCAGTATCATAGCATCAACAGTCCATTGCACTGACCATGTCCATCAGATGCAGCACGTGAGAGGGCAGAATGCAGTATCATAGCATCAACAGGGCATTGTGGACAACAGAGCTGGTACATCAGAGGCAGCACGTGAGAGGGCAGAATGCAGTATCATAGCATCAACAGGGCATTGTGGACAACAGAGCAGGTACATCAGAGGCAGCACGTGAGAGGGCAGAATGCAGTATCATAGCATCAACAGGGCATTGTGGACAACAGAGCAGGTACATCAGAGGCAGCACGTGAGAGGGGCTAAGTGCATCAACAGTCCATTGCACTGACCATGTCCATCAGAGGCAGCACGTGAGAGGGCAGAATGAAGTATCATAGCATCAACAGGGCATTGTGGACAACAGAGCTGGTACATCAGAGGCAGCACGTGAGAGGGGCTAAGTGCATCAACAGTCCATTGCACTGACTTGTCCATCAGAGGCAGCACGTGAGAGGGCAGAATGCAGTATCATAGCATCAACAGGGCATTGTGGACAACAGAGCAGGTACATCAGAGGCAGCACGTGAGAGGGCAGAATGCAGTATCATAGCATCAACAGGGCATTGTGGACAACAGAACAGGTACATCAGATGCAGCACGTGAGAGGGGATAAGTGCATCAACAGTCCATTGCACTGACCATGTCCATCAGAGGCAGCACATGAGAGGGCAGAATGCAGTATCATAGCATCAACAGGGCATTGTGGACAACAGAGCAGGTACATCAGAGGCAGCACGTGATAGGGCAGAATGCAGTATCATAGCATCAACAGGGCATTGTGGACAACAGAGCTGGTACATCAGAGGCAGCACGTGAGAGGGCAGAATGCAGTATCATAGCATCAACAGGGCATTGTGGGCAACAGAGCTGGTACATCAGAGGCAGCACGTGAGAGGGCAGAATGCAGTATCATAGCCTCAACAGGGCATTGTGGACAACAGAGCAGGTACATCAGAGGCAGCACGTGATAGGGCAGAATGCAGTATCATAGCATCAACAGGGCATTGTGGACAACAGAGCTGGTACATCAGAGGCAGCACGTGAGAGGGCAGAATGCAGTATCATAGCATCAACAGGGCATTGTGGACAACAGAGCAGGTACATCAGAGGCAGCACGTGATAGGGCAGAATGCAGTATCATAGCATCAACAGGGCATTGTGGACAACAGAGCAGGTACATCAGAGGCAGCACGTGAGAGGGGCTAAGTGCATCAACAGTCCATTGCACTGACCATGTCCATCAGAGGCAGCACGTGAGAGGGCAGAATGCAGTATCATAGCATCAACAGGGCATTGTGGACAACAGAGCAGGTACATCAGAGGCAGCACGTGATAGGGAAGAATGCAGTATCATAGCATCAACAGGGCATTGTGGACAACAGAGCTGGTACATCAGAGGCAGCACGTGAGAGGGCAGAATGCAGTATCATAGCATCAACAGGGCATTGTGGGCAACAGAGCTGGTACATCAGAGGCAGCACGTGAGAGGGCAGAATGCAGTATCATAGCATCAACAGGGCATTGTGGACAACAGAGCAGGTACATCAGAGGCAGCACGTGATAGGGCAGAATGCAGTATCATAGCATCAACAGGGCATTGTGGACAACAGAGCTGGTACATCAGAGGCAGCACGTGAGAGGGCAGAATGCAGTATCATAGCATCAACAGGGCATTGTGGACAACAGAGCAGGTACATCAGAGGCAGCACGTGATAGGGCAGAATGCAGTATCATAGCATCAACAGGGCATTGTGGACAACAGAGCAGGTACATCAGAGGCAGCACGTGAGAGGGGCTAAGTGCATCAACAGTCCATTGCACTGACCATGTCCATCAGAGGCAGCACGTGAGAGGGCAGAATGCAGTATCATAGCATCAACAAGGCATTGTGGACAACAGAGCAGGTACATCAGAGGCAGCATGTGATAGGGCAGAATGCAGTATCATAGCATCAACAGTCCATTGCACTGACCATGTCCATCAGATGCAGCACGTGAGAGGGCAGAATGCAGTATCATAGCATCAACAGGGCATTGTGGACAACAGAGCTGGTACATCAGAGGCAGCACGTGAGAGGGCAGAATGCAGTATCATAGCATCAACAGGGCATTGTGGACAACAGAGCAGGTACATCAGAGGCAGCACGTGAGAGGGCAGAATGCAGTATCATAGCATCAACAGGGCATTGTGGACAACAGAGCAGGTACATCAGAGGCAGCACGTGAGAGGGGCTAAGTGCATCAACAGTCCATTGCACTGACCATGTCCATCAGAGGCAGCACGTGAGAGGGCAGAATGAAGTATCATAGCATCAACAGGGCATTGTGGACAACAGAGCTGGTACATCAGAGGCAGCACGTGAGAGGGGCTAAGTGCATCAACAGTCCATTGCACTGACTTGTCCATCAGAGGCAGCACGTGAGAGGGCAGAATGCAGTATCATAGCATCAACAGGGCATTGTGGACAACAGAGCAGGTACATCAGAGGCAGCACATGATAGGGCAGAATGCAGTATCATAGCATCAACAGGGCATTGTGGACAACAGAGCAGGTACATCAGAGGCAGCACGTGAGAGGGGCTAAGTGCATCAACAGTCCATTGCACTGACCATGTCCATCAGAGGCAGCACGTGAGAGGGCAGAATGCAGTATCATAGCATCAACAGGGCATTGTGGACAACAGAGCTGGTACATCAGAGGCAGCACGTGAGAGGGCAGAATGCAGTATCATAGCATCAACAGGGCATTGTGGACAACAGAGCAGGTACATCAGAGGCAGCACGTGAGAGGGCAGAATGCAGTATCATAGCATCAACAGGGCATTGTGGACAACAGAGCAGGTACATCAGAGGCAGCACGTGAGAGGGGCTAAGTGCATCAACAGTCCATTGCACTGACCATGTCCATCAGAGGCAGCACGTGAGAGGGCAGAATGCAGTATCATAGCATCAACAGGGCATTGTGGACAACAGAGCAGGTACATCAGATGCAGCACGTGAGAGGGGATAAGTGCATCAACAGTCCATTGCACTGACCATGTCCATCAGAGGCAGCACATGAGAGGGCAGAATGCAGTATCATAGCATCAACAGGGCATTGTGGACAACAGAGCAGGTACATCAGAGGCAGCACGTGATAGGGCAGAATGCAGTATCATAGCATCAACAGGGCATTGTGGACAACAGAGCTGGTACATCAGAGGCAGCACGTGAGAGGGCAGAATGCAGTATCATAGCATCAACAGGGCATTGTGGGCAACAGAGCTGGTACATCAGAGGCAGCACGTGAGAGGGCAGAATGCAGTATCATAGCATCAACAGGGCATTGTGGACAACAGAGCAGGTACATCAGAGGCAGCACGTGATAGGGCAGAATGCAGTATCATAGCATCAACAGGGCATTGTGGACAACAGAGCTGGTACATCAGAGGCAGCACGTGAGAGGGCAGAATGCAGTATCATAGCATCAACAGGGCATTGTGGACAACAGAGCAGGTACATCAGAGGCAGCACGTGATAGGGCAGAATGCAGTATCATAGCATCAACAGGGCATTGTGGACAACAGAGCAGGTACATCAGAGGCAGCACGTGAGAGGGGCTAAGTGCATCAACAGTCCATTGCACTGACCATGTCCATCAGAGGCAGCACGTGAGAGGGCAGAATGCAGTATCATAGCATCAACAGGGCATTGTGGACAACAGAGCAGGTACATCAGAGGCAGCACGTGATAGGGCAGAATGCAGTATCATAGCATCAACAGGGCATTGTGGACAACAGAGCAGGTACATCAGAAGCAGCATGTGAGAGGGCAGAATGCAGTATCATAGCATCAACAGGGCATTGTGGACAACAGAGCTGGTACATCAGAGGCAGCACAAGTACGTGTTCCAAACAACCCGTCCCAAGGACCACAACAGTGCAAGGCTGTTCTCAATGGTCAAGGGACACACCATGTGCAATAACATGTGAGTGAAGTCAACAGCACCTCACATCACAGAATCAGGTTGAGTGCGTGAACTACCTGCCTCTGACACACTGCCAGCACCAGAAACAGGAATGTGAGACACAGCCCGAGTGACAGACACATGGGCCACAGACCCAGATACACTGCCAGCACCTGAAACAGGAATGTGAGACACAGCCACAGCCCGAGTGACAGACACATGGGCCACAGACCCAGACACACTGCCGGCACCTGAAACAGGAATGTGAGACACAGCCACAGCCCGAGTGACAGACACATGGGCCACAGACCCAGACACACTGCCAGCACCTGAAACAGGAATGTGAGACACAGCCACAGCCCGAGTGACAGACACATGGGCCACAGACCCAGACACACTGCCAGCACCAGAAACAGTAATGTGAGACACAGCCCGAGTGACAGACACATGGGCCACAGACCCAGACACACTGCCAGCACCAGAAACAGGAGAGGGCACAACTGAGACTGTGCTACTATATGATGCATGACAGCAAACAACAGACACAGTGCCACTATCTGATACATGAGAGTCAACTGCACCTGTGCCACTGGGACCACTGAAATGATGAGCCACAGGGCTGTTTGGGCCAGGAGGCAGGGTGGGCCTGGGAGCTGGGGATAGCTGTACTTGAGCGACATCGGGGTGGGCAGGTGTCAATGATGTGTGTCTGCGTTTCTTAGGGATATGTGAGTGCACCCTGGACAGGACAGGACTGGCAAGTGGTGTGGACTCAAATGAATTATCACCCACCATAGGTGGAGTACCTGCCGCCGGGGGTCGGCTTTCTGGGGACGTGCTGGAGTCTGCTTGTCGTTTGCTGTGTGCCTGGCACCTGGACTCAGAATCATGTGTTATGGGAGATGCAACAACAGGGGACTCCCTCCTCTGCTTCTGACGGGCCTGGATGGGAGTGGAGGTATGGGGGTACTCCGCCGCGGAGACATCTGTTTTCCGTTCCTTCAACAACATCAGCCTCAGTGCAGCCAGGGGTGATGTATGCCTGTCCTTGATAGCGCCAGTGTCCATGGGAGAAGCCTTGTCCCTAGGATGTGCCTCATCCGTAGGAGGAGTGTTGTCTCTGGACTGTCCCTGTGCCCTGGACGGTGCCCTGTACCTGCCAGCAGACTTGTCGTCTGTGGTGTACCTGTCTCCAGAAGACACCTTCTCCCTGTGTGTGTCCCTGCCCTTGGGAGATGGCCCATGCTCTGTTGTGTGCCTGCCCTTGGGAGTATCCCTGCACTTTGGAGGTGCCTTTGTCTTGTGACTGTCCTTGTCCCTGCCCTTGGGAGTGGCTCCTTCCTTAGCAGTGTCCCTGTCCTTGGGAGTGGCCCCTTCCTTGGTATTGTCCTTGTCCTTGGGAGTGTCCCTGCTCCTTTGAGGTGCCTTTGTCTTTTGACTGTCCTTGTCCCTGCCCTTGGGAGTGGCTCCTTCCTTAGCAGTGTCCCTGTCCTTGGGAGTGGCCCCTTCCTTTGTATTGTCCTTGTCCTTGGGAGTGTCCCTGCTCCTTTGAGGTGCCTTTGTCTTTTGACTGTCCTTGTCCCTGCCCTTGAGAGTGGCTCCTTCCTTAGCAGTGTCCCTGTCCTTGGGAGTGGCCCCTTCCTTCGTATTGTCCTTGTCCTTGGGAGTGTCCCTGCTCCTTTGAGGTGCCTTTGTCTTTTGACTGTCCTTGTCCAAGGGAGTGTCCATGGACTTGGGAGTATCCCTTGCCTTGGGAGTACCTGTTGTGTGGAATGCCTGTGAGGCATGTGATGGCATGTCCCCCAACACCACTTGTGGATCCTGTGTGTGTACTCCAGTGTATCTGACGTTGTCTTTCTGAACAGATTTTGCTGACCTAGGGGATGGTGTCTGTGCCCTCCGTGCCCTGACGTGCTGTCTGACGCTGCTTCTAGTGCAATAACCTGTATTAGAGTCCTGGTCAGAATATTCACTCCCCCCTGAGACACCCAGTGGTGTAGATGGGGAAACAGAAGTAGCACCCTGTCCATGCGATTGTACAATGGCAGACGACACACTGCTTGCCAATGACTGAACTGTCCTGTGTAGACCAGCAAGATCGCCATGCATCCCTTCCATGAATGCCACCACCTGCCCCAACTTCCTATCATGGTCATGGAATGCATTGTCATATTGGTCTGCCCCACACACAGCTGTCGCAGCAGATCAACAGCCTCAGCACAAAGTGCATTTTGGGTCACCGTGGCAGGGGCAGCGGTGCCTGCACCGAACGCCACTCTGGTCCCCCTACTCCTGCGTGCACGAACAGTACATGGTGCATTTGGCGGCAGTGTGGGCCCTGTGTGCTGTGTCCCGACCGAAGGTGTTGATTGCCCACTCCCAGTCTGTGACAATAGTGCTGGCTCACCAACACTATCGGTAGATGAGGACGATGGTGTCTCCACATGCGAGTCCTCAGGGACGGTCCTGTCCCCCTCTCCGGCGCTGCCCTCCTCTGTGTCAGTCTGCGTGTGCGCCAAGTCTGATCCGGATGCATTGCCTACACTCATCTCCGCCGTCTGTGGCTGAATGCCCTCTGCCAAAGCTGAAATGCACAGAAAAGAGGTGTAAGTCATGGGAACACTCACGTACAGAAGGACAAGGAATCCCTATTTACATTGCTGACAAAGTTCTTCTAGTCCCCATCCTGCACACGGGCCACCTCTACCAGTCATCCTCACATGACATAAGCGTTGGTGGACGTGACACATGTACAGCATGCGGACAGGGCAGGAGCATGTACATCTGCACACATGTCTTGCCATGGGGCCACGGACCACTACGGCATGTGCTTCAACACTCAATTATTAAGCAAGTGGCGTGTCAACATGCCGGACCTGGATGTCAAATTACACACAGCCAATGGCACCAAATGGCATTGCAGCGATACATATGCACCACGGAAGTCACTACTGTGTCTGGCCACCAATACATGCATTGCACTCACAAGTAACATACACAGACAGTGTGCTCACCGCTAGTTTGCTGTTGATGCACACTCAGCCGTTCAGACAGGTCAGGATGCGTCACAGCAATGATACGGTGCATGAGAGGGGTCATGGAGCGTCGGGCCAGACGTGGCGTCCTTGGAATCATCCCCAGTGTCACTTCCGCTACATTCTTGCTCAGCCTGGAAATGTCGTCCCAGCGTTTGTGGCAGTGTGTATGTCGTCTATTGCACACCCCCAATGCCCGTACATCACGTGCTATGCTCCTCCACACGTTCTTGCGAAGGTGCAGCTTGACCTACCATGATGGGAGACAAAAGGGTGCAAGTCAGTGGACAGTTGGCCTGTCACACAGAGAGGAGCCACACGTATCTGTCAGCAGCCATGCACAATCCGAAAAATATGTCGGGCCCACAGTACACAGCTAAGATTGCAGAAGCCAGGAGTCATTGACCACCTCATGCACACCAACATGTCCCACACTGCACTTACCACCTGTCCGGGTGCGCCGTAGAGTCGTCCAAAGTTGCGGAGCACACTGTCCACAAGGACATCAAGCTCCGCGGCGTTGAAGGGACGAGACCGGATTTCTTTGACTCCCGACATGGCAAGATCACGGAGTATGGCAGTAGAGCAGCAGTCGGTGGTCAGCTCAGCAGCAGCAGGTCGAGGTGATGGTCACAGGCAGCAGCCGTTGGTCAGCTCAGCAGCAGCAGGTCGAGGTGATGGTCACAGGCAGCAGTCGGTGGTCAGCTCAGCAGCAGCAGGTCGAGGTGATGGTCACAGGCAGCAGTCGGTGGTCAGCTCAGCAGCAGCAGGTCGAGGTGATGGTCACAGGCAGCAGTCGGTGGTCAGCTAAGCAGCAGCAGGTCGAGGTGATGGTCACAGGCAGCAGTCGGTGGCCAGCTCAGCAGCAGCAGGTCGAGGTGATGGTCACAGGCAGCAGTCGGTGGTCAGCTCAGCAGCAGCAGGTCGAGGTGATGGTCACAGGCAGCAGTCGGTGGTCAGCTCAGCAGCAGCAGGTCGAGGTGATGGTCACAGGCAGCAGTCGGTGGTCAGCTCAGCAGCAGCAGGTCGAGGTGAACAGGCAGCACTGGTTCCCAGGGTAGGATGTGTGCTTTTTGACATCACACATATATAGGGCCCTGAGCACATGTCAGTGGCATACGTCACCAGCAATTGGTCAGCCCTGGATGCGTGTTTGTAAAAGGGCCAATGACTGGCCCTGGTGTTGCTGTGCACAGCTTCCGCTACTTTCGATTGGCCATACGCGGCCAGTGTTCCCTCTCCCTATTGGCTGCATGTGCACGGACCGTCACGCTCACACATCGGCAACCGCACGTGCAAGGTTCCGGGACGGATGCTCCTTTTGCAACAATGTCCTATCAGTGGCGCCACCATGGCGGTGCACGTATTGGGCGGGGGAGGTGCAGGCCAACACACCCTTTAGATGTAGTCAATGGACATGGCAGTTCATGACTCCCCTTACAGTCACATTGCATCATCCACGGTACACCGGCCAGACCAGCCCGGCCCAGGACCGCCGTTCCGGCCATGTCCACAACCGCCGTGCCAGGGCCGGCCCAGGACCGCCGTGCCCGCCATGTCACCCACCGACGGGTGTTCACTCGCCTTGCACGGCGGTGGGTGACATGGCCGGCACGGTGGTCCTGGGCCGGCCCTGGCACGGCAGTTGTGGACATCGCCGGAACGGCGGTCCTGGGCCGGGCTGGTCCGGCCGGTGTACAGTGGATGATGCAATGTGACTGTAAGGGGGGGTCATGAACTGCCATGTCCATTGACTACATCTAAAGGGTGTGTTGGCCTGCACCTCCCCCGCCCAATACGTGCACCGCCATGGTGGCGCCATTGATAGGACATTGTTGCAAAAGGAGCATCCGTCCCGGAACCTTGCACGTGCGGTTGCCGATGTGTGAGTGTGACGGTCCGTGCACATGCAGCCAATGGGGTGAGGGAACGTGGCCCGCGTATGCCCATTGGTACATTGCGGAAGCTGTGCACCGCCATGGCGGCGCCAATGATTGTATTTTCCAGACGCTGCACCGTGGTGTATTGGGGCTGCAGTTGCGTCATGAGGGTTGTGAGCGTGATAGGGAAACTTCATATGTCATGCACTATTCCATGTGTGTCCATACTATGCCCATCGGTGTGCACACAATGTGCAACACTTGTGCATGTAGACGTGTTGACGTCGGTTGTGACCCAACAGACGTTTTAACTTATTCACATCTACACAGTACATCACGCCTCTATCGCCACATTCTGGATATGTTTTCAGTGTGTGGTTCATGTGAGGTCACTACAATGGTGGGGGTACACATGCATTCAGTGTAAGTGTGTTGCCTGTTGTGTCACCATGCATGTAATGTCCGTATGCTCACCATTATTGGTGTTGGCATTGGTGCATGATGACATGGTGTGTGTGTATCATTATCGTTTGTGTGCATGCACTTGCATGTGTGTCTGTGATGTGGCTTCTACACATTAGGGTCATGACACACGTCTTGTCAGTAATGTTGACATGTGACTAAGTAGCGTTGTACGTGTTGACACATTACCTGTTGCAAGTGGCTGCACATTGTTAATGGGGCAGTCCGTATTGTAGTTACTATCAGTGATGTCACACATATGATCATTGTCCTAAACATTTATCTTCTTGCTAATGTTGGCTTACATGTGATGGAGTTGCACAGCTATGCGTCGTTTGTAAGTTGACTCAAGTTACATCTCTCTCCCACACAGGAGGGCTCCAAATGTGCATCGGCCATACACTGTGCTGGAGGATATGGTTGACGAGGAGGTGATCAGGAAATTCCGGCTAGATCGACGCAGATTGATGGAGCTTGTTGCCCAATTGTCACCTCATCTGCAGCCACGAAGGACCTATCCTGGTTCCATTACACCCACAGCAAAGGTGATGGCGGCACTACACTTACTGGCACCTTTCAGTACACAGTTGGACATGCCGGGGGGATGTCACAGTCCATGTTCAGCATGGTACTTCGGGATGTTCTGAAAGCTATGATGCTGTACAAGGATGACTACATCCATTTCCCACGGCCGGAAGAGTTGGCAGCAGTCAAAGCAGACTTCTATGCACTGGGCCAGATACCACACGTAGTGGGTTCCATTGATGGCACACATATCGCTCTAATTCCACCATGGGCACGTGAGCAGGTTTATAGGAATCGGAAGCACTTCCATTCGCTGAACGTGCAGGTGGTGTGCCTGGCAAACAACATCATCTCCCATGTGTGTGCAAGATTTCCTGGCTCCGCACATGACGCCCACATCATGCGGAGCAGCATTGTCCCCCAACTGATGGCAAATCTGCGTCCCAGTCATGCCTGGCTTGTTGGTGAGTATGCTGTGGGGACTTTTGTGATATCTGTGTGGCATGGGGTACCCCCCAAATCTGGTAGTGATATTTGTGTCTGTCATCCCCCTACATAGGTGACTCGGCGTACCCAAACCGGTCCTGGCTCCTGAGTCCCATACGTAATCCTACTACAGCGGGTGAAATGCGCTACAATGATGCACATGGAAGGACACGTAGAGTGGTGGAACGTACTTTTGGACTGCTAAAGTCTAGGTTTCGGTGCCTGGATAAGACCGGAGGGGCCCTGCCTTACTCACCAGGCAAAGTATGCAGGATCGTGATTGCCTGCTGCATGCTCCACAACCTGGCCGTGCGCAATGACATTGAACTGCTCTTGGACCCTGAAGACGAACAAGTTCCTCGGCCTCCCATCCCACCCATGTCGACTGAGGAGGATAGTGGTGAGGAGGAAGGTGTGGACCAGAGGCGCCAGCTCATTGAGCGCTACTTCCCTTGAATGTGAGTAACTACCTGTTGTGCCGGTTGACAATGCCTTATGTATGTTTGCTGGTGTTGTGTGGATGTGGTGTGCATCAGCTGGGTGTTCTGCTATGTGATTGTTGCATATGTGTGTGTTCATGTATTTGGACATGCAAGTCTCCATGATGTGTGTCCTCTCATCCAATGGTTTTGTGATGATTGTGGTTTGTGGAATGTTGCTGTGCAGTGTGTTGTGATGGGTGTGATTCTGTTTCCGGACGTGTTTGCTCTCTCTGAATTTCCCTAGGTCACTCCCGCAGCGGCATGAATATGTACGACATGGATCCCTGCACCTGGTTACGTCTGTTTCAGAGGCAATCATGTGAATAAACATGGAGGCAACACATCATTGAGTGTGTAAGTGGCATTTATTTACAGGTTGTGCATTGGTGCTGGTGAATATTTACAAGTAAGTGTGGGGTGGGTGAGTGTGAGTTGAAGGTAATGGCAGATGAATTGTCCGTGCTGACACCACGTTGGCTGATGTCAGGCTAGTTCAGCAGACCTGTGCCAATGATTGGCTATGTGGGACAGGATAGTTGGCAGGGTGAATGGCTGGCTCAGGCAGTGTCAGAGTCATTGTCGGCCCCTCTTGCTGCGTGTGGATGGAGCACCACCACTGCTCTCACCCACTTCCAGCCTCGGACGCCCCCTCCGTCTTTGAGGTGGAACGGAGTCAGCTGGCGGGGCAGGTTGCTGAGGGGCCACATCCGTCGCCAGGGGCATAGGTGGCGGTGACGGTGGCGGTGGCGGTGGTGTTGCTGGCCGTGGCGTCTGGACACTTGGTTGAGGGGGAGTGGGGCTGTTGCGGGCTATCCATTCCCTCCACATTGTTGTCTGCTGGCCCATGATGTCCACTATCTGGCCAAGGCAGCCCGCAATGTCCCGCAACATGTTTGTGTTGTCCACCGAGTCCTGGTGGGCACGATCTGCATGTTCCTGGCTACGGTCGTAGGAAGCCTGGCACCTGGCTAGGGCTTCAAGTGACTCTGCCACAGGATGGGGTGGGTGGCCTTCCTCAGCGCGACGGAGTGTGGGTCTCCTGGTTGGCTGATGTGGCCTCGCCTCTCTCCTTTCTGGCCCACTCTCCCTGCTCGGGTGGGAGGCCGATGGCCCTGCGTCGTGCCGTGGGTTAGGCAGGGTGGCACAGGCAGGAGTAGTGGTACTGGTGGTGGTGGTGGTGGTGAGTCTGCAGCTCACTGTGGCCGGTGTTGCTGGAGTTACACAGGCGACGGTTGTGGTGGCCGGGATTTCTTGTGAGCCAGATGGCCCTGGTGGTCTGCTTGGGCCTGCACCATCCTCCGCACCGGAGCTGCCTGTGGCATCGTCCTCAGAGAGTCCGGTATGGGTGTGAGGCGAGTCTTGCGGCCGGTTGCTGGTTTGACCAGTCAGATTACGATCACCTGAAGGACAAAATTGTGCTGATCAGTACTGTGGACATTACATGTTCATATCAATTTGATGACTTTTCAGTGTCCTGTCGCACACACCCCACCCACCTCTCACACACCCCACCCCACACCCCACCACCCTCCCTGTAGACATGGGGGCCTGTTGGGAGTTGTAGTGCTGGTCTCTCACACACCCCACCCACCTCTCACACACACACCCCCCCCACCCACCACCACCCTCCCTGTTGACATGGGGGCCTGTTGGGAGTTGTAGTGCTGGTCTCTCACACACCCCACCCACCTCTCACACACACACCCCCACCCACCACCACCCTCCCTGTTGACATGGGGGCCTGTTGGGAGTTGTAGTGCTGGTCTCTCACACACCCCACCCACCTCTCACCCCCCCCCCACCCACCGCCACCCTCCCTGTTGACATGGGGGCCTGTTGGGAGTTGTAGTGCTGGTCTCTCACACACCCCACCCACCTCTCTCACACACCCCACACACCTCTCACACACACACCCCCACCCACCACCACCCTCCCTGTTGACATGGGGGCCTGTTGGGAGTTGTAGTGCTGGTCTCTCACACACCCCACCCACCTCTCTCACACACCCCACACACCTCTCACACCCCCCACCCACCACCACCCTCCCTGTTGACATGGGGGCCTGTTGGGAGTTGTAGTGCTGGTCTCTCACATACCCCACCCACCTCTCTCACACCCCCCACACCCCCCCATGCACCACCACCCTCCCTGTTGACATGGGGGCCTGTTGGGAGTTGTAGTGCTGGTCTCTCACACACCCCACCCACCTCTCTCACACACACACCACCACCCACCACCACCCTCCCTGTTGACATGGGGCCCTGTTGGGAGTTGTAGTGCTGGTCTCTCACATACCCCACCCACCTCTCACACCCTCCCCCACCCACCGCCACCCTCCCTGTTGCATGGGGGCCTGTTGGGAGTTGTAGTGCTGGTCTCTCACACACCCCACCCACCTCTCTCACACACCCCACACACCTCTCACACACACCCCCCCACCCACCACCACCCTCCCTGTTGACATGGGGGCCTGTTGGGAGTTGTAGTGCTGGTCTCTCACACACCCCACACACCTCTCACACACACACCCCACCCACCGCCACCCTCCCTGTGGACATGGGGGCCTGTTGGTAGCCATTTACATTTTGGTGAGTATGTGGCCCACGTGCATGGGTTGGGGCCTGGGAGTTGTGTCTTCTCAGTTGTGTGAGGCTGACCATGTTGTTCTGATCGTGGTGCTTGGTTTGTACTTACCAGCCTCTTCTCCTTCCTCAAGTCCATCCAGGCTCTCTGGGTGCAGTATGCCCAGCACCTTTTCCTCCCAGTCAGTGTAGGGTATGGGCTCCGAGGGTGTGCCGCCGCCAGTGTGATTAGCTCTCACAAGGTTTTTGGCACGGATCCCTTTCACCCTGGTTTTCAGGTCATGCCACTGCCTCTGTATTTCATGCTTTGTCCTGGGCACGGTCCCTGACGCATTCACCCGACTGACGATCCTGTCCCACATGTGATTTTTTTGCGCCACAGTGGTCTGCTGGACTTGGGCCCCGAATATGTGAGGCTCAACACGGATAATTTCATCTACCATTACCCTCAACTCGGTCTCCGTGAATTTAGGTTTTTTTTTGGGTACCATGGTGTGTGGTGCTCAGGGTGTGGGTTGAGTGAGTTGGGGGGTGCAGGTGTGTGTTGTGTGGTGTGTAGGAATGGTGTGGTGGGTGTTTGTGTGGTGGGTGTGGTAGGGTGGTGGATGTGTGTCTTCAATTGGTGTATGCTGTTGCTCGTATTGGGCCTCTTGCTAGCAGCTATGCTGTGATGCAAAGGATTGTGGTAGTGGGTGTGAGTCTTTTTATAGTCGTGTCTTCATGGTTGTTGGCAGTCAGGTGGTAGGTGGGTGTGTTGACTAGTGTGCATTATTGGGTACTTGGGGGGGGTGTAATTGTGGCTTGTGATTGGTGTTGGTGTTTCTGGTGGGGGGTACTCCTTTTTCGTGTGTTTGCAATTTACTTCCGTCTCACGTTTTGACATTGGTTTGACGGTAGGGATGTTGTTCGTGTTGGACTTCCGCTGTGATGCACTGTTTCTCGTTGCATAGTTTCCGCCGCGGACGTGGATGGCGGTGCGTACCGAGGTACAGGCGGCGTTATCCTAATCGCGGACACGGAGCCTTCGCAGGTATGGCGGTGGAGGTGGCTGTTTCCGCGTTCATGTGCGTCCGCGGCGGACGGGGTTTCGTCGGTTCCGTCCGCTTGCGGCGGTCTCAGGTGTACTCCGTCCGCCGCGGACGTGGTTTGCTGTACTCCGTCCGCCGCGGACGGAGTTTAATGGCATTTTTATCCTAATCGCAACGGCGGGTTCTCCGCGGCGCGGTCGGGAGTATCTTGGCCGCGTCCGTGGCGGACGGATCCCGTTTCCGTCCACCATCATAATCGACCTCTAAGTTTGCTATGGGAGGGCGGAAGGCGCGACACTCCCGCCCTCTTATAACAAACAGTGAAACAATGGAGGTTTTGGATCCTACATCTACCCAGCCCGGATCTCAACAATGGGAAAAACAGAAACAGTTGGCTGGACAGGACAAATTCTCAACAAAAATTCCGCAGCCACGCAGTCAAAATGTACCACGTAACCACTGGATTATTATTCCAAACAATTCTATCATTTATTTTTAAAGTTTTTCAATTTTCAAACAAAAGCACAAACAAAATGACCATCAGAACAGTGGGTTCATATGCACAGTATCTAAAAACATACAATATATACAATATTTACAACAATCGAATTAAGCGACACACATAGTGAGACACCAAAACAAATAAGCGTATATTGATTCAACTCAATTGTGATTATATACAGTGCATTAAAAAATATGAGAATAAACAAAGAACCAGTCCTTAAAGTGATGAGACCAAGGGACAGGCGGGATTAAGGTGGAGAAAGGTGCCTGCCTGTCTACCATAACCTGTGGTCAAGTCTTTTTTAGGGGTTGCACTGCTAGGGTCCGGCACACTCAAACTTGTTGTGTCCTAGCGGCACCCTTTAGGATTACCACAGGGTGGAAGTGTCGACGCGTTTCGAACCCGGATGTTATGGGTTCTCTTCAGGATAGGGACTGGGGACAGTGGATCTGAAAAAACATACGGAGTAGGTGTCAATTATCTGTCTCATGATACTGTAGAAGTCTACTCTGGCTCCAAAGAAAAAGAGGGGAGAATAATTACCTGCACAAGGCCACAGACGTTACCGTAGTGTAGGTTAGTCGCAAAAGATATTCAAGGCTGAAAAAACATGTACACAAATATATATGCACGATCAGTTGGATCTAGGGTAGTTAACACTGCAATGGATTGGCGTGAAGCCTTTAAGAAAGTGCATCGTACCTGTTATTTTCACACTGTTAAACTGAAAGCGTGGTTTCCGCGACGCGGAACACACTCAGGGCTGATGGACCACTATCTTTTTTCAGCGCGGATGGTAGTAACTAAAAAATAATAAAACAGGATTGCACACATAAATTGTAGGTCACTGGTTGCTAAGACTGTCCGTTTACACAAGAACACGAGTGCGGTCAAGCCGTCAACAGTGAGGAGCTTCCTATCTGAACTCCAAACATGCAGCGCGTTAAGCGGCGCCCAGCCAGCGGTATCGATTTCACCGTGTCTCGCTACAAGGGAAGGACACAATCTGCGCATTAGTCTCCTGGTCGAAAAGCCAGAGAAACTCATCGCGTATGAAGTTGCTTTTAAATCGCGCCGTCCACTTACTCGTTTGGAATGAATCAATCTCACTTCCTCGCGGAGTTCAGTCTAAGGGTAGCTCGCGGTTCCTTCTAGTGGTATTTAGGACTGCCGGGTCGGAAGATTAGTGGGAGTGGCTAGTGGGGCTCCTATGGAATGCTGGAGGTTGTAGTTCGAGTGACCCATGATCACAGGGAAACCCGGGAACGCATCACTTCTTCTAGCGTTTTTCATACAATACAGAGTCCACATCACGATGAATACAATCTTATGTATCAACAATAGCAACATTTTTCATACAAAGTCCACATCGCAAGGAATACAGTCTTGTGTTTCAAAAATAGCAACATTACTTGTTTGAACCAGCACATAGCCCTAATTTTCAACATAATGCAAAGGACCACCCACAGTGGAGACTACTCTGTGATGCCATACCCTGATATGTGATCATACAGCGTTTTTCATACAAGGCAGCATATACACAACAGGAATTGTAGTTAGATGTTTCGACAATACCCCTGTTGCATGGTTGGACAAGAGCACATGAACACAAATTGACAGCGTGACAGGCACATATTTACAAACAGCAAAGGCAGCTATATTATCCCAAATCCGGTTCTATGATCGTGTGGGGCACTCATAATGTAATAACACAAATAGGATTAAAATTCATAAGAAAGCAATTGAAAAACAGCAGCACAGCCAACCTCAACTTCGCAGATCTGAAGGAATTCACAGACGAGCGGTCTCAGACATTTCATTCAGAGCCTTCTATTGTGAGATCACAAACGGAACATGTCCCACATTTGCGGTGCCCTTTGACTGGATTGGTTCCAAAGATCGTGGTTTGAGAGTCCCTTTTTGGTGGTGGTCTAGTGGATGTAATCATTTCACCAATACTCCTGTTCTTTTTAAGAGCAAAGAGGGGGGCACCTATCTCCGGAAGGATTTCTTGCACCAAATGCCAGCTTTTTTTGATGATGTTTTGAAGTTGGTTGGTATGGGGGCCAAATGTGGATACACAAACCATTCTCTCGGTCGCTGGTCTTGGTCTCTTCTCAAGAAGATGTTCCCTGGGTGTCCATCGCGCTCTCTTCATAGAATGTCTCAAGAGTTTACGAGGATAACCCCTTTCTTGTAGCTTGGAGGTCAGGCCTTGTCCATGCAACTCAAACTGCTGGATGGATGAACAATTCCGTCTAACCCGGAGGTACTGTCCATAAGGGAGATTATCCCTTAAACTCCGCGGGTGGTAACTCTTATAATGCAGTGCATTATTCTTGTCAGTTTTTTTCTGAAACAATGAACATGAAAGCACATCATCCTTGGCTGATATCTCGACATCCAGGAATGGAAGGGATTTTTCATGATAGGTCAAGCTGAATTTTATGTCAGGACTTCTATCATTCAACCATACATGGAATTCTTCCAGTTGTCTCGACGTCCCATTCCACACACACCACACGTCATCAATATAACGTAGCCATTGTCCAATGTAGCCTCTGTAGGGGTTGTTATTCAGAACATACTTCTCCTCATATTGGCCCATATATAGTATAGCCATTTCAGGGGCAAATGGACAGCCCATAGCTGAGCCTTTCATTTGAAGGAACATTTCATCCTCAAAGGTAAAAAAAGTTCTTCTTTAGAGCCACAGTTGCCAATGAGATTATCAATTCGGTGGGGACCCTATGTGGACGAGGACGTCTGTCCAAATACAGTTCCATGACATCCAGGCCATCTTGCTGAGGAATCTGTGTGTATAGGGATGACACGTCCATAGAGGCCAGCAGTTGACAGGAGGGATCAAATGACAGGCCTTCAACCTTATTTATAAAATCCATCGTGTCCCTTAAGTAGGATGGCACTTGAACCACAAGGGGTTTCAAAAACACGTCCACAAATTTAGAGATGGGCTCGAACACAGAGTCACAGCCGGACACAATTGGACGTCCTGGTGGTATTTTGGGGCCCTCTTATAACAAACAGCAGTGTCCCGGGGGTTGGCACCCTGGGACATTGCAGGAGCCGACTCTGGGCGTAGCGGTTCCCAGGGCCCTCGAGGGCTGCAGGCGGAGGGTCACGCAGCCTGCCTCCCACAATACACAAATCCCCGCGGGATGGTGGTTCCCAGGGCTTGAGGGGCGTCTTTGAAGCCACAAACTTCTAATTTTGCAGGGGGTGGGGCCTTGGACGCGAAAGTGGTGCAAGTGGTTTGTTAATCTGGTACACAGTGTTTTGTTTTACTTTGCTTTCCTTTCTGTAATTTAGAGGACCCAGGGTAAATATAACGGTTTCTGTACAGCCAGTACCTTTCAACCCTACCCCCAAACGGATTTCTGCCTGTTACCATAGTAACAGTTCATGGAACACTTACGTGAGCACAGAGATTAGAAGTTCACCACACTATGTTGCTAATGGAAAAAGTTACTGAGCTGGAGTTTTAAACTTTTCCAAAGGAACCGTTAGTCGTAGCTATAGACTCTAGTAAAAATTTGGTAAGGAGTTAGCCTCAGAATTATACTTCAAATGATCAATATTATTTATATTGGGAACCGCCACCCCCCAAAAAAAGAAGACGTACATACTTTTTTTTAATTAACTTTCATTGAAACAACAATAAATAATTGGAAATGTAACTTAAAGATTACAATATAATAAATAACTAGAAACAGAACTTTAACAAAACAATAGAATAAACAAAATGTGATATGGTCTCCAATAGAAGTACGGTAGGTAATCTGCAAAACAAAAATGAAAATTAGTGTTTAAAATTAGATCAATGTGACTAAATGAGGTCAAACATTACAAGTCAAGGTAACACTTGGTGATATTTCCTTATTTTTATGTCTGCAGTGTGCCTGATACATTTCACTTGTCTTATAGGCACGCACTCAAAAGGTGTCTGTATGGAAGTGCCTACTGCGTCAGATTTACGCTATAGATCAACAGGTTTTTAAAATGAATCAGAGATGAGACAGAATTAGGTGAGAGATCAAGTCATTAAGCAGGACAATATTCTTTAGAGCTTATTTACAAGACTTGCGCCACTTTTGTGTTACTTTTCTCATGTTGAAAGTGACACAAAAGTGGCGCAAGGGGCTTGTAAATAAGCTCTTTTAATTCTAATGCATTTAATCGGAGGGATTTATATCTAGGCTGCTCTGCTTACCTTGCGTAAACACTGTGACCAACAGAGTTCACAACTTGAACTCAACTTTGGTTCTACACGTTAGAGTGGACAGCAGCGTCCATAACTTTAAAAGAGAAAGAGAAACAATGTGAGAGAAACTGAGAGAGAGAAAGAGAGAAAAAAAGGACATTAAAAGTGTGACAGTTATTGATGGAGCAGTTACTGGAGAAAATATTCGTAGCTCACCTTTTGCCTCCGTTGTGTGTTAAAGCACGTGCTGGTTCATAGTGCACCCTCCAGTTTAGTAATTTGAAAGATAGTATATAGAGTTAGTAATAGCATAGTACATACAAATGCACATGCATATTTTGGGTTTATTTATTTGTATACTCAGGATACTATATTACAACAAGTTCCACTGTAAGGAGGTGTATGTGCGCTGTTCTTTTTGCAAAGTAGTATATCCCATGCATTCCTACTGCATAGCGGTGAGTTCTCAATATTGGGTATCCACACTGTTGCACCCCATTGACTTGCAGAGTCCGGAGGTGAGTGTTTTTCTTGGGAAGTCAGAGGCTGATTTAGAAGCTCCGTACGCCACTTTTGTGTTACTTTTCCCATGTTAAAAGAGACACAAAAGTGGCGCAAGAGGCTCGTACATCTGCCCCTCAAACTGTTGTAACCTATCTATTCTCACTGCCCAGAGGTAAATGTACACTCCTACGCAGTCAAGCTGCTGCACTCTACTCACTCTCTCCTTTTACAGATGACCTCGTTGTTTTGAAAACAAGCTTCTTTGCTCACCTTGTGCCATTGGCCTGATTCAAAGAGGGTGCACTACGTGTTGAAGCAGCCTTCTCAGAAGTTGTTATGATGGCCAGGCATCATCGCAGAATCCTCGAACGTTGAGTTTTAGAGGTGTTGGGGGGGCGCCAATTTGTGAAACACAACCTGTAAGATAAAAAGGAAGTTAAAATTGTGCGTCATTTCTTTATCAAAGGAGAGAGGAAGTGAGAGAGTGACTGCAAAGAGTATTCGCAGGTCACTTTTCTGTCAACGGTGTGTTTTTCACCACGTGCCGGGACATAATGCACCCTGAAGCTTTACATCTAAAAGAGAGTAAAAGAAAGATGTTATGATTGGTATTTGTTACTATATGTGGAGTTGAATAACATCGCCCTTTCACACACCTTCCCGCTCGCATTTAAAAACAACTATTTGTATAGTTTATATTCCGGACGTTTGACAGATTATAAAAACATTCCTACTATTGGAAAAAATATATATACATGCAATAGGATACGCTATATAGTACTGCGTACGCCTAAATCGCTGCATCACTTTTTGGTATCGAGTCTGCTGCAGCCCATCGACTCCCTCGTATGGGCATCCAGGCCTTACTGCTCACCTTTTTGTGGACAGGACACCTTCTACATCATACAGTCCCGCTCTGCCACCAAGAAGTCTCACATATGATGCGGAGTCTTGATATCGCTATGGCTAACGACATACTCGTGCTCCCATCATCATCATCGCAGGTTCTTCAGCCGCTAAGTCCTTCCGGTACCACTAACTCAGTAACCAAAGAGTCCACGCACGTGGTGGTGAGCCCCCTGTTCGGTGGTTCGAACAACCAGGACGGGCCAACTCAGCGCTTGCGATGGGAGCAACTCAAAAATGGCGTACACCCCGTGTGCCCCGTCTTTTTAATAGGTACAGTCACATGTGTAGTGACGCATGAGCATGATGGGTTTGGTGTGGGTGTATACCAGCCATGATGGAGTGTGTGTGTGCCTTTCTGACAACTAGACCTAAAAAATCACAACAATGGGAATCTGGGCAATGTTGCATTTTTGTTTTATTCTTGAACCGTAAGTGCAGTGGGTTGGCCTGACGTATGTCAGTGCTGCGTGAGGCTCCAAACCATGATTCCGGAACTATGGGCGTGGTCCTGTTGTGATGTATATTAGAAATCAAGTGATTCGGTTGTCTGTTTTGTAGTGCTGATGTCACCCGGGTCTTAAAAGCAAATTTGTCATTATATCTGTAAAGTTCCACAAATTGGCCAACATGGAAGGTATGGGGTGTCACTGACTATATATTCGTTCATAGTTGTATACATAAAAGATGGTGGACATGACGTATTTCGATTATGAATGTTTATTGTACATTCAGTGTTGTAGCTGTAATACAGGGCTGTGAAAGGTTTAAGTTGTTGTTGTTGGCACCTGAAGCGATACAAAAACCCAGATCTTTTGACTGAGTGTGAGTGTTTGATTGGTTCAGATGCTCCGTCCATCACCACCCCCTTTTGTACCGCTTTGGCCGCCATAAGTGTGGCAGGGTATGCTCAGACGTGAGTCCCTTGCTCACTTTGCCACTGGATTCAAGCAAGCCGGGCTGAAGACGGCTGGAATGCCAGAAACCGGTCCTCGGAAGCTTGTTTCCGGTCCAGGGAAGGCATGGCTTGGCAGTTCGGGCTGGACTGTTCCCATGAGGCACAGGGTCAGACTGATTTGCATATAGCCATGTCTGAACTGGGGTGGCAGAGTGGGCTAAAGAACAGTGATGGATCAAACCCAGATCTTTTGACTGGGTGTGAGTGTTTGATTGGTTCAGATGCTCCGTCCATCACCACCCCCTTTTGTACCGCGTTGGCACCTGAAGGGCAGCTATTATATATACGTATGTGATCACACAATAGGCTATACATAACAGTAGACTGTAGAAATTTATGCTGGAAATCAATGTTCGAATCTCGGAGTTGCGTCCACATCCTGTTATTGTAGAGTAATGACGTAATGTACGCGTGCCTGAAAATGTATTGTAAATACAGTGCTCATGTAAATAGATGATATAGTTTTGGGTTGATTTTGCGCTATATAAACATGCTTTTTTAAAAAAAAGGAGGAATAGTCCACACTTACTGTCACAGGTAAGATGGTTGCATACGCTATTTATAGCACAATATAATGTGGTAGGGCGGAGGAGCAGCATTTTACAATCCCAATTAATACACAGACACAGATAGATAGTTGAAGTGGGTACAGGCACATGTGCTCGACTCCATTTTATTACGTTGTTGTTGGTAACAAGTAGAATAGTAATCATGATATCATATACAGATATTTAATCATAAACGGTTTATAACTTCTGTTGTACAAAGGTAGGTGCATTGTATGTGAAATAATACACAGAACAATCTATTGTAAAGGGTTCATGTGTTGTGGTGCACTGAGGTAGGGGTGGTTTGTGTGGAGCCTGCGATGATGTGTGGTTCAGGCAGACCTCACTAGTAAAAATGTGTTTTGAATATTGAATTTTGCCTTAACTAGGGCATGTGGCGATTATTACGGTGTACTAAGTTAGTGGTACATGTGGTGTTTATCGTGTGCTCACCCTGCGATGATGCATGGTCTGAGTGGGCTGCACTGAAATCATTCACTGCTGCATACTGGACTCTATGAACTTTGAGGGGGAAAAAAAACTAGCATCAATGGTTATCAATTGCTCTGTAAACTAGGTCTACTGATTGCCCCATAACAAATTAAATGATTGCATTTTATGTAGTGCATTCTAACTTTCTCAAAATGGGGACGTATTTCTGGTGGCGATGTTGATGGTGATATCCCAGAGGTACTTGGTATTGCCGGTGGTGGAGGAACATTTTGGCGCAGTTTTCTACATTCTTTGTTATCATAGTTCACAGAATGCAACGATTGAAGGTGCTTGCGCATACTAGCAGTGCAACAGCACTATTTTTTTCTCGGCTTTAAATAAATTGAGGCTGAATTTAAAGCTGTCTGTAGTGTAAATGAACAGGTAAATTCAAGTTGTGAACCGTACTGCGCATAGTGTACATGGAAGCTAATAATCGGTACAGTTACAGAACAATGCTTTTTTCACCTATTTTAACAAAATCTGAACACATACAGTATAATTGTCTCTGCATTGAATAAATCAAGGTTGAATTTCCTACTGTCTGTAGTGTAGATGCAAAGTTGAATTCAAGTTGGAAACCCTGCTGTCCGCAGTGTACATCTTAGAGTGGAGTGCATCATCTGCAATTATGTTTGAAGTGGAAGATAGAACATGTATGCAGCATGCGTTTTAATATTGAACTAATTGTATAAGTGATATAAAATAAGTTTTTCAAGGAAGCATATTAAAGGGATATTGTGTGTGGTTTGATAGGTGTTATACTTACTTTGGTTTACACTGAGTTAGTGGTATCTCAAACAAGAAGGTTCTGTGGAGCCTGCGATGACGCGTGGTCTGGGAGGCTCTACTGATAGTAATGTTTTTTGTGTTGTGAATGGTGTCTTAGTAAGGCCACGTGATAATCATTTGTGGTGCAGTGAGTTACTAGTATCTTTGGTGCTTAGCGTGTACATTTTCTGCGATGATGCGTGGTCTGAGATGGGAAGGGGGGACAGTAATTGGCGTAATATGTTTTGTCATTTGGATTCTGCATGAATTCCACTTAAAAGTGATAGTATGCCTCATTGCAGACATAAAACTGTTCACTCTTCCTTCCGATAATTTATGGTGCACTGAGTTAGTAGTATCTTTGGCGCTGACCTGGTACGTACTCTGCGATAATGCGTAATGCAGGGGGGCTGTACTGGGAGCAATGTTTTTTGCCTAGTGAATTCTGCTTTAATAAGGCTGTGTGGAAATGACTTGTGGTGCAGTGATTTAGTGGTACAGAAAGAACTCAGCGTGTGTGTACCCTGTGATGATTAGTGGTTCGGGGGGGGGGTCGCAGTGGTATAATGTCTGTTGTCTACTGGAATGTGTCATGTACAATTGTCATTCTATCTGAAAAAATCTGAACACATACAGTACAATTGTCTCTGCATTAAATTAATCAAGGTTGAATTCCTTATTGTCCGTAGTATACATGCAAAGGTGACTTCAAGTTGTGAACCCTGCTGTCCGCAGAATACATCGAAGGCTGTAGTTGACACAGACATCGAGGAATGTTTTTTTTGTCACATACTTTAACAAAATCTGACAACACAGAAGTATTTTTTTTATTGCCTTAAATAAATCGAGACTGAATTTTATGTTGTCTGTAGTGCTTATGTGCCACTGGTATCAAGCAGTAAACTCTTTTGACCGCAGTGTACATTTGAAAACAGAACTCACTATAGTCATTGAGTAATGTTTTTTGTGGCATCCTTTAACAAAATAGTCTTTGCCTTACATAAATCAAGGATATCTTGAATACTGTCCATAGTGTAGATTGAAAGCTGAATTCAAGTTGTGAACCCTGTTGTACGCAGTGTAGATTGAAGGCAGTAGTTGACACAAACATTGATGAATGCTATTTTGTCACAGTTAACAGAATCTGAGGACACAGTACAATTGTATCTGCCTTAAATAAATCAAGACTGAATTTAATGTTGTCTGTAGTGCTGATGCGCTTCTGGTATCAAGTAGTAAACTCTGTTGATCGCAGTGTAAATTTCAAGGCAGTACTCAGTATAGACATTAAGGCATGTTTTTTGTTGCATCATTTAAAAAAATAGTCTCTGTCTTACATAAATCAAGGCTAATTTCAATGCTGTCCGTAGTGTTGATGCAAAGCTGAATTCAAGTTGTGAACCCTGCTGTCCGCAGTGTAGATCATAGGCTGTCGTCAGCACAGTTATAGAAGAAAGCTTTTTGTCACATCCTTTTACAAAATTGAAAGACATAGAGTACAATTGTCTCTACCTTAAATAAAGCAAGGCTGGATTCAATGCTGTCCGTAGTGTTGATGAAAAGCTGAATTCAAGTTGTGATCCCTGCTGTCCGCAGTGTAGATTGAAGGCTGTAGTCTGCACAGTTATAGATACATGCTTTTTGTCACATCCTTTTACAAATTTTGGAAGACATAGAGTTCAATTTTCTCTACGTTAAATAAAGCAAGGCTGGATTCAATGCTGTCCGTAGTGTTGATGCAAAGCTGAATTCAAGTTGTGATTTCTGCTGTCCGCAGTGTAGATCGAAGGCTGTAGTCGATACAGACATAAGTCTGCGGTGCTGTGGCGTTGAGCTCGGAATGGGCCTGTATCGAGAAGGCACGTGGTCATGGCAGCAGCCAAGTGTCAGGGTGAGCACCTTCGCTGCGGCGGAGTCGCTTGTCTTTGCAGAAGTGAACCACGAACAAGGCGTAGCGTAATTATTTATAGTCTTATGTTGACGTTGTTTACATTGGACTAGCCCACTCCACTTCTGTTTCTAAGCGGGGATGAACACAGCTACATGAACGAAATATTCCCCAGTGTCTGAGATAATATGGTTGCATCCACTATTCAGTACACTACATGTATCAATGGTATATGTACACTCTGAAAAGTTTTTGATTTTTAAAGTGAATTGTGTATAGTATTTCACCGGTAGTCTTAGCGTTGTGTACATTATTGTTGATGTTCGAGTTCTTTCCATTATACATACTTGGTTGCCACATCTCCGTAGATTAAGCGAGTGTACTGTTGAGGGGATATATTATTTTGGAAACATTTGTTGTCCTGTTTTGCGCTGCCTCTGAGGTAGTAGTGGGGAGGGGTCCATGGGGGTGGTTGTGGTGGTTGTGGTGGTCGTGGCGCTGGGTATTGTGATTTTGTTGGGTGTCCGAAGTGTATTGTAGCAGGGATTCCGTTCGCCTACAGAACTGTGCATAGAGATTTGGAACCTCAGTGAATTAGGGTGGCCCAAAACTCACCTCAGTACCCCAAATCCCCTTACGGAGCTAGCTACAGTGTCTGATTGGTCATAACAAACTCCCAATGTTTAGACAAACCAGAACATGAACTTACAATACCTCAGGTCACGTGGAACACATGAGCACTCTTTCGTTATACAATCATTTCAAACCAGAACGTGGAGTAAATGAGGACACGTGCATATTTGAAATATTTATTTACTAATGCCGTTTTCTCAAACGCAGTATCTTCGATAATACAAGAAAACATATTATCAGAAGCAAAGTTATCAGCATAGTTACTAGTCCATAGAAAGCAAAAGGTGACAGCATACTAAAATGCTGTAATGAATAAGGGTTAACAACACCTAATTCTCACCCTCCCTAACTAGCATATTATATTAATATCTAAGAAGGTCTCTTTGGGTTTTAGCAGGGCGGCCCCATACCTCAAGATCCTAGTGTGAAGAGATCATATCAGCTTCCACCAGCTCTCTGCATGCGAACCACATCAAGTGTGTATGTGTGCTCTAAGCAAAGCAATATAAAACGCGCTTAAAGCCAGAATTTGGCAGAAGCTGCACTTATGTTATGTCTATGAAGGTGCGAAGATCAGACTTCACAACAATACTGTGTCGAGTTATCCTTGAAGCTTCAGCACTCACTGTACAGACATAGTTTACCAAGCAAAGCTGATATCAGAGCAATAACATATTATTCTCACATAAATCACAACGCTCTTCTAGGCTGAAAGCTAAAGCAACAATTATGTGCCGGGTGCAGAAGCAGCAAAAAGGAAAAATGGCGTTTAAACATTTAATAAGCTCATGCTAACTTAACACGGTATATAGGTAAGCAGTAACTATATGACACCCCCCATGATCCGAGCACGGATAAGATAAGATAAGATAAGATAAGGGGCTCTTCATGAAAGCAGAGTTCAAGAACGATGAGCAATGTCAAAATTCCCAAAAATTTGATGGAAAAATTTTTCAAAAGTCAATTTAAAAAATCCCAAAGTGTCAATACAGTGTTCACTTTTATTCAAGCCAATAGGTCTGGGTGTTGAAAAATGTAAGCACAATTTGCAAAAAGTTGAGTCAATAGAAAAAGGGGTTATGATCAGAAACCTGGAAAGCTTTTAGGGCAAGACCGAATATGCAAAATATGCAGCAACAGCCTCCAACATGAAGTCACCGTCTTCATCCGAAAACAGTTCAGCCATCCAATTTAATAGTGGAAAAGAACATGCGTGCTCTTCTAGTGCCGGAGCCTCTATCACCATCAGAGGACAACTCGGTGGGTTCTCAAGAAAGCTATGTGCCATGAAATCTTGCGCTGCTGCGAGTATGTTCCAATTACCCTTTAGTCCATGCATCGCTGCCAAGGCCATAATCCTGTCGCCAGAACAAACCAACTCGTGAGTAACGACGGGACTCATCAGCTGATTAAAATCGACGTCAGGAGACACCGTCTTGCAGAGACACAAATGAAGGGCCCAGTCAAAATCGCAGCTCATACACTGAAACACAGGCTGGACACATGTAAAATAGGAAAATCGAAACGATAATCCATATGCCGTGCTTAAAGTCGCAAGCGGCAGTGTGCCATAGTATTCAAGCATCCTGTTGCGAAACAGTGCCAGGAGGGGCTGCGCGACTTCTTGCACAGGAAGGGCATCCATTTTTAATAAAGCAAAATATCACCAGAACGCCTGCCGCCAGTGCCAGCAAAACCGGGAATCCACCAAACAGACTTGAAAAAATAGAATGGAAGAATGCAGGAATGACCCCAAATATTTTTTCAATTGAAGTCACGAGACCGCTGCTAACTATCTTAAAAAAGTGCGTGAGCCCAGACGTGGAGGACGCGTTAAAGATTGAATGAACCAGTTCGCTGAAATGCAACGGCAAATCAGTATTTAAAAGGGCCTGAACCTCTGTGCGGTTGTTAGCTATGTGAAGCACAAATGTTTCTCGAGCCGAACTCAAGGCCACTTCTTTTTGGGACAAAAGAGCTCTTATTCTGCTCATGCCATTGAACTCCGCCGTCAAGGTTGGGATGCGCGGCCAGATGGAAATATCCTCTTTCCCATGTGGGGGAGGATACAGAACATTTTTGCAGCAAACTACACGTTCAGATACAGTCAGCACATAAGCAACACCTCTAATTAACCCACAACAATCCTCATTATTTAAAAGTAAATAACTGCCGTTTGCCAGTAATGTAAAAGTGGGGATGATTGCGGGAACTGGTGTTCCTTTCAAAACACAAGCTAAATTAGGCCGTTCCTGGTTACAAGAACCGTGCAATTGAATGTGTCTACACATTAAAGAGTGATCTGGTGTCTCTGTACACTCCTCCCCATTCAGATAAATTTATTGTCCTTCTTTTAAACACCTGTAAGTAAATGGGAGGGACCAGACTTCATGGAGAAATGCATTTCCCAATGGTTCATATCGACCTATAGCAACATATCGCATATAATTTGTAAATTTATATAAAGCAAATGGTAATGTTATTAACCCGTGGATAAGCCACGTTGCGGCAGTGGCTTCTGCCACAGAGAAAGGCAAGGATTCCAACCTTTCAATATGTAACATGGAAAAAGAGGCATCTCGCATTGAAAGCAAGCGCTGTTTGTCAGTCAAATTAAAAGGGGCAAAGAGGGAGGACACATTCATGTAGGTCCAGGGCACCTTGCCAGACTTCAGCGTCTGCAGGGTCCACGCATATTGCATAATAGAACGCAACTGATTTTGACCATGGTATAACACAGACACTTCATCCTGTACAATATCTACTACAGAGGACACAATATTATCTAATGTGTAAATGCGGGAAGAAAGCATATTAATACTATTATCTACCACTGCAAGCACTTTTTCTAGATTAGCTTGATCAATAGCCCTAAGGCGTGTCGCCGCCTCAATCTGTGATGTTTTCCAGATTTCATTGTAAATCGCATATATCCATCTTTTTGATCTACCACTAGCCGGGCCTTTTATGAAATCATTCAAGTCCACATCACCATTCAGCTTGGAAAGATGCAGTTTAACCGCAGCCAAGGTAGAATGTTTCAGCCAATTTTGACATAATTTGCCTACTGAATAAGTCGTGACAGAATGGTCAGTTTCAAAACGTGGATCAGGTCTAACTTGTGTAAAGCCATCGGATAAACCTAGAAAACGATGCTGGCATGAATCAGCACTCCTGTGCCACATCAGCCAACCTTTTGAATCTATACTGGATATGTTAAAGGATGAATTTTGCAAAAGGGTCTGCAATTCCCTAATGGTAAACTCAGTAAAATTACTCCAGCCAAAATATTCTTCCAACTCAGGGATGGTAGGTGTATTTAATTTTTTAGAAGTAGCCAATCCAAAGCATGTTGTCTGCGAAATAGTAGAATTCAAAAACAACATGTGATACGGGATGAGACATGCTCGGTGCAAAGCCTCAGTACCTTGTACCTGCCTATTTTTAGAACCCCAAACTGATTTAAGGTCAATAGCTTCCTTCCACAATTCGTAGCCGCCAACAGCTAGCTGATCTAGAAAGGACTTCGAATACAATAATTTAGTATCGGTAAGTCTAACCTTGGACATTGGCTTCTGTGTCATTTTAAAATAAAAGGACTCGGGATTGGACTGATTGAAGTCGGTAAAATACGTGTACTTTTTCAAAAAAGTACTCGAACTGCCCTGTATAGGAGCTGGGCAATGCTCCCATTGCATATAATTTACAGTATTCCTTCTGGAAGTAGTTTTATGTAAGAAGTGATTGCCAAAATGTTGAAAACAAAACAAATCACCATAATTAGCAGATTCTAAGTACAAATCCTCAGCATCAAAGGCAGCATAGTATTTCAAATCAGAAGACAAAGCCTCTACGGCCTGAACATCCCAATCATCAGAACGTATGTTTTGTTTCACTACATCCCCCATGTTAACTCTAAGCACATTAGGGACATTAACAACCTCAGTAGGGCCATGAATTTGAAATCTAATGGCATCCCACACAATCCCATCAAGAACAGGCCAAGCAGTGATGTTAACAAATGTCAAGTCTCTTTTCAGTCTGTGTGCAGAATGCGACGAGGAAAGGGGGGCCAAAGTTCCATTGAGATGTCGAATGCTAATTCTTTCCTCGACATAGTGTCCATTGACAATTCGAAAAAAATAAAACACAAAACCAATTGACATAAAAAGGTAAATTGAAAAAAGTACCAGCCAAATATATGTCCATGGGGGAATCAAAAAATGTTTTTTAAATAAAGTGGCATAAACCGCAAACTGTGAGGGCTTCTTTGAGGCATTGGAAACAGTGTCAAAAGAAAATCTTGATTCTGTGGCCAAACGTGTTTGCAGATGAGGCATAGATAAGTCAGTGGGGTAAGTGTAATCAATGTCATCATGGTCTGTACCAGGCAAAGTACTTAATAAAGGACTGGAAATTGCAGGCAACTCGATGGCCACCTCTGGTTCAGGATTAGAAGCAGTGGCAAAAACCGAATTTCGCACGATGGAAGGACAGGAGACTGCCGGTGTCATACTAAGAAGAATCGGCCACTCTGTGTATCTTGACATTGTCAATTGAGATAAACCTGTTTTCCTCACGACCTGGAAGCGGTGGTAAAATGACTGTTCTTGTGTCCTTCACTCCAAGGACTGGAACCGGAGCTCGATAGGAAGGGCCAAATTCTTTCTTGTTATCGATCTTCTCTCGAACTAGTTCTCCAACTTGGGGTAGCCAGCCAACTACCGGGATCTGCAACGCATCATCCGATGTGGAGGGCAAATGTTTCTTTGCAAGACTGTCTCTGGTCTTTTGTAGATCCTGTAAAACATTGCAATGTTCATCTACGTCAAAGGTTGTGGCGCGAGCCACGCAGTCTAGACCATCAAGGTCAGGGACGTACATCTTGATGCCAAAGAGCATTTCATATGGGGTCCGCCCACCCAGAGACCTTCTAGGGAGATTATTAAGAGCACGCTGCACGCCATTGAGGTGGGCCAGCCAGTTTCTGCCAGTGCCTATAACTCGAGCTGTCAATGATTGCTTTAAGTCACGGTTCATTCGCTCCACTACAATATTACCCTCAGGTCTGTAGGGAGACGAAAACTTGACTTGGACCCCCAACGAAGTCATGGCATCCTTGTACGCCTTAGAGGCGAAAGCCGGACCCTGATCCGAATGGAAGGTACCACAGGCAAAAATCCCAACAAAGACACGCAAATCTCTTATGACAGTCCGTGAATCAGCGCTGCGATGTGGCCAGACCCACACAAAGCATGTGCATGAATCAACTGCTACTAAGATGTACTTATACGCAGTATCAGAGGAAAAAGGACCGCAGTGATCTAAATAAACACAAACTAGCGGTTTATTAGATATGTGCAACTGTGTCTGTGGCGGACGCGCAGCAGTAGAAGGTTTAATCTGCTGGCAAATGTCACATTAAAGGACATAGTCTCGCGTCTGTTTGTACAGTCCCCGCCACCAGAAACGTTGTTGTAATTGAGCTACAGTGGCCGAGACGCCCGCATGCGCAGACGCCACACATTCATGCGCCGCTGTAATCAACGTAGCCCCGCGATCCAAGTTGGGAATTAAACGTTCTCCAACTTCAGGAATTTTCACAAAAGGAACCTTATCGGGACTAAAGTGGTATGTGTACTTCGAAGGGAACCCCGTAGGATGTTTACCTCCCTTCTCAGTGGCAGCAACAGCCGCCAAGATGTCATCATCAATCTTACTTTTGGACCGTGTAACTGCTGCAACTAAATATGTAGACACCGCTGATTTCGCCGCTTCATCAGCAAGCGAGTTACCGACAGAGTAAACACCCACATGCTGATGGCCGAGAGTATGAATCACAAAAACGAGTGGCAAATTAGCCCTAAGCTCTGCCACTCGAACCCAGATCATCTTGTCTTTTATTGTGCTACCTTTGGAATCACGAAAGTCATTCTGAATCCAAAAGAACAAGTTTTCATTGTAAGACTGGACACAGTAGTAAGAATCACTCACAATAAGAGTAGTCACACCAGGATCAGCGTACTCCAACGCGAGTAAAAGAGCACGAAGCTCTGCCAATTGTGCGGTGCAGTCCCCTAGAGTCTGCGTGTACACTACTCTGGACTTGAACTCATCGTTCACCATGGCACCGACCACAATGGTGCATGCGGAAACGTAGGCGTGTTTAGAGCCATGCGCAACCTGCGCCGAACCATCAGTGTAAATGATACAATGGAAGTCCTCCAAAGGTCGCATAGCTAGAGGAGCAGGATGAACGAATTCATACTGCAAGTACTCCTGCGACCGTAATGAGGTGTGAAAAATAAACGTGACATCTGTCGACGTCAAGGAAGCAGCCCATTGAATCCACCGAGGGTGCAGAGCTTAAGAATTCGGTACATTGGCTTTCATAACTGCCTCCAAATGAGGACAGGGTGTAACAACCAACATGGTTTCCCCTGTGACAGAGCACGTTCCTTAAGAATCGCCATCTGCACAGCCATTAAAACTTTCTCCACAGTGGATAACCGCATTTCAGCGGAAGTGTACAAGTGTGATTTGTAAGCAATAGGTACTGTGTCTCCCTCATTAAAAGTTAGGTACGTGAAACCCACTGTCCCTGGAATAATTCTTATCACCAGGTTAGTGTGGTTATCATGAGTCAGTAAGAATTTAGAAGAGAGCAGATCAGCCTGCAAGGATTGCAAGATGGCTGAGTGCTCAGGCAGCCAGCATGATTTGGAAAAAGTTGGTTGTATCAAAGCATACAAAGGCTTGATACGCTTGGCATATTCCGGAATGTAAGTTCTCCCGAAATTTAAGAAACCCAGTAAAGACTGTAATTTTTTCAGTGTTGTCGGTGCGCGCAGCTGTGTGCATTTTTCCAGGAAGTGAGGTGCCAAACCTCTACCTTCATTGTTGAGCTCATAGCCCAGGAACACCACTGTGTACTCTGCAATGTGCGATTTCGCAAAGTTACATTTGTAACCCATGTCTGCAAAGTTACAAATAATGCTGTTTACTCGACACAGATGCTCCCAAATTTCGTCGTCTGTGAGATATATGTCATCCACATATACGAGCATGCATCTGGATCGATTCTTTCTAAAAGAGAGATAATGCGGGCAGTAAAAATCCCAGGACTATTCTTATAGCCCATTGGGAGATGCCAAAATTGTTTCTGGACACCGCCGCAAGTAAAGCTGGTCCATTGGGAACTAAGACCATCCAATCTATGGGCATAAAAACCATTGGAAATGTCAAGCGCGGTTTTAAAACGCTTACGCACAAGACTATCCACTAGGGCAGAGCCGTGAGTATTCTCTACTGCACAGTTACGGCAATGCGAGTTTAAATGCCGCTAATCCAATACCAAACGATATGACCCGTCCGGCTTGGTCACAGTAAAAAGAGGGTTATTCATCGGTGACACACATGTTTCCATTACTCCCTGATATTCCAATTGCTCAAGGATTGCCGCGACGGAAGCCTTGGCTTCACACCGTATGGGATATTGAGGTTGAGGCTGAGACCGTAAAGGAATCTCGTGGCAAGGGAACAATTTATCCCAACCACATTCGTTGCGGTACAGAGCCGGTGCTAGAGCCTTAGCCCACTCTTCTGCAAACTGCAGTGCATGCTCTTTCGAGACAGTGTTCGCGAAACTGGGGAGGATTACCTCCTCCCCTAGCGAAGCTGCGAGCACAAAAGGTGGGGGCCAGTCAGCCTCCGAAAGCAAAATGTCATACGTAGATGAAAGACTTTCCCAGAATACCCCTTTTATGGTACGTTGTATGTCACCTTCGATTAACAGGATAATTTCATAAAGTCTATCGGGGGAGCAACTCTTGTATCAGCTGTTTCTATCACAACATAAACATCAGTCGCTGTCACCTTCAGTAGCGGACACAGGGCCTCTCTCACAATGGTAATCTCCGCCGCGCTGTCCAGCAAAGTCAGAGCCCATGTCAGATTCCGAAGCCGCGTTCTCACTATCTGTGGCATATCGATGCGCTGTTAAAGCCGCAACTTTCTTTTTGGCAAACTGCGGTCTCTTCGGCGTTGAGCCGTCCTGCTTTCCTGCACCGTCTGTTTGGTGGGGCTGGTCACGTCCCTGTTGACCACCCCGACCCCTTCCGCCTCCTCCACCACCGGTCTTCGGGGCTGATGAGTCCTGAAAGGAACGAGGAGAGCGTTGATCAGAAACCTGAAATCGATCAGGTGATTTAATCGTCGCGCGATCGCCCAAGTCATAAACACGTTCTGTTTGCGCAGGCATCGGAGACGCAGGACGAGATTCTTGTGTCTGCTGTTGTTGCTGTTGCTTACCCTGTTTCTGTTTTTTAGGCCAATTCTGTTTCTTGGTCTTGGGCTGAACTTCCGTTTCTGAAGTCTGCCCTTGGGGTTGCTTTTTCTCTTTAACAGAAAAAGGCTTGAGACCCCTACTATTGCGACCCACGGTCTTATAAGCCGCAACGATAATCCTCGCTAACTGTCGGGGTTTCTCGGCATCGGGAAAAGCCGCCAAAGCATTAGCCACCTGAAAGTTCACTGCATCACCCTTGACATTAGCAAGAATGAGATCGCAAACCACATCAAAGGTGCCACACAGGCGCATACCCAATTCAACCACAGCCTCTGGTCCGTGATCATCTTGAACACGTTTAAGGACCGTAGGCAGGACAGCCATAGACGGAGTGCCGTAACACCTCGCATAGACCGCCGCAAATGTTCTACCCCAGGTTTCACAGTCACCGAGTTCAGGGGCCAAATCTTTTGTCAAACTAAGTGTCAGAATCCTGTGTTTCTCACCAGGAGTCGTATTAGGAAATACAGCTTCCAGCTGGTCAAACTTCTCGGCAAGCCAGAAAGGAAAATCATTCTTCTCCTGGGGACGCTTGCCCATCACAGCATTGACCATCACGGGACTGAGCTTCAAACCGCCCTGTCCGGCCGGAAGCGTCGCACCTCCCCGGGGCCCACCCGGTAGATTACGGGCTCTGTATTGCACTGAAGCTCGAATCACGGCAATAGAGACTACATGTAGTCTACGAATTTCAGCTAGGGTGCAATTGCCGTGTTGAGGGTGAGGAGTAAATCCAGCCAAAACAGGCCAATTAGCGCCTGGAATGGACAAAGGCCCTAACCTCGGAGCTGTTAAAGAATGGGGGAGGGCGCCACCAAACCAAACGCGATGCTGCCAAGTATCAATAGGTACTTCCTGTGCCCTGTACGGAGTATATTCAGCCGGTACAGGTGAGGGAGTGTAAGTGTGGAACACACCAGAATTAGCGTCCACAGCCGGAAAAGTCACCCACGAATAAAAGAGTTCGTACGGGTAAGCTGCTTCCGCACTCACCACCAATATCACAGCCAAGCTTTCAACGGGGACATTATAAGTTTGCAAATGATTGTGCACCGCAAAGCGACTATGCTGCGGAATGTCCACGGCATTGGCCATGACAGCACAGGAATGAAGAAAAACAAAGTAAACTTTGTAGCACAACTGGGTAGTAACTCAAAGAAACCGTTTTAGAAAGATTCAAGCTTGAAAAGACCTATTACAAAAATAGGTAGGTTTTGTCCGACACCACCGTATTCCGGAAACGACAGTGAAGGGGTTAAGGATTGAATAATATACTACTCGAGTGTCATGATATAAGACCACCAACGATCGGGCGTCATGTAGCAGGGATTCCGTTCTCCTACAGAACTGTGCATAGAGATTTGGAACCTCAGTGAATTAGGGTGGCCCAAAACTCACCTCAGTACCCAAAATCCCCTTACAGAGCTAGCTACAGTGTCTCATTGGTCATAACAAACTCCCAATGTTTAGACAAACCAGAACATGAACTTACAATACCTCAGGTCACGTGGAACACATGAGCATTTTTTCGTTATACAATCATTTCAAACCAGAACGTGGAGTAAATGAGGACGCGTGCATATTTGAAATATTTATTTACTAATGCCGTTTTCTCAAATGCAGTATCTTAGATAATACAAGAAAACATATTATCAGAAGCAAAGTTATCAGCATAGTTACTAGTCCATAGAAAGCAAAAGGTGACAGCATGCTAAAATGCTGTAATGAATAAGGGTTAACAACACCTAATTCTCACCCTCCCTAACTAGCATATTATATTAATATCTAAGAAGGTCTCTTTGGGTTTTAGCAGGGCGGCCCCATACCTCAAGATCCTAGTGTGAAGAGATCACATCAGCTTCCACCAGCTCTCTGCATGCGAACCGCATCAAGTGTGTATGTGTGCTCTAAGCAAAGCAATATAAAACGCGCCTAAAGCAAGAATTTGGCAGAAGCTGCACTTATGTTATGTCTATGAAGGTGCGAAGATCAGACTTCACAACAATACTGTGTCGAGTTATCCTTGAAGCTTCAGCACTCACTGTACAGACATAGTTTACCAAGCAAAGCTGATATCAGAGCAATAACATATTATTCTCACGTAAATCACAACGCTCTTCTAGGCTGAAAGCTAAAGCAACAATTATGTGCCGGTGCAGAAGCAGCAAAAAGGAAAAGTGGCGTTTAAACATTTAATAAGCTCATGCTAACTTAACACGGTATATAGGTAAGCAGTAACTATATGACAGTATAAATAGAACCTCTATCACATATTGCTCTTTAAAGATGGGTGTGAGTTGGATGTAAATCATGCAGTACATATTCCACGTTCTAACAATAGTTAAATGTTGATGTTAATTTGTTAGTGGTAAGTGGAACTATTGTCTGATTTTTTTAGGAAGCTTTGCAGATTTAGTTTCTTGTTGAAAATATGGGGAAGTGGTCAACAATATAAGTAGGAATTGTCATTTAAAAAACCTTTGAAATTCACTGAAAAAAACGTAGGTTTCAGGCAGGTTATAGTTAGGAATGATCATTTAAAAAACCTTTGAAATTCACTGAAAAAACCATAGGTTTCAAGCAGGTTATAGTTAGGAATTATCATTTAAAAAACCTTAGAAATTCACTGAAAAAACCATAGGTTTCAGGGGTGTTATAGTTAGCTGGACATTTCACTCATACAAAACCATTGAAATTCCTCCGTTGTAGTTAGTTGTACTAACTGTAACTCTCGCGCCCGCAATCCTCTGGTGATGATGTCACATATTACATCATTCATGACATGGTTAGTAACATCACTGATGACATCACTGATGGCAACAAAGTTTGTGAATGAACATTCTGGGCTTAAAAGAGGTATGTTTAGTTGCTGCTAAGAATGATATGGAGTTATTGGGAGTTAGGATGATCAGCATTTCCACAAAATACTGCAACATCTATTACATTACATTGTGAACAAATGAAATGGTTAATTAGTAAACTTATTTCTGCTAATTGTAAATTAACAGTCCAAAAAGGGTTTTGGGGCCAATTTACAAAGGCATGTCAAAGTACCTAACAGCAAATAACACGACTTCTACCTTATATCGTTCAATTTGCCTTTGTGGCTAGGACTCAACATTTTTATTTAGTACACAATATTCTGGTACCACACAAATTAGATTAATGAGGCTAAATAATAAGCCATATTTTGTTGATGTTACATAAGGGATGATGTACCCCATATCATACATTATAAGGATATTAAAAGTCACCTAGAAGTTTCATAATTATATAGAGGACAAGGCTGAAGGCTGAGATCCTTGATAAGGTTATGGCACTCCAAGGTGACTTCCAATATCTTTATCAGGTACGCCAGGGGGTAGTTTACCCCATAAAATACATTTATTTATTTATAGAGTGTTATATAACGCGAACATGCCCAAGAGGGTATCAGAGCACTTTACAAATAGACAGGAGCAAATGAGAGACAAGTAAGGCCAATCAGCAACCTGGTCGTCAAAGATACAGGCCTCCGAGCTGGAGGAGGAGGACCAATATATTGTAAAGACGAAAGGTCTGTATACAAGAGCATAGATAAGCAATAAAACGTGTGTTGAGGACAACAAAATGTTCAGGAATGATGCAGGTTGTAGCAATGCAAAGCTGGAAGAGGAAGCCCGTCCGTACCAATCCAGGGTGACAAGACAATAGACAATGGCGAATTTCTATTTCAGAAAGGCATTCATCAGTAGAGCTTTCACTTCTTTTTGAAAGACGCTGTTGAGGTATTTAGTCTGGATTCAGAAGGCAGGAAACTCCAGAATCTCTGGGCAATACCCGAGAAGGGATAGTTATATGTTTTCTTTCTTTGAAATGTTTATGGTTTCAGCAGCAAGTGCTGGAGCTCCTTGAGGATCTGCACCTAACAGATAGTTTCAGTTTTTGAGTGAGGTACAGAGGGGTGTTAAAGTGAAGTGCTTTATGGGTAATTTAGGCATGGTCACACATCACTTTCCCACAAATCACTAAACACCTTGGTGTGAAGCTCTTTCACATAAAAGAGCTAACATGTTTGCAACCATGAAGAATACAACATAATACATCAAGTGCAAAATTAAGCACATCAAAAACCTATTTGAAATTTGTGACAAACAGATATTAGAAACAGTTCATGCATGTCAGGTTTTAAAAAAAAATAAAGCTGCAGTAGCTCAGAATGTGTAGAACCATGCTGACAGATTCTAGCTTTTCCCTATCTAAGGAGTGCACAAAATAAACATATTCTCTCTGCTTGTCATTGCAAGCTATTAGAATAGAGCAGAAGAAAAAAAAACAATGTTCCTTTTCTGTTGCTTTAAACAGCTGCTAAAAGTATTGCCCACATGCATCAAAGTCAACTGCATTCGGAAACGGTGCGAATCGCAATTTTCGGCCGTTTGCGAATGCAATTGACTAATTTGGAATGCATCATGCATTTCGCAATTTCTAAAATTGCGATTGCATTCATCATCATCATTATTCCAATCTTTATTTCGACCATTTGGTCATAAAAGATACACAGTACAAAATAAAACACATGTAACTCCATCATAACAGATAAAACATTGGATACATATGTTAAAAGACTCATTTAAAAAGTTAAATGTCTTAAAAAAGATAGGAATTTCTAGGCACTACCCAACTTCTTTTAAAAGGCGATTACGTGTATACCATACATTAATAAAAAACTTTGAGAGTGCAAAAACAGTTGGGCCGGTAACATCAGATTTTAAAATCCTATACATTGGTGCATATTCCCTGCCACCCATATTCCTTATCAACGGAAGGAGCCAGTATTTTCTGGCTGCCCTGTAGGCTGGACAGAAGAAGATCACATGCAGGTCATTTTCCTCCTTATCCACACATACAGGACAGTGCTTTACAGGGGAAGCCGATGACCACAAGCTTCTAAAGGACCGGAAGGGCATTGTGCCATACCTCCACTGGAGGAACAGCTTTCTGGCAAGTATGGGGTAGATGGGATCCAGAGCCTTCTCAAACCTATAAAGATCCTTACTTTGCAAGAACACAGATGATAATGACCCGTCTGGCTGGGCAGCTTTAGCCCTTGCCCATTTGCGTTCGTGGTACAAATTCGACAGGGACCTCTTAGAAATGTTTAATGCTGCCGTCGCCGGCTCCGTCCATAACTCAGGGAGCCCTAGTTCCATACAGGTTGCTTTGATGTTTTTGACCCAGGAGATACTAAGCACCTTGGGGTGATTCAGTATTTCGACCAGTTCCGCCCTGTAGTCTGCGAGATCATCACTACTCCATAGCCTACGCCAGAAGGCTATGGGTCTCAGGCTTATCTCGTCAGCTAGTGGTCGTAGCCCTAAGTCAAGCCTCAAGGGAAGGAGCGGGGTACTAGGGGGGAGTGCGGCTATCTGTCTTATAAACTTATTTTCTGTTACTGACAGGCTCTGGCAGGGCATATGACCCCACAATTCAGCCCCGTACATAGTCGCTCCCCTAGCCTGGGCCTTATATATCTGGATTAGAGCCCCCAATGGACGGTACGACGAGCCAGTCATCATCCGGGCAATGCCCCCAGTGGTTTGTATAAGTTTTAGGTTTGCCCTACCCTGGTGGGATCCCCAAGTCATGGTTTCGTTAAGGGTCACACCAAGATATTCAAAGGTGGCTACTCTCTCGAGCCGCACGGCTCCCAGTTGTGGATTCGGGCGCAGTTTCTGGCTCGGATTCAAAACCATGAATTTGGTTTTTGTGGCATTAATTTCTAGTCCTCTATCAAGGCAGAAGGCCATGAAGGAATCGAGTATCCTTTGTATACCCATAAGGGTTTTAGATAGCAACAGGGTGTCATCCGCAAACATGATCGCGGGCACCCTGCTGCCTTTTAGTTTAGGGGCGTCAGTATGATCGGTGGCACTGAGATGGGCGATTACCCCGTTGACAAAGAGGCAAAAGAGGGTCGGCGCCATCACACAGCCCTGTCTTACCCCTCGGCCAACGGGGAATCTATCAGTCAGTTCCCCCGACCTCCCACACCTCACACGGGCGTAGTTACTGTGATGCAGCCTCTGTAAGATTGAAAGGATGTCTGGGGGGACGCCCATCTCTGCCAGGACGCTCCAGAGTTTCCCCCTGGGCACCAGGTCGAAGGCGGCCCGTAGGTCCACAAAAATTGTGTACAAACTGCCGCCATCGAACTTTGCTGTCTTCCAGTAGATTAAGTTCAGTCTAAAAACCTGGTCCACTGTGGATACCCCCTTTCTAAACCCCGCCTGGTAGGGACTGAGGGCTCCCACCTCCTCCATCCAATCCTGAAGCCTATTCAGCAAAACCCTGCCAAACAGTTTCTGCGGTACGTCTATTAGACTAATTGGTCTGTAGTTGGCTGGGAGGAGAGGGGAACCCTTTTTAAAGATGGGGACCACCTCTGCCCCCAGCCAAGTACTAGGGATTTCCATCCCACCGAGAATACTGTTGAATAGGGTGACGAGGTAAGGCGCCCAGACAGTGGGCTCCTGCTTGAACAAATCCCCCGGTAAGCTGTCTAGTCCCGGCGCCTTCCCAGAAGCCAGGCCTGAGATGGCAGCAGTGACCTCACCCAGCGTTATTGGCTCCCCTTGGTAGCCCGGCCCGTCCACCTCAATAACCGCAGGAAGTTCTCCCGGCTCAGAGCTGTATAAGGACTGAAAGTGGGCCTGCCAGACCCCAGGTGCTATATTGGGCTCTAGTGCCGATTGTAGGTTCCCTGACCCCCCCATTCACTGTCCTCCAGAACAGGCGTTGATTTTGAAGCGCTAAAGCCTTCGTGAGTTCTTCCCACTGGTTTTCCTCCCATTCTACTTTAGCCTGGGCAAGAAGCTTTCTATAGGCTCGCCGGCTTTGTTTCAGGCGTTCCCCTCCTGAACCCTCCTTGATTACTCCAAGAAGTTCTGTTTTAGCCCATCTGCATGCTAGATTATACCACAGTGCTTTGCCTTGGCGCCTCTCCCTGGGCTTTCGTGGGCTACTAGTGAAATGGCGTGCCGCGATTTTTATAAGGTCCTCATGGGCCTTATACAAATTAGTCTGGGAGTCTATATTGTTTACCTCGCTGTCACAACTCCCCATAATTTCCAGTATGGGAATAATCTCAGCATATAGCAAAGGGAGTTTATCCTTGGTTGTAACCAGGTGCTTCCACCTGATTCTTCTCCTGCTATTGTCCAGGAGGAGCGCGGGTTTATTCCCTTCCATTGTGGGCACTAGAGCTTGGGGGCCTGGATGGACCAGGTCGAGCTCAAGAGCATTGTGATCACTCTCAATCCTTTCCATCACCCTAAAATCCCGAATTGTAGTCCACCTCACTAGTTGAGCCAGGACGTAGTCCAAGCGGGACTCCCTCCCCTGTCTGTTATAAGTAGTTTTACTAGGTATATCGGATTTCATTCGCCCATTACAGGCTCTGAGTCCGAACCTTAGGGTGAGGGCAGTAATTTGTAATGCTAGTGGAGTCCAAGCTTTCGCGGAAGGTGCTTCCACCGCGGGAACTGCCCACCTGGCATCTTCTTCCAGTGAAAGCCCTTCCAGGAGGCCGGGGAGTGGCTCAAAGTGGGAGTTAAAATCCCCACCCACCAAATAATATGAATCCTTCGGCAGTTCAGATAAAAAATTCGTAAGTTCATCAATGGTTGGTGATTCCTTTGCCATCCCCATCGGCCTGGAATAGACGTTGACCAGTACAAGTTTAGTTTTATTTGGCCATAGTAGTCAGACCACAAGGATATCTTCGGAAGTAAACGGCCACCGTGTGGCCACACAGCCCAAATGGGAAGCGACCCAGGTCGTGAGTCCCCCTGACGGACGGCCTTTGCCCTCCCACCTTGCTGGGATGGAAAATGATGTATAGCCTTGATGCCCATAGTCCTCTCTGGCCCAGGTTTCCTGGAACATACACACATCACCCGTCTCAATGTAATTTACCCAATCTGGCTCGCCCAGTTTGTTAGCCAAACCCGCAATGTTCCAGCAAATTAACTTCAAGTGTTCAGGGGTATCGGTTGACAAGCCATAGGGGTTGGGGGAGAAAGTTCCAGGCACCATTTCTGACGCAAGGCCTGGGGCAAGGGCAGCAGTTTGGGCAAATGGCTCAGAGTGTCTAAGCGAACCATTGTCCACAGGCAGAGGGTCCCGGTCTCTTCCCTCAACTGTATCTACATTGTCAACAGGTAGATGAGAAAGACCCCTGGTGCCATTATCAGGAGCCACTAGATTGTCCGATACGCCAGAGCTTATGCCAGTAGCCACGGTAGAAAGTACAGAATGTCCGCAGGAGCCATTTTCCCGGTTAACTGTCTTGTGGACTCTAAGTCAATCAACCCCATCCAGGCCACTCAAGCAATTGAAACGGTTAAAGTGAAAGAAGGGTGTACCCAGTGGTTGAAAGTGCGGGCGTTGTATATGGTCCCTGTGTCCGCGTCTACGTTCCACCCTTGTCCATCTGTCGTGCGGTGGAGCCTTATGTAAACTAGTGGGGGGAAAAAGAAGGATACTGGGAAGGTCTAAATAGTCGAATCCAGTGATCTATTTACACCTTCACAGATATGCCACACAGTGCCCGGATCTTTAAAGGTTACCAGAATACAATCCCCTATTATAGTTTTTCTGGTTTTCCCCAACCACGGGACCCTTCTAACCATAATAATCTCATTGTTAAAGTGAGATGGTAAAGGTCGGTTCCAATTGAGCCATTTAATGACCTTTTTCTTAAGGGATAGATAGTCTTCATTTTCCCCTGATCTTAAATGGGGGGCACCTGCTAAGACCACTGTTAAGCTATTGGCTTCCGGCGGGAGATCTGGCCTCTGTGCTCTTGGGGCTGGCCGGACCGGGGAATGTGGGGTGGCTTTACCGTTTTCCTCGGATCTTTCATTGATCTCTGCCTGGGATCTTTGAGGGGGGTAGTCTGATAGTTGCGGGAGTCCGTTAGTTTGGTTATTACACTGTGCCTGGAATTGGATAGCCATAAGTGGCTGCAGGGGGGGGGCAGATGACACACTCTTGGGGGGGGCTTTGTTGACAGATGTTACAACTCCTACTTTTAGAGGGTCCCCTACACAAGAATGGATTCCCACTAGCTTAGTTTGCTTACTAACTAAGGTATTCAGGGTAGTAAGAGATGTTTCTAGCAAAGTGAGCCTAATCTCCACTTTTTTCAAGCTATCGCTAATGGGCTGCAGGAGGGAGCGAAATAGAAATTCGATGTTCCCTAAAGATGTAGATGGGGGGGTTTTATTCGATGTATTAGCCTCTAGGTCCTTATTGGTAACAGCTATAATGGGGCTTTGATCCTTAGGGGGTGGAATAGTAGGCATGCTCTCATCAACCTTCCCCGGTAGAAGTGGGTTAGTATGTTTCTTGCCAAAATCGAGACAGGATAATTTAGGTTTTCCCCGTCCCCCTACTGATTTCCTAGTACGTTTGCTAGGCGGAGGCCTATGCACCTCAACCACAACATTAGATTTTAACTTGCTCTTCTTAGCCATTTGCATAGGAGGGGTTTGGGTTACCAGGTTGACCGGGGTAACAGATAGTATTGGGGCGGCTGGGTCTGGATGCTTTCCCGGCACCATCCCTAAGGTGCAGGGAATTTCCCTAAGTAAAAGGGGAATGTCCTCAAGGGTCAGGGGATTTGGGCTGTTAGGGAGCGCACCTTCCTCTTGAGAGATAGGATAGGGGGTAATCTCAGTCAGGGATCTGTTTTTCATAGATTCTATGGAGCGCCTACGCTCCACCCTACGTTTCTCTAATGAGGTTTCTTTACCCACCTCTCCCTTGGCAGATTTAAAATAATTGTCCAAAGTCCCTATAGAGTTTCACGTGGTGGTGAAAAGGACATTAGGTTGTTCATTGTGTGGTCTGTGGATAAGAGAGTGGGCCCGGCCCGGCCTCCTGCGGCCCCGGACGGCCACAGACGGTCCGGCCCTTGTCCCGGGCTTCTCCCGGCGCCCTCCCGCGCGCTCCCGCGCAGCGGGATCGTAATACACTAATATGGAGGAAAGGGTGGGGGAGGGGGCGTGGCGGTCAGGGAGAGCGACCCAGGTGTTGAGGGTTGACCGCACGCAGGGACTCTTGGTAGTTAGAGTCCCTGCGGGTCCGCTCGCAGCCCTGTGCCTGCCTGTCCTTACTTCCCCAGTCCGGAATCCAAAGTCAGGGAAACTGCGCCTCTTGCAGGTGATAGCGCCTCGCACCAACGGCGAAGCACCAAGAAATCGCAATTTCAGATTTCTTAAATGCAATGTATGATCATTTTTTAATTGCGAATTTGCAATTTGGAAGTGGTAAAATAGCATGAAGTTGAACTTCATGCTAATTTACCGAAAACGTTCAAATATGCACAAATTGCATTTTTGAAAGTTTTAATTTACACACACACATGCCCTTGGGGCATGTGTGTGTGTAAATTGCATTTAAAGTTACATTTCAGGGGTGCAGGGAGGGGTTCTTTGGACCCCCCTGCACCCTTGAAATTACATTCACATTTTGCGAATCGCAATTTGAAATTTGCAAAATGTGAATGCCTTCCTATTCATTCCTATGGGCCTTTTGGCCCATAGGAATCAATGGGAAGGGTTTTCCTTAATTGCGATTCGCAAATTGTGAATCGCAATTAAGGAAAAATACCGAATCGCAAAAATAAATGCGAATTTTTCATGCATTGCAGTTTGCGATTTCTAAATTGCGATTCCTTAATTTTCGCAATTTAGGAATCACAAACGGTTGCAATGATGCATGTGGCCGTATGCTCCATCACCTGGCCTGCCTTTCACCTCAGCTGCTGGCTCTGGCAACGGGCATTGTGACAAGAGACATCTGCTAATAACTTACAATAGTCACGTTCTGATGTCTTTTCTTGATAATTGGTGACTGGGTGCATCACAAGTCAATGATTATAAAAAATCAGACACTGATGTTTATACAGGGATTACAGGATCCCATTAATTTACTAATTGACCATTTCATTTGTTCACAAGAATGATCCACAAAGGCATGTAGAATTCATAAATGCGCTGGTGATTTGTCCCCATTGTTTTCTACATATATTTCACATAAATGCTGCTGCATTGAAATTGAAATTAATAATAGAAACTCTACACCCAATGGAGCAATATTTTAGACATGATTTCATGTCAAACTATATTTTTGTTATCGATATTCCAACATACAACCCCAAAGAACCGTGATCAGTCGCAGATCATCTTTGATTTAACTACATGCAGCACAAAATCAGAAGACTATAAATGTTATACTTGCTTGAATCAAGGATCTGCTTTTTCTTTGAATTGAACCGTATCTTATTACAAGATTAAGACCTACACTTTTACTAGCGAGGCTGAATATTAAATCAGTCTTTTGAAAGATGTTTCCCTGAGGATAAAAGGCAAGGGTAGGAGCTCAAGAAATACTTAATGAAGGAATAATAACAGCTAAATTTCTTGAAATAATTTGATTGCTTCACAGGGGTCTCTGTCCGTACTCTGGGCATGACATTTTTCTGCTATTCTGAAATGTGCACATTAAGAATTTTATAAGTCAAGGCATAACATTAAAGGAATGTGACTTTGCATTGTTAATTAGTTGTCTCAGCCTTATTCATTGTAATATGCGCACCAGATTTGTCTTTTAATTCCAGCCCAGGAAAAAGGTTTCACCATGAGAGAATGTTGTTCTTCGATAATGGCAGCATAGTTTGTGAACGAACATTCTAGGCTTTAAAGAGGTAGGTTTAGTTGCTGCTAAGAATAATATGGAGTTATTGGGAGTTAGGAAGATCAGCATTTCCACAAAATACTGCAACATCCATTACATTTCTCATTTATGTAAGATCTCATATTTTACAGACTGCTTTGTAACTCTAAAACAAAAATTGGGTCAATAATTTGCTAAAAAGACAGGAAGGCGATATTGGCTGCAATGAAGGAGGGATGGTTAGCACTTTCAAAGGGTATATATGTTGTACATACCCAAACATAATTAATTGCCTGGATCCAGCGCTAAATCACGCAGAGGTACTGATTAACTTTGTAGAAATCTTGGAAGTAGCTAAGGGACTGCTTACCGGGAAAACAACAAGCAAACATCCAGTGCGGAAAGGTTGGTTCGACCACAATTGCACGAGAGCCCTAACTGACCTAAAATCTGCCCTTCATAACAAGCCAAGAGATGCGGGCCTTATTCAACTGCTGAGGCGAAAATACATAAAGGAACGTAAGCTAAGAGTACAACAAATGAAAAAGAAACTCTGGGAAGATCTAGAGAAGAGCTCTCTCTCGAAAAACAGTAAGGACTTTTGGAGAATGGTCAGATCCCCATTTCTCACAGATAACAATTCCCCCAAGATAGAGGTGGCCATAGATGAGGATACTTGGGTAGCCCACTTCGAAAACATCTTCAAAGATCAAGGGACTGCAGACCATCCTTTGAACACTCACAATGAGGTACAATACCCAATTCCACTGTCTTTTGACATCTCTGAAATCTTGGTGGCTTTGGAAAAAAGCAAGACAGGAAAAGCCCCCGGTCCAGATGGCGTCCCTGTTGACCTTTTCAAATTTAACCAGGATCTCTGGGCACCTATTCTCACAAGAGTATGTGCAGCTGCAGCCAGTGAGGGTATTTTAGATTCCTGGACTAGATCAATTATGGTCCCCATTTTCAAGAAAGGAGACCGCCAGGATGTGAAATGTTACCGCCCCATCTCACTCCTGGACTCGCTCGGCAAAGTGGTGGGGAGGGTCATTTTGGAGAGACTTCAACAGTGGAGCGAGGAAAGAGCCATTATCTCGGACCTACAATTTGGGTTCAGAGAAGGCTTTGGGACAGTAGAGCAGGCACTCAACCTTAGTCTAATAATGGCCAAATATATGCATGCAAAGAAAAGCACGGTATACATGGTCTATGTGGACCTGTCTGCCGCATTTGACTGTGTCTCACACTCCAAACTCTGGACTGTTCTAAGACAAATGAACGTGGACCCCTCCCTGTTGGACCTTCTGAGAGAGTTGTATTCAGGGGCTTCGGCGAAAGTCCACTTCGGAAAGAATGGCGAGATGACGGCGTCATTCGGAGTGGAGCGGGGAGTCAGGCAGGGCTGCGTCCTGGCCCCCTTTCTCTTCTCACTCTATACCAACGGCCTGGAGGGGGAGATGTTGAGGGGGGCCCAGGACCTCCCAAAAGTAAAGCAGCGACCGATTCCAGCACTGCTTTATGCGGATGACGCTGTCATCCTGGCCCGAACTCCGCGCGAACTCCAGTACTCGCTAAATAGATACACGACTTTCATGAACGCCTTGGATCTAAAGGTTAATGTAAAAAAAACGTTTGTCATGATCACGGGGGGGGCGAAGAAAGGCACAAAAAACATCTTTCTCGATAAACAAGCACTTGAGATCACCACACAATATCCATACCTCGGGATCATGGTAGACGATAGGCTAACATGGAAACCAGCAGTGGAAACGAGATGCCATCTATTTAAGCGATCAATAGCGGCCTTGCAGACTTTCTCACGGAAACTGGGGAGGAGGCCTCCAGTAGAGCTGCTGAAAATCTACAATGCCAAGTGCCAGGCCATTTCTCTCTACGGAGCCGGAGTGTGGGGTTACACAGACGTTGGAGCCCTACAGATAATTGAAAATACATTTATAAGATTCCTTCTCGCTACACCAAAAGGTTCATCAACTTACGCCTCCCACATGGAACTGGGAATTCCCTACCTACAGGATCTTCTTAAAATCCAGCCATTGATGTTGTGGAGGCGTATCTGGACATCTGACAAGAACACACTAACGCAGTCGATAGTGGCTGATACAATGTCACTTGACCACTCCATTAGACTGAAGTGGCTCCGCTATATTAAAAATGTTCTCACCGATCTTGGTCTTGAGAAATACTATCTTCAACCTGAGACGATAGTCGGCCTGTCAAAAAAGGAGCTCAAGGAACTAGCCCTACGACACCTGGAAACATTAAGATTGTCAACTGATGCTGCAAAACCCTCAGTTATTCAAGCGAATATAGTCCAGCTAACATTTGGTATTCAACCATATCTTACCCTGCAGACTAAAACATATGAGAGGATGCTGTTGACTAGGCTTAGACTGGACCTTTTTTTCAGACTGGTCGTTTTCCCAATGAACAAGGCCTGGGAATCAAGCATGCTCCCATGTCCCTGTGACGGGAAATCAACACAATCTAATATGCACGTGATTATGTTTTGTAAATTTTACCATCCCCACAGAAAACGTTGGATTCTTCCGATATGTAGGCGGTGGGGCCTTAGACAGTGCCGACCGGCCTTTTACCGACTGCAATCCCTAGAGTCTGAAGAAGTGTGCTACTTAGTCCTAAATTTTTTGAAATGCATCATGAACCACAGAAGAAATCTTTAGTAATGTAGTCATGAAAAAACAATGATTCTCTAAATGTAATACTTTTCTTATAATATGTTCGTTTTTTATTCATCGTATAAAGCCTTTTATGAAATGTTTTTTTCTTATAAGCTGTATGGATTTCGCTTCTGACTGTGTCTTTTATGGTTTTCTTTGTGATAAACCGAATAAAGAATTATTATTATTATTATTATTATTATTATTATTATTATTATATGTTGTATTCCTTAGTGATTGATAAGACATTAGATCACAAAGAGTGAATATAAAGCGCCTCATTTGGAAGCTGCTCGGAAAGCCTCAGATCTGCGGTCGGAAGTTTTTCAAACGGCATCCAATGTTTAAACTCGGACCACCCCATTAGGAAGATGGCGGTTGGAGTTTATACTGGCAGGGCAAACTGACTGGCTTTCGACGGGCTCAAGGAGCTCATTGGCCAGTCGTAATCCTCACACTAACCCTTACAGATAGCGTTCCCGCCATATGGATTATGATGTGGGTTTCCAGCAGGCATTCCATGTCGGGCTTTCCGACATGGAAAGTGTCTCGGAAAGTTTAATTTGCGGGCCCCTAGCAGGCCCCATCCTCCCTGTGGCCTTCGGTTGTTGGCATGGGGGACACCTATTTTTCCGCCCTGAAAATCCCTGCATCATTTGGCAGGCACCATAAGGTGCCTGACACATGGTGCAGAGATTCATAGTACCTTCCATTTCTCTATGGGCGATTGTCCTGCAGCTGGTTTCCGGTCGCAATTGCAGTCTCAGGCAGCCCACCCGAGGTCTCAGTTGGAGACAACTCATACCTACATCATAATCAGGCTCATAGCATTTATGCAGCTGTGTAAAAGGATTACAAAATACAATTGTTTTAAGGGGTACATAAATCTGCTGATGCCCATGCAAAATGATTTTAAATCATTGCTTGGAGTAAGCCCTTGATGTTCTGCTTCAATTCTATTGGTAAGAACTACTACAGATGAAAAGACTGCATGGCATAACTCATACAAACTGATCCACAAAGAGAAACATTCTGCTTATTGCTGTTGGTGTGGGAGTGATTGATTGAACTAATTAATTAATTATTAAAACTTGTGAGTGTACATGGGCTCAAAAATCATCATTGTTTTAATACTTAAGTAGTGAGACAGTGCCCTCAAAACACCAAGCCTACAAATCAATATGACATTTTAGCACCTTTCAAAATCTGGATGTTTCGAATGCTACAGCTAACAGATGAAAAGGCTTTATCAGCCTTCATCTTGCATTACGTACTTTGAAGGCTTGTTATGGCCTCTTTCATCCAAGTTGTTTCCAGGTTACCTGCCAAACCAAACTACCAAGTTTGAGGATCCGTCTGCACTCAGAAGATTTATAAACTCTCACATGACAGATACTATGGATTCAGCTGGTCCCTCTACCCGCAAGTAACTTTCATAACGTTTCTATTGGTTTTCAATATCGAGTATCTTTTATTAACAACACATTTTCTTTGATTTTCAAGGCACATAAGGAGCTGAAGCCCACTGCATATATTATAGAAACATTTATGCTCACAGATGCAAATAATTACATACAAACATATAACCTGCAAAACTTGCAGGCAGAACAGCTGGAACATGACATGGGCTACTATAGACCTCACTGAGCGCTGGATGTCTAACTGTGGATAAACACGGATGATAGCGTTATGTGATTTGAGCAATGTAATGATCAGGTTGGTGTATAAAGCATATCTCATAGAGGGTTTGTTGGTGATAGAGTGGGTAAGTCTATGCCTCAGTATGAGGACCAACAGGGCCATATTTTGTATGCTTCGAGTACACAACCTCGGGCCTGAAAAACCTCAATCTCTGCTCCCATACATCTGTCTAAAGCCTTCTTCCACCCCCCTATTGCCGGGGGAGAATTCCCATTCCAGGCTTGGGGAATGTCATGCTTTACAAGCGTGATACCCACGAAGAGCAATAATGGTTCCCACCGATCCCCATACTATGAAGCAAGAACAACCTAAGGTCCAATGGTGGATCCCCCGACAAGACCCGGGCAAAGTAGGATGCAACTTTATGCCAGAAAGCCTGCAGCGACTGCATCCCCAAACTGTATGTAGGAAAGTGCCCTCCACCTCCCCACATTTGAGGCAAGGAGGGGACTGAATGACCTCCAGCTTCCAAAGGCGGGAGCATGTCAAATATATATAGTGAAGGTATTTAAATTGGATGTGGCAATAGCGTGTGGAGAACGCCGCACCACAGGGGCTGGTGAGGGCCTCCTACCAGTCATCGTCTGTCATGTCAGGTAGGTCTTCTACCCATGCCTCCCTGGTCTTATGCAATGTAGTGCAGGTGTGGGTGGTTAAAGTCTGATCAATCTTACCAATCTTATGTGCTCTTAAGTCTCCCATCAATAGTCAACCTTCTAGGGGATGAAATTCTGGCAGAGTGTTCATCTAGTGATTCTGGGGTGTCAGGGCGGGCCTCAACTGGAAGTACTTGTAAAACTGCATCCGGTGCAACTGGAAGTCTGTTTATAATTGCTGGAATGATTTAAAGATAGTATCCTGCCTGACATCCCCCAAAGTGGAAATGCCCAATAAATCCCATTTATGAAACCCGGAAACTGCCGTTACTTGGCTCAAATATGTGCCATGCCATAGCAGAGTTGTCTGTGTCAAGCAGCCTTACCAACAAATATTTCTAAGCGTGTACCGCCAGAGTTGGATTACTGTTTTGCTGGCTGGGGATAGAAAGTAGCGATTCACATGGCTACATAGAGTCTCAGGAGGGGATGCCCTCCATTGCTATGTGCTACAGTGCAAAAGCTGGATCCATAGGCGAGTTGTACCACTATTCATTTATAATCAACAGGTGGGATGCTGCATAATAAGCTTAAATGTACAGCATAGCAATAGGGAATTCACACTTGTTTTTGTTGTAATCAATCATTTTAATTTTGTCAGTTTGTGTGCTCCTTGAAACAAGCACCTTGCCCAAATGGTGCTTAAAAGATAAGATGTCAATATTTTAGGGCTATTTTTGCCCCAGTTCAAAGGCACAGCTTATATAGCCTGTTGCTTTCATATTTCAAACCATATTCTTCAATTTTACGCCTTCTAATCATTCTCCTACTCCATCTTGTCATAGTGATCCAGTTTATTCCACACGCACGGTAAGCTACTATTTTCCAAAGTTTCCCATGTTATTGATGTATCCATCCGGACCTTAGATCAAAACCCGTACAGACGCATGTGTTCATCCAGAAGCAGCGTTTATTAAAATCCAATGCATTTCGGGCTACTGGGGCCCTTCGTCATGGGTCACTACAATTAACAGTAAAAAAACGAATTTGTTATTTAACCATTATAATTGCTCAAAAGTATGTACAAAATATTTTATCAATATGCGATTATCTCCACCCTAATAAAGTGACCAACACTTTTAAAAAAATCTGATCGAACTGAAAATTAATTAAATCAAACAGTTTCCCAAGAATCTTTTCAAAAAAAGACTACAACCGTTCTCATCAACAATCATTCTAAATCATCAAACCTTCTTAGGCCGAGTAGCATTAATTAAGATGTCAATACTTCCACTTTTCAACTTTTTGTTTTCAACCATCTCTTGTTCCCTTCCTGGGTTTTTCTTTTCAAAGATTGAATCTCTTTTTTCAGCCTTCATCTGGGGAAAAAAGACTCCAAGAATAGCTATAGAAACCCTATACGTAGATAAGGAACACGGTGGATTGGGCCTACCAAATTTAAAAGATTATTACTATGCATATTTTGTGCAGTATCTCTCGAGATTTAAATATCCAGCACTTAGAGATGTATTGTTTATTAATTTCTTTTTTGATTTAATCTGCAAAGAATCCCAAATACCTTCTCCTCTCGCAATTGTTAAATCACCCAAATTAGTCAGATACAAGACTTTCAGTTGGTTTCTTAAAAAGCGAGATGTTATGCTGAAAAGGTACTCACTCTCTCTCCTGTCCCTAGTAACTCCATTAAGAGAGGCTGTTTTTGGATTAGGAACCAGATTAGATTCTGATATCACACGTACTTGGGCGAGATATGGGTTCGTTAACTTATCAAATTTTATTAAATTTGGAGTCTGGTTGACTCCCGATGAGATGGTATTGGTAATACGTGGTAATTTTCTTCTTATGGGCTCATATGTAGCGCTGTATAGGCTATTGAGCAATATTGATATTACACAAATAAGTCAGACCTCTAATTTAACGAATGATATCTTTTGGTCCCCAGTATTCAAGAGGGCGGGAGCATGGAGGAAAAGTTTGGTTGAAAATAGGGAGGAGGATGTGAGTGCCAAAGCGATAAAAAAATGGCAGAAACATGAAAGCTTCAATTTAAAGGAAATAAACTGGAAAGCCCTAAATAAATTAAATTTCACGGTCCTTAGAGGGGCTAACTGGAGACCTATGCTTTTCTCTAGCAAATGGCTATTATATTATACACCGGCAGTGATGTCCAAAATGTACAGTAATGCATCATCTAATTGTTTCAGATGTACTCAACCGGATGTGGCTAATTGGTCACATATTATTGCCTTTTGTCCTAAAATTAAGGTTTTCTGGGAAAATTTGTTTTTTATTTTGTCTCAATATTTACATTTTACGATTGTTAACTATAATAATTTGATTATACTTGGGGTTGATCCAGAGCTTAATTTGGAAGATTCCTTAGTGAAGCTTTTGTACATCATTGTTGCAATTGCCAGATCTCTTATTCTTAAGTATTGGAAAACAGAAATAATTCCAACTGCAGATGAATGTTTACAAAAAATTAAGAGAGTTAGAAACAGCGAACTTAGGTATGCAAAAAGGATTGGAGCTTTACGTAAATTTACTAAAATTTGGAAAGATTACTTTGACTGAGAAAAATGTTCAATGCTGGACATTTGGGATCTGGGATATCATGCTTCTGATTAAATACAAATATTTTTTGTTTGATCTGTACCTATTGTAGGCGATTTCAATGTATTTTTAGTTCAGTATGTTTAGATTTACATATTGGATATTTGGTAATCATTATGTCATTGATTCTCTGCCAAGAACTCAATAAAAATATTTAAAAAAACAAAACAAAACATTCTTGAAACAAGCACATAACTCTGCCAATAACACCCATTCAAATGTGCCTTTCTTAAATCATGCACGTTACACAGCCAGTGAACTCACATTCAGATTCATCTTGCCTATAAACGCGTCCCTCACCTATTGCCACTAACCCACTTCTACTCTCATACCTCTCTCTTCTCACCAAGTTTCCTCCAAAGTCGATCACCTTCCTATAAACATACTACCTCCCCTCTCTTTTTCACTTCGTTCTCGTGTGTGTGATCTAAACCGTGCGGAGCGTGCCTCTGCGGCGAGTTCTAACATCTAACTGCAACTGATTTACAACTCAACTGTTGCTTCACATACAAGTAACAGTAAAAAAACAAATTTGTTATTTAACCATTATAATTGCTCAAAAGTATGTACAAAATATTTTTTCAATGTGCGATTAGCTCCACTCTAATTAAGTGACCAACACTTTTCGTTTTTTTACTATTCGTTTTTTTACTGTTACTTGTAGTGACCCCTGACGAAGGACCCCAGTAGCCCGAAATGCATTCCGATATGAAGAAGGGTCTTCCGGAGGGCGGCCAGGTTTGAGAAACAAAACAATTTAGGCGTTACATCAATCAGGAGGTAGTATGAGTGCAAGGAGTGCTTCTAATAAGTGAGGACCCAGCGTGGTTATATGTGACCTTAGAAATTCACTCGGGAAACCATTAGGGCTGGGAGCCCGACCTGGGCGTATGTTGGCTAGTGCAGCACCAAGTTCATCCACTGTTACGGGGGCATCCAACTGATCACGTGCATGGTCTGTGAGTTTTCTAGGGGGTATGTCTGTGTAAAATTCTCCTATCAGGGCGCTCAATATGTGCTCTTGCTGTGCGTAAAGGGAGGCGTAGTGCACCTGCACTTGAGAGTAGTAAACAAATCCGTCTGAATCCTGGAGTGTTGGTACCATGGCGGGAGACCTTGCAGCCTAGCACAGCTGATGGAGCATTTTGTTGGACTTATCGCCCTGTTAGTAGATTCTGTATTGTGACGCTAGCCAGATCTCTTGCTCTTCATTAGTAAGGTGTTGGTGGCTCGTACGCGCTCTAAGATCAGCCGAGCAGGGGCTGGCCATAGTCCCGAGAGTAAGGAAAGCCCGCTGGGGAGGCAGAAGTCTATCCCTGGGAGCCGCTAAGGCGTGGAATGCGTTGCCTTCCAGCCTCAGACAGATTCCCGATCTGCTTAAATTTAGGAAAGCACTCAAAACCCTGCTCTTTACCCGCTAACCCCTCTATCCATACCCGCTAGTGATCATTCAGCGCCAGGACACCTCTGGGTAGCAGCGCGCTATAAAAATTTCAAAAATAAATAAATATGTGCTGTTGCGCTTGGAGTAGGTTGCGGTGTACAAACGGGCTGGGATCTATGACAAATTGGGCTTTGAGGGTAAGCTGACGGTTCTCCCGCTCAACAAGCTGTGCAATGCGTTTTTGCTTTTCACCCCCCGAAAGCTTATGTCCACCCTGCGGAACGTAGGCTTAAGGGCTTCCCATAGCCCTTAAGCTTCCCATAGCATAACATTGGACAGGGCTGAGGCGGTTTTGGATGCGAAATAATCTGAAATGGCCTGCTTTAGGGTCTCCTGATAAACCGGGTCTCAGAGACACCAGGGCGACATCCGCCATTGTTAAGGGTGCTTTTGGGATCCTATATGGAGTTTGAAAAGGACAGGGGAGTGGTCAGACCCACCCTGGGTAGAATAGAGATATGTGATATTCTATATATATTGCTGTGAGGCATAAGGACATAGTCCAAGTGTGACAGCGAGCCATGGATGGTGAATGAAAATGTAAACTCTGCCTTGGCAGGATGATATGCCCGCCATACATCGCACCACTCCAATGTCATGGCCGATATATGTAATTTGGATCTACTCTTCTGGGGTACATGTTTCTGCTCGTGCAGGTGATCCAGAGGTGACATGACATCATTCCAATCTCTGCCCAGCAGTGTCAAGCCTTCTCGGAGTTCCCCCCAAGTTGGGTGATTCTGTCTTTAAAGGTATTTCTCAAGGGGGGAGCATATATGCTGCCAATATTCATGTTTTCTATGCATAGTGTCCCTGATATTCTAGTGTAGCGTCCACCAGGGTCTAACCAAAGAGACCTGGCGGTGTATAAGGACAGCTGTGCCCCTGGAGCCCCTAGCAAACCTTGAATGATAAACTGTGTGATATCCAAATCTAGTGAGGCATTGAATTTTATTACCCAGAAGATGAGTCTATTGCAGGAGAATGATGTCTGCCTCACAGCACTTGGCTTGGAGGAGAACTGCCCGCTCTTAATCTTATTGAGCAGCCCTCTTAGATTTCAGGAGACTATTGTCAGCTCCCCGAGCTGCGGAGTACCTGCGTTCGCTGACATCTATTGTACATGTGAAGAACGTATTTAGCTGTGTGTATGTGGTCATGGTGCAGCCTCTGTGTACATGTGAAAACTATAACTATAATAACTGAAAAATGTTGCAATTCCCTATCCCCCAAACCCCCACCCGATGCTGCCACCAACAAGGAGCATCTACCCACGGAGGCAGAAAATCTGTGGCCCCAACGGGGGACTCAGGGTACCTCATCCAATCATATCCCAACTTCCCATATATATGAACATAAATGTCCAGGGGCATGGTAGTTCCTTGAGATGACGTCTAAGCTGAAATTATGCTCCAAACAATTCAAAATTTAACTGGAGAAAGTCTACTCGATCCTGGCTGGGGGACAGCGAAGTAAAGGCGATTGGCCCTTCTAACGATTCCTCTTCCGGGGCCTGGGAGCACCAGTTTGATCTTGGTCTTTGTCCTCTTTTGGACTTATTTCTTAGTTGTTTATTGCGCTGCAGGCCCTGAGATGAGTCTGATTCGAGTGGCGGTATTGTATGTGGTTTGAGATGGGTTGTTTCATCCGCCCAGGATTTCGAATTATTCTCTCAGTCAAACCAGATATAGTAACATATATTGTATGTTGAGGTCCCTGAGTCTACGCTTGGCTGTAGTGAATGACTGGTGTTGTTGTTGTACCAGCCTGATGTAGTCCAGAAAGACCATTATTGGCCTGACTCAAAGAGTAATTGATCCTTGTGGTTCCTTGATTATTGTAAGATGGCGTCACAGTCTGCATAATTCAACAACATGGCTATTACTGGTCTCAGGTGGAAAGCGAGGCTTCTGGCAGGAGGGCCTTTAACCATTGTTTAAGGAAGTAGTCCATGGAAGAGCCTTCACACCCCTCCGGGAAGCCAATAAAGTGCAGATTATTATGCAGAGATCGGCCCTTGGCATCCTCCACACAGGACACTTGTTTCTGTGTAACAAAGGTGAGCAAATTCTCCTTCTTTTGCAGGGCCGCTACTATGTCCTTTACTGTTGAGACTGGTGTTTCCACCTCCGCGATGCAGTCTGCAGCTTTGCGGAGGTCTTGGCATAGAAATGACACCTCGGTCCCCACTGCACCAATTTTCACTTTGAGGGCCTCTCTGGATTTAGTGATTGATACCAAGAGCACCACATTATTGGGCTTCCGGCTTCTCCTCCAGCAGCGCCCCCCGGGGTGGTAGTAAATTGGTCCAGTGTCAATCAATCAATCAATCAATCAATCAGGGGTTTATAAAGTGTGCCTCTCACCCATGAGGGTCTCAAGGCACTGGGGGAAAGGGGTGCAGCTCTGGTTCAGTCGATAAGCCAGGTCTTGAGGATTTTCCTCAAGGTGTGGAGGGTGGGGGAACATCTGATGTTGATGGGGAGCTCGTTCCAGGCTTTGGCTGCGATGTAGGAGAAAGCTCCTCTGCCTGCTCTAGTTTAGCAGATGTGGGGGTTTCTGCGAGGGTCAAGGTCGGCGGAGCGGAGGTTCCTCTCTCGTTGAGGTATTTGGGTCCTATGTTGTGGAGGTATTTGTAGGTGTGGGTGAGCAGTTTGAAGGTTATTCTCTTCTAGACAGGGAGCCAGTGGAGGTCTCATAGGTGTTGGGTCATGTGTTTGTGCCATGGGGTTCCAAGGACGAGTCTGGCTGCGGCGTTCTGGATGGTTTGGAGCTTGTGAAGGAGAGTTTTGTTGATTCTGGCATAGAGGGCATTTCCGTAATCCAGTCTACTGGTTATGAGAGCGTGGGTGACAGTTCTTTTGCACTCGGGGGGATCTATTTGAAAGTCTTGTGGAGGATCCTGAGGCAGTCGAAGCTGGTGGAAGCAATGGAGTTGATCTGGAGGGTCATGGTGAGGGAAGAGTTGAGGATGATGCCTAGGTTCTGTGTGTGGTCTGTCAGCGATTTCCCTCATTCCTTGCTGGAAGCAGAGTCTGGTGTCTTTGGGGTTCTTGGTGAGAGGGAGGATGAGCTGGGTATCGTCGGTGTATGATAATATGCTGAGCCCGTGCTGTCTGACGATGGCAGGGAGGGGGGCCATGTAGATGTTGAAAAGCGTGGGGTTGAGTGATGATCCTTGAGGAACTCCGCAGTTGATCATCTGGGTTCTGCCAGATAGAAAGGATCGGATCCAGGAGAGGGCGGTTTCACGTATCCCAGTGTCGTGGAGTCTGGCAGCGAGGGTGTGATGTGTGACAGTGTCGAAAGCTGTGGAGAGGTCTAGTAGGATGAGGGCTGCGGTGTGTCCTTGGTCGACTAGCATGTGGATGTCATTGTGGCAGCGAGGAGGGCGGTCTCAGTGCTGTGGTTGCTGCGGAAGCTGGACTGGGAGGCGTCTAGGGTGGAGTTCTCTTCGATGAAGGCTGTCAGCTGTTTACGAGTCTCTCAGTGACTTTGGCGGCAAAGAGCAGGAGAGAGATGGGCCAGTAGTTTTTCAGGTCTCTCGTCTGGGAAGATGCGGGATTCGAAGGAGGCGTTGATGGCGCGTCCTTGTTCGAGTGCGATGGCAGCGGTGGCCCTGTGGTAGATGTGTGGTGGGCAGGGGTCAGTGGGGGCTCCTGTGTGGGTGCTCTTCATGGTCACAGTGGTGAGTTTGACAGTGGCAGGATTCCAGATTGTGATGGTCAGTCTTTGTCAGTGGTGGTGGCAAGGGGATGGTGTCTGTTGTCTGGTCATTGAAGTTCTCATAGAGGGCTTTGATTTTCAAGTGGAAATAGGAGCTGAGCTTGCTGCATAGTTCCTGGGATGGTGTGACATCCGTGGCTTCGCTGGGTGGTTTGGTGAGTTGCTGTAAGACGTTGAAGAGTTCTTTAGTGTTGGTTGCATTGGTGTTAATTTTGTTCTTGATGAAGGTCCGCTTGGTGTCTCTTATGCGCTGGTAGTATTCCTTCAGGGCTCTCCGGTAACTGTTTAGGTCTTCTGTGGTTTTCTGGTATCGCCAGGTTTTCCCGAAGTACCTGCAGGAGCACCTCCATTCTTGCAGTTTGGTGGTCAACCAGGCGGCTTTCAGGTGACGTAGTTTGCAGGGGTAGCGGAGGGGTGTGAGCTTGTCAGCCCAGCTGGAGATCCAGCAGTGAAATTCCTTGGCTGCAGAGTTGCCATTGGTCATGGCACAGGGAGGGTCTCAGAGGATGGTGGTGTTAAGGAGCTCCTCTATGATCTTACTCCAGTTCTTTGAGGTGGGTGTGGGGGGGTTTGGGTCCGCTGGGGGTGTTGAAGGTGAAGTCAACACAGTGGTGGTCCGTCCAGAGGGGCTGCAAGGTGTGGCTGAAATAGATGTTCATCCCTCCTGTGATTATGGGGTCGAGGGTGTGTCCTGCGTTGTGCATGGCGGTGGTGCCAAGCTGCTTCAGTCCAAGGTTGGAGAGGTTGTCTAGGAGGGTGATGGATTCAGAGTCGCTGCGGTTGTCACGGTTAAAGTTCAGGTTTCCGAGTAGGAAGTAGTTAGTAGAAGTGATGGCGTGGGGCACGACGAGGTAAGAGTAGCGGTGTGGGAGCGTGGTCTGGGGTCTATAGGTGAGGGTGCTGTGTTTTGTGGTTCTGGGGTTGGTTTGGATCTGGAAGTGGAGGTGTTCAGTGTTGGAGGGGGTGTCGCTCGGGTTGGAGGTGGAGAGTCAAAGAGAAGTCTTGTGTCTGATGGTGAGTCCTCCTCCTGGGGCGGTCCCTTCTCTGGATCTTGTATCTGTCGGGGATGGCGGTGACGATGTCCAGGCTGAAGGTGGCATTAGTCCAGGTTTCAGTGAGGAAGGTGACGTCGGGCGAGAGGGTGTCAAGCAGGTCAAGATCTCAACAGCCTGTCTGTGTAGGGAGTGTACGTTGAGGAGGATGCATGTCGGGGCTTCGGTGGTGCGGGTGTCCGGTGAGTCTTCAGCAGTTGAGGGGGGACAGTTGATGGTGAAGGATCGTCAGCATTGACTACAGGAGAACTGACCCTGGGTGGTGTTTGGTGTGGCTGTTACGCAACCATTGTGTCCTCTGGGGTGGAGTGGGCGGAGGGCGGTGGAGTTGTATCGGCCGGCTTCCAGAGATCCAGGGTTCCTGGCGCTGGCCGTGGTCGGGTCGCGGACGGGTGCAGATGGGCTTGCCTTAGGCACGCCTTTGGCGAGCCAGCGGTGCGTCCCCTGCGCGAGTCCACTGCGTGACCGTGCAGCGTCTGCCAATAAGTAGGGGAGGGGATGGGACTAGAGGAAGTGAGGTGGAAGCAGGGGCTGAGTCGGGGAGGGCCGCAGGAGCAGCAGCAGCAGGAACCAGCGGTGTCCAAGCATTAAAATAAATTAAAATAAATCAGGGGAGTATGACAGAAATATGCAGAGAAAAGCAAACCAAAAGTAAATCAGCAGCGGTCTGGGGAGGGAGCACATCTGTTCGCCTCTGCCTGGGAGGGGGCTGCTGGCGCGAACTCTACTACTGGGAGGCACTCTGGGCTCAGGCGATGCAGCGTGAAAGGCGGGGCTGCTGGGGAGAGTGCTGGTCTGGACCGAGGTCGAGGTATCACACGCGCTCCCCCACAGCAGCCGCCATTAGGTAGGGGAGGGGGCGGGACTAGAGGAAGGGAGATGGGACCGGGGGCTGAGTCAGGGGAAGGGGCCACAGAGACAGCACCGGTGGGAACCGGCAGTGTCCAAGCACCAATATTAAATTAAACTAAATCAGTGGCAGAAATATGCAGAGAAAAGCAAATCAAAAGTAAATCAGCAGTGGTCTGGGGAGGGAGCTTTTCTGCTCATCCCTGCATGGGAGTTGGCTGCTGGTGCAAACCCTACAATGGGGAGTTGATCTGGGCTCAGGCAATGCGGCAGGAGGGTACTTTGTTTAGGGCCGGAACCCCCAGGCTTGTCTTTGCCCATACCGGCAGGGGGAAGGAGGAGCGGCCCGGTCCAGTCACCGTGCTGACACACCACCCGCGTAGGGTCAAGATGGTGCTAATATATCATGGATGCTGTCCAACAATCACCCAGCTGGATGCCCTGTGAATCGCCTCGCGCGATGATGCTACAAGCCGGGCCTCAGGGAATCTAGCCGCCTCTGACCATAAGCCGCACCAAGCCTAGCACGGCTGCTTCTATAGCCCTAGGGAGCCAGCCAAGCAGATCCCCTAATGGGATCGGATTTGCTGGACCCCCGACCCATGGCATGCCCCAGCAGGGCTGTGTGTCTAGGATGTATTAACTGCCACTGGTGGACCTCCACTGCTGTCTCTCCGACCGCCCAGTGCCAGTGTCTTCCTTATCTGTTTCTGTAGTGCCAGCAGGCTAGAGAAAATGGCCCAGCTCTACAGAAGAGATGGCATGGATCACAAAGGAGAGCAACCATGAGGAACCCCAGCGGAGCTTATTCTGGGCCTGGTAGGTACAAATCTTTTATGCTGCATGTGGGGCCAAGCTCGGCCTCCCCGTCCTCCTCACGGGGTACTGGGCTTCTCCCAGTCCTACCGCTACCGCAGGTTCTCTGATGCTGTTGTTTATTTTTGCCCATTTTGGTATTTTTTAATATGGCCCCACAACTGCTAATTTGAATGTAGGAAGGGCTGGTTAGGGCCAGACTCACCCATCCATGTGTCACCTGCCCTGGGCAGGCTTACATCCACCTGTCACCAGGCCCACAGTCTCATGGTTAGGATAGGGCGGGCAAGGCATGTCGTGACCCAGCGCAGCCAACAATCCAGGCCTCAGCCTATCTGTGGGTCCCACCGCCCTTCTATTGGGCTCTGCACAACAGTGTCCACCAGCGCAGGTGGTCTCAGCCAGCAAGGGAGGCACCACAAGGGGGTGCAAGGGGATCACCAAGCAACTCCAAGTGCCCAGGCACCACCACACCAGCAGAAAATGAGCATCCTCAGGGCTGCAGACTGAAAGTCACCCCCAGACCAGTCTGGATCCAAATCAAGCCGCCAACACCCCAGCAGCAATTCGTCAGAGCGCTACCTCACCTCCGGGGCCTGGCATAGCCCTCGTCTACCTCTGGAGTCACGTCTAGTCCCGGGTGCCAGGCCCACTGGGTGGGGATGCCCTCCCCACGTAGGCCCAGGCCCCTGCTGCCTATCAGCTCATCACAGTTGATTCCAGCCAGGGTGTCACCATTTTGCCGTGGGGTGCATGCCTATCCTCGGCCGTAGATGTAGTCCGGGTGTTTCGTTTGGGCAGGATCACTTGCAGATTACTGCAGATTTGTGGCAAGGATGCTCAATGCCTCGTCAGGCTGCGTCAGCCATGATGGCTGTCCTAGCCACGCCCCCAATATTGTTTATCTTGATGAGATGTTTTTCCTGGAGATGTTTGCATGCTAATTTCCTTTTATTTCTCTTTATAGGTATGCATACAGATTTCCCCTCCCCGTCCTTTCTTGCTTCATTACATTGTTGGAGTGTGTCCCTTGTTGGATGCACCATCGTCATCCGGGTTGTCATAACCCCAATTCAAGGTATGTGTTTTCAGTGGTCAGTTTTTGACGTGTGCTATCTTCCTTTGCCCTATATCACATTATTTACTTCTGTTTCTTTCCTCTTTTTTTGCTTTCCCCTACTCTGAATGACATATATATTTCTTTTTATGATGCTTTTTTGGTTCTCTAAGTCAATATATCAATATCTTGTAATTATTTCACTTTGTGGACAGTCCTCTTGAGTCCTTCATATTTGTTTTTCACATGTTACATTCAGTGTAATTTAATGGAATATAAAGGGATTTCCTAATCCCATAAAATGACAGAGCGCTATCTCATTTAGCTAAGGTTAATCCAGATTTAGTTTTAGTACAAGAAACTCATCTTACTAAATCTGAAGTATTAAAACTTAAACGTGGTTGGGAAGCCTCTGTGTTGGTGTCTCCTACGTCTAATAAAAATAATGGTGTTTTACTGTTATGTAGAAAGAGTTTAGATCCCAACGTTGAAACCGATACTGAAGGCAGATGGTTTATTGTCAAATTATTGATGAAGGCAATTTCATTTATTGTCTTTAAGGTTTATGGCCAACCCAAATTGAGTGTAATTTTTGACCAACATTTTCACAAAAATGTCTCCAGTATAATTATACTAATTTTATTTTGAGAGGTGACTGCAATCGAATTATGGGCCCTTCTCTTGATAGGCAGTATTGAGTCAGGTTTCCCCCTTGTAGAATGCATAAACAATTTCACTCCACTATTTTATCAGAGGTTTAATTGACTCATAGCGACTTTGTAATCCCACTTCACAAGAATATGCTTTTTATACCAACGTAAACAGCTCACTCACTAAACTACAGGACATTTTTTGTTTCTAAACCTTTATCTCAAAATATTATTCAATCTACAATTTGCCCTATCTTACTCCCAGATCATGCCATGATAATCACAGATTTGGATTTGGTTCCCCCTCAATCTCATTTGCATAGATGGAGATTCAACAGTTTCTTATTAAAATACACTAAATGCTCCTCTTCCTTAATATCATTTGCTTCTAAATTCGTTTTGATCAATGAATCTACAAGCACTTCATCTCAACAATTATGGGTCACTTTTAAAGATGCTGCTCAAGGAACAGAAGAACAGAAGAACTTTACAACATAAGTGTTATGCTTCCAAATCAAATAGTGAGCTTCAAAATCTCTTTAAAGCAGTTAGAATTTAATGAAATTTTGACTTACTAGGCTTCTTCAATATTTCTGAAAAGTAGTGCTTGATATTATAAAATATACAGGCACTATAGTGCCTGTAATAAAGTTGTTAAGTTATTAGCTAATTAGCTAAAGGTTAAAGATGCAGAAAGAAGCAAGAGAGGTACAGAAAGACGCAAGAGAGGTGCAGAAACAAGGAAGAGAAGTGCAAAAAGAGGCATGAGAATTGCTGAAAGAAGCAACAGAGGTTTAGAAAGAACCAAGAGAAGTGCAAAACGAGGCAAGTGAGGTGCAGAAAGTAGCAAGAGCAGTGCAGAAAGAACCAGCGCAGAGGTGCAAAAAGAGGCAAGAGGGGTGTAGAAAGAGGTAGGAGAGGTGCACAAAGAGGCAAGAGAGGTATAGAAAGAGGCAGGAGGGATGTAGAAAGAAGGAATATAACTGCAGAAAGAGGCAAGAGAATTGCTGAAAGAAGCAACAGAGGTGTAGAAAGAAGCAAGAGAAGGGCAGAAAGAGGCAAGTAAGGTACAGAAAGAAGCAAGAGCAGTGCATAAAGAAACAACAAAGGTACAAAAAGATGCAGGAAGGTTGATGAAAAAGGTATGATCGGTGCACAAAGATGCAAGAGAGGAACAGAAAGAGGCAGGAGGGTAGCAGAAAGAAGGAAGAGGAGTGCAGAAAGAGGCAAGAGAATTACTGAAAGAAGTAACAGAACGTGCTGTAAGAGGCACAAAGGGTACTGAAAGGACAAGAGAAGTGCAGAAAAAGGCAACAGAGGTACAGAAAGAGGCAAGAGAGGTGCAGAAACAGGCAAGAAAGCGGGAACAGGGCTGCAAGAAGAGGCAAGAGAGGTACAGAAAGAGAAACAAGTGCTACAGAAAGAGGCAAGAGATCTGCAAAAAAAAGCAACAGAGGTGCTGAAAGAGGCAAGTGTGGTCCAAAAAGAATCAAGCGATCTGCTGAAAAAAGCGACAGAGATGCTGAAAGAGACAAGTGAGGTACAGAAAGAAGCAAGAGCAGTGCAGAAAAAAGGAAGAGAAGTACAGAAAGAAGTAAGAGAGGTGCTGAAAGAGGCAAGAGGGGCACACAAAGAGGCAAGAGAGGTGCAGAAAAAGGGAACAGTGGTCCAGAAAGAGGCAAGAGAGGTGCAGAAAGAGAAAAGAGGGGTACATAAAGAAGCAAGAGATCAGCAGAAAAAAGCAACAGAGGTGCTGAGACAGGCAAGTGAGGTGCAGAAAGAGGTAAGAGATCTGCAGAAAAAAGCAAAAGAGGTGCTGAAAGAGGTAAGTCAGCTGCAGAAAGACGCAAGATAGGTGCAGAACGAGCATCAGAGGTGCAGAAAGAGGCAAGAGGGATACAGAAAGCGGAGAAAGAAGTGCAGAAAGAAGCAAACGATGTGCTGAAAGAGGCAAGAGGGATGCAGAAAGAGGCAAGAACAGTGCAAAAAGAAACAAGAGAAGTGTAGAAAGAAGCCACAGAGGTGCTGAAAGAGACACAAAGGGTGCACAAAGAGGCAAGAGAAGGGCAGAAAGAAGCAACAGAGGAAAAAAAGAGGCAAAGTGGTACTGAAAGAGGGAATAGAGATGTAGAAAGAGGAAAGAGGTTACACAAAAAGGGAAGACAGGTGCAGAAAGAGGCAAGAGGGGTGCAGAAACAGGCAAGAGAATTGCTGAAAGAAGCAACAGAGATGTAGAAAGAAGCAAGAAAATTTCCGAAAGGAGCAAGTGAGATGTGGAAAGAAGCATGGAAAGTTCAGAATGAAGTAACGGGTGCAGAAAGAGGCAAGAGAAGTGCATTTTGAAGCAACAGAGGTGCAGAAGGAGGCAAGAGAATTGCAGACAGAGGCAAGAGATTTTCAGAAACAGGTAGAAGGGGTGCAGAAAGAGGCAAGAGGGGTAAAGAAATTGGCAAGATAGGTGCAGAAAGAAGCAAGAGCAGTCCAAAAGTACCAACAGAGGTACAAAAAGAAGCAAGTGAAGTGCAGAAGGAGGCAAGAGAATTGCAGACAGAGGCAAGAGATTTTCAGAAACAGGTAAAAGGGATGCAGAAAGAGGCAAGAGGGGTGCAGAAATTGGCAAGATAGGTGCAGAAGGAAGCAAGAGCAGTGCAAAAGTACCAATAGAGGTGCAAAAAGAAGCAAGTGAAGTGCAGAAGGAGGCAAGAGAATTGCAGAACGAAGTAAGAGAGTTGTAGAAATAGGCAAAAGGGGTGCAGAAAGAAGGAACCGGTGGGCAGAATGAGGCAAGAGATATGCACAAAGAGGGAAGAGGGGTGCAGAAAAAGGAAAGAGGGATGCAGAAATTTGGAACAGAGGTGCAGGAAGAATCCAAAGCAGTGAAGAAAGAACCAAATGAGTTGCGGAAAAAAACAACAGAGGTGGAAAAAGAGGCAAGAGTGATGCAGAAAGTGGTAGGAGAGGTACACAAAAAGGCAAGAGGGGTACAGAAAGAGGCAGGAGGGGTTCAGAAAGAGGAAGATAACTACAGAAAGAAGCAACAGAGGTGCTGAAAGAGGCTTGAAGGGTGCAGAAAGAGACAAGACAGGTGAAGAAAGAAGGAACAGGGGTACAAAAAGAGGCAAGAGTGGTGCAGAAAGAAGAATGAGAGGTGAAAAAGAGGCAAGAAAATTGAACAAAATGGGAAATGGGGTGCAGGAACAGGCAAAAAGGGTGCCGAAAGTAGCAAGTGAGGTGCAGAAAGAAGCAAGAGAGTTACAGAAAGGGGTAAGTGAAGTGCAGAAGGAAGCAACAGAACTACTGAAAGACTCAAAAGAGCTGCAGAAAGAGGCAAGAGATCTGTAGAAAAAGCAACAGAGGTGCTGAAAGAGGCAAGTGAGGTACCGAAAGACGCAAGAGATCTGCAGAAAAAAGCAACAGAGGTGCTGAAAGAGGTAAGTGAGGTACAGGAAGAAGCAAGAGAGGTGCAGATAGAAGAAAGAAACATGCATAAAGAAATAAGAGAGGTGCTGAAAGAGGCAACAGAGATACAGCAAGAGACAAGAGAGGTGCAGAAAGAGGGAACAGTGACACAGAAAGAGGCAAGAGAGGTGCAGAAAGAGAAAAGAGGGGTGCAGAAAGAAAAGAAAAATAAATGTAAATGTCGGAATTTGTAAAGCGCACAGCTACCTCCACCGGAGGTGTCCCGGCGCTGTCCGTATACCGCTTAGGAACCCTTCCTGGCTTTCCTGGGAAATGTCCACTCCTGGGCACCCCCCAGGTGCAGCCAGGCATCCCAGCGCTTTTGGGGCCGTTGTGGAGACTAAGCAAGCTATTGCCCAGAGTTGCAGCGTGGGACCCATGATCAGAACAGGCACTGAGGTGAGAATATCCAGTCAGGGGAATTAATGAGCCAGATACACGCCGAGGCGGGAATCGAACCCTGGTCCCTGGCCAGAGCTCTGCATCAAGGTCTGCCTGCTCTAACCATTGAGCCACACTTCTCCAAAGAAGCAAGAGATCAGCAGAAAAAAGCAACAGAGGTGCTGAGACAGGCAAGTGGGGTGCAGAAAGAGGCTAGAGATCTGCAGAAAAAAGCAACAGAGATATTGAAAGAGGCAAGTCAGCTGCAGAAATAAGTAAGAGAGGTGTCGAAGATGCATCAGAGGTGCAGAAAGAGGCAGGAGGTTTACAGAAAGAGGAGGTAGAAGTGCAGAAAGAAGCAAAAGATGTGCTGAAAGAAGCAAGAGGGAAGCAGAAAAAGGAAAGAACAGTGCAGAAAGAACCAAGAGAGGTACAGAAAGAAGCAACAGAGGTACAAAAAGAGGTAAGAGTGGTACAGAAAGAGGGAAGAGAGGTGTAGAAAGAGGCAAGAGAGTTGCACAAAGAGGAAAGACGGGTGCAGAAAGAGGCAAGAGGGGTACAGAAACATTCAAGATAAGTGCAGAAAGAGGCAATAAAATTGCTGAAAGAAGCAACAGAGGTGTAGAAAGAAGCAAGAAACATGCCGAAAGGGGCAAATGAGATGCAGAAAGAAGCCTGGAAAGTTCAGAAGGAAGCAACAGGGTGCAGAAAGAGGCAAGAGAAGTGCAGAAAGAAGCAACAGAGGTGCAGAAGGAGGCAATCAAACTGCAGACAGAGGCAAAAGATTTGCAAAAACAGGTAAAAGGGATGCAGAAAGAGGCAAGAGGGGTGCAGAAATTTGTAAGAGAGGTACAGAAAGAAGCAAGAGCAGTTCAAAAGTGCCAACAGAGATGCAAAAAGAAGCAAGTAAAGTGCCGAAGGATGCAAGAGAATTGCTGAAAGAAGTAAGAGAGTTGCAGAAACAGGCAAAAGGGGTGCAGAAAGAAGGAACAGGTGGGCAGACTGAGGCAATAGATGTACAGAAATAGGGAAGAGGCCTGCAGAAAAAGGAAAGAGGGGTGCAGGAATTTGGAACAGAGGTGAAGGAAGAATCAAAGGCAGTGCAGAAAGAACCAACAGAGGTGCAGAAAAAACCAACAGAGGTTGAAAAAGAGGCACAAGTAATGCCGAAAGGGGTAGGAGAGGTGCACAAAGAGGCAAGAGGGGTACAGCAAGAGGCAGGAGGGGTTCAGAAAGAGGAAGAGAACTACAGAAAGAAGCAACAGAGGTGCTGAAAGAAGCTCAAAGGGTGCAGAAAGAGACAAGACAGGAGAAGAAAGAAGGAACATGGGTACAGAAAGAGGCAAGAGTGGTGCAGAAAGAGGAAAGAGAGGTGGAAAAAGAGGCAAGAAAGTTGCACAAAAAGGGAAGAGGAGTACAGAAACAGGCAAAGCGGGTGCAGAAAGAAGCAAGTGAGGTACAGAAAAAGGTAAGAGAGGTGCAGAAAGAAGCACGAAAGTTACAGAAGGAGGCAAGTGAAGTGCAGAAGGAAGCAAGAGAACTGCAGAAAGAGGCAAGTGAGGTGCAGAAAGGAGCAAGATAAGTGCTGAAAGAAGCAACAGAAGTGCAGAAAGAGTGAAGAGGGGTAGAGAGAGAGGCAAGAGGGGAGCAGAAAGAAGCAAGACAGGTACAGAAAGAAACAAAAGAAGTGCATAAAGAAGGAACAGAGGTGCAGAAAGATGCAAAAAGGGTGCAGAAGCACATAAGAGGCAAGAGAGGTACAGAAATAGGGAAGAAGGGTGCTGAAAGAGGCAAAAGAAGTACAGAAAAAGAAAGAAATGTACAGAAAGAAGCAGCAGAAATGCAGACAGAGGCAATAGAGGTGCAGAAGGAAGCAAGAGTGGCTTGCACACCATTAGTACCAATTCAACACCCACATTTAGCAATAAGTAACAGATGACCATTCAAGGTTTGAAAAGGGCCTTCCACCACGCTGTAACACTTGTCGCTGCATTTTTGGTAACGTTTGAGCCTTTTGAGCTAGAAACAAGGCTTTTTTTGTACCAATCTGCAGATTAGGGAGCAGATGATGAATTATGTGGCTAATACGAAAAATTTATAATTGTGCGAAAGTCGGTGCAGCCAAACAGTCACATCATACCAGCGGCCCTGCTCATACCTCTGACTAGGTCCACAAGTGTTCCTCAGTGATTCCTTCTTTTTTTGTCTTAGTTGAGCTTCTATGGAAACGAGAAAGACTAAACCTGAGGTTACCACTCCACAACACAGACTACAATACCACATAATTACTCTCAATAACACATAATCACACTCTACATAATTCCTTTACACTAAACACCACATACTTTCTATCTACATAATTTCACTGCACAACATACCACATAATCCCACTACACACAACGTACATCCACTCCACTCCAAAATAATTTGTAAAAAATGTTTACATTTACAAAGTCAATAGCTCTAACTCTCACAAATGTGAAACCTTATACATTGCAAACAGTTTTTTAACTAGTAGTCGAGTTTGCAGAGTGGTGGAGAAAGGGTGCTGGGCCTTCGACCAGCGCTCAGGAATTCCACTGTTTAGGACTTACAGGAGGTACCAGGAGGGCCTCTTGACCCCCAAACTTCCTTGGGAGTAAATTGGACTTCATCCCCCATCCCGTAGTCTGCAAGGAGGTGCATTTTCAGAGTGGTGGAGAAAGGGGGGCATGGCCTCCGAATCCCACTGTGCAGTACTTACTGGAGGTAAAAAGAGGGGTAGTTGGCCCCCAAGGACATCTTTGGGGGCCAACAACCCTTCCTATTACATTCAATAGGTCCCACATACTAGGATTGCTAAGTTCTCATAGCAAGCCATACCCCTTTGCCCACTACTCTGCAAACGTGCTCGCTGGCATGCTCTTGGATGGGGGTTGAAGTCCCCTTTGCTACTGGGGGTCCTTTAGGGGGCAATAAGCCTATCTCTTACCTCCAGTAAGCCCCACACAGTAGGATTGCTGAGGGATGGACACAGGCCAAGCCCCCTTTTTCCACCACTCTGAAAATACGCCTCCTGGTGTCTTCTAAAGTGGGGGATTAGGTACCCTTTCCTCTTGAGGGCCAACTAGACCCTCCTATTACCTCCAGTAATCCCCAAACAGCTGGATTGCTGAGAGTAGTCTGAGGCCACACCCCCTTTTTACAATACTCTGCAAACGTGCCTCCTGGTGCACTGCTGCTCGGGGATTAAGTCCACTTGTGTCCTGAGGTCCTGTAGGGAGGGGGCAGGGCCTCCGGCGAGATGCCGGCTTTTAAACAAAATTGTTAGAAGGGCGCTGTGTGGCTCCCCTTCTTTCAATCTTTTTTGGGCCCTGGGGACCCCATCCCCTAGGGCCTGCCACTTAAAAAAAAAACAACATTAAAAACTGGAAGGGGGCCATGTGGCCCCCTCCAAGGCCAATTTCGTCCCCGGGGACCCCATTCCCTGGGGCATGGCCACATATACATATTTTTTCAAATTTTAATGGAGGGGATGCTTGGTCTTCCTCCTGAGGCCTTTATCTGCCCTGGGGACCCCATCCCTCGGGGAATTACCTTTTTTTTATTCGGCAGGGAGGCCGCATGCCCCCCCTAATCTGGGCCACTTCTGGTCCTGGGGACCCCTTCCCCTGGGGCCTGGCCTTTGTGATGGTAACCATGGGAGGAGCCCCAATGCCCCCATGGTCCCAGACAGGCCCCCTGCCTCCTGCGGGAGCTGGCATTGCTTTTGGGCAAGGGGAGCTGCTAACATGCAGCTTCCCTTGCTCAAAAGCAATTCTGCTTTGCTTTTTGGAAGCGAGAGAAGGTCTCCTGCTCTCGCTTCCTAAAAGCAAAGCAGAGTTTGCTATGGCAGGGTGGGAGCCATGCTCCCGGTCTGCCATAGCAAACAGCAATGTAGGCACCCTGGGACATTACAGGAGCTGGCCCTGGGGGGGGGTGGTCCCGTGCCATCAAGGGCTCCAGGGGGGGGGCTGCACGGCCCCCTACAAATGTTTGTAAAGCTGCGGGGAAGTGGCGGTCCCCGGTGCCCAGGGGTCTGCAACGGACCCCAATATTTAACTACAGAGTGCCCCAGGGAGGTGGTGGTTCCTGGGGCAGTATGGGCAGGCTGGAGTCCCCCACACTAATAATTTGTTACAGCCCCGGGGAGGTAGCAGTCCGAAGGTCTTGGGGGGCCAACGAGTCCCCCCACACAATTTTAATAAAGCCCAATGGAGGTGGTGGTCCCTGGGGCTTTGGGGGCCCCAGGAGGTTCCCCACACAATTTGTATAAAGCCCCAGGGAGGTGGCAGTCCCCAGGTAATGGTGGGCCTGCAAGGCCCCCGCCTACATTAAAATAAAGCCCCAGGGAGGTGATGGTCCCCAGGGCAGCGGGGGGACGCATGTCCCCCGCACATTATGAGGAAAGGCCTGGGGAAGTTGCGGTCCCCTGGGCTGTGGGGGCCCCCACAGGCCCCCACACCATAATTTTAAATTGCCCCAGGACTTGGCCCACCCGGTGGTTAAACAAATAAAGTGCTTCATTTTTTAAAAGTTTTTACATCCGGATTTGTGAACCCAGAGCGTATTCGGACGATTTTTATTTAAAACAATGCTTTTTTTGGGCCTGGTGCTTTGTGGGACCCCCTGAGCAAGCCTATGGGGTCAGGGTGTTTCTACCCTGCCCTCTTTTTTCATTTTTCTCTTCGTTTCTCCCTTTTTCTTGTGACTCGGTTACCGAGTCAAAAAATGGCTGACAACACTTCTTGGTTTGGAGTGTTGGTAGTCAACCAGAGTGAAGCTCATGCTTGGGAGGAGTCGCCGACTCCTCCTTGGTGCTCAGATGTCAATATTTTTATTTCTTGAATTTCCCAGCCACTACTGAAGGGATTTACTCCATTTAAAAAAAAAGAGTGCTTTCTGTACCAAGAGCAACCTTTTGCCAAATTTGGTGTCATTCCGTTCAGCAGTTCGGGCTGTGGCCGTGTCTAAAGTTTCCCCTGGAAATTAACATGGGAAAACGTGTTTTGGGACCCCACTTTTTTCTCGGCACCTGCTTCACGAATCATCCCGAAACTATAAAGACGGGAGCTGACCAGAGCGCCCCATTAGTTTTGAATAGTTTGCGAAGATTCGTCAAACGGCGCCAAAAATATTGGCAAATCAAAAAACACTTTTCCTATGGAAACTAGGTCCTAACTGTAACTACCTACTGGCGAGAAAGGCGGCAGCCAAAACGTGTCTGGTCATGTTCGTGTTCGTGTAAATCCCAATAAAATCTTGGAGGAAATGTTCCTGTGAGTGCTGGTGTCTTTTTGTACCTCGAGCCTGATAGATATATTTATATATATATACTGGGCTACCTTTTGTGGAATGGGGATAAGAGCGCATCTAAAAACATTTAATGATTGTGACAGCAACTCACATCCAGAATGAGAGCCTAGACAAGCCAAAATACAATTTGAAACTGAGGGCTGCAGTGTGATGTGGATTGAACTGTGACTATTACCAAGAATTGCTATGCAGTAACAAAGTTTGAGATCCTTTGAGTGGTGGATTCTGGACAGTGTAGGACATCAGCGAGTCCAGAAGTAACAGCTGGGACCACTTCATGTTCATGTTATTGCTCATCTATGAATAAGGCTAACCTAGCCAAAACGTGTCATATTTCAGGTTGTTGTCGGCCGGTGATGCAGAGTATAAGCTATATATATATATAGCAGAAGACTCTTCCCCTCACAGGGGACTTGATCACATATATATCTATATCTATCTATCTATCTATCTATCTATCTATCTATCTATCTATCTATCTATCTATCTATCTATCTATCTATCTATCTATCTATCTATATATATATATATATATATATATATATATATACCTACTGGCGGTCGCCAGTAGGTATATATAGTTAGGATTTTTTCCCTATGGGATTTTTGAAAATTCTATGTCTAATAACTTTGGCGTTTGTGGACGGAATTGGCTGAAATTTTCTGGAAAATGGAACATTTTGTTTCTGAGCAGCCCTTGGAAATTTGGGGGGGTTTCGTCAAGGGGGGGCCGAGAAAAAAGGGGGGTCCCAAAACGTGTTTTTAACATTGAGTTTTCCATAGCCTCACTTTTAGCCCGAACGGCTGAATGGATTTGCACGAAACTTGGCAAAATTGTAGGGACTGGTAGCCCGATGTGCCTTTTCTAGGTCTCAATATATGTGCTCCAGTGGATTTTGAGAAATTAACGTTTAAAAAAAGATATATATCTGTAAGCGCGCTCCGGGCAGCGCTCCGGTCCGCGGACCTTAAGCGTACCAAAACTTCGCGTAGCTAAGCTGATTGGCTCTCCGGTGTCTGTCAACATTCCAAACAGTCCGGAGCGGCCGCCATCTTGTCTCTCGGTAGGATTGAGAGACAAGAGGAGGCCAAAACAAAGGCAAAAATGACCATAAGGGGGCATACTAGAACCTCCCTGACCCCCTAGGTTTAATGTGGAGGTTTTAAAAGGGCCCCGCGGGGCAAAAAAAACAAAAAAAAATTTTTTTTTTTTTTTTCGTGGGGAGCGCCCGGTCCGCGAACCGGGAAGCGTTCTGGGCAGCGTACTGCAATGAAAAATGAATGATAGACTTTTCAAATGCTGTATGTTAATTGATTGTTGTTTTTGTTGATTATTTTTTATTTTCTTTATTTTTTAAGCATTTTTTTTAATGTGATTGTGTTTCATAATTTATTAAACTTTCTAACATTTCATTGTCAGAAATTTCATAATTATCATGGAATATACATTGTAGTCTCTGAGGGTGTAAAATGTCCTCATTTGCAAGGAGGTTATCTACTGCTTGTACACATTGCAGTAGTTCATTGTCCCAAGTTTCATCGAAAAATTCAATGTCAATTTGATCAATTGTATCAATCAATTCTTGGCTGCTGTCTTGCAGGTCCATTTCAAAAGAAACTTGGTTTTCGCCTTCCATTTTGCCTGAAATTTGAATTAAAAAAATATATATTAGTAGAGATAGGGCAATGTTGGGAATAATTTTAGATAGGCATTTTTTATCAGTGAATTTATCTTTGGGCAGTGTATAGTATCAGAGTGGAAGTAGGAATATAAAAATGTGTATGTGATTTAACGTAAGTAAATTCATAATTATACAAGAGAAGCCTAACTCCATCATTAACTATAACAGAGAAGTCTCTCTAAATCTATAACTACTACAGAGGGATAGTATATATCTATCAGAAAAAGTTTACCATATTAACTTATAGTGCACAATATACTTCAGTTTTAAAAATAAAAACTTACCTTTAGAAAGAAGTTGAAGGAATTAGTGAAAATACTATTGAAATGTACAGCAAGAAGTAGTAGTCAAAATGGCTGTGTTTTCTTCTCTTCCTTTATATATATTCAGGTATATAACCAATGAAATGTCAGGTAAAAAAAATAGAAAATGAAAGTAACATTTTCATTGGTTGTCAATTCCAACACTTCAGATGTGTTTTGTGAAGTAATTTACCTCAGGGTATTTAGAGAGGTCTACAGGCTAAATGACTAAATGGAATTCCAATCAAATTTGTGAAAATGGTAGGGATTGGTATGTAGTATGAGCTAATCTATATTTGGTGAAATTGTCTCCAGTGGCTTTTCTGTGAACTACTTTCCCACCTTTTTTGATGGTGCGCTTCCCAGGGAGCGACCCGGTACGCGAACCGTTGAGCGCCCCGGTTCGCGAACCTTAAGCGTTCCGGGAGTCCACCATTTTGTGTTTCGGTCGAATTTAGATACAAGATGGAGGGCAAATAATGTTCAGAATGGGTAGAAGGGGGCACGGTAGACTTATCTTGACCCCCTAGGTTTTGTGAGGGTGGCTGAGGAGGCCCATATGTGCGAAAAAAAAAAAAATGTTTTAAATTTCGCGAGGTTAGCTTCCGGTTCGCGTACCGGGTAGCGCCCCGGGGAGCGTACTTTGTTGAAAATTAGTGAAAAATGTTAGAGTAAAATAATAATTGTGAGTGATTAGATGTAGGGTAGCTCTGAGAAGAGCTTTTGGGTTTATGGTACATTTAGGTACTTATAAGTAGGTACCAATGCACATTCTTAAATTCAGAGTGAAAACTCTGTTGCCCTCATCTGAGAAGTGAACTCCATCTCCTCTGTAGATATCTTGCATGTAGTAACGCAAGTTATTGTTGTACAGGGAGCCCATTCCATGGTCTCTCATGTAAGCTGAAACAGATTTGTTTACATGCTTCCTCGACTTCTCAATTTGTGGACAAAATTGGTTTGACCACCTCCATTTCTGTCTTTGGCATATATTTGAATATACCAAGGCAGTCTGAGGAAAAAGTGCCATTAATTGCTCAAAGGTGTCCTTTAAAAGCATTTCCAGACCTACACCAGTCAAAGTGCCCAAGTCATTACCTCCACAGTGCACAATTAACAGGTCAGGTTTGGGCAAATGCATAAAGGTTTTCACCAATGGTATCAATTGGTGACATTTTAATCCTCTGTGGCCAAACCACTTAATTTCCACATCTTGTAAATTGAGGTTAGGTAATTTCCTGTTTTCAACGTACCTTTGAGCCCAGTGAATATAACTATGTCCAACAATCCAGACAGAAAACATGGTGAGAGAAGGTTCTCCTGCAGTCAGATGAAGTGTGGCAATGAAATGGCAGTTGAAAAAATGAGAGTTTAAAATGAAAAAAACTGTGGAGTTTCTGTGTTCATGAAGCAGTAACAGTGATTGGTGGATTTTGATTGCTGAAAACAGAAAGTTAGGGTGCACGGATGTGTTCTTTGAAAGATGTATTTTGAATGGTCAATAAAAAATCATTAAATGAAAGAATGCACTGGATATGCAGGTGCACTGAGAGTTCAGAGTTCAATTGCAACAAAGTTGTGTGAACTTGCAAACACCAGAAGTCTTCCAAGAGGTGGTTGCCATGCAGAAAAGACAGAAAGGGCAGAGGGGGGAAGGGTTTTCATTTGAAAAAAAGTGAGGGAAGAGTTTTGATTGGGTGACATGAGAAATATGTGTGAAGAATTACAGCATTTCTGTGCTTTTGATAGCTGCAGACTCTGGAGTGCATACCTTTTGCTCTGCTGAAGACAAATTGGTGTGTTTCTGAGACTGTTTTCAAACTCAAAGTATTTGCTAAGGTGAGAAAATATTTCTTTAATTTAGATAGAGAATAGTGTGCTTTAAGGAGAAAATTATGAATTATGTGGCGCAAATTGATTGTAAATATGCTCCCACCTGTGCATGGAAAATTTAGATTTTGAATGTTTGTGTTACATAGCCATGTTAAAAGTGACCCAACCATGCAGGAAAGGCAATCAAAAAACGCTTTTATGTGTCTTAAGGACATTTTAAGTAATTTTCCCATGTGCAGTGTTTTGAAATTATGAATTGAAAATCGTTTTTGAGGTAAAGGAATTGTTTTTAAATTTATGACAAGGACATAATGGTGTATGCTTCTTTATAAGGCAATTGACTGTCCCTGATGTTATTTTTCCCATTTTAATGTAAGACTTTTCTCTGTGGCGCAAATTGCTTGTAAATATGCTCCCACCTGTGCATGGTAATTTTAAATTTTAAATGTTTGTGTTACATAGCCATGTTAAAAGTGACCCAACCATGCTGGAAAGGCAATCAAAAAACGCTTTCATGTGTCTTAATGACATTTTAAGTCATTTTCCCATGTGCAGTGTTTTGAAATTATGATTTGAAAATCGTTTTTGGGGTAAAGGAATTGTTTTTAAATTCATGACAAGGACATAATGGTGTATGCTTCTTTATAAGGCAATTGACTGTCCCTGATGTTATTTTTCTCATTTTAGTGTAAGACCTTTCTCTGTGGCGCAAATTGCTTGTAAACATGCTCACACATGTGCATGGAAAATTTAGATTTTGAATGTTTGTGTTACATAGCCATGTTAAAAGTGACCCAACCATGCAGGAAAGGCAATCAAAAAACGCTTTTATGTGTCTTAAGGACATTTTAAGTAATTTTCCCATGTGTAGTGTTTTGAAATTATGATTTGAAAATCGTTTTTGAGGTAAAGGAATGTTGTTAAAATTTATGTGCGCCATATGCCCCCAAATTTATTTTTCAGGGGTGCAGCAGGGTGTTATTGAGACACCCCTGCAGCTTTGGAAAAATTCCTAATTTGTGATGAGCACATTGTTAATCGCAAATTGCACCTTCATTTATATGAGCCTCCTAGCCCATGGAAATGAATGGGTAATTTGCAATTAGCAATTTTCTCATCGCAAATTTGGAATGGTAAAGAATCGCTATTTATTCCTTAAAATTCGCTTTTTTGGAAATGCAATATAGTTATATGATACATATGGCGGTTGATGTCTAACAAGATAAGAAGCTTAGGCATACATTTATGATGACTGGCGCAATGAAGTAGAAATCACTTACTTCATTGGTAGAGCTTTACATGTATTATCTCCTCTTTATTCTTCATCAAGCGTAACTTTAATCTGCAATCCTGAGTAGGCCTCACTTTAAACAAACCTCTGGATAGGCCATATCTTATTGTTATCTTGATTTAATCATTTAAAATGCTAGGGACAGATTTATGATAGGTGTATGCCTCTTTTGCGCCACTTAGAAAACATTGTCCATGGGGAAATGACTTAAAATGTCCTTAAGACACATGAATGTGTTTTTTTAAAACGTTTGCAATTTTTTTGGGTCACCTTTAACATGGCTATGTGACTCAAACAGTCAAAATCTAAATTCGCCATGCACAGGTGGGAGCATATTTACAAGGAATGTGCTCCATGGGGAAAGGTCTTATAATGTAATATGGGAAAAATGACATCAGAGACACTGAAATGCCTTATAGAGAAGCATACACCATTATGTCCTTGTCATAAATTTGCAAACCATTACTTTTCCCCAAAAACGATTTTCAAATCATAATTTGAAAACACTGCACATGTGGAAATGACTTAAAATGTCCTTAATTCAAAATGTGCGATTCCTTAAATGCAATGTATCAAACAAAAAATATGTAAAAAATGATATTAAGGATTTGGAAACTACCACCAACTTCTAGTTTGTGGTAATTTGCGAATTCTTTTCAAAAAGCATTTTTTTCCAAAAAACAAAAGGTCCCATATGACGCCCATACATGCCCTTAGGGCATGTAGGTGTGCCATATGCCCCCAAATTTATTTTTCAGGGGTGCAGCAGGGTGTTCTTGAGATACCCCTGCACGCTTGAAAAAATTCCTATTTTGTGATGAGCTAATTGCTAATCGCAAATTGCAACCTTCATTCCTATGAGCCTCCTAGCCCATGGAAATGAATGGGTAATTTGCAATTAGCAATTTGCTCATTGCAAATTAGGAATAGTAAAGAATTCCTATTTATTCCTTAAAATTTGCTATTTAGGAAATGCAAAATAGTTTGATGGTAGATATGGTGGTTGATCTGTAACAAGATAAGAAGCTTAGGGATACATTTATGATGACTGGCGCAATAAAGTGCACATTACTTACTTCATTGGTAGGCCTTTACATGTATTATCTCCTCTGTATTCTTCATCAAGCGTAACTTTAATCTGCAATCCTGAGTAGGCCTCACCTTAAACAAACCTCTGGATAGGCCACACCTTATCGTCATCCTGGATTAATCATTTAAAATGCTAGGGACAGATTTATGATAGGTGTATGCCTCTTTTGTGCCACTGTGCGTCACTTTTATGATGCAGCGGTGGTGCAAAAGATTTGCTATGAGGCGACAACATTACAAATTGATGCATTTAGGCAGATATGTCATGGTGTAAAAAAAACGTACCACATGAAACCGATGCAGCAGTGATGCAAAAGATGCACCATGTCGTAAGACAGGCCTCACTTGGGGCCATATGTATCAAGCTAATTAGCATTCGCAAAGATCAAAATTCTACGAATTTTGGCCTTTGCGAATGTTAATTAGACAAATGGTATGTATCAAACAAGTTTGATGCAAAATAAGGAGTAGCAAAATTTGCTATTCCTTATTTTGCAATTGCACTGAAGGATTTGCAAATTTTGTGACTACTTAAATGCAATGTATCAAACAAAAAATATGTAAAAAATGACATTAAGGATTTGGAAACCATTGTGGTAAATTGGTGGTAATTTGTGAATTCTTTTCAAAAAGCTTTTTTTTAAAAAAACAAAAGGTCCCATATGACGCCAACACATGCCCTTAGGGCATGTATGTGTGCCATATGCCCCCAAATTTCTTTTTCAGGGGTGCAGCAGGGTGTTCTTGAGACACCCCTGCACCCTTGGAAAAATTCCTAATTTGTGATGAGCAAATTGCTAATCGCAAATTAAACCTTCATTCCTATGAGCCTCCTAGCCCATGGAAATGAATGGGTAACTTGCAATTAGCAATTTGCTCATCGCAAATTAGGAATGGTAAAGAATCGCTATTTATTCCTTAAAATTCGCTATTTAGGAAATGCAAAATATTTTGATGATACATATGGCAGTTCATTTCTAACAAGATAAGAAGCTTAGGGATAGATTTATGATGACTGGTGCATCAACAGGGATGTGCCAGTCATCTTGCGCCGCTGTTCCGCCACCCATGGTGTGCTGCATTTACAATGCGGCGCAGCATGGGGCAAAAACGGCACAGATGCTTGACGCATCTGTGCCGTTAAGGTGGCGCATTGCTGGAGTTGTATCGCAAGTGCGATGCAGCTCCAGCAAGGCTCAGGGGTGCACCATCTCCACAATGTTGCGTCAAGACCTATGCCTGCTTCAAGCAGGTGCAGGGTTTTGACACAGGTTTCTCCTATCTGATTGTAAATGCGGCACACCATGGGTGGCAGAGCAGTGGTGCACGTTAACTGGTGCATGCCTGGGGATGTGCCATTTAACATAAATCTGCCCCTTTACATTTAAGTATGTGCAGGGGACACAGAGTCGGTGAGGCTTATCCAAGGTTAAGAACAGATGAGTCCTGTTCAGTGAAAAATTAGACATAGGCTTCACCTGCTCAGCATCGCTGGACATGGCTAAATAATAGCTGCAAAATGTTACTCTTGTTAAACAATTTTACTGTTATAATCTGTGAGATTTGTCTCTTACTCTGCAACATCTCATTGTTGTTATCTTTCTTTAAAGATAAAGACAACCTCAACATGAGCGACAATCTGCAATCAGTTGATTTTGACCTCATCATTGAACTTGTATTTGAAACATCAGTGGATGTTGATCCATTGGATGATTTAAATCCTGAGGATGAAGAAGAGCGTGATGAGGATGCAGATTTGTCCGAATTATATGATATAGGATGGGAAGCTGACCTGCTTGAGCCTTTGGAAATATAAACATTTATTTTTAAAATTTATAATTAATAAAAAGTAAAAAGGAAACCGTTTAATTTAAAAATAAAGACACCTTCAAAAGCAGGTTATGTGTAGTGTCTTCAATAAAATATTAAAATATGCTCATAAAATTAGATCAGATTCACATATAAAATAGCATAGGTAACATAAATATAAATGTCATTTCTTTTCTGGTATTTCTGTATTGTAAATTTGCCAACGACTAAAAAATCTTCTAATTAAAATGTCAAGTAGTGTGTTAAGTTTTTTATCACTGTTACTGATTTACTGTTTGGTAATAATGGTTAATAACATTATTTATTATATTTTTCCACAGATTCAACTGCAGATCATTTCAAGATTTCACCATGCCTACAATAGAAAGACAGAGAAAGGCTGCAAAACGTCAAAGACAGCAGGTGAAAAATAATACGCAGCAGTCCTCTAACAAAAAGATTTGTCAAGTCACGAAGAAAGCACCGGGTAAGAGCACAAAACACTTTATAAGAAATATGTGTAATAAAAAAAATATTACTACAGAAAATGTTTCAGTCCATAAAACGAGAAGGAAATCAAATGGAAAAGAAAGGCCAATGAAAAATGTTACTGCTAGAGCAAGAGATAACTCTGTGCATGATAGTAGAAGGAAACAACAGTTTAGGGAGATTCGTAAACGAATGTTCCGGAACAGGATAATTGGCAATTTGTTAAAAAATATTAAGAAAGGTCAACATAAACTAGTTTTTTATAAGACAAAAAAAAAAGTTGAGAAAGTTATTGATCAGGCATTTGAAATTAAACGTAAGTTATTTATTTTGATAATCAATAGAATTAGGAAGCTAAACAAGGCAATTTTTGATTTCAAAAGAAATAGTAGATGGAAGAGAATAGTTAATCGTAGTAATTTTTGTGAAGTTTTTTCTGGAGAATGGATGCATAGTTCAAGCTGTGAGGCATTTTTTAATGAGGAGAGTTATTTCCAGGATAATGATTTGGTGCATGCAGTTGACACCAGTGGTCGTGCTTATGAAGTGAAAGATGGTTGTCCAGTTGAAAAAGAAAAACTTGTGACAACAGAGGCAGAAGAGGTGTTAGGTAATGAGGTTTTAGGAAGACGTGCTAAGGGTCCTGTGTACACCTGGAAGTGTAGTAGTATTTGCAGTGTGCGACAGGATTCCATCAATTTGCTTTGTGATTTTGTACGGTCATTTAATAAGAAAAGTTTGAAGCAGAAAATGATGTTGTTGCAAGAATTAGATCCTTGCAGAGTAAGAGAAGTGACAGGTTTGCATGGACATTCACTGGCTTGTCTTTCCAGGAGAGTATGCCAGAGTGTTTTTCATCATTTCAGGATGCTAGCAGTGCATCATAACAAAGTGAGGAAATTAGTTAGAATGTTGTATTATGCTAAGAGTCCAGCAATTATGCTTAAACAATTATGCACTGCTCTTTTGCATGGTTCTGAAATAGATGTGAAGAATATATGTGAAGAAATTGAGTTTTGTTACTTTGGAAGTAAAGAGGAGAATGTTGAAATTGAGCAAGAAGAAGAGGGTCTTGTGGAAGATAGTGTACAGGTTTCCAGTACAGATAATTTCCAGAGGGAAATTGCGACGTTTGAGGTGAAATCAAGTGAGAGGCCGAATTTCACTTGTGTGTGTTGTCGACGCACTTATTATAAGAATCAGACTAAGTTAGTGGATTTATATGCAAAAAGTGAAAGGGAAAATAATAGTGAATGGAAGGATTTTGCAACATACTTGATGGTAGAAAATTGTTTTGATTTGGGATTGGATCAACGTGTGTGTACTTATTGTTCTTGCAAATTAAATCAAAACCAGATGCCTGCTAGAGCAGTTCATAATAATCTGGAATTGGTTGAGATTCCTTCTGAATTGAAGGATTTAAATACTTATGAATCTATTTTGATTCAAAGTATCCATCCCTTTCAGGCTATTGTAAGAATGGAGCCAAAGACAGGGAAATTGCCTCCATCAGATTTACAGAGAGGATTAAAGGGAAGAGTTGTTTATTTGCCTCTAGATTTGAAGAAAAACATTAACACAATTGGAGTAGAAAAAGTGGAAGAGGAACCTCTGGTTATCTTAGTTAATGGGGTTCCGACAAAGAATAAGAACATATGGCAAGATTTAGTAGATGTTAGGAAAGTTAAAAAGGCAACATTGTATTTGAAAAAAAATAATAAATACTATAAGAATGTATATGTTGCAGAAGAGGAAGTAAGTGAGGAAGAGGATAGCGATTTGTGTGCTGGTCAAATTGAGAAAGTAGAACCCTCTACTAGTGAAGAAATATATGAACATTATAGTGTTCATCCTTTGCATTCCAAGGAAGTCATGGGGAATGCTATTGAGTTGTTTCAAATGAAACAAGCCAAAGGGAGTCCCATTAGTGTTTGGGAGGAAAGTTTGGAAGCTCGGTGTTTCCCACAGCTTTTTCCAACAGGTCAGGGAGGAAGATATGATGAGCGACCTCATCAAATTCCTGCTTCTGAATACCGGACTTTGAGATTGTATGCAGGAGATGCTAGGTTTCGACAATGCATTCCTTATTTGTTTCATCTCCTGTTTGAAAGCGATCTGTCTGGACTGTCATATGCAGTGAACCACATCTTGAAAAGTGGTATACACATGCAAAACATCTCGGCAAGTGACTTTATGGATAAAGTCAATGTCCAAGACAGTATTTTGGATTCTCACCTGATTAATCTCATGGCGTGTCAGCGTGGTACTAATGAGTACTGGTACCGTCGTCATGGTGATTTAAAATGTATGCTGAGGAACTTAGGTACTCCCACATGGTTCCTCACTCTGAGCTGTGCCGAGTATGGCTGGGAAGACTTACTTGAATTTCTACGAGAGGCAAATGCTAACGTAGATAACATCGAATTCAAGACACCCGGAGAACTGTGCTCTTTGGATCCAGTCAATGTATGTAGGTACTTCAATCATAGATTTGAAGCTATGATGTCTTTCATCATGAATAAGAAGAATCCACCTCTTGGAGAGGTGTTGGATTTCTTCTGGAGAAAAGAGTACCAAGCAAGAGGTGCTCCTCATATACATATGTTGCTGTGGATCAAGGATGCACCTAAATTTGGAACGGATCCAGAAGACTCAGTGATGAGTTTCATCCAACAGTATTCTACGTGTGCTGTTCCAAACGCAAAGGAGAAGAAAAGCCTAAGAGAAAAAGTTCTGCGTTTCCAAAGCCATCGATGTGGAAAGTACTGCCGTCGTAAATTCCGAAACAAGGACAAGTTCTACACTAAATGTCGTTTCGGCTTTCCACGACCGGTGATTTATAAAGGAAGAGTAAACAGTTTGATGTCTTCGCTGCGACACAATGTCATGAAGAAATCACCTAAAAACACTTACAATTTGAAGAGGAACGAAGAGTCCAAGTACATCAACGACTACAACCCGGTGATTTTGTCCATGTGGAATGCTAATATGGATATACAGTTTGTGGCTGATAACTGTATGGCTGTGGCTCGGTATGTGACGTCTTACATCACCAAAAAAGAGAAGACAGAATTGAAGGATATGTGGGAGGACATTTCCCATGAAAAGAGCCTCAGCAAGAAGTTGTACAGTTTCAGTCTGAAGATGTTGTCGCATCGAGAAATCGGAGCGTACGAATGTTCTGACCGGTTGTCTTCAGCAAGTCTCTATGCCAAGTCCAGGAGTATCGTTTGGGCGAGTCTTGGTCTTGCTGCAACGCGTAATCGAGTTCTCAAACCTGTGCGGGAAATTGAGTATTTGGCGGAAAAGGAGCCAAACAGTACCGACATTTTGAAGACAAACATGTTGGATACATATTATCCAAATCGAAGCAGTCACCTCGAGAATGTTTGTCTGTATGAGGTTCTGCAAAATTACATATTCAAGAGGAACATCAAAGAAGATACTGAGAAAGGAGTGTATGCTGTAATAGGAAGTGAGGGATGTCTGGTCAAGCAAAGAAAATGCCACTTGGTAAACCATCGAAAATTGAGTGGCGAATCTCCTGAAAAAAAGGAGTTTTTCTATTTAGCACTTTTGCAACTTTTCAAGCCTTGGCGTGCAGAAGAGGAACTGCTTGGAGATTTCCTCTGTTACGAAGACTCTTTCAATGCCGCCAAGGAGACCATAGAATGTCCTGCTTTTCCCAAATATGTAGAAATGTTGAATGCGGAAATTGAGCAGGAAGCAACGATTGCAGCCGAGATTGCCAGAGACAGTTCTCAGGACAGTCAGAGTTCTGCTTCATTGAGTCAGGATCCACTAGGAGGACCTGTTATTGAAAATGAAGCTGCCACTGCTATGAATGAAGTGGAAAGAGCCATGGCACATGCTCAGGAGGATGCGGTTAACTTAGAAGAGTTGGAAAGACAACTTAACGTTGAGCAGAGGAAAATATATGACGAAGTTACCATGCAAATTGATCATGGATTAAGTCATGATAAGAAAGAGTGCTCATGTACGTCGTTGAAGCCTGTCCGACTGTACGTGAGTGGAGAAGCGGGAACTGGAAAAAGTTTCCTCATTAAAGCAATTTCATGCTATTTGCAGGAAAGGACAGAGTCATCGCTGTCTTGTGTTGTCACTGCTCCAACTGGACTGGCAGCACATAATATTAAAGGGATTACTTTACATCGTTTACTGATGCTGCCAGTGGAGCATGACAACAAATTACAATATCACAAGCTATCTGGAGATGCTTGTTTTGAAGTTTCAAGAATCTTGAGGAAAATGAAACTTCTTATCATTGACGAAGTAAGCATGGTTTCCAATGTCATGCTTGCTTTTGTGCATTTGAGGATGCAAGAAGTTCTCAAAACAGAGTATGATGTGTTATTTGGTGGCAAACACATCATTGTTTTCGGAGATCTTTTGCAGCTGACACCAGTGAAAGGGCAACCTGTTTTCAAAATGCTCACGCATGAAGATACCAGGAAGTGCCTAGGCAGCATTGGCAACGTCAATATATGGTTAAACTTCAATTATGCTGAACTGCATGAAAATATGCGTCAGGCGAAGGATGAAGTTTACAAGACTATTCTACAAGATGTTGGAATTGGAAAAGTGACCGAGCATGGGAAAGAAGCTTTACATGCACGATTACTGTCAAATTTATATCCAGAACAAGATGTTGTGCCTGAGAATATTTTTCAGAAAATTACTGAGAAGAAATCTGGAATATGTTTGATGCCAACTCTTGCAGAATGTGCCAAATTTAACAACAAAATGTTGCATTTAGAAAAGCAAGAGATTGTGAAACTGGAAGCTATTGATAGAGTAGAGCATATGGGATCAACAATTATTTTGTCTGAGAATCTGAAAACAAAATTGGATTCATTAGAGAAGAGTATATCTAAAACTGCAGGTTTTGAAAAGACTCTGAATGTGTGCTTGAACTGCCGTATAATTTTAAGAAGGAATTTACATGTTGAAAGAGGTCTGGTAAATGGATCAATGGGTAATGTTGTTGATTTTGTGAAATACAGAAATAGAGATGGAATTGAATTTTTAAAAATTAAATTTGATGGCATTGAGGAAGTACAGCTAATTGCTCGTTGTTCTGCTAGATTTTTGCTTGTAAAAGACTTATATGTTCGCCGTAAGCAGTTTCCTGTTTGCTTGGCATATGCGGTGACAATTCATAAATCGCAAGGTTTAAGCGTAGACAGTGCATTGGTGAATATTGGCAGTTCTGTGTTCAAGGAGGGTATGGCATATGTGGCATTGTCACGAGTTAGAACTTTATCGGGATTGTACTTGATTGAGTGTGATGTCACAAACATTTGTGCGGATCTAGATTGTGTTAAGGAATACAATAGGTTAAGAAGAGAGTATGCGCCACATTTGCCTCAGTATCCTTTGTTTGAGAAACGTGTGGTAGGCCGGAAACGAAGAAATGAGAACAATACTGGGGAGGTTGTAGCAAAAAGACAAAAAGTCAATGAACCTAAAATTACAAGCAGAAACAAAAAGGATTCTGTTGAAGATGTTGTTGGTTTTCAGTTTGAAAACAGTTCTGGTGTCAACTGCTATGCTAATGTAGTGGTTAATGTTTTATTTTCTCTAAAAAATGTAAAAGAAGAGATTGTGGTCAATTCTGATCAAAGATTTTGCAGTTTGTTAAATTCTGTGTTAGAGAAATGTACCACTGATAGAAGAAACATAGAAAGTGTGTCTGAAATTAGAAATCTGTTAGACAGATGTTCAGGCCAAACACAATTCTCTCAAAATATTCAGCAAGATTGTCAGGAGTTTTTAATGTATATGCTTGATGTATTACATGCTGAAGGTGTAGATGTAGATCAGCTGTTTGGACTTTCTTATCAATGGCAGCATGACTGCGAGAACTGTATGGTATCAAGTACCACTAGTGTAGACTCAGAAAGATTTATATATTTAACTTTGCCAGACAGTAAATCAGTCTCCTTTAATAAGCTAGTAAAAGCAGCTGATCACAACATGGAGTGTAGCCAATGTAAATCTGAAATGATGTCCACATTATTTATACGAACATATGGCCAGTATGTCATTTTAATGTTCCAACGATGTAGGCCTGATGGAACAAAATTGACAACTTTAATTAAAAATTTTGTAGCTTCGCAGTTGTCAATATCAGGAAGGACTTTTGTAACTGCAGCAATTATATATCATGACGGCCCTTCAATAACATCAGGACATTACACAGCTTATTTAAAGTCTAGAAATGGCTGGTCATTCTGCAATGATTCTGTTTTAATTTTCCCAAAAAAATTGCCGTATGAACTTAAAAACTCTTACCTGGTGTTTTTAAAACCAAAATTTTAGGGAAAGAATCTTGGGATGTGCTCTGTGGAATTTCAAGAAGTTCTAATGGCTCCTACACAATTTGGCCTTGAGGATAAGTGTAGTTCAGAGACATAACTTCTAACCATAGGACTGGACATTATGGAGAAATACGTGCACTTTGAATGAGTTCAGAAAAACTGTTTCTTTTTATAAACTAATTGAAGCAGCCAATCAAAACATGGAGTAGAGGGAATGTAAGTCTGCAATGCTGTCTACTGTTTTACATTGCTTTGTGATTAAAAGTGATGTAGAGAATTAAATAATTGTAGTAGTCATAGGGGTAGTGTAAGTCTGCTTGTATCAGTGTCATAGGAAAAGTAGAACATGACTGAGCAAGAAGGGGAAGATATTACTATTCCAGGATTGTGAAAATGATCTTCAACATTTTAATTCTGAAAGTTGCGGAAATGCCAAATGACGGGATTGGCTTACAAGAAATCCAAGAGTTATCAATGGCTCTGACAAGAGTTGGCCTTGTGGAAAATTGTGGTAGAGAGCAAGAAGTCATTTATTGCATGTAACGTGTTTTTAAAAACGATGGAGATTTTCTTTCAGAAAGTGGCGGGCTGAAAGTAATAACAGCACAAAAGAGTGTAAGCTGTTCATAGGACATCCTTGGACGTCATGGAAAGTAAGTTAACTTTAAGGAGTTCTGAATTTTGATTTCTGATGTTGTATGGGTTTTTTAAACACAATCATTTTGATTGTGTTTTTTTTTCCCCGCTGTTACATGATGAATACCTTCAAGTCACTGTTTTTAGTGAATTTTGATACATTCTGAGAACAGCAAAAATAAACCATTTAACATGTATAATTAATTCTGTACTGTTTGCATTTATGATGTATATGTAGAACTGAGTAGGAGGCATGGAGAAGGTGAGGCTTCTGTAAGTGTCAAAGTTGTTGCATGCAGTGCTGCACTTCTGCGTATTCTTTCATATGCTAGACTACATCTGCACAATGAGATACCTAAGCAAAGGAAACGCAAGTGATGTGATTGAGAAATGAGCAAAATAAATTGCACGTATTTCAATTACATCACCTGTGTTTCCTATCATTACGAATCACATTGTGCAGATCAAGTTTAGGTCTGTCCAGGGAAACATAGGAGGTTTCTACTTTGTTGAAGAGTGCAGTGGACATGACTCACTTCATTGGTAGACTTTCACAGATATTATCTCCTCTGTACACTTCAACAAGTGTAAATCTCATCTTGAACTCTGAGTAGGCCTCACCTCAAACAAACCTCTGGATAGGAGACATGTTATTGGCATCCTGAAGCGACACTTTTCTGAAACAAGAGCAATGCAAAAGATGCACCATGTTTTAAGATAGGCCTCACTTCATCTGTATCAAGATACTGTTAGTTTAAAATGTATATCTTTAGGACTGTGTAGGGGACCTGGAGAAGCTGAAGCTTCTGTCAGTGTCAAAGTTGTTGAAAAACTATTTGTCCTTCAATCTTTTCCCTTGTCTTTTGTAATTTTTAAATACATGTTTTAATATTTTTCAAATGTTGGTTCTCTCTTTCACAGATTGAAAGTATAAAAATAAAAAGTGAGTAATTTAACGGCAATTATAAGGTAAATAGTTGTACTCTTTTCGTTACATTTCTATCACATTCACCTACTATTAGATCCACTGCTTCACTTCTTTAACCCTCAGTTTCCTGCCTTTGCTACTTTCCTCATTCCTTTCTCTATTACCTACTTACTCAACTCCTTCCACTCTTTTTCTCAGTCCCTCTGTTCTCATAGTTCCTCAGTCTTGTTCAGTCACTCCGTCTCTATTACTCTTAGTGTCTGTGAATTACTTTCCCACCTTTTTTTTTGGACCGCTTCCCGGGAAGTGGCCCGGTTCGCAAACCAGCAGCGTTACGGGAGTCCACCATTTTGTGTTTCGGTCGAATCAAGATACAAGATGGAGGGCAAATAATGTTCAGAATGGGTAGAAGGGGGCACGGTAGATGTATCTTGACCCCCTTGGTTTTCTGAGGGTGGCTGAGGAGGACCATAGTTCTTCACTCTTGTTCACTCTCTCTGTTTCTATTAATGTCACTGTTTCTGACTGATCAAAAAATTTTTTTTAAAAAAAGAACAGTAACTATAAGGGAAGGAAACAGACAGTTATGTTAAAAGAAAGACAGCTATAGGGAGTAAACTAAGGATACTGTTACCCGCAATCCACTGCTGATGATGTTACTGACCATGTCATGAATGATGTGATATGTGACATCATCAGCAGTGGATTGTAGGTAACAGTATCTCTTGTTTACTCCCTAGAGCTGTCTTTCTTTTCACATAACTGTCTGTTTGCTTACCTTATACTTACTGTTCTTTTTTTTTAAAAATATTTTTTTTGGTTAGCTTCCGGTACGCGTACCGGGTAGCGCTCCGGGGAGCGAACTAAGAGAAATAGAGGTTGGCAGAGTTCCAAATATTCTACCAATTTTTTTATAACGGGAGGTAGTTCTGAAAAGAACTTTTTTTTTTATGTTTTTGTTGTTTCATATTTTTTTTAGTATTTTTTGAACATTTTTTTACTTTTTTTTGTATTTTCTGAACGTTTTTATATTTTTTTTGGTTTTTTTGGGGGGGGAAACAAAAACGATCCATTGTAAAGGGCTCAACAGGAGCAACAAAAAAAAAAGAATTTATTTTTTGGGGCGTCTCGGACAAACATTAACATGATTCTGAATAGCTCTCATAATCAAAATGATGCTACTTTCCCTGTAGCAGATGAAATCGCCGCAGTGCACGCACACTTGCTTCACGTGCCCAAACAACATTTGAATGTTTGGGATCATCTCCCTCGCCTCTGGTCCCGACACCTCTGGAACAACCGATCTTCTTGCCATTGGGAGGGGATTTTGTTGCTCATCACGTAGCTGGGCAGCACTATAATTATTTGGGTGCCACCTACTCATATGCCGATGCATAGTGTGATTGCCGTAACTGTATTTTTTTTCAGTTCCCCTTGACAATCTATCACCGCATATACGGCAAAACACGTAGCGTGCATTCACTTTTTTTGCCCCTCAGGAAATCTATAGAATTGCCAAATGTAATTCTCTTTTCGATTGTACCTCCTGGGCTCCTCTGGCAAAAACCTTGGCTCTTCCTCCTCTTCCTCCTCTTCCTGTTCTTCCTCTTCTTGCAAAATTACTTCAGCAGGTGGTCCTCTCTTCTTTGGATTTGGTGGAGGTGGTGGGTTAGAACCAGCTGAAGCTACTAATGAAGCCATGTCAAAGTGTAAATAAAGGGTCTTTCTCTCACCAAGATGAAAGTCAGAGTGAGGAAAGAAGGAGGGGTTTTCATCATTTGGGAAAAGCAAAAGTTCTAAACCAATGAAAAGTGTTCATTTTAGATCACATGACCTAGTATTACATCATTAGGAAACCAAAAGTGAAATGAACCAATGAAAAGTGTTATTACCGAGTCACATGACCTGCTGTGTTTACGTTACGCGGTCGGCGCCGCGCCGCGGATCGCTTCCGGTTCGCGTACCGCTGCGCTTCCGGGTACGCTAACGTAGCACGTCATATGACGTATCACGCGAGAACGCGAAACGTCATGCTGACGCGACGCGTCACGATGTTGTTTTCTAACGCGAGAGGTGCGCAAACGGAACGTTTACCGGTTCGCGGACCGGGTCGCGGCTCCGAATTGAGCTAACGGGAAGCTAACCGGTTCGCGTACCGGGAGCGAAACAATAAAAATAATTAAAATTTTTTTTATTAAAAACATGTAAAAAATATTTTTCGATTTAAAGAAGAATACATTGTAAAGGTTTTGATATTTGCTATTAAAAAACCATTGAAATTCACTGAAAAAACCATAGGTTATAGACCATATATAGTTAGGAATTAGCATTTACAAAACCTTGAAAATTCACTGAAAAAACCATAGGTTATAGACCATATATAGTTAGGGATTAGCATTTACAAAACCTTATTTTACTCACACAAAACCATTGAAATTCCATATATAGTTAGTTGTACTAACTATATATCGCGCACCCGCAATCCACTGCTGATCATGTCACATATTACATCATTCATGACATGGTCAGTGACATCACTGATGACATCACTGATGACATCTCAAATGACATCACTGATGACATCACTGATGACATCTCAATGACATGACTGATGACATCACTGATGACATCTCAAATGACATCACTGATGACATCACTGATGACATCTCATTTGACATTACTGATGACATCACTGATGACATCATTCATGTGATAATACGATGAACTTCTTCAGACTCTAAAATAACCTTAGATACACTCAGTGTAAACAGACACTCACAGACTGTCACTCATCCATGGAGTTACTCACACACCTACTCAGTCATGCAAAGAATCAATTACACCTCCATTTCCTCAACTATACAGTTATACATACCTTACTTATTCAAACATATACTAACACATATTTACTCTCTTTTACAATCCCTGATACAAGTTCACAATGATCAATACAGCCACTCACACATTCACGGACTCTTATGCACAGTTATTTATATATGTCAACTCTCACATGTACTGTGTTTTACATATGTTCTTACTTTGACATGTAGCACTCAGATATCCATTCACTCACCAATGCACTCAGTCAACCGCCCATACACCTGTTTCCACATGCACTTTTGAATCCATATATCTAGTGAATCAACTGCTTACACATCTATGCACAGAGTCATACACCTCCCAGCCACCCACACACACACTCAGTCTCCCATACAAATACTTGGGCAACCAATCAATAACCCATATACTTACTCATATAGCTACTGATCAACACATGCAGCAGTTTACAGAACAACAGACATAATGATGCACAAATTAAGACAGTTTACTGACTAACCCATGCACTCAGTGACACACATTTAATCACTCACTCATACAGTCAGTCACACACCTACTAAATCCTTCATCCAGACACTTATACATCCACTCATTCTTCAATATGTAAGACATTTGAGATGTCATCAGTGATGTCATTTGAGATGTCATCAGTGATGTCATCAGTCATGTCATTGAGATGTCATCAGTGATGTCATCAGTGATGTCATTTGAGATGTCATCAGTGATGTCATCAGTGATGTCACTGACCATGTCATGAATGATGTAATATGTGACATGATCAGCAGTGGATTGCGGGTGCGCGATATATAGTTAGTACAACTAACTATATATGGAATTTCAATGGTTTTGTGTGAGTAAAATAAGGTTTTGTAAATGCTAATCCCTAACTATATATGGTCTATAACCTATGGTTTTTTCAGTGAATTTTCAAGGTTTTGTAAATGCTAATTCCTAACTATATATGGTCTATAACCTATGGTTTTTTCAGTGAATATATATATATATATATATATATATATATATATATATATATCGCTGCACGCTTTCTGTGTCCGATCCCGGTTTCAGAAACAAGAGGCTGGCACGCTGGTATCCATTTGTACAATTTTAATCACCAAACCCCCCTCACCCCTTACAGACGCGTTTCGCCTTCAACAGGCTTCGTCAGTGTAACGTTCAAGTGCAATTAAAATCACCATTTTAAAGCTATTGGTCCGCTTCGCTCTCCATGAACATAGAAGAGGGACATATTTTTTACATCATTGTAGCGGCCATCTTGTAACGTGCAAATCGCATATTATGTACATACTTTCCAATGGTGATGCAGTGAAAGTGCTTAGTGCTCATTAAAAAAAAACCAAGTAACGTTTATGAAATGTATCATAAATATTTTTTAACACAATTCCATTGTCACAGTGCGAGTACTATGGTAGACAATTGAGATATTTATTATTAATTCATTACTCACAAATTGTCTACTTTGAGTTATTTTGCCCTGAATGGGCGATTTTTTCAACAGTGCAAATCAGAAAAAATATATACATATGACAAATGCATGGCATGACGATTAGGAAGTAGAGATGGTATACAGTTCAATTTCATTGTCTACTAAAGTATCCCAATCAATGTGACCTTTTACCATTTACAGATGAACCCACAGTTCTTCATTATTATTTAAACCCTAAGGAGTGGTCGTTTTTAAATTGATAATGTGTTTAGACTCAAGAATCCGAAGAGCCTTTTCCCTGTCACCTCCTCGTTCTGATTTAGGGGCCTGATCCATGCAATAGAAACTTAGTTTCTCCCATTTGCTTTGATGGTATTGAGCAAAATGGCGGGCTACCGGATATGATTTATCATTGTTAGTGATAGCCCGCATGTGCTCTAGAATCCTAAGTTTGGCGGGTTTGATGGTACTACCAATATATCGCAGCTTGCATGGACAGGTGAGACAGTACACAGTATACTCCGAGTTACAATTAAGTAGCTGTTTGATTTTTATGTTGGGTTTATTATCGCCTGTGCGATTGGGGTATTCCGATATTTTGTCACTAAATTTACATGCCTTGCATTTGAGACACGGAAAGAAACCAACCGATTTAGATATTTTGATGGGTTTTGCCAACGTTTTAAAATGGCTATGGACCAAATGATCTGCCAAAGATGGACATCTTTTATATGTAATCAAAGGTTTTTTTGGCAGACTTTTCTTGAGGACTGGGTCAGCAGTAAGTAAATGCCAGTGTTTCTGAAAGATGTTTGTCACTTCGCCTGATTTGGTATTAAATTCAGTTATCATGCGAACCTCATCAGATGTCTCTGTTTTTACTTTGGGAACCAAGAGATCCCTCCTGTTTATTTTTGAGGCTTTATCACTGGCTTGTTTGAGTATATTGGTGTTATATCCTCTACGTTCAAATCTACCATTTGCTTCAGTAGCGGCAAGCTTGTAGTCTTGGTCAAGAGAACAATTTCTCTTTAGGCGAAGAAATTCGCCATATGGTACATTTTTTACCAGACTTTTTGGATGATAAGATTTAGCATGCAGTACTGCATTTCCCGCTGTTGGTTTTCTATACAGACGGGTATGTAAGATGTTATTATGCACGAATACTTCTAAGTCCAAATAATTAATACTATTTGTACTGATCGTGCTTGTAAATTTGAGATTGAGCGTGTTTTCGTTTAATATGGTAATATACTCTTCTGCTGATTGACGATCACCCTGCCAGATTATAAACAGATCGTCTATATACCTGGTCCACATGAGTATTTTATCAGTCCATTTTCGATTGGAGTCACTCCATGCCTCATGCTTCTCCCACCAACCCACGAATACATTCGCGTAGCTGGGGGAGAAGCACGAACCCATTGAAGTGCCCCTTTTCTGATTGTATAGGATACCATCAAATAGAAAAATATTGTTGTACAAACAAAATCTGATCATGGACAAAATCATAGCATTATGGGTGCCAAAGTGTTCTGGTTTATGATCTAAGAAAAAAAAATATATATATATATATATATATATATATATATATATATATATATATATATATATATATATATATATATATATATATATATATATATATATATATATATATATATATATATATATATATATATATATATATATATATATGCACATAACTTGCTCCATTTTACCGGGGGCCTCCAACACTGCAGGGCGGGCTCTCACAAAAAGGAATGGAGAATCCTCTTACTTCAACAAAAGAACAACCAGAGCCCACAGCTTCACCTCCTTTCATGCTGACACTTTATTGGTCTCATGTGCGTGGCAGCACCAACAACTCTTTAATACCTTACGCGTTTCGGCGCCATGCGCCTTGTTCACAGGTGAGTCACATTTAGTGTCCAAGTGGTCTTGTGGTCCGTACTTAAAACCACTGTTCCCAGAATGCATCATTATTCAAATTTTGCAGTGTGGCTCGACATCGTATTCTCTTTTGCATTAGTAGCATTCAATTAATGTCAAAGTCACATTTTGTTGCTGTAATACTTCACGATGTTTCAGGGAAATAATTTAAAAGCATAGTGCACTTTGCTGCCACGTAGTGAATACTTGCTTGAAACGAAGGTTTGAAGTCTGCCAGAAAGAGGACAACACCTCCTTCGGATCCCTTTCTCTCTTCCATTACCAACTTGCCTTGGAAATCCTCTGGCTGGTAAGGTTACGAGCGTGTCATGCCCCCTCCATTTGATGCACATAACTTGCTCCATTTTACCGGGGGCCTCCAACACTGCAGGGCGGGCTCTCACAAAAAGGAATGGAGATCCTCTTACTTCAACAAAAGAACAACCAGAGCCCACAGCTTCACCTCCTTTCATGCTGACACTTTATTGGTCTCATGTGCGTGGCAGCACCAACAACTCTTTAATACCTTACGCGTTCCGGCGCCATGCGCCTTGTTCACAGGTGAGTCACATTTAGTGTCCAAGTGGTCTTGTGGTCCGTACTTAAAACCACTGTTCCCAGAATGCATCATTATTCAAATTTTGCAGTGTGGCTCGACATCGTATTCTCTTTTGCATTAGTAGCATTCAATTAATGTCAAAGTCACATTTTGTTGCTGTAATACTTCACGATGTATCAGGGAAATAATTTAAAAGCATAGTGCACTTTGCTGCCACGTAGTGAATACTTGCTTGAAACGAAGGTTTGAAGTCTGCCAGAAAGAGGACAACACCTCCTTCGATACCCTTTCTCTCTGCCATTACCAACTTGCCTTGGAAATCCTCTGGCTGGTAAGGTTACGAGTGTGTCATGCCCCCTCCATTTGATGCACATAACTTGCTCCATTTTACCGGGGGCCTCCAACACTGCAGGGCGGGCTCTCACAAAAAGGAATGGAGAATCCTCTTACTTCAACAAAAGAACAACCAGAGCCCACAGCTTCACCTCCTTTCATGCTGACACTTTATTGGTCTCATGTGCGTGGCAGCACCAACAACTCTTTAATACCTTACGCGTTTCGGCGCCATGCGCCTTGTTCACAGGTGAGTCACATTTAGTGTCCAAGTGGTCTTGTGGTCCGTACTTAAAACCACTGTTCCCAGAATGCATCATTATTCAAATTTTGCAGTGTGGCTCGACATCGTATTCTCTTTTGCATTAGTAGCATTCAATTAATGTCAAAGTCACATTTTGTTGCTGTAATACTTCACGATGTTTCAGGGAAATAATTTAAAAGCATAGTGCACTTTGCTGCCACGTAGTGAATACTTGCTTGAAACGAAGGTTTGAAGTCTGCCAGAAAGAGGACAACACCTCCTTCGGATATATATATTACCAACTGGCGGTCGCCAGTAGGTAGTTATAGTTAGGACCTAGTTTCCATAGGAAATCCGCAACATTCTATTGGGAATAACTTTGGCGCCGGTTGATGAATCTTCGCGAATTTCTCAAAGAAGATAAGAAGATGGCCCGCTCCGCTCTGCTCCTTCCCTGAAAGTTTTGGGGGATTCGTCAAGTGGGGGCTGAGAAAAAAGGGGGGTCCCAAAACGTGTTTTCCCCAAGTTATTTTCCATCGGACGATTAGACAAGGCTACAGCCCGACCCGCTGAACGGAATTATACCACATTTGGGGAAATGGTAGGGTCTGGTACGCAGATCGCCCTTTTGCTTAAATGGTGTAAATATCTCCAGTAGTTCCTGAGAAAATCAAATGTGAAAAAATGTATATATCTGGGCGGAGCCTAACCACACATCTCAACGTGAGATCTGATTGGCTGTCAGCACTTCATCCAAGAAGTGTTGGCAGCCATCTTGGGACCAATATACATGATAGCACCTCATTAAAAAGCTTTGCAGTTAATAGAAGGTTTTTTTTTTTCATTTCAAAGAATTTTATTATTATGAAAAAGCAAATGACGATACACAATAAAAGTGTCAGTGATACAATTGATATACTAGAAAACAGTCAAAAATATAATAGGCAAGCATGTGGTTTAAATAGACATTTGTAATCAACATAGCCCGCCAGAAATAAATAAATAAATTAAGGATGGTGAAAACAATTATCATATATCAGAAAGAAATATCAAAAGTATCACTATCAGGTAGAATACCCACGGAAAGGAAAGGAAGGGAAAGAAGAAGAGGAGAGAGAAGAAAAGAGAGAAGAGAGGAAAAGAAAGAAAAAGATAGAAAAAGCAAGAAAAGAAAAGAGAGAGGAGGATTTCCACCGGACCATCCCAACAGATACAACACCATTCAACCAGACATATCAAAGGGGTATTGAGCAATCAGTCCTTTGGAAGATAAATCCATGTAGGCATACAAAGCAGTCCAAACACCACTAGCAATAGACGGAGAAAGATGGGCATGATCAACCGATGTATGAGCACTGCGTAAAAAGGAAACCCAAGCCCCCCAAGTATGATAGGAAACTAAAGAAAATGACTTCCACTCCATTAAAATTACTTTAACTGCAACAGTCAATAAAAGATCTAACAGCTGTAAGTCCATGGAGTCTAAGGGAAGAGGAACGGGGGAAGCTAGAGGGCTTAATAAGATTAATGGAAAAGATAGTTGAAACTGAATACCAAAAATGAGCGTTAGGTGTTTGTGAATTAGATCCCAAAAGGGTTGAAGGAGAGAACAGTCAAAGAACATATGAGGAAAATCGCCAGGTAATAAGCCACAACTCCAACAAAGATTGTCCTCTTTGAGATTCAACGCGTGTAAGCACGAAGGAGTCCAATGGAGAAGGTTAACGGAGAAAAATTTAGATTGCATTAACGATGGGGCGATTTTATTACGAAGAGAAAGTTTACCAATCATCTGCCAGGTATCTGAAGAAATATGGTCCGTAACACTCTGGTCAAAATGGCGTGACCACTTCTGCTGAGCTACAGTATGGGTAGGTATTGAAGTAGATTGTAAAAATGTATAAATGTTAGAAGCTACGTGGCCAGTCCTGATCCATAATTGAAAGAGAGTGCTTATAGGGGAAGTAGGATGAAGGCGCACCTTAGCCAGTGCCACTTTGATCTTGAGAAAGGTATAAAAATCTAAATTAGATAAAGAAAACTGTTGAGCTAAAGAGGAAAATGGTAATGGAGCATTATTAGAATCATAAAGATGATGAACAAGCGAGATCCCTTTAGAAGCCCAATAAGACATTAAAGAAGAAGAAATAGTAATTTTAATTTTAGAATTCCGCCAAATAGACGACCATCTGGATTTGTGTAATGGAGTCGCCACCCTCTTGTCCACCATTCTTACCGCAGCAATAGTATCTAATATAATAGAGCGGGAAAAAGGAATGAACAAGGTGGACGTAGTTAAAAAAGAAGCAGTCGGCAAAGGAGAGGCCAGTTCCTGCTCTATTAGCAACCAAGATGGAACATGAATAGGAGGGGATGAAAACCAGAGAGCACCTTGAGAAGCTAGAAAGGCAGTTTGATATTTTCCCCAATCAGGAAAGTTACAGCCTCCCATATCACAAGGTTGTCGTAAGAATTTATAAGCAATTCTAGCCCGTTTATTATTCCATAAACATCAATGTCATGAAAGAAGGAAGCAGACAACTTCACTGGGAGCATGGAAGAAGCAAAATTAATAATCGGCGTTATCATCATTTTAAGAGTCTGAAGGCGCCCCCACCATGAAACGTGTTTCGGAGACCAGGCGTCCAGCAAACACCGTACTTTAAGCATAGTCTGATTCTCATTGTAAGCAACTGTATCATACAAGGTGGAACAAAAGTAAATACCCAAATATTTCAATTGCTTAGACTGCCATTTAAAGCCGGCAGAGCCCATATGTGTAGAGAAACAATAAGCATTGAGTGGGAACATCTCAGTCTTGTTCTTATTTAAGGTGTAACCTGAAACCTTTGAAAAACGAGAGATGATAGCAGAAATAGCAGCAATGGCCAAAGCAATATCCTCCGAGAAAATAAGGACATCATCCGCGTAAGCCGCAGTTTTAATCCGATGAGGGCCAAAAGAAAAACCTTTAATATCTGGATGCATGTCAATTAATCTAAGGAGAGGATCAATGGATAATAAAAACAAAAGAGGAGATAAAGGGCATCCCTGTCTAGTGCCCTGGCGAAGATTAAAAAAAGACGACGTGGCACCATTAACTCTTATGTTGGCTCGGGGTTGTGAATAGAGGGACATGACCATATGAATAAAGGAATCACCAAGATTATGTGCGCATAATACAGCACGTAGGAATGGCCAGGAGACCTTATCGAAGGCCTTTTCTGCATCAAGAGCCAAAGCAGCGGCCGGGAGCTTAGAGCGTTTGGCTGAACCGAGAATATGACAAAAGGTTCTGATATTATCTCGCGCGAGACAACCCTTTACAAAACCCGTTTGAGATGGATGTACCAATTTAGGAATGAAGGATTCTAAACGCTTAGCTAAGATTTTAGCAAAGATCTTAGCTTCCATGTTAAGAAGGGAAATAGGACGGAAGTTTTTGGGGTCAGAGTGATCTTTCCCCTCTTTTGGAATCACTACAATGGTGGCATCAGCAGCAGAACCAGAAACAGATCCATCCTTAATAAAGGTATCAAAAACGGATTGAAGCTTGGGAACAAGCAAAGGAAGAAAGGTTTTGTAAAATACAATAGGGTAACCATCAGGCCCTGGAGCTTTTCCAGAACGAGTGGCTTTAATTGCAGCAACAATTTCGTCAGAGGAAATTGGATCATTTAAAGAACTACTATCCTCCACAGAAATAGATTTTACTGGGACAGATTTTAAGAACTCTTGACATTGCTCAAAAGAGGACTGATTAGAAGGAGTATAACGGTTATTATAAAAACCACGAAAAACTTCAAGAATTTCCTCGGTCTGAAATTTTTTAGTGCCAACGTGATCAGTAATAGAAGAAATCCGAGAAGAGTTATAAGAGGATTCCTGAAATTTTAAGGTAGCCGCAAGAATCTTACCAGCTTGGTTTTTTAATAATAGCCTTTTGGATTTCTGAGCCTGAACCCCAATATGAGCTCTCTTGGTGACTATGGTGTTATATGTATATTTTAAGTGCTTAATGGACTGCAGGCAGGATTTATCTTTAGAATGTCGAAAGAGAGCTTCTAACTTTTTAATCTCAGTAGCCAAGTCGGTAAGTTCCTTTTTGATAGCAGAATTCCTTTTCGACATACACTTAATAACCTGTCCACGGAAAGTACATTTAAACGAATCCCAGAGGACAATTGGGGAAGAAACTGAGCCTTCATTTTCAAGAAAAAAAGTATCAATTTCCTTGGAGAATTCACGAAGTTGGGAATCATCTTGTAAAATTTCAGTATTCAATCTCCAGGAGCGAGGTCTTGGCTGAGGAGCAAAGGACAGCAACGTAAAAGTAACCGCAGCATGATCAGAAATCAGAATAGGGTTGAGAAGCCGCGAGGAAGAAGAAGAAACCAAAGAAGAGTGTACCAATAAATAATCAATACGCGAAAAGGTAGAATGAGGGGAAGAAAAAAAAGAAAAATCACTACTAGTGGGATTATGTAGACGCCATAGATCCTCAAGATGAGAAATACAACACATATTAAGTAGTTGTTTACGCGATTTAGGAGGGCGAAACTGAAAAGCTGAATTCCTATCTAGAATCGGATCCATTGGTAAATTGAAATCCCCACCAACAATAAGATTACCCGAGTGAGGTGTGTCGTTCAATTTCTTGGTAACTGCTTTCCAAAAAGACGGGTCATCTTTGTTCGGGCCGTAAATATTCATAACATAGAGAGTAGCATTGCCATCAGACAGCTGAGTTAATAGCCAGCGACCCTCAGTATCGTGCTCAGAAGAGATTATGGACAGCCCGACTTTTTAGAGACTAAGGTGATAACCCCATTCTTTTTACCAAAAGCATCGGCGCAGACAACATCTGATACCCACTCTTTCTTTAGGAAGAGTGCCTCTTTGGTAGATACCTTCGTTTCCTGAAAAAGAACTAGATCCGAGGAAAGAGATTTGCAGTAATTCAAGAGCTTGGACCTTTTGACAGGATGATTCAAGCCCTTAAAATTAAGGGACAACACATTCAGGCCCGACATAATCTTGCAGAGGAAATCAAATATAAGACATGAATGAGAGAAAGCAAACAAACAGCACCAATACAAGCAGTCAATCACAAAGCCTTAAGACCAAAAAGGGAGAGTCCTATGAGGAAATCCAAAGAGAGAAAGGAAAGAAGAGAGAAAGAAAAAGATGAAAGTAAGAGAAGATAGAGACAGATAGTCAAGGAAAGGCAAGAAAAGAAAAGAAGGGAAAAGAGATTAACAAGAAAGGTCTGAAAAAGACCAAATTCATACTAGGGGGAACATGGGAAGACGAGCAAGGGGACCATCATGAGGTATAATTACAATCTGCTAGAAAAACCCCAATGTCACATATAACTTGGTATAGGTAAACAGGAAGAGGAAGACATTTGAAATCTGGATTGATAGTAAGAGGAATATTACCATAAGAACAATTCAACCGGTAAGTTTATAGAAAAAATATGCATATCTCAAAAACTATATAGTAGTAAAGAGAGAGTACTATGAAAAAATGAATAAAATCAAAGGAAAAAAAGACAGCAAATAAGTATGACACATGTCAAACAATGAAGTGGAAGTAGAGAACGACAAGAAGTTATTAACCAGGAAATAGATAGACACTAAAATGCATCAAAACAGCAGCTGACCTTAAAGGGTATAGGACCATTATATGAATAAAATTACAGAATGATCTAAAATAGATACCAAAACTGAGGAAACAAAGCAAGAGCAAACCCCAAATGCAGCAGGAATAAGAAAACAAAAGTGAATAGGAAGAAACGAATTATCGAAGAAGATTATAAAATACAATATAAATACAGTAAATTACAATGAATCAGCCCTAGTAGAGGAAGATATTAAATAGTTGGGAAGCAGAACAAGCAATGAAACAGCAATGTAGATATGTATCAAAACTAATTATACAGTAAATATTCAAAGGCACGTGTAAGCAACTAACTACTATGCATAAGATATATAAACTTTGTTATATGTAATCTAATGTAAACAGGAAGAAACATCGAAAAGATATTAATTGCATATATGATACCTAGACAAGGTAGAAATAAAGCGTAAAATAAAGAGAATAACTGGGACCTAGTAGAGGAAAGCAGCTAATAATGGTAAAACACACTAAGTAGTGAAGCATCAATGAAGTAAGCCTATAAATAAATAGAAGAGACAATAACTGTAACATGGTGAGAACAGCTTAACGCGAACTATAGAGAATAGATAATACAACTCTGCGACCAAGTCCTGTACCCAAACAAGAAACAGTACAAGAAATATTCAAGCAAATAAGCAATAAAGACATACAAGCACAACGAAAACACCAAACGGAAGAGCCAAGTAAAAAACAAGTGACAAACTTGACTTCGCAGAAAACGATAGGAAGCCTAAGGACGGGGATAGAAAAAAGACCAAATATGGACATAGACTGTACAAAAAAGAACAAAAAATAGATGGACGCAAAAAAGCTACCTGGAACAAGGGCGTGCGGAGACAGAACACTACTACAAAATTGAAAAAAGGGAACATAAAAGAAATATGTCCAATATAACAATCAGGGACATCATAAAGAAGAAAAGGAGAACAAACCATGGGGAAGAAGAAAAAACACTACCAAAGCGAAAAGACCATAGCAAGAATAAGGACAACCGACAAGAAAAGTAAAGGCACTACTACAATAATGATAAAGAGACAACAATTAGAGAGACCTAATGTGTCAAAAAACGGCATCATAGAGATGGAAAGGAGACCACACCAAGGAAAGGGAAAAAAACACTACCAAAAACTTAACTGACATCACCAATCACAAAAAAACCATAGACGCACCAGCAACAATGGAGCACACAGGTCTAAAAAAGGCAAGCTCAGTAGACCTGGAAAAGAGAGAAAAAACATTAAAGACATAAGAATCACATCAAGTGCCAGACGCATCAGAAACAAGCGACGCCTCCATTTGAAGATCCATCTTCAGCTCCATCTGATTGTCTAAAAAAGAGGCCAAGTCAGCAGGTTCATCGAAGATTCTGGAGCGACCTTTGAAGGTAATGCGAAATTTTGAAGGGCCAGAGAAGGAAAAGGGAATATTCATCTCTGATAGACGCTTCCGGAGATTAAGAAAGCCTTTCCTTCTTATCACCGTGTCTCTGGCAAAGTCTTGAGAAATTGAGATACGGTGGCCTTCCCAGGAGACAGCTTTAACCTTCCGCATATGAGCCAAAATTTGTTCCGTGTGCTGATGACGCAGCGGTTTGAAAATGATGGCCCTTGGTTGCGTAGCAGATTTAGAACGAAAGGTGGGGACACGATATGCCCGTTCCAGCTCAAAGTCTCTTTGAAAAGAAATTTGTAGGGTAGAAGGCAACCATTGGTAAAAGAAGTCAATCATAGACGGTGCACCTTTCTCGGCTTCTTCAGGAAGGCCAAAAATGCGCAGGTTGGATCTGCGGTTACAGTCCTCCTGCTCAGTGAGATCCCTCCGCAATGCCGCCATTGAGCGCTCTAACTGCAAAAGAGATCGAGATTGCTTTTGCATATTATCCTCTGCGCCACTAATACGTGTCTCCGTGGCAGAGACAAGAATGGAGAGAGCCTTAAAATCATTCCTAATGGCTGATACCTCCACTTGTAGTAAATCTGTATTAGTTTTGGTAGACTGCGCAATATCATGTACATCATTGAGACGTGCCAGAATAGTCTCCAGAGTGGAATTAGTATCTTTTTGAGAGGATTCAGGTGTAGGAGAAACTTGTTTGAGCCTCTTAAGAGATGCTTTGGATTCTTTTGCGTCTTTAGCAGCTGGTGACAAGCCCATATTTGCCGCCATAGAGCCCCCAAAACAAAGGTAGAAAAAGCAACCACTGCAGCGAAATGAGGGAAAGCAAAAGGCCAGAGGATATGAGTGTACTCAGGAGGTAAAAAAGAAATGAGCACAAATATGAGAGCGCACGTCCAGCAGGTACAGCAGAGTAATAAATAGCGGCGGACTCACATGCACAAAAATTGGAATCTCAGCACAGTAATATCAGGACCTTGCCGGTATCAAGCAGACGCCTTCAGAAACTAAGAAACCAAAAAGCAGGGTACCAGAAAGCAAGTAAGTACCAATGAAAGGCAGTGGAGGCGCTTTGAAGAAAGGAAAAGTAAAATGAAATGCAAAAAAAGTCTCATTGTAAATAGCCACACAGCATGAAGAATAAAAGAAAGCCGTTATAAGCTTGTAAAGGCTAACAACAGCCACCAGTACCTGTTTGCCCGCATTTCTGACAAGTTTGTATCAAGTGTACCTCCGTTTTGTGAGGAAAATCGGAACTGCGTGAAGAAAAACAAAATGGCGGCCGCTCGTAGAAACACCGAGCGCCACCTCAAAATGGCAAAAAATCAGGCACCAGCCGCTCCAGGTTGCAGGAAGGTCTCCCAAACAGCACTCGGCAACTTCAGAGACATGAGGCTCCCTTTGGGCGACTGTGGGGTCACTGGAAGCGGATATAAACCTCCGACGGCCCTCGCTCGTCTCGGAGCTCAAGCGCAATCCGCCATCCCGTAGCGGCGCGCAAGGCACGCCCCAGTTAATAGAAGGTTTTAGGACTTTAGTTACATTTTAAATCATTTGTTGATGGTATCATACTCATGTTAGGAATTGTGGTGTGTTCTAAGGTGATTTTACCATGTGAAAAAGCCTTCTGCTGGGATATCATGAATCATGTTTGAAAGAAAACTATTATCTCATGCTTTTCCCATAGTGGTTTGGAAGGGGATCTATAAGCTAAACTGAAAGCATATTTTCTGTAAATTCACATTGTCTTTCTCAGTCATGTGAGAATGAAGTCTGACATTCTCAGTAAAACATGTACATCCAACAAGGACAGAGACTTTCAGTTGATTCCTTTGTGTTCTACTGCAGCTTCCCAGAGTGTTCTAAAGAACAACTAGAGCGCTAACAGTCCTACTTATTACAAAGGTATGGCACACCTGAAGCCATCTTGATTGGAATAAAGTGGTAACTCTTAAAACATTTAATTTAAAAAGGAACAAAATGAGGGAGTATATTTTGCCATAGAAAGTATGATTAGTGCTGCAGAAAGAAAAATTAGGGCACATTTTGAGTGACTTCTCAAATCCTCTTCTATTTCATTAAAAAATTCTGACATGCAGTCTCCCAAGATGGCAACCAGAGACAAAAGAGCCCAAATGTAGCACAAATAACCCCCAGATGTAGCCCAAGTATAGCCCAATGACAGAATGTCCCAGAGTGTTCTAAAGAACAACTAGAGCGCTATCAGTCTTACTTATGACAAAAGTATGGCACACCAGAAGCTATCTTGATTGGAATGAAGTGGCAAGTCTGAAAACATTTAATTTAAAAATGAACAAAATGAGGGGGCTCATTTTGCCATAGAAAGTATGATTAGTGCTTCAGAAAGACAAATTAGGGCACATTTTGAGTGACTTCTCAAATCCTCTTCTATTTCATTAAAAAATTCTGACATGCAGACTGAAACATGCACTTTCAATACCAGCAGCAGACTTCCCTGGTGAGCAGTAGCTTTACTACAGTGATCTAATAAGCAACTAGCGTGCTAACATACTGAATTTATGGCAAATGTGTGTCACATCTGAATGCCTTCTTGATGGAACCAAAGTAAATAAGCATTGAAAATGCAATAGATCTCGCCCTCGTTTAAGGTAAAGCCATTCTGTTTGTAATGAGGTGGCTTTTTAGCTTTGCTTTTATTAGTGTTTTTCAAACTTTCATGTAAATAACATGCATATGTATGCATATATGTATATGTATGCATGCATTTATATTTGTATTTATATAGATATGCAGATTATATATGTTTATATATGTATGTACATATATATACACATAAATATATATAAATGCATATGCATATATATGCATATATATATGTGTATATGTGTGCGTGTAGAGAGAGGTAGAGAGGTAGAGGTGTAGAGGTAGAGAGGTAGAGGTAGAGAGGTAGAGAAGCGTAGAGAGAGAAGTAGAGAGAAGTAGAGAGAGGTAGAGAGTAGAGAGTGAGTAATAGAGAGTAGAGAGTGAGTAGTAGAGAGTAGTAGAGAGCAGTAGAGAGAGTAACAGAGAGTGAGTAGTAGAGAGTAGTAGAGTGAATAATAGAGTGAGTAGTAGAGAGTAGTAGAGAGTGAGTAGTAGAGAGTGAGTAGTAGAGAGTGAGTAGTAGAGATTGAGTAGTAGAGAGTGAGTAGCAGAGAGAGAATAGTAGAGAGTAGTAGAGAGTGAGTAGTAGAGTGATTAGTAAAGAGTAGTAGAGAGAGAGTAGTAGAGAGTGAGTAGTAGAGAGTGAGCAGTAGAGAGTAGTAGAGAGTGAGTAGTAGAGAGTGAGTGGTAGAGTGAGTAGTAGAGTGAGTAGTAGAGAGTGAGTAGTAGACAGTAGTAGAGAGAGAGTAGTAGAGAGTAGTAGAGAGTGAGAAGTAGAGAGTGAGTAGAGAGTGAGTAGTAAAGAATGAGTAGTAGAGAGAGAGTAGTAGAGAGTGAGTCGTAGAGAGTAGTAGAGAGTGAGTAGTAGAGAGTAGTAGATAGTGAGTAGTAGGGAGTGAGTTGTAGAGAGAGTAGTAGAGAATGAGTAGTAGAGAGTGAGTATTAGAGACTAGTGGAGTAGTAGAGAGTGAGTAGTAGAGAGTAGTGGAGAATATTCCAAAGTTTGGCACAGCACCACCTGCACAACAAGTCCAATCACATCATATCACTTAGAGTCCTTATTGAAGCGCTGAATCTTGGTGTATATTCGAATGCTTTTATTTTCCTTAAGTTTATGTACCACAGCCAGCCGACGCGTTTCGTTCTGTACAACAGAACTTCTTCAGGGCGTTCTTATTTCCTTCAAGTTATGTCGGTTTCCTGTTGTCATATAACTAGATATTTCTTCCAAATGTTAGACGAGTCGTAAGAACATTCTTATTCAAAGTGACTAGGTATCAATTTTACCTACACAATTCGGGCAGACTTGAGTAATTTATAGCATCCTCAAAGTCAGTCTTTCAAAAATTCCAAAGTTATGTTAAATTTTTATTTATACAGCGCACGTACGCCCATGGGCTTCTTGGCGCTAATTTTCATTTTCAATCGTTCGGAATATCGGCGTTTGGGCAGATATGACCCACGGACACGGTTTATGACTTTTCTTGAGAAACATTTGGATTTGGATTATCATGTCCTATACTTTGGAATTTTTGAAAGACTGACTTTGAGGATCCTATAAATTACTCAAGTCCATGGATGCTGCTGGGAACGCCCCCAGCAACACCCATTGCACGGCCCTTTAACGCAGGACACTGCGTTAAAGGGACTGATATTTATCAGGCAGGATTACGCCACAAAAAGTGGCTTAGTCCTCCCTGATAAATATCACTCAGTCTTCTGCGCCACCGGAACGTCACAAAAAGTGATGTTTCGGAGGCCCAAGGGGCTCGTAAATAAGGCCCCATAGGTTTCACACTCGTTATAGTTAGGAATTAGCATTTAAAAAACCTTTGAAATTCACTGAAAAAACCATAGGTTTCACACCAGTTATAGTTAGCTGGACAATTTACTCATACAAAACCATTGAAATTCCCCCGTTATAGTTAGTTGTACTCACTATAACTCGCGCGCCCGCAATCCACTGCTGATGATGTCACATATTACATCATTCATGACATGGTCAGTGACATCACTGATGACATCTCAAATGACATCACTGATGACATCACCGATGACATCATCCATGTGACAATGAAATACACCTCATCACACACTAGTATAATATTTTTCACTCACTGTAAAATAGAAAGTGCCCTATTTCAAACCATTGACACATCAATAGTATTTTCCAAACATCCACTCAGTGAATCATAGATCTATACGCACATCTAATCACTTACCTATAGATTCAGTGTTATAAGCAGTGAATAATTAACAGAACACTAACAAATATACTTATACGCCTATTTCAACATTACACACCAGCACACATTGTATTCACTTTTATAAAGACATCTTATTGACTTATGCAAACAATGGATCATACTTACATTTACTCACCTACACACTTCTACAAACACCACTTCATCTATTCATCTATACACTTAGTGTGTTATAAAATGACTATTAGAAATATTCAGTTCTCCATACAGTGACTCATACAATCACTAAGTCTTAGGCTCACTTAATTAGATATAACTGTAACATACACTGCTTTTTTATGCAAATTTAATGGAGATATACTATTGAGAGACATATTTAATCACCACCCCACCCATAAACATATACACTCACTGAAACAAGTGTTATAACATGTAGTCTTAACCTCATTTACCTACTGAATGAACTATTCACACATTTTTAGGCAATTACATACCCCCCACCAAACCACATAGACATTCATTTACCCATACAAACACTCAGTTAAGAAACCAATAACAAATATAGCCTTTAACATACCAATTAAGTCAAAGTAATAAAGACTTTAACACAGTTAAATAACTACATATTATATATAGTGAGACTCTACAAATTAGTCAAGGAAACAATCAATGACACTGTTACTAAATCCATCATTCACACATGTATATTTATATATCCACTCATTCTTCAATGCAAAGTAGTGTATTTATAATACATATTTAAATATCAAAGCAAACCACATTCACTGGATGATGTCATCAGTGATGTCATTTGAGATGTCATCAGTGATGTCATGAGTGATGTCACTGACCATGTCATGAGTGATGTATTATGTGACGTCATCAGCAGTGCATTGCGGCCGCGCGAGTTATAGTGAGTACAACTAACTATAACGGGGAAATTTCAATGGTTTTGTATGAGAAAAATGTCCAGCTAACTATAACTGGTGTGAAACCTATGTTTTTTTCAGTGAATATATATATAATATATATATATATATATATATATATATATATATATATATATATATATATATATATATATCAACAGAACAAACCATAGGTTACATAGAGGTTATAGTGAGGCTAACATTTCACTCGTACAAAACCAGAGAAACTTGTGCCCCTGCAATGCACTGCTGATGATGTCACATATTACATCACTCATGACATGGTCAGTGACATCACTCATGCCTAGTGTAAAATATAGTGAAAATAACACTTTATGTACATCTTAAGGGTAGTAGTTTACAAATATGGCAATACAATGAATATGTAGTTATGCTAAAGGCAATTTGAATTTGAATTTGAATTGAATTTGAATTTAAAATTATTTATAAGAGCGCACATACACCAGCGGCTTCTTGGCACTACCACTAACAGACTACTGAGAAAGGAAAGAAACAGGGGGCCGGGGGGGGGGGGTTATTCAAATGATTGCTTAAATAGGTGGGCCTTAAGTTGTTTCCGAAAATGTTGGTAGACAGTGAGGGATCGAATTCCCAGAGGCAGAGAGTTCCACAGGGACGGGGCCAGGGTGGCGAATTTAGATCCTCCCCACTTCTTCCTCCGGAACCGTGGAACCGTAAGAAGGGCCTGGGAGGACGAGCGGAGCTCTCTACCCGGGACATACTGGGTAATCTCTGAGGAAATGAAGGCTGGGGCTAAGCCTTGACGGGCGAGAAAGGTAATGGAGGCGATCTTAAATTGAACTCGGGCCTGCACGGGCAGCCAGTGTAGGGACTTCAGGAGGGGGGTGGAATGATGAAATTTCGGGAGATTAAAGACCAGGCGGGGCGCCTGGTTCTGGATGAGTTGGAGACGCCGTAAACTATATGCAGGGATACCCGCATATAGGGCGTTCCCGTAGTCCAGGCGGGATACCACCATGGCCAAAATGATAAGCTTGAGGGCAGAAAATGAAAAAAAACGGGACACCCTGCGTATAGTACGCAGTGCAAGAAAAGAGGCAGAAACCACAGAGCTGACCTGGGAGTGAAGGGACAGTTGAGAATTGACTTTAATGCCAAGGGTTTTAACTGAGGTAACAGGAGTGGGAGAGGGACCAAGAGAGGGGGGCCAAAACAAAGGGGTCCAGGGGCTGGATGAACCACCTGTCAACACCAACTCGGTCTTATCGGGGTTGAGTTTAAGGTGGTTGTGGTTCATCCAGTCCCTGATGTGAAGCATGATAGATTGAAAGTTAAGAGCAGCGGAAGAAGAAGAGGACAGGTCAAAGACAAGCTGGAGGTCGTCCGCGTAATTAAACACGGCGACCTCCATTTGTTGCAGAGAAAAAATAAGGGGGGCAATGTAAAGATTAAATAAGAGGGGGGAAAGGGAGGAGCCCTGTGGGACCCCGCACTGAACTTTCCGGACGTCCGCTATAAAATCACCCAGGCGAACAGCCTGGGTGCGGTCCCTCAGGAAGGAGGAAAGCCAGACCAAGGCCGTCCCCCCGACCCCCGCCGCCCTGACACGGGAAAGTAAGATGGTATGATCCACCGTGTCAAAAGCGGCTGAGAGGTCGAGGAGCACCAAGGCCTGGCGTTGGTTGGTATCCATACCCTCCCTGAGGCTGTCCAAGACAGAGATGACCACGGACTCCGTAGAGTGTGCGGGGCGAAAGCCGGCCTGACGGGGGGCAAGGGTTCCATGCGTCTCCACAAAGGTACTCAGTGCGCAGGTGACATGGCGCTCGAGCACCTTTGCCAGAAATGGCAAGAGGGAAATGGGACAAAAATTGGCGGGCACAGAAGGGTCCAAGCCATTTGAAAACAAAAGTTATGTATTTTGTGGGCTCGCAAAAACATCACGCACACTGCCGGGCCATACTTCTGGGACCACGTTGGAATTGCTGCTCCAGCGTGATTTCTAAAAGGGACATTTATGATAGTCCATAATTTGGAATTGAATATTACTTTAATATTTTGGTTTAAATATGTTATATCTCATTGTTTGTTTCCAAGATGTAAGTGCGGGATCGCAGTCAGGACGCGACTGTATCTTTTTTATTTGTGATATTAATACAAAACTATAGACAATAATATGCTTAAGTTAAAGGTTACAGTTTTGCTAAGATAGTAAAGAAACCTGTATATTAATAAGAAAACTTTTTTCGTAATAATTTCAGGAGTCGTGGTACGTCTGCGTAGATCGCATTTACTTCCGGATTTGCAAAGGGGATACGAATCTAAAGTTTATTTTACAATAATATTATATATAGATATAGATTCATTTACTTTATTTTAAATGAAGTACAGTTATTTGTAAATCAAATATTATAAGATACAACCAAATATTGTTCAAATGTAAAATTAAAAGAAGTTGCGGAATCGCGCTGGGTACGCGGTGCCACCGGGTAGGGGTCGAGCACCTCATGTGACACAAAAAAAGAGAGATTTGATTGGTTAAATATCCTCTCATCATTAACCTAGGTAGATCCCACCGTCTCTTTTGCTTTAGGGTGTAGTTGCCAACAGACACACTCCTTCTTGAAGAAGCTATTTTGAAGGTGGTTTGGTGTTTTTTGTAAATTTTGGATAGAAGATTCAAAATGGCAACTTCTGTTGATTTTCAAGGAGAAGAGGCGTAGAATCTATTTGAGGAAGAAGAAGAGCGACCCAGAAAGAAGGAGAGCGTGGTCTGGGAGTTCTCTATTCCTGAGGGGCAGAAAAGGTGAACGAACAGAAGGTGATTTGCAACAATTGCAAGAAGGTGCTTTCACATAGATCCAATAAGAAATACTCATGCGAAACATCTTCTATGTATAAGCACCTCATAACGTTTCATGAGAACCGGTTGCTCGAGCGGAACTTGCCAGGCTGAAGGAGAAGGAAGGTGATGAAGATGCGCAGCCAGGAATATCACAGCATGATGACAGGCTGCAGAACGATCCCCCACACTGCCTCATTTTGCAAAAGCAGGACTTTTTTGCCCAAATTGTGTGACAGTTCTGAGTGTGTGGGAACAGTTTGTCCAAATCATGTTGGACACCATTAACAACCATTGTTGTTGATTTTTTCCCCCCAATTAGTCACACTGTTTTGTGCTTGTTTTTGGTTTAAATTTTATAATACAAAACAAAAAAAACATTGCTACCCAATAGTTACAAAAAACTGAAAATATATAAAATATTTTTTTAAACGCTTCATACAGAACCACTTATTCTGGTTTAAAAAAGAAAAAGTATATGTTGTGTGAATGGATGAGTGCATGGGTAGTGCCTGGGTAATTGGATGAGTGCATGGGTAGTGTCTGAGTAAATAGTTGAGTACAAGAGTAATGCCTGACTGATTGGTTGAGTGTATGGGTAGTGCCCGGGTGATTGAATGAGTGCATGGGTAGTGCCTGAGTGAATAGATGGTACCTGAGAAAATGTAGGAGTGTATGCATATTGCCTGAGAAAATGGATGAGTGTATGCATAATGCCTTAGAGAATGACTGAGTGCACAGGCAGTGCACAGGCAGTGCCTAGGTGATTTGATGAGTGCATGGGTTGTGCCTGAGTGAATGGATGAGTGCAACTGTAGTGCCTGTATCCTACACGTCAGAGGTACGATCTATGTACCGCGCTGCTTTGTTCTAGACGCTGTTTGTTTTAAAATACTTTTGTGTTGGTAATTTCACAGGGGGTATGATTTTGGATGCCCGCACTGTGTTGTGTTGATTTTAAGAAACTGCACTGACCTTGGTAACAACGTGCGCCTGCCTCACACTCCCCGTTCCACCCCGAGCTTTTCTCGTGGTTGTGGAGGGAGTTCCTTACTATCACTTGTTCTGCCTGGGCTCATACTTCCGGCCGGAGGTGGGAGCGGTCTAGTTGCCATCTCGCTCCTTCCCTACATAACGCAGGACTTTACTCGCGCAGCGGTCTACACGTCAGAGGTACGATCTATGTACTGCGCTGCTTTGTTCTAGACGCTGTTTGTTTTAAAATACTTTTGTGTTAGTAATTTCACAGGGGGTATGATTTTGGATGCCCGCACTGTGTTGTGTTGATTTTAAGAAACTGCACTGACCTTGGTAACAACGTGCGCCTGCCTCACGCTCCCCGTTCCACCCCGAGCTTTTCTCGTGGTTGTGGAGGGAGTTCCTTACTATCACTTGTTCTGCCTGGGCTCATACTTCCGGCGGAAGGGGGGAGCGGTCTAGTTGCCATCTCGCTCCTTCCCTACATAACGCAGGACTCTACTCGCGCAGCGGTCTACACGTCAGAGGTACGATCTATGTACTGCGCTGCTTTGTTCTAGACGCTGTTTGTTTTAAAATACTTTTGTGTTAGTAATTTCACAGAGGGTATGATTTTGGATGCCCGCACTGTGTTGTGTTGATTTTAAGAAACTACACTGACCTTGGTAACAACGTGCGCCTGCCTCACACTCCCCGTTCCACCCCTAGCTTTTCTCATGGTTGTGGAGGGAGTTCCTTACTATCACTTGTTCTGCCTGCGCTCATACTTCCGGCGGAAGGGGGGAGCGGTCTAGTTGCCATCTCGCTCCTTCCCTTCATTACCGATGTGTTGGGCGATGCGCGCAGCGGGCGTGCCAAAGGCAAGCCCGTCTGCGCCCGTCTGCGCCTGTACGTCGCCTCTCGCCAGGACCCCTGGCCAGTGTCAGCCAGGCCCTCTATGCTATGGTAGAGACTAACTTTTGAGTCTCAACACAGGCTTAGCTCCTTGCACAGCTAATTCTCCGATTCTAGGGGACTCTTCGTGGAACTGCCCTGGTTGTGGGATGTTCACCATCCCGACCCCTACCCTCCCTGCATGTGCTCACCAAACTCAGCCCCAGATTCAGCTGAAACTGCTACAGCTCAACTTCAGATCTCTGGCGAAACATCACGCCGAAATACTCGATTTAATTTCGGAAGAACGCCCAGATATATTTTTTCTATCTGAAACCTGGCTTAAAGACGACTTGGTAGCTACGGTGAACCTGTCCCTATCCCTTGGATACTCCATAAGTACTCTAAATAGGGACTCCAGAGGAGGGGGCATAGCGGTCATCTATAAATCTCATTATGACTGTCTATTTAACAAAGTTCAGGTGGTAGACTGTGAAGCGGCGCGCTTTCAGGTAGCGGTGAGCCCAGAGTATTCCCTATCAGGTTTAATGATATATCGTTCTCCTGGCTCATCCACCAAGTTTAAGGAAGCACTCCCTGAGGTTGTAAGTTAGCTTGCCGCAGGATCTGCAATTTTAGTATTTGTGGAGACCTCAATCTCCACTTGGACAATATCCAGGACAACGCCACTTTCATAGCAGATCTAGCTGCTCTCCAACTGGATCAATTAGTCCTTGGATCCACGCATTTAGCTGGTCATCTGCTCGACCCCCTATTTTCCAATCTGCAGTCAGTAACCATGGACCGTCCCATACCCATGGGCTGGACTGACCACTTTCTGGTCAAATGGTTTGTCCCACTTTTTGAACCCCCTAACGACGGCACCCCTATATCGGTCTTTAAACGCCCCTGGCACAAACAGAAGCTTGATGACTGTCACCTATATCTTAGGACTAATCCTCTCGATAATGGTTTAGATTACGACCAGTTTTGCGACTGGATCTTGCGAGGTCTAGACGCCCTTATTCCGGCCAAATGGGTTAAAAGTCGGACCTCCAACACCAATCCTTGGTATAACAACTCTTTAACAATCTTGCGTAAAGCCTGTAAACAGGCTGAACGCGAGTGGAGGAAAGACTACGCACCAAAAAAAAAAGGGCACTATTTGGCGAAAATCAAACTCTACCACAGAGCAGTTTGTAAAACACGCGCAGCCTTTTATGTCATGGAAATTATCTCCAGTCCTAACCCCACCAAATGTATCTTCAAAATCCTCAAAGACCTCAGGACCAGGAAAGTCAGTACCCCGGTTGTCCCATCCACATTTTTATGTGATGAATTGGCGACCTTTTTTGTTAACAAAGTACGTAACATCTATCATTTCCTGATCCCTGCACCTTGCCGGCCTGCGATAGACCTAGGGCGGAACCCAGGGCCTCCTTACTTTCTATCCCGTCCCTATCAGAAACCGAATTTACCCGGCTTAGTGGGAAAATTAGGTCGGGTTCTCCTCTGGACCCCCTGCAGCCATCACAGTTTTAGGAATCCTTTTCCATCTTCAGAGAGCCTCTTTGCAACATAATCAATAGCTCCCTTTCCTCAGGGACCGTTCCGGCATCTTGGAAGCATGCCTGGGTGTCCCCCATTCTGAAAAAGCCCAACTCAGATCCCACTAAACCGGAGAATTTCCGCCCAATTTCCCTCTTGCCTTTGGTAGCAAAAATCGCTGAAGCCCACGTTAATAACGTACTAACCCGGTTTGTGAATGATAATAACATCTTCGATCCCTCCCAGAACGGGTTCCGACCGGGTCATAGCACGGAGACCGCTCTTCTGGCCACCACCGAGCAAATGCGATCTCTCATGGACAAAGGTCAAAGTGCGGCGCTGATCTTGCTTGATCTCAGCGCCGCCTTTGATACGGTGTCCCATGAGATTCTACTCCAGAGGCTTAAGGAGGCAGGGATCAAGGGCTCAGCATTAGACTGGCTTCGCTCATTCCTGACAAACAGATCTTTTCGAGTATCAGTACCCCCCTACTCCTCTCAGACTCACGCTATTGACCAGGGGGTGCCTCAGGGCTCATCTCTGAGCCCACTACTCCTTAATTTATACGTCCAGCCTCTAGCTGCAGTCGCCAAGCTATGGGATCTTACGATAGTCTCATATGCTGACGACACGCAGCTAGTAGTCACCTTGGCGGACGGTTCTTCCCCCTCGGCCTCCAGATTAAAAAACGGCATGACGGCAGTGGCCGATTGGATGGCAGCCAATCGTCTACAGTTAAATGCCGGAAAAACAGAGGTTCTGTTGGTGGGCAAGAACGTCAACCTATGGACTGAGCAGTGGTGGCCATCAGCCCTAGGAGCAATTCCATCCCCAAAAAATGTAGTTAAGAACCTTGGGGTCATGATGGACTCTTCTCTTTCCTTCCAGGCTCACACTAAACAGTTAGCTTTGGCACTTTGCGTGGTCTGAGACCCATTTTAAAATACTTTGCTCCCTCTGTTCGCCAACTCATTGTACAAGCTACCATCCTCTCACGCCTCGATTACTCGAGCTCTCTTCTCCTAGGGGCAACAAGGCGGAAATACTGAGAATGCAGCGCATTCAGAATGCTGCTACCAGAGCACTGGTGGGCTTGCCGCGTTTCTGCTCAGTTTCTAGTAAATGTAAATTGTAAATTAATACTTGTATAGCGCACTACTCACCCGCAAGGGTCTCAAGGCGCTTGGACGAATACCGCTGTGGAACCCATCCTGGCTTTCCCTGTGAGGTGTCCACTCCTGGGCACCCCCAAGGTGGAGGCCAGGCATCCTTAGCATTGTGGGGGCCGTTGTGGAGATTAAGCAAGCTATTGCCCAGAGTTGCAGAGTGGGACTCGATGATTGGAATAGGCACCGAGGCGAGAATGATCAGGTCTGTGGAATTTTGAGCCCAAGACCCGCCGAGGCAGGGAATTGAACCATGGTCCCGGGCTAGACCTCTGCATCAGGGTCTGCCGCTCTAACCATTGAGCCACACCATCCGTAAGCTACACTGGCTTCCCATTGATAGACGTATCCTTTTTAAAACACTTTGTCTCTCTTTGAAAAACTCTTGAAGTGCACGAGTCCCGCCGTCTTGGGCGACCTGATCTCCCTCTATACCCCTTCCCGCCCTCTCCGTTCGGCAGAGTCTCATTTGGCGGTGGTGCCTAGAATTAGACTCTCCAGGACGGGCGGCCGTGCTTTCCGGTACCTCGCCCCCCAAACTATGGAAATCCCTTCCCGTGCATATCCGCGCCATTGACTCTCTGTCCTCTTTCAGCAAGGCTATTAAAACCTTCCTGTTTCCACTACCCTAGGTTATTTCCTTGCTGTCTCTCTTGTTAGGCCCGTCCACATAGTTGTTGTGTCCTCCCATGGTCAGCGCTGGGACGCCCCTTTGCTGGAGCAGCTGCGCGCTTTACAAAAAGGATAACATAACATAACATTGGATGAGTGTGTGGGTAGTGCCTGAGAATGGATCAGTGGAATCATAGTGCCTGAGTGAATGGTTGAGGGCAAGAGTAGTGCCTGGGTGACTGGATGAGTGCAAGTGTAGTGACTGGGTCATTGGATACATGCATGAGTTGTGCCTGAGAGAATGTAGGAATGTATGTGTAATTTCTGAGAGAATGGATGAGTGTATGCAAAATGCCTGAGTGAATGGTTGGGTGCAAGAGCAGTGTCTAGGTGATTGGATGAGTGCATGGGTAGTGTATGAGTGATTGGATGGGCGCATGGGCAGTGCCTGAGTGAATGCATTCAGCAAAGGTAGTGCCTGGGTCATTGCATAAGAGCATGGGAAGTGCCTGAAAGAATGCAGGAGTGTATGCATAGTGCCTGACTGAGTGGTTTAGTGCAAGTGTAGTGCCAGTGTGATTGGATGAATGCATTATTAGTGCCCGGGTGCTTGGATGGGTGCATGGGTAGTGTCTGGGTAAGTGGATAAGTGCATGGCTAGTGCTGAGAGAATGGATGAGTGTATGTGTTGTGCCCTAGTGAATGGTTCAGTACAAGTGTAGTGCCTGTGTGATCGGATGAGTGCATGGGTAGTGCATGGCTGATTGGATGAGTGCATGGGTAGTGCCTGGGTGATTTGATGAGTGCATGGCTAGTGCCTGAGTGAGTGTATGAGTGCAAGGGTAGTGACTGTGTCATTGCATGAGTGCATGGGTAGTGCCTGGGGGATTGGATGAGTGCATGGGTAGTACCTGAGAGAATTGATGAGTGTATGTATAGTGCCTGAGTGAATGTTTGAGTGCAGGATTAGTGCCTGAGTGATTTAATTAGTGCATGGGTCATGCCTGGGTGATTAGATGAGTGCATGGGTAGTGCCTGAGTGAACGGATGAGTACAAGGCTACTGCTGAGTTCATTGGATGAGTGCATGAATAGTGCCTGAGTTATGCATACCACCTGAGTGAATCATTGAGTGCAATCAGCACTCCTATATTACCCAAAAATAAACCGAATCCCGCTCCTAGAAAGAAGCAGGGATTAGTTATAAAAGAACCATCAGAGCAAACAAGTGGGAAGTCAAAAGCTAATGATCACAAACTGGCTCGCACGGTAGAGAGCGATAGTAATGTAGTCTCCCATAAAATAGGCTTAACCAGAGGACCTGACAAAACGGTACCAGAAATAGCTAACATAGAGGCTCCCTTAAGTAAAGGACATAAGAAGAGAGTTGATCTTCCCCCGGATTGCAACCCCTATGTAATTGTGTTGGCTGGGGTGCCGGAATGGAAAAATAACAGGGTTGAATCTGTCTATGAACTAAAAAAAAAAGTTATGCATTGGCTGGGGCAAAACAGACCCCTTAGACCTGATTTGCGGGGGGAAATTATCACTGTCCGGAGAGTAACCTGGTTGGGCCACATAGTGAAGAATATTGAAGGAGACTGTATTATTGTTAATTTTAGGGACCCAAGAAGGGTTCAGTTCATTAGTGGTTTCCCTAATTATAACAACACAGGAGGAATCCTTTCTTTGGATTTGAGTTATTTTTACCCTGCGGCCCCTATTGTTCCTGGTAACCTAAAATTATATGAACCATTCAATGAAGTGAGGTCCATATATAATGGAAGTCGCTTTAATGCTCCAATGGCACCTATGATGCATGGAGGTTTTGAGCCGACTCGCCATTATAATTATCATCATTTCACTGTCCCAACCTATAACAGATTTGACTGCCTGTCAGGGTTGGGAGGGGTGGATTGACCATCATGGGACCAGGTAACTGTTACATGTGTTAAAAATTCCTATGACACCCAAGCTAAGCCACTATCGGTAATTGAGGAAATCCAAGAACTAGGAGGGTGGCCGATACTTAATCCAGATGATTCCCAACTAGAAAGAATTGATGCTGCATCTGGGGGGGACCCGCTTATAAGTAAGGGTTCTTCAGATAGCTGTATAGGTACAGTCATCGATCCAAATTGGATAATCCACTTTTTTTACTCCAGCCATTGGCTCATCACATGGCAGAGCCAAGGGTGGGCTCTGCACATATGTCTCGAATTGTTTTAAATGTAAAAACATGGAGGTTTTTTATAATATTCGCTATTACCATATTGTTGGTTTACATTTGAATAATGCTCTCTGTATTTTGATTGTTAACTTGTATAACAATGTTCCCTCTGCTGATTTGATTGCAGTGTTCAAAACTTTAAGCTCCGAACTTAATGTGATAATATGCAATGAACGTAAGGAGTTCGTCATTATATGGGGGGGGGGAGATTTTAATTGCACTCTCTGTAATAGAGCTGGTAAGTGAAATTGTGGTTTAACGGCGGACAAGGAGTCCAATCTGACACACTTTGAACATACCGGTAAGGGGGATGCTTTGAATGAGATCCTCTTCACGAATGATCTAAGTTTTGCAACCAAACTGTGTCACCCAGAGGTCCCGTTCTCCTCAATCTTTAACGGTAGAGGGTTAACCTCTCTAATTGATTATGTTCTGATCTCTTCTTGCTTTGGGGATAGTGTAGTTAACTACAGTGTACTGGACACCATTAAGTGATCATTTTCCCATCAGGGTTGAAACTATAGATCCTTGTGCTCCTTTAGACAGTATCCCTAAGTTACTAACAGAAAATATTGAAATTTCAAGACAGAATGGCTATGCCCTAAAATGGTCCAAGGTCATACCTGAAGAGTTTATTGGTAACTTGATTAAGGTGAGAAAAGATTGTTTCGAAACTTGCTTGGACATGGGGTCGGAGGATACTGTAATTTTCGACACTTTTAAACTTATTATAACAAGTATTAAGGAAGGCCTTTGGGTTAACCTAAGGAATCATGATAATAGAAAGAAGGGCTGGTTTGATCTGGAGTGCACTAAGGCACATACTAATCTTAAACGGGCTTTGAATAAACAAGATAGAGATTTTAAACAGATTAGGGAGCTCCGTAAAAATTACAAATTAGCTATTAAACAGAGAAGGGCCAAGATGAAAAATGAAGCATGGGTGGCACTTTTAGACGCCTCTGATTCGAAGGACATGACTGCATTCTGGAGGGCAGTCAACGCGCCATTTTTTAAAGATGACTCTAAGGCGTGGCTAGAGATTGCCATTTCAGAGGATAATTGGATGAAGCACTTCAAGGCACTCTATAGCCCTGTGGAACTTCTAGGGGAATTGCCGGTGCAGGAGGTACCTTCCTTATCAAATAATAAAGAGTGGATGAATCTCTCTTTTACGTTGGACGAGGTAATTAAGGGCATTAACTTAAGCAAGGGGGGCAAGGCACCGGGCCCAGATGGTGTCCCGGTAGATATCTTTAAAAATAATGTAACATTATGGGCATCTCTTCTTACTAGATTCCTGAATGCTGCTTGCACGGTGGGCCTAGCTAGTACCTGGTACGAATCTATTATAGTACCCATCTTTAAAAAGGGGGACAGGGCTAGCTGTACTTGTTCCGCCCAATATCTCTGCTGGATTCTACAGTTAAAATTATTGGTAGGATCATTTTAGATAGGCTGCAGTCATGGGCCAATGAGCACAAGATTATTAGTGACCTGCAATATGGTTTTAGAGAAGGAGTTGGGACCATAGATCAGGGACTTAATTTATTCATACTTGTGGAGAAATATATACCAAGGTTAAGGGAGGAAGGTTGTTTTTAACTTTTGTGGACTTGACCTCCGCCTTTGATTGTGTTAATCACACTAAATTATGGTCAATTTTAATTTGTTTGGGTGCTGAGGATAACAATATTTGTTTTTTAAGAGAGCTTTATAATGGAGCAAGGGCTATGATAGATATGGAATTAAAGGAGAGTGCACTAGAATGTTTAATATTGCGAGGGGGGTAAGACAAGGATGCATCCTTGCCCCGTTTTTATTCTCTATTTACGTTAACGGTTTGGAGAATATTTTACTACGGGACTGTATAGATATGCCTACAGCATTGCAACGCCGTATCCCGGCACTTATCTATGCAGACAATGCTGTCCTGATGGCAAGAACCCCCGTGGCGATGCAAACTATGATTACATCGTTCTCCACCTTCATGACTAATTTAGATTTGAAGGTGAACTGCACTAAACCTTTTCCATGAATTGTGGCGTTAATGTTAAACAGAGGAAAAGAACCATGTTTATCGATAAAAAGCCACTGGATCATGTTTCTAATTTCCCTTATTTAGGTATACTGTTTGACTGCACAGGGCAATGGAAAAGTGCTGTCAAAAGTAGAAATATGCTATTCGTTAAGTCTGTTATGGCCCTTAAACTGTTTAGCAAAAAGATGGGAAAGAGACCTGTAAATGAGCTCCTACGTATTTATAAAGCCAGTTGCGTTGCAGTGGCAACTTATGGTGCTGGAATTTGGGGTAATTTTAATGTTTCTAGCCTGCAGCTGACTGAGAACAGCTTTTTGCGATATCTCCTTACTGTTCCGGAGGGTACATCGACCCATAATTGCCACACTGAACTCGGCATGCCCTATTTGGAAGATCTTATTAGGGTGCAACCGGTTCTTCTGTGGCACAGGGTCTGGACTACCGATGAGTGTCATCTAAATCGCCTCATACTGGGGGACACCCTGAAATTGGAGGGCGCTCACCGAGTGAAATGGTTGAGATACATTAAAACTTTTTGTGACTACATCAATTACCCCGAATTTTATGATGATCCCAAGTCTATGGCAAAAATCCCTAGGAAAGAGCTAAAAAGGTTAGGTATTCCTTACCTGGCGAATTTAAGAGATCAAAATGAATTGACTAAAAAAACTGTGATTGCTCACCAGTTGATCTTAACTTCGCAGGCAATACAACCCTACTTAACCTTAAGGATGACGGCACATGAAAGGTTTCTGCTGACAAGATTTAGATTTGGATTGTATTTAGGTTATTAAGTTTTCCCGCCATTAATGATTGGTCTACTGGTATATGTAAATGCCTGTGTGATAATACCTCCACTCAATCAGATATTCATATTTTATTCTTTTGTTAATTTTATACTGTACCAAGGCAAAGGTGGATCATGCCCATTTTAAAATATATGAATTTTAGACAATGTCGACCTGCCTTCCTAGCTATGGAAACTTGAAGATATATTTTCAGTGGCATCTGTTTCTGTATTTCTCAGAAATGTTTGTCACTCAAGACAAACGATATCTGTTTAAATACAACTCCTTTTAGCTATGAGTCTCTGTATTCTTAACTATTTTATATATCGACTGACATATGTGAATTGATTCTGAACTGTGATTTTATGTACTTTTATGGTTGTCAAAGTTTTATAACCGAATAAAGTCTTTTTGAATTGAATTGAATTGAGTTCAATTATAGTGCCTGAGTGATTGGATGAGTGCATGAGTGATGCTTGGGCCATTCGATGATTGCATGAGTAGTGACTGAGAGAATGGATTGGTGTATGCATAGTACCTGGGTGAATGGTTGATTGCATGGATAGAGTCTGGGTCATTGAATGAGTGCATGGGTAGTGCCTGCGAGATTGGATGAGTGTATGTATAGGGCCTGAGTGATTGGATGAGTACATGGGTAGTACCAGAATTATTGGATGAATGCATGGGTAGTTCCTGAGAAAATGGATAAGTGAATGCATAGTGCCTGAGTGAATGGTTAAGTATAAGAGTAGTGCATGAGTGATTGGATGAGTACAGGCATAGTACCTGGGTGATTGGATGAGTACATGGGTAGTGCTTGGGTAATTGGACAAGTGCATGAGTAGTACCTGAGTGAATGGATGAGTGCATGGTAGTGCATGAACAAATAGATAAGCACAAGGATTGGTCTATGATTGTTGGGATGAGTGCAAATATACTCCTTGGGTGAATGGGTGAGTACATCGATAGTGCTTAAGTCAATGGATGTGTTCATATGTACTGCCTGACTAAATGGATGAGTGCAAAGCTAGTTACTACATGATTCATAAGTGTACAGGTAGTGTGTGGATGAATATATGAATGCATAGGTTGTGTCATCTACAGCACATTCTATCATTTACAACTTAGGCCTATTAACTCTATGATATATGTTAATCTGCTTTTTCATATGAGAAGATACATTAAACTTCAAAACTGTCAAATGTTGTAATATAATAAAAAGCAGTTTCAATGCCCACCTATCTTGTATAATGAGAAGAAAGTAATACATACACTTTCTTTCACACAAATTTTAGAGACTATGTGGTGTGAAACAGAAATATTCTGGTATTTGAAGGCTTCTTTGATGTATCGTGTCACCGCAAAGAGGCACAGACACACACATTGAGGCCTTGAGCAACTGGCAAGACTTACAACCGTGATATGAGAAGAGTTGGGCTTTCATATTTGCCTAGGTCTAACTTTGTTTGTACTGTCAGTGAAGAATGAAGCTGCAAGAGACAAGTGAGGTCGAAAACTTGTTTTCAGATGGATTACTGTTTATGCTAGTTCATGTGAGTGTCTGGAAAGGTACACTGAAAGTAGGCTGCATTTCTGTAGGTGTCAGCTTTAAATGGAAAGTGCCCTCTATAAAGTTTGAATATTTATGTGCTATCATGACGGAGGTATGTGTCTACTTCTACATGTATTCTGACACGTGTTGTGCATCTGATTACCCTAACTTAAAAACTATGTAGTTTATCATAAAAGTGAACTAATCTTATCAGTTCAACTAGAGCATTCAGTCACAGAAGCAGGCATCTTTTACCCATGTAGGCGTCAGAGAAGTCCGCAAATTGTTCACCTTCCACCGTGATCAGTTCTTCTTCTTCATCCCCTCCACCAACAACTCTCACAGTTTTTTGGCTGCTGAGGTGGGCCTCCCACTGTATCAAGTTGTGTTTCTTTGTATGAATTGTTTGGCCTCCGGTACCATAGTTTGTACCATGCTTGCCCCGACCAACACCTTGTCCACAAATGGAGCATATAGCAATGTTCACCTCCTTCTTGGTAACCAAAAAATAGTCCCAAACTAGGCAGGTCAATTTTCTGTGGCTGCTGGTGTGTGGGTGTTACTTTTGACTATCTGCAGTACCTACTTCTACTGAGGTGGTTGTGGTGGATGTAGGTTGCAGCCAGTGAAATATGGAAGCTGAAGATGGTGTTGGTGGTATCATCTGTGTTGGTGGTATCCGTGCCACATACCTCACAGCAATTTGGGATGGGGTAATGTTGGTCTCCACTCGAGCGGTCGCGGGACTACTGTCCATGATGATTGGCTCGTCATCATCCTCCTCTTGTACATCTACCTCTATAACTCTAAGGCTTTCTGGAACCTTCCTGTTCCCTAGCCTTGTCCTGTGGCATGTCCTACTCTCATACTGAGGTGGCTTCCAAGTGGTGTCTAGATCATCAGAAGGGGGCTTGCAGAAGAAGTTGATAGACTAACCCTCCTTTTCCTTGCTGGGGATCTGGAAGACAAGGAATCTTCTGAAAGAGTGGCTTGCTATTCTTCTTCCTCTGCTGGAAGCCTGATCTCCTGAACTGCCCTTTACTTTGGGAGGAACAACTGCTATTGGGGGTAGTTGTGGATGTTGTTGCCCACTTATCTGAGTTTCCTGCATTGATTGAGTACTACTTTGCAATAACGTTAAGTCAATTTCAACATCACTGCCCGTCGGCATTTGGCTCGTGAATAGACTGGCTGCCTCTGCAACAGACATGGGCTTGGGCCTAGCTTGGTGGGGTGGGTCCACTAGTGTGGAGGTGCTGCTCCCCGCTTGCTTTCCAGACTTTGCTGCTGCAGGTGCAATTTTTGGTTTCCCAAAAAAGGTATTGGGTGAGATACCAGTCTTGGTAAATGCAGTGCCTTCTTCTCACTGGCAACTTTCTTTGTACTTGACCTGATACCTTTCTTTAGGGCTATCTTGAAGATGTCAGCAGCACACAGTGGCACATGTTAAAAAGAGGTGTCTGTGATCACACGTCATGGGATGTCGTGGGCATCAGGACTTCGGTCTGGCAGTACAATGGGTGATGTTGTGTCCTCCTCTTTTGTGCAAATAAAGCAAAGAAGCAAGAAGAACATCAGTGAAACGTGGCATTCATTATTGTGGTTCAATAACTACTAGTACAAAGAAAAAAATATAATATATAACTTAGTGTGTGGTCACACTTGTGTTATTAATATTATTAAATATATTACCGCAGTTATTAAAAACATAACCATACGGTGTAGCCATTTGTGGGACTTTGACAACAGCATGGGCTTTCATGGTTGGTGTACTATACAGTACACTGAGGAAGAATAGGAAAGAAGAAGAAGAACAACGAAAATACAAATGTAACGGACCTAGTTTGGCATTGTGCATCACATGGGATGCAGCATTCATGGAGCTGCGGCTGACAATGGATGGAAGCAATAAGCCAAGAGGAACAAAGGATAGACATGCAGACCTATGTCAAACGCAGTAAATCACATTAATTGCCACCACAAAATGGCCACTAGCCACATGGTCACTCAGAACTCACAACAACACCAAGCAGGAGCCCTGGAAAACAATGAACTCAAGCAGGCCTATATGGAGTTGGACATAGGCATTACAAAATTACACCTGTCCACATGGAGAGGCTCAGCCAAGGCAAATGCTGGCCCACTATTACAAACACCCTCACACACTGGCCAGACAAAGGAGGCATGATAAACAGCACAGCTTTAATGCAACAATGCCATAATGGAAAATCTACTGGGCCAAAAAAGGTTTGCAAGTTACAACATATCCAACTAAGACTTTATTTAACACACATGAAAAAAGTGAAATACCCATTTTGCATTTTAATCCATGGCCTAAATGATGATTAAAATTCAACAGATACCACAGAAACCGTTGTTTTATGCACCAATGAGTAGCTGTGGGCCTACTGGCTAAAAGATATATTGGCGGACTACTGGGCTAGTGAATTAAATAAATATTGCAAATTGATTTCAAAAGATGGAGAAAATGTAGTGAACTGTGCAACGTGTTTCCTTTATAAAAATTACTTACAAAGAAACAACTAGACCCCTACTGAAACTACAGGCCACCCAGTGTTTGTTTGTCTATAAGTAAACAAGTGAGTGTGTGTGTGTATAACTGTGTAGGAGAGTAAGTGGCTGTGTGATCAACTCTATGTGTGAGTGAGTAGGTGTGTAAGTAGCTCTACGGATGACTGAGTGTGTGAGTGGCTGTATGGGTGTATGAGTGGATAAAGTTAGGGGATGTATTAGTGAGTGAGTTGGTATATGAGTGGCTGTACGAGTGACTGAGTGGATATGTGTGTAGACCAACGAATCAGTGATTGGGGGTGTAAGTACTGGTATGGGTGTCTCAAAGATTTTGAGAATGGTAGGGTGGAAGTTGGAGTTGGTAAATGAAAGGTTATATTAGGGTATGAGTGGGTGCATCAGATTTTGTGGCTGATGTCATCAGTGATGTCATCAGTGATGCATTTTTTCTTTTCTTTAATGACTTTATTCAAAAGCATAAAACATCCATAAAAGCTTGCACAATGTGAACAAACACCAATATACAGTTCAAACTGTAAGACAAAATAGTATACATAAGATAAAATACAGTATAAAAACAAGCTAAAATTATCAGATCAAATAGCTGCAAAATTTAAGGGAGCATAGGTTTGTATACACATCCTACCCAGATATTTCAAAGGGCCAACTATATAAAACACTTTCCTTAATAATTAGTTTTTAGGAGAAAGGCATTAAAAGCAGTTCACATCAATCAGTGTTAAAAACTATACAATCTATTTCAGATTTCACCAAATATCAATAATGCAGAAATTAATATACAACTATTGAAGAAAAAATAAGAGATACTACAAGATACATTCATATTTTGAATAATTGTTTCATTCATTTCATCTTGCGTTCAAATTGAAAAAGCAAAGCAGCACAATTTCCCATGACACTGTTGGCCTATGTTTAAGCAGAACCAGTGCAAGAGAGGAGAATACAAACCTCCTTTTGGTTCTGCCATACCATAGTATACTCAGATCTAGTTCAATTAAAAGAGTGCAAAAATACTATGCATTACACATTCAATACCAATTTATTTTAGTCACATAATCGCACTACCTGGATCCATAGATGGTATGCACCCTATGCCCTATTCCAGGCAAAGATTACTGAAATATAGCTCCTGGCATAAAAAGCAGCCCAGAAAAAGATGACATTCCACAACAAAACTCTAAGGTAGGCAGTGATTGCAAGTATAAATATGCAGGGTGACATTGTGTAAAACAGACTGGTCTAATTATCAGTAGGATGTAACGTTTCCTTGAGCAAAGCTTCTAAGAGTCATACAAGCTTTGCTAAATTGTAACTTCTTATAGGCAATGGCCTTCTTCCATAAACCATCTTTGTCGAATGAGATCCCCAAATAGGAAAAGGTATTAATGAAACCAATATTTGTACTGTTTATTTTTTTTATCTCTGCATGCCTTATTATTCATCTCATCTATACTACTATTATAAAGGAAGAACTTTGAACCTTTGAGGCGGGTAAACTCGGGAACCACAGCGCCAATCCACACACCCGATACATCGTTGTAATTGTTAGGGTTTGCAGACGGACATAGGCTATATAAACTTAATAAATATACGTAATTTCAAAAATGTACCCCAAAAAAAAAGTATCCCTAGGAAGAAGCGCCGGCCGCGACGTGCGTGCTGACGTTAGGAGCGGGGGGAGGAGCGGCGTACAGGAGCGCGAAGAGGACCGGTGGACATGAGCGCGAGGAGGAGCGGCGCACAGGCGGGGAGGAGCGGTGAGGAGCGGCGGACAGGCAGTGAGGAGCGGCAGACAGGCAGTGAGGAGCGGCGGACAGGCGGTGAGGAGCGGTGGATAGGCGGTGAGGAGCGGCGGACAGGCGGTGAGGAGCGGCGGACAGGCGGTGAGGAGCGGCGGACAGGCGAGGAGGAGCGGTGCATTACAAAAGTGAGCCAAACGGTGCATTACAGGAGGAAAAAGTGACATGTGCAGGTTACAAAAGCGTACAAAGTAAGCAAACATTACATTAAATCAAGCAAAAATGACAATCGTGAGCCAACAAAATACAAGAGGAAGCAAACGGTGCATTACAAAAGTGAGCCAAACGGTGCATTACAGGAGGAAAAAGTGACGTGTGCAGGTTACAAAAGCATACAAAGTAAACATAGAGGTATAATACTGCAATATATGGAGGAAGGCTCCGGGGGACCCTAGGACAACGTCGGGCCGGGCGGGGGCCCTGAAGCCTAATTGCTCCCGGACAACGTCGGGACGGGCTGCTAGTATTTCATAATGAAGGTTTTTGTTTGATTGACCAAGTTCCTTCATATATTCAACAATATTTGAGAGCAAGGACTGAAAGACCAGTGGGGTGTGGGCCATAAGAATGGCATCATCAGCATAGAGGAAGGCTGGGACAGGGAGCATTCCTATTTGTGGGCGATCTTTAGAGGTTGCCTCAAGTACCTTGTCCACACTCTTAATGTATAATGAAAACACCAGATCGCCGTGAGGGGAACGGCTGCCTTACAACAGCACACACTGTGAGGGGAACGGCTGAGACTCTGTTCTCTGCGCCATGAGGGGAATGGCTGGGAAGACTACAATCCCCAGCAGCCCCATGCTGCCAGCGACACTCTCCTGTTGCTGCACTCGTGGGCCGAGGTGCCACAAAAGCAGCAAGCACCACCAATGCGGGACACCAGATCACCGTGAGGGGAACGGCTGCCTTATAACAGCACACACTGTGAGGGGAACAGCTGAGACTCTCTTCTCTGTGCCATGAGGGGAACGACTGGGAAGAGTAAAATCCCCAGAAGCCCCTTGCTGCCAGTGACGCTCCCCTGACGCTGCACTCGTGCCCGGAGGCACCACAAAAGCAGCAAGCACCAAGCACCACCCGCAGCGCGGGACACCAGATCGCCGTGAGAGGAACGGCTGCCTTACAACAACACAAGCTGTGAGGGAAACGGCTGAGACTCTCTTCTCCGAGTGGGAAAGTATGGACAAACTTACTAAAATGGTTGAATTATGGGTGGATAAGTCTGATGTAGCACTAAGGGCAAAGGACCCATCGGACCCTGTAATTTTCAATCAGGCCCTGCAAGCAACTAACCTTGATCCCCTAACGATTATTAACATACCAACACCCATCATAACAAATTATTAAAATCAGGAGGGTGTGGGTCAGAGTACAAAAAGCAAAGTGGGGGTAGAAAAAGGAACTAGTTCTCTTCAACAGGACCCTAAACAGGGGATGCAGCTAGGAAATGAAAAAGTCCAATTCCCACTCTGTCCTTGGCCGAGTAATGTCTGTACCGAGAGAACAGGAAAAACACAAGATCCATATAATGGTAGACATGATGCAGGGCCTCTGCTCCCAGTAATAAACCTACCCCGAGTCGACCCCCTATGGAGTCATCTTAACAGGTGTTCCTGAACTGAAAAAAAGGCCAGAGAGTCTTATTTTGACTTAAGGAATAAATGTCAGTACTGGCTAGCCAATAACAGACAGTTCTCTTATACAAATGAAATTATCATGGCCCGCTGGGTGGGATGGGGACCAAAAAATACACAAGGGCACTGTGTTGTGATTAATTTAAATCCAGCTTTTGTGGAATCCCTTTTAGATTGCTGTCATCTGAGAGACAGGAGGGGCATTAGTTGTTTATTATTAGGTCACTTTTACCCCACCACACATTCCATCTCTAAGGCAAAAACAAGTCCAATGGAGGGGGGATTGGTCACAGGGAAATCTTCGACCTATACCAGCCCAGGGCCAACCATTTCCCCTACTTTTTAATATTCCAGTACAAAATAGATATAATCCCCTAGAATCAGTAGATTGACTCCTGAGGAAGGGCCCCCCACAAGAGTCCCAAATCCAACTAGGAAAGGTGGGGATACAGCAAAAGACAAGAGATAAGAAGAGAAATCGGCATTGAATTGGCAAGCGAGACTAGTAAGTTGATGCCATCAGGGACCATGTATATGACAGCATCCACAATTTCCCCAATCCCTGACTCCCCCCACTATGCAATGTAGACTCCGACTATACCTCAGAGGGATATAGTTACTACCCTTCAATCCCTGAATGGTGACCAAGATCTAACTAGCAGTGCTGAAAAAGGACATTGGAAGGAACACTCTCAAACTCCATTGGGCTGCCATGATATGCAAACTATAGCTCTCCCCTCTTTAATTGATAAAATAGGCCCTGTTACTCTTCAAATTCTTTCTTGGAATGTAGCTGGACTATCCACTAAATTGGATTGTCCCCAATGGGGCTTCTTTGTAGAGCAGCATGAAATATGCATATTGAACAAACATGGGCCAAAGAAGATATATGAAGAGTGGGCTATGCATTGTTCAACATCCCAGTCACTCATGGGGGAAAGGTTAGACCCTCTGGAGGTTTGTGTACCTGGGTTGCAGTTCATCTGGGTTACGAGGCAAAACAGTTGGAGAGCGCCTTGCGTGATATTCTCTGTGTACTCCTTACCTTCCGTAAGGGTCCAGACATTGCATTAGGTAATGTATATTCTCGTCCAGTACCCAAGGGAAGAGAGTCTATCATGCTAGAACAACTAACTACTTGTCTCTCAACCATACCTACACATTTTGGGGTAGTCATTGGGGGGATTTCAATTGTCAATTTGAACCTCTGGAAGGGCTGGTTGCGGGCTCTCTGGTCCATTCCCGAGCCTATCATACCCCACACAAGGGCTTGGACCCCGTTAGCACTACAGTTAAGTACACTTACCCCATCTGATATGCCCAGGAATTACACATTTAATAGACAAGGGCATACCTCTATTATTGATCATATCATGGTGGACACAAAATCATGGAGCAGAGTACTAGATTTTAAAATTAGCCCCCGTCTAGATAGCGACCACAACACCCTCATTTTATCACTATTAAAATCACAGACCAAGAAACTACTTGATAACTCGCGACCTACAGAGATATGTTTAACCAAGCATAATGGAGGGAGAAGAGTACGATGGGGTGAATTTTGCCAGTCAGCAGAAAAATTGGCTAAATTATATCAACGTATCCTACCTTACTTTGAGGCTGTTCATGAAGTTATAGAGATAGAGGGCATACCTAATTGTAAATCTACAATTCTTAAAAATAATCAAAAATTGTTTACCTCTATGGCCGTATTCTTTTACCACAATAAAAAACCAAGGGCGAATAAAAAGTCTCAACACCCGTGGTTCAATCATGAATGCCGTATGGCAAACAGGCCTTAACCACAGCCATCAAACATAATGACAGGACATTGATCAAAGCTGAAAGGGTAAAATATAAGAATGACATCACAAAGGCAAAAAAAACCTGGGAATCACACCAATGGGCTGAGCTTAGATGCGCACTATTAAATCACGATCTTAGGGCATTTTGGAATATTATTAGTTCAGGGTCTAAGGAGGGCAAATCAGCCATTGAACCTAACATCAGCAAAGAGATGTGGAAGGCACACTTTGAAACCCTCAATTCAAGGATGTAGCTGGGGAATGGCCAACTAATAGACCCCTTCCGCTACCTTGTACGACTCCCATAGAAAGCCCACCGATTACACTGGGAGAGGTACAGGATGCTTTGGGCATGATTAAATCAGCAAAAGCCGCCGGGCTGGTCAAGATCCCTGGTGATCTCTTTCGTTCTGAGCCGACTATATGGGCCCCCTATTTATTAACACTCTTTAATGCAATCCTCCAGGGCATTGCAATTCCAACTACATGGGCTGGGGCTAAAATAATCCCAATATATAAGAAGGGCTCCCTGCTTTTACCTACCAACTATCGCCTGATTAGCTTAATAGATGTATGTCAAAAAATCTTTGCTCTGGTTCTTTTGGGGCGCCTGCATTTTTGGATGGAGGAACATAACATTCTTACTCCCCTCCAAAACAGATTTCGAGCAAGGATATCAACAACCGATCAGATTTTAAGGCTGCAGATGATTCATTGGAAAACAGTGAGTATAGAGGGTGGCAGCCTATATCTCATCTTTGTAGACCTTAATCAGCCTTCGATTTAATACCAAGGGAAAAACTGTGGGCAACCTTAATAGATATGGGAGTCCTAGTATATCATTGCCATCAGATAAATGGTCTCCACAAGGGCACCTTGGCTCGAACTAGATTCGGCAAAACGGTGAACTCTCATCACCCCTGCCTGTCGAGAGAGGGGTCCGTTAGGGATGAGTCCTGGCCCCAATTCTTTTCAATCTTTTTATTAACGGCTTGATCAAATCTTTGAGTGCTGGACTGATGCTCCAAAGTTAGCCAAACGAATAATACCTGCCCTCATGTTTGCAGATGATACGCTTTTGTTGGCTAAATCCCCTATGGGTATCTAGAGGACGTTAACTAACTTCAGCGCCTTCTGCAAACATCGGGGTTTAGAAATCAACGTGCAGAAAACCAAGTACATGGCTTTCAACGTAGGCAACTCCACCCATCTAAATCCCTGTATGGATGGTAGACCTCTAGAGAGGGTGCCCATCTTTGATTATCTGGGAATAACATTGACAGAAAGAATGGACTAGGGAGCGCAAATCAGCAAATCAGGTATAAAATTATCCCAGACTACGGGTGGTATTCTAAAATTATACATGTCCTGGCATGATAAATTGGTGAGTCTGGCAGCGGAAATCTACAAGGCCCAGGCCAGGACGGCTGCTCTATATGGAGCAGAACTATGGGAGCACTGTCCATCTGGCGAAATAGCCCGTACCGAGAATTCATTTGCGAGGCAACTCATGGGGCTGCCACCTAGCACACCCCTAACACCCTTACGTATGGACCTAGGGATTAGACCCATTTAGGAAGAAGTACGACTTTGGCCCATATTATACTGGCGGCGCTTGTGATCTACCCCTGAAGTGGCCTCCTATAGAGAAGAACTGACTGATGTTATGGGGTTATGAGTTGCTGGGAAGCTGCCCTGGTTATCATATATTAAGAAAACATGTATGGATTTAGGTAGGGGTAGCCTCTGGCATAATGCTGAAGAAACCTCCCAACACTCTTTTAGAAAAGTTCTGGTAGAGAGCTTTAGAGAATTTAAACTCACCAAGCTGGAGAGGAGACCCTTGTTAGGGAAACTGATGGCTGAGTTTTTAGACACAAAAACTATATATGTCTTAGAACCAGTGCTTGATGATATACAGAAACAGTAAGCAGGAAAGATTAATGTACTTAATACCATTTTTTTTAATAATTGATGAATTTTTGATAAAAAGTGATCTTAAACCTCCTTCTAACCTAAATTAGAATGTACACAAATTCTGTGTTGGCTGATGCCCGTAAAATGCTGCTATACTCTATGGTTCTATTTGCACTCCCTATAAGCACTTTGTGTCCTGCTACCAAAGTTGGTTGACGACCGGAAAATGCTGACATACTGTATGGATTTATTGGACTTCCCATAAGCACTTTATGTCTTGCTATCAAAGTTGGTTGATGCCCGGAAAATGCTGCTATACTGTGTGGATGTGATTTCCTTTGTATTTTATAAGTATTTGTATTTTAAATATTTTATATTTTTGTCTTTTAACTGTACTTTTATGGCCATTTGAGGCGAAAGAAAATTTTTATGATGAGGATGGTATAATCAAAACAGGAAAGGGGGCCAGGACACATCCCTGTCTCACCCCTCTCTCTACCCTGATAGCTTCAGAATGTTCTTCTGTAATGATGTATCTAACTCTGGCTTTTCATCCCAAATATAAGTCCCTCAGAAAGCTGATAATCAGTGCGTCCACCCCCCTAACTTTCATTTATGACCATAGTTTAGCATATATAATGCAGTTAAAGACCGAAGAGAGATCAACAAACGCTAAAGAAACGTTCACTTTTTTCTTGTTAACATATTTCCCAATTAGCATAATTAAATTGAGACTCTGCTCTATTGTCCCAATCCCAGGGTGGACCCATATTGTAGGTCTGACATAATATCATGTGATCCTGCCCAATCTTGTAGTCTATTCAGGATACTTCTTAACTAAAGAATCGAGCAGGGAGATAAGCCTATAACATACTGAATTTAGGCAGTCTCCTTTTTTGTAGATAGGTATGATAATTGATTCACCCCATGATGACAAAAAACCTGCAGTAAAGCAGGCCCTCAACACTAAAGCCAGCAGAGGCCTGATAAAGCGGTCTCCTCTTCATAGAAGTCTACAGAGATTGGATCTGGTCGAAGGGCTTTACGGCCTTTACTTGCTCGTATTTCATTATAACTTCCCCCAGGGTAAAAGGAACAATGGAGTCAGTTTGAGATGGGACTATGATATAGTTGTAGCTATGTCCCTGCTCTAATTCTAATACTGTGAGGGGCAACAAATACATACTAGCAAAGTGCTTTATCTATTCTTTCTCCAATATTGCCAACTCAATCCTTGTCATTTTAGATGTCATCAGTGATGTCATCCGTGAGTGAGGTCACGGACCATGTCATGAGTGATGTAATATGTTGAGATCATAAGCAGTGCATTGCGGGGGCCTGAGTTAAAGTTAGCTCAGCTAACCATAAATGCTGAATTTCTCTAGTTTTGTGTGAGTGAATCCTATAACCTTTACAGTGAATTTCTAAGATTTTTTAAATGCTACTTCCTAACTATAACATCCCTGTAACCTTTGGTTATTTCAGTGAAATTCCATGTTTTTTTAACTAGTAGCCGCATTTGAAGAGTGGTGGAGAAAGGGGGCTGGGCCTCCAACCAGCTCTTATGAATCCTGCTGTTTAGGACTTACACAAGATACCAGGAGGGCTTCTTGGCCTCCAAAGTTCCTCAGAAGTAAAGTGGGCTTCATCCCCTAACCACAAGTGCTCCACAAGCTGTGTTTGCTGCGTGGTGGAGAAAGGGGTCGTGGCCTCCAAAGACCTCTTTGCAATCCCACTGTGTGGGACTTATTGGAGATAACAGGAGAGGTAATTGCCCCCAGGGACATCCTTGTGGGCCAACTACCCCTCCTATTATCTCCAGTTAGTTTCACACAGGAGGATTTCTGAGACCTGATAGGAGGCCATGCCCCCTTTCTCCACTACTCTGCAAACACGGCTCCTGGCACATTACCAGTAGTGGGATGAGCTCCCCTTGGCTATTGAGGGTCCTTTGGGGTCAACTACCCCTCCTGCTACCTCCACCAAGTCCCTACAGTGGGTTTTCTAAGAGGTTTTCAGTGACATGCTCCCTTTCTCTACCACTCTGCAAATGGGCCTCCTGGAGCACTATTAGTTGGGGGATGAAGTCTACTTGACTCTTGATGGTCCTTGGGGGCCTTCTATTCTAGCTCTCCTATTACCTCCAGTCAGAACCGCACATGTAGAAAGAATGCTCTAACTTGCTCAAAGTAGAGACTGTTTGTTCTGTGCTGCCATAGCAAATTGCAATGGCTCGGGGTGGGCACCCTGGGACATTGCTGGAGCCGGCCCCGCGGGAGTGTCGATCCCCAAGGCTATGTGGTGGTAGCCATCTTAGGACAAACAAAGCAAACACAAGGAGATGATGGACGGAGCACTGAAGCTTTTCAGACACTCACCCCAGTCACAGATCTGGGTTTAATCCATCATCGTTCTTTAGCTCACTTCACCACCCCAGTTCAGACGAAGCTATATACAAATCAGTCTTGACTTTGTGCCTCATGGGAACAGTCCAGCCAAAACTGCCAAGCCATGTCTTCCCTTCCCTAAAAAAGCATCCTGGGACTGGTTTCAGGGTAACACCCTTCATCAGTCAGGCTAGCTTGAATCCAGTGGCAAAGTGAGCAAGAGACCTACGTCTGGGCATACCCTGCCAACTTATTGCAAACAAAGCAAACACAAGGAGATAATGGACGGAGGATAAACCTCTTTCCAGGTCTAAACCTTCCCTTTTTATACATATAAGTCACAACTAAGTTAGGCATTTTCTACCCACAGGACAGGGTGCCATGTATTTAAAAGACAGGACATGTACTTTTTATATTTTTTACATGACCTGGTAGTGAAAAACTTCCAATTTCATGTTTTACTATGGCAAGGCCTCTCTCGCCCAAAGGATAACATTGGGATTACCCTATTACATCTTTTAAGTGTCATTCCCAATTGTGAAGAGATAGCATTTTCAAGTTTGGTGGTACTGAACTCACAATTTAAAATCACAACCTTTGGTGAAGTTAGAATTTAAATTCCAGTTTAGCAAATGCCACTTTTAGAAACTTTCTTAGTGCATAATGCTGCAGATATGAAAGCCCAGACCACGTCCTTTGAACAAGCAGACGACCGAAACCAAAGAAAGTAAGTAAAAGACCAAATAGCAGCTAACATCACTGTTGTTTCTTGAACTGAAAAGTATTATACAAATACGCGAGGGATACAATGTTTCTTCAGTCCCCGGTTGCATTTTAGAAGCGAGAATTATGTCACTACAAACAGGTGGGCCAGAAACACTTGTTGAGCTGCAACCTTCAGTGTTAAATCGATATCATAACATCAGAAAAACTCCAAACTAGGACGGAGTTCTAAAGCAACTTCGAGATACTTATCGTTTGAAGAAATCCATGAATCAAGCCTGCTGGTTTCCCAGCTCATTTGGAACAGTTTGTGATGGCACTTTGCCACTGCTTCCCTGCAGAGATATTCCAACATAAGCAGACGTTTTAAAACAAATTCAAATACCAGCTTGATAACTTAGCAGATGGAAAGGAAGCCTCCAAAACTACAGATTAAACAGTGTATCAGCCCTGATGAAAATCCCTAAAACCACTAAGGGATGGGAAACACGTTGGCATTTCCGGGAAATCCAAAAGGGTGTATGAATTGATTCGAACTACCATTTCCAAGCTTTATTTCGATCTTGTAGACCATAAAAGCAAAAATATAAAATACATACATCACTAAATTTAGGCATTAAAAACATCAATAAACATTGCAGGAAATAGCCATGTACAGTACGTTGGACACATTTCACTACAGTTAAGAAGATATTACAATTTAAAAAGCGAATTAAACATGATTTCATATATAAGTAAGATCAAAACAGTAGGAAATGGCAAAGGAACATTTATCAAGTGCTGGGGAGATTAAAAACTTGCGGCGCTTATGCCACATAGAGTTAAGGAAACGGGACACAGCAAAAACAATCGGGGATGAGTGTCAGTTCTCAAAACTCTAAAGGCCTACAAATTTCAAATTCAAATTTATTTTATTTGTTTGATTAATTAAAATCCTACAAAAAGCAGCTAATACATTTACAAATATAAAATACTAAAACAATCCATTTGTTCAAATAATTTTCATAAATCTTAATTAATTACCATACACATTAGGTGATATGTTAGTCAATCATTTAAAATTATTTTTTTGGGTTGATTCGGTAGGTTCGTATTCACACTGCCCGTAATTTAATCAAGCACAGGCTTCCAACTTTTTTTTAACAATATGAAGGAATTTAACGAAAGCTGAATTAATTAGTAGGTCTTCTGGATTTAAGCTTGCCATTAAAGCCTGCCTACAAGTCCTTACACCAAGTTCGTTAAACAGTTTCTTAGTGTGCTTTTTCTTTCAACTTCCAGATCCGGACAAAAACACAATAAGTGTAGGATGGATTCTTGTCCTGATATGCATAGCCTGCATAGGCAGTTATCATTTGATCTTTTCCATGGTGCCAAGTGGCATGAGCCTGGAAAATAGCCCAACCTAGCGTTCATAAAAATGTGTTGTTTTTTTTTACCATGAAGTTTCCAGGTAGGTTTGAATCTTTTTTTTCTTGAATCCATTCACAATCGGCCACGCATGCTTTCTTTTAACAAAATTATCTTTGTCCTTTATCAAGGATAGATAGTCAGTACGTTTATTTACCGTTTTTTGAAGCTCTCCTGCACAATGGTGGTGTTCCAGATAGGTGTTATACCAAACTCATCGATTGCTATATTTAAATAGGAGCTGGCAGTTAGATTCCTATTATTTCTAATTTCTTGCCACAGTAGACGAGACATTTCGTAGTCCAGATCGCTTTTTATTCTGTTCCATACTTTCATTGTGTGCCCTTTCCTTGCATAACATTAGTTGTTTAGCCCAAATTCCAATCTCACTTGGGATTGTGAGGCGTTCCTTGGGAGAGAAAATAAAATTCTATATGTTTTAGCGTCCGAGGTGTTGATGATCTCTGCGTCTTTCCCGTTGAGCACCTCACTGCCATATGTTAGAGTAGGCAGTAATTTTGCTGCAATTGTTTTTCATAAGGGGCGATAAGACAAGTCTCCAATGGTTTTCTGGATTGTACTAAATGCACCGGCTAGGGAGTTCGCTTTCCTTGTAATATCGAGTTTTTGAGTCTCGAACTTGCCATTATCATTGAAGGTTACTCCCAAGTATTTATAAGCAGCTACTCACTCCAATTTTTTTCCTTGCAGGATCCATTTGTGTGTGTGCTTTAGTCGTATATTTTTTGTATTTACCATCACCTTGGTCTTGGCTTCGTTTATGTGCATACCGTTTTCCTTAGAATACTTAGAGATGCCGTCAATAAGTCGTTGCATTCCCACCTTAGTATGACTTAAGAGTTTGACATCATCCGTGTATAATAGGCTGGATATCTGACTTTGAGCTAACCTTGGGGGGTGGGCGTTAATGGCCTTTAACTCAGTGCTTAGATCAGCTAAGAATAAGTTAAAAAGTAAGGGAGCCAACAAACATCCCTGTTTAAGACCACTTGATGTTGGAATTATTTTGGTTAATGTTGAGCTGTTACCCGTCCTCAGCCTAACCCAAGTTTCAGAGTGCAAGAGCTTAATCGTCTTTAGCAGCTTTTATGGTATTCCTTGCTTGGTAAGTTTTTCCCATAAAAGTTCTCTATCAACACAGTCAAAGGCAGATTTAAAATCTGCAAAACACAGATATAAGGGTTGTTTATCTAGAATTGCTTTTTCGATTAATATTGCTAATATTAAAAGATTTGTTGTCATACCAAGGCCTTTGACGAAGCCTGTTTGGTTTGGGGGTAATACCTGATTCTCTTTTGCCCAGTCAGTTAGATTCGTCAATAAAATTCCAGCAAACAGCTTGGCATCCGTGTCCTGTAAAGTAATTAAGCGATAGTTTTCTGGCTGTTGCCAGTTTCCTTTCTTAAATTTAGGTGTTATAAGTGATCCTTTCCATGATTTTGGGATTTGTCCACTCTGGACCACTTCGTTAAAAACATCTGTAAGGTAAACTGACCAGAAATCGGGCGCTTCTTTGAAAAGTGCAAAAGGGATGCCATTCGGACCAGGGGCACCATGCTTTTGCTTTTTTATCAATCCTGCCACTTGACTATTCGCTATTAAAATCTCACTATCACTTTCTTCGTCGACTTTTGTGGAACTTGCATCGGTAGTACGTTGTATCTGAGTCGGTTGATTTAGATTTAGATGTGTTTTAAGAAACATCACCCATTCTTCTTTGTATAGACTGGTTCCAATTCCAAGTTTGTTTGGTCTAGCTAGGCCATTAATTAGTCTCCAGAACTCCCTTGAGTTTGCTAATGTACTTGCATGGAATATTTTTGTCCACAGATCTTGTCTGGCTTTGCTCTTTTCGTTCCAAATCAATTTCCTTAAGCTACAGTTTGTATTTCTCAGTAAAACAACTATTTCTTTGTTGTGCGGAGACTTCATTAACTGTCTCCTCAGCCTGTTTCGTGTACATCTGAGTTTCCTTACAGTGTATGGAAGAAAGATGTGAGTTTCTCTGACTTCTCTCTTTTTGCTTTGCGCCCCTTTCCTCCTTTGTTCGCCTGTTGTTTTGGTATTATCAGCGACTACTCTGTTGGTAAAGTTTTCCCATCGATCTATGAGATTTATCCTTATTTTATCATCCATAGATTCTGTCACTAGTTTTTTTGCCCTTGCCATGATCGCATCCGTATTTTTGGGTTTCCATATGAGTTTCTTATAATTAATGGTACAAATCTCGCCTGCGATTGCCTGGAAGATCTCAGATTTTGGACACAAATATTTATCTCAATAATTTGCTGACTATGGTCGCTGTCCGCAACTTTGTTCAAGGTTTAAGATATCACCTTGTTAAAAATAGATAAAGACGTCAACGTGTAGTCAATTTGTGAAGTACCATTTCTTGAGTGAAATGAACAAGCCGGTGGAGAGTCCGTTGGAAATCTGCAGTTTAATATTCTGAGGCCCAGCGCTTCCATGTCCTTCACCAAGTTTTTCGCCAGTGGCTCTTCCAAGATTTGCTCCAATAATAAGTCATTTATGGCAGTAGTCATCACTTTCTTTGAGGACCGTTTCGGTGGTATGTAAACGTTAACTAGAGTTAGGTTTTTATGAGGCATATTTTTCCAAGCTTTATAACGAATTTTTAATACGAGAAGGTTTGAGTTGTTCGTATGAATTAGCTCATGTTTCGCATCTAGGTCGTTCAATACGAAAATTGCTAGAACTCCACAGGGGCGCCCACATTTCTGATATTTAACGGCTGGTTCAAAGTATCCCATGTGATGTTTTAACATAAATGGGTCTATTGCCCATGTTTCCTGGAGTAGTATTATGTGATTTTGAGTTGAGAATCCTAAAATTTTCGCTTCCTTCCATTGTCCACAGATCCCATTTATGTTCCATGAGTATATCTTCAGTTTAGAAAAGGCCATAGGCTTTTCTTGCAGTAGCTCTTGCTGTAAAGTTTGTCAGTGCTCCTTTATACCGTGGAGGGATGCAATAATCCAGTGTTAGTTTGCCTCTTTTCTGTACTCTTTCTCTAACGGGATAGAGCAGGATTTGGCTTCATGATTTATTTTTCCCGAAGCAGTGTTTTATATGGAGAAAACGGTGTTACTTTCACAAGACTGGGATTTATTTGTATTGCTTCCAGTATTTAAAAGGGGTGTCGGATAGACCTTTGGCGGAAGTTGGCGTATTAATATACCCCAGTCACGAAAACGTCCATGCTCTTTCAGGATAGAGTCCGCTATTGGTCCGATGGGTACTGTTATCAGTGTTAGTGGCAGTGTGCCTTCCGGATTTGGCTGAAAGCCCACTGTTTCAATGTCTTCTGTTGATATCCTCTCAAGAGTTGGTATGTTTTTCATTAACCTGAGGATATTTCCTCTATTTAGAATATCGTGTGGTCCTCTTGATTCATAAAGTGGTTTTAGGACTAAATGTATGGTCCTTTTTTATGGGGCGTTGTGTCACTTATTTTTTCCCTTGTTCTTCCGTTTTCTGTGTAAGTGATCTGCCTACTCTGACCTCTTCTTACAATGACTAGATTATCTTGCATTTTTTCATACAACAAATCGACAGTTGTTTCTTTTCCTTTGGAGCCATTTAAGGTTGCTCCGATATTCCCCATTCCTTTCCTTTCAGGGTGAATATCTTGTTTGTTACAAGTTCTGGGTTGACTGGACGAGTTTTTTTCATGTTGCTCGGTCAGATTTTGGTTTGGTGGATGCATGTGATTTTGTGCGTCATTCTCATTGTACAGTATGGTTCCAGACTCCCGTGTTGGCCTTACGATATTTTCCTTTGTCATACTCTGGATTTGGTCGCTTTGGATTCCAGAAAGAGTGAGATCTTTAATCATACAGCCGTTTGCAATAATTTTGTTTGTTGTTTGTGCTTCCTGTTCTATTTTCTGTTCGACCTCACAAGGGCAGGAGATTTGGTCGGAAGTTTCAGTTACAATAATGATATTACTTTTGGTCAGTCTATGTTTGGAACTGAGGGCGGATGGTTTAGAGAAGATATCATAATATTTGTCCTCTCCTTCAGTATTTTTTGCCGCTTTTGTTTGGGGCGTCCCATTGACTCCTCCGTGTGGTGAGTTTTTCTTATTGTTCTTTTGTTCTAAAGTATCTGTGGTTCTGGAATGTTTGGGTTCCGGAGTTCTTGCTCTTTCTTTGTAGGGTTTAACTATTTCAGTTTCAGTATGCATAAAGCTTTCCTTATTTACCCTATTTCTTGCTTTCCTCCGTTTCTTTTTCTGTCTTTTTGTTAGTTCAAAAGCCACCGAGTCCTCGTCTTCTTTGTTTCTGTTTATTTGGCGAGTCTTCTGGTTTTTTGCTTGCTTTATTTTCACTTGTGTCGTGGGTTGTGTGTGATTGATTAATCACGTTTGGCATTTTACCATCTTCGATAGGCACTTTTATTAACTGCTCATGTTTGTTTTCTGGGGTTGATTCCCTTTTATTATTTTGGTATCCATCCTCCTTACCATTTTCCACTTTCTTTTTATATATAGCTTATTTGGCTTCCTCCAATATGGTGCTTACAACTTCCGGTATAAGTACTAGTTTGTTTATTATTGGAGCACATGTGCATTCTATGCAAGTTGGCGCTTTTTCCTTTTGTACTTTTATTATTAAGTTATTTAGGTCGGCTAGTTTATTCTCAATTCCTGCAACTGTATTGGCCAAAACGTCTATTTGAATGCCCATTTTATTTGACTGTGCAGCTAAAGGTTTCAGAGTTAATACTGTTGTTTGATAGTATATAACCCATATTGTTCCAGCGTCCATTATTTCTGTTTGTTTTGAGTTGTATTCGAGATTTAGATCATTAATTCTTAAGGTGCTGTTGTTAACTTCATCATTTCTTTTGATATCGGGAATATCTTTGTGTGTAATTGCCGATGCGTAATTTGACGATGGAGCACTCCATTTGATAGGAGCACCCTCCTTTATGATTGCTGATCCATTTGCTGCTGACAGTTGTTTTTTGGTTGCAAAACCATTTACAGACAATGGTGGTATCGTGGTTCCTATTTCAGTATTTGTATTTGCTGCGGTCTGTAGATGGATAGTGTTTTCCTGCTCAGTTGATTCTTGTGAGTCGTAATTTAGCACTGTGAGTCATCCGTTTACGTCTGTATGTTGGTTTCCTGATACTTGGACAAACTTTTTTCCTTCATTGGCATTTCGGCACCCTGGTTTAGGTATCAGTAGCAATTCATTAGGTATATAAGCTTGATTCTTTTTTATGACCACATTGGCCTCTAACGGTGTCGGGGCGGATGCGTTAAAAGCTACCTGTGTAATGTTAGAGTGATTAGAGTCCTGTAGGCTTCCTGCGCTTTCCACTATTCTACTTATCGTCTCTTGCGTAAGTATTTTATGCCATGGATGTTCTAGTCGTAGGTCGGTTCCCTCTGAGTTTTCGTCAAACTTGGCAACTATGTCAACTCCCACTTCAACGTTTAGGTCCAAACCCCCTTTCATTCCGTTCGTTGGTTTGAGTGGGGATTGTACTGATTTTAGATCTTGCTCGGGTTGCATAGTCATAAGTGTATTTGTTGGGTCTTTCATTAAGTCAAATTTCTGGGGGATTTTTGTTGATCTTTCAAACATCCTTGCTATTGGTGAAATTAACGACTCAGTAGGCCTCTTTATTTGCGCTTTAACACGGGCCTTTTTTTGCGAGTTGGATGCTTGATTTCTTCGAGTTCGTTTCTTTGGGGAGCCCACAGTTCTTTCTTTACCAGAACGCATTTTCTAGTAGCTACCTTTCTTAATTGGGTTATTTGATGTTGTTGGTGTTAATGTTGCTGCTTTACTGCTGGTTTGGTTGTATTTTCACAATGTGCGTTCGCGTAATAGGTGTAGATTTGGGGGAAGAATGTAGAAAGAACCCACTATGTTCTTCTAAGCCCCCCATTACAGCCGCTGTAAGGCGCTCACAAACCAACCGCTCAGCCGCGTCCTCGGGTCTCCTCTCCGGGGCGGGTCAGACCCCCGCAGGCCCCCGCAGGTCGCACGTCCCACGACTTGCGGCTCACAGGGCAGCTCAGCCGCGCCTCCTCTCGTGTCTCCGGGTTGCAACCCGGGACCGGCAATTAGCAACCACAATGGATGCACCTCGACCTTGTAGAATCGATGTCTGGAATTCAGGACTCAGGGTTTGTGGCGTGGGGCGCTGTCACCGCCTCTGGCTCAACCCCACTTCTTCCACGCCAGAGGGGGGGCCACAAACAAAGCCTGCCAAGAACTGCCACAAGGAGCCACCAAAAGGAAAAAGGAAAGTGCAGAAACAGGAGGCAGGGGGGCAGGATCGTAAGGTTGAAGCTCACACACCTAAAAACAGACCCCGCTTCACTTGAAAAGCGCTGCCGCCACCAGCTTCACCCAGCACCAATAATCCAATTTCAAACCATCAGTATCAGAATGCCTTCTTAGGAGATGTGAGATTTGCTGTATAGTGGTTATTTAGCAGTTATTTAGTTAGGCTAGGCTGCTTGATGAGTATTTGACTTTTTGAGCTTCTCTCAGCTCTATGGCGGGAAATCAAGGAAATCAGGCAATAGTCTCAGGGCATAGTCTCAGGGCTCCACGACATTGCAACACTCCAGGCACCCGTGGTACTTACAGCACCCGCGGCAACATCCACAGCACCGCGGCCACTCCCGCAGCACTTCCGCAGCACTTCAACTGTAGTTTCCGGGTACTTGAAGCACCACCCGTGGCACTCGCGGCTCCCGCACTCACGGCACTTGCGGCACTTGCGGCACCCGCGGCTCTATGGTGCTAAGGCTCTGGCTCATAGTCCCCCCACTGTACTCCCGCTCACCGCTCTGTGCTCGGTGCTGGGTGGTGCTTGTCCCGCTTAGTTCTGCCGCCAGAGCCGCCTCTGCTGGAGCTGCAACCGCCGCCTCTCTCCTCCTCTCGTGTCTCACTGTTTCCCGTTTGCTGCTCTCTGCTGCACTCTAGCCTCCAGTGACTGTCTGTAAACCAGGTTCCTGCATATTGGTAAAAGCCAATACCTCCTAGGTACATCATATCCTGGACAAAAGAAGAAAACATGAATAGGAGTCTCTTCTTGGCTATTGCAGGCAGGATATCCAACAGGAGAAGCTTTGGACCATTTATTTGTAAGTGCATGGACCGGCAAGCAACCCAGTCTAAATTGAACATAGAGTTTCCTTGCCATGAACGAATGTAAATCGTCAAGGAAGGGCTCAAATAAATACTGGTATTTAAAATTGAAGAAGTCAGAGCTTAAACGGCCTGGTTTTGTGCTCCCTTGGATTTCAGCCAATCTAAATTGTCTGTAAGTTTTGACTAGTTCGAGCCGTGTTATTGTCAGAGACACTTCCATAAGTTTGGCCGGCCTAGTCTAAGGCATAGCTCTTTTATGTGTATGAACCAAGGTAGTTTTCCCACTCCTGGGAGCCCCATGATCGCCTTGAGTTCCGACTGGTGGGCTATTAGCTCGGGAGTCGCCCATAGCCGACGCAAAAAAGTCAGGGGTCGCAGTCCAATCTCCTCATCTATGGGTCTTATCCCAAGGTCCGTACGTAGGGGGATGAGAAGGCTGCTTTGCGGTAGGCCCAAGAGCTGCCTCACAAGCTTATTCTTGGTTTTAACCAATCCACCTACAGGGAGGTGTCAATGGGCCTGGTTGTCTAGATGTAGAGTTCCTGTATAGTTTTGCTATTCCCCCTGCCATCTGTGCCAACCTTAGACCTGCCTTTTCTTGCTGTGGGCCCCACCCAAAGGTCTCCGTCAGCGTAACACCCAGGTAATGGAAGACAGCTACCCTCTCTAGCTGGATACCATTTAGGGTAGGGTTAGGGCGAGATGTTTTACTAGGGTTAAATACCATGTACTTGGTTTTTAGTGTATTAATCTCTAGGCCCCTATTCTTGCAAAATAAAGAGAAGCTATCAAAGGTCCTTTGGATGCCCATGGTCAATTTAGAAAGTAACAAGGTGTTGTCCGCAAACATTATTGCTGGCACCTTGCCACGGGCGAGCTTTGGGGCATCGGTGTTGACTACCTCATTTAGTTGGTCCACCAGGGCAATAATAAAAAGACAGAACAGAGTGGGGGCCAGAACACACCCCGGCCTTACACCCCTATTCACTGGGAAGTATGGGGTCAATTCTCCATATTTCCCATATCTCACCTGGGCAACATTTCCAGTGTGCAGCCACTTGATCAAAGAAAGCAAGTTGGGCAGAATGCCCAGTTTCTATAGAACTGCCCAAATGTTGTCATGGGCACCAAATCAAAGACTGATTTAAGATCAACGAAGATCAAGTAGATGCTCCCCCCTCTATAGTTACCATCTTCCAATATAATAATTGGAACCTAAAGATTTGGTCAATGGTAGAAACATTTTTACAGAAGCCTGCACGGTACACACTCAGAATCTCACACTTATCCACCCAGGACTGGAGGCGCTCCAGGACAATCCTGGCAAACAACTTCTGAGTTATGTCAATCAGGCTTATTGGCCTTTAGTTGGTGGGCAGGAGGGGAGATCCCTTCTGATATACTGGGAAAATGTCTGCCCCTAACCAGGTATCCGGGATTTTCATGTCATTTAAAATGGCATTAAATATTACACATAGATATGTGCCCGGAATAGGTATCGGGGAATCTTATCTAATCCAGGGGCCTTTCCAAGAGGAAGCTTCCCAATTGCACTCAGCACTTCAGTCTGGGTAATCCTTACACCGTCTTAAAGGGGGTTCCCCACAACGGTTGGAGAGATTCCCCCTATGGGCGGTATAATGTCCTGGGTGGAATACAACGATTGAAAATGAAGTATCCAAGCGTCTGCAGCACTATTCAATAGGTGAGCTCTCTGAGGAACTAGCTGTTCGAACCAGGGTCCAGAACGCCCTCATATCTCTATTAGTGGGAGCCTGCTTGATTGCATAGCATCTTTCAGACTCCCACTCCGTTTTGGCTAACTTTATACTATCACTGTACAAATCCCTCCTGGTTTTTATCAGAGATATGTCATTCAATGTTGTGGTGTCAATGAGGGCACCCTTTGCCATTCGGCAGGAATTATTAAAATAAGTGGATTTAGGGGTCCTCTTGCCTTTAGAGTGTATCAGGGGATTAAAGATGTTGGTCAGGCTAGTGGTCAGATCTGCGTGGATGGCCGTAAGTTGAGCGATAGTACCAGGAGAGTTAGGGGTCTGTGCAGCCTTCTCCATTACCAGTAAAGGTGGAATAATTTGGGAATACAGGGCAGCAGTCTTGCCTGGTGACTGCATCAGGGTTTCCCACCTAATTCTCCTCCTGTTATTATCTAAAGATAGATTGGTACTAGAGAGGTGGCTAGTGATTGGGGGACTATGAAGTTCCGGAGGCTTAAGATCGAGTACCAGAGCGTCATGCTTACTGTCGTTTCTTGGCCAAACAGCGAAGTTGACAAACCAATGACATATACTTGCTTCCACAAGAATATAGTCCAATAGAGATGCTTGCCAAGGTCCATTAAAAGTGGGTCTTCCTGGTTGGTCTGACTTAGTATGACCGTTGCATGTTGTAAGCATGTCTATGGTCTGGAATTCCTGGGCAAAGGTCACCGGATGGGAATAGATGTTAATAAATGCAATTTTAATCCCAGCATTGAAAGTAAGGAGGGTACACTGGATATCATCCAAAGAGGTGTTCAGCTGTTCAACAGTACAGTGCAAGTGTGTAGCAACCCACGTGCCTAACCCTCCCGAGGGTCTACCTCTGCCCTCATAGTTGCTAGCACATTAAAAGTTGCAAAGCCCCTCATGACAGAGTCCTCTCTATCCCAGATCTCCTGGAACATACATACATCATGATTTTGTACAAACTGGGTCCAGTGAGGTTTTTGAAGTTTGTTTTTGATACCGGCAATGTTCCACGTTAGCACCCTCAGCTGTAGACCCAAGTTCGAGGTGGCATCACACACAATAGTACCAGAAGGGTTCGTAATTTGTGTGATGTTTGGCTCGATCTTGGGGTACGGTACTCCCACTTCCACTAAGGATATATTCCCATCCTTAGGTGCCATTATCAGTTCAGAGGTAGGAGGCGCTTGGTTATTTGATACCTTAAGGTAGCACCTACCGAGCCTTGGAGTCCCGGGTGAGATTTATGATGGGGTTCGCCTAAAACAACTTGTGTCGCACCAGCAATGTTTATGGACTGCAACCCAGTGACTTTCGGATTAGGCTCTCTATTGGTCCCCCAGCCCCTGGGTAGAAGAGGGATCAGATGGGGTCGCAAGTCAATCTACTTCTTCAAGCACCCCAAACCTATTTGCAACTGCAGATCTGGATCCTGTATTCTGGAGGATTGGCCAACTGTAGGATGGGGTTGTAACCAGTGTGTTGGAGCTCTAGTACAAGGGGTGCATGGTGATGGGTAGTTACAAAAATAAAAAAAGGCCAATGTGTGTAGTTGGATCCCTGTGGGCGGTGCAAGAAAGCTGGGAGACTGGTCAGCCGAAATTCGGACTGTCCGGGGATTACTAAAACTAATGACTATACAGTCTTCTTTGATTGTCTTAGGATTCTTACCAACCCAGCCCACTTTCTGAACTAGTAATATCTCACCCGCCCTATCATAGGTACCTGTCCATGCCTGGTGAGCCAGAAAAGGCACTTGTTTCTCAATTCCAGCTGTGTTTCTTTTTGTCCAGTTTTTTTTCAGGTAAACCAGTTAAAACTGTAACATGAGGGAGTGAGGCTGGGGGTAAATCGATTATTGGGAGGGCTGGGGGGACTGGGCATGTGTTCACATTTTCTGCTGAGTTGGGGACCTCCCTGTCCATCATCTGATCAGGATGAAAACTCGCACTCTGCGACCTAAGACCCCTGGTGCTAGGAACGTTCCTCCTTATTTGAGCCCGGTGTTTACCGGGTTCCTCACTAGGAGAGTGAACGTTGCCCTCCTGAGTAGCGCTCGGAGTCCCTATCTTGACAGCACTTATAGTGGCAGGGCATGATTGAATGGTGAAAGTTGCCATACTTTGTCCGTCTGTGTACTGCAATCTTTCTTCTCCGCTGGAGCCGGAAAAATATTGATCAGAGGGTTGCCAGGTACACACAGAGCAGGCATCTGGCCGCTAACTCTGTTCCCAAGGTGGAGCGCTAACTCTTCTTTAACAATAGGTCTCATCTGTACCTCTAGTTCCACTATCAAGTTCCTCACCCATGAAGGGCAGTCAGGGTGTTTGTGAGAGTTTGAGGGGGGTTCTACCACTCTTCCCAGTCTGACTGATTTGCCCACACTGAGGCTAATTTCTGGACTGGTCTTTTTGTTTGGTCCTGTCCCATTGCTTGTTTTTCGCCTCATGGCTTTGGGTAAAGTAATATTTGCTCTACCTTTGCAGGTTTTTGGTTTTACTGGGGAGGGATGTATGGGTGATGACAAAGTCTCGCTTGGTCCAGGTAGGAATTTTAATGGGCTAAGGATAGAGCCCAGACAAGATTGTACAGAGATAGGTGGCCCTAGGGATTGAGGAAAGATGTCTGGGGTTAAGGATAGTCACCTCTCAGTAAGCTCGATTTCAGTTGAGACTACCCCAGTAGCTCTCTGGAGCATCCTATCAATTGAGGTTTGGGGGAGTGGGGCCGGTATTAAAACCAAAGGATTTTTTTTGGGCTACACAACCACGCTTCCCCATTTCCAAAGCAAGAGGAGAAACAATCATACAAATAATACAAAAAAGAAACTGGATAAACAAAGACCCAACGGTCAGATTGACAAATAACCAATCAACTGGATTTCAGAGTTGGTCAGAAATCAAACGAACCCTTGGCCCTAAGCACAAAAGTGCAACGTGCCTAATATATATTTGGCATCAAAAGGGCATGTAAGGACAGACCAAAATGTGCAAAGTGCTGAGGCTAGCAAGATCTGGCCCCAAACGACGAAAGTGTGACGTACTTAATGTGTTTGGCAGCAAAAATGGGCATATAAGCAAGTTACTGTCAATAAAGTGCGTTGTATAATGTCCCAGTTTTAGGTATATAACAAGCCAACAGGGTCCAATCAGCCCACGCTGGAATAGAAGGTAATTATTGATGTTATACCCAATTAACTTGTCCGCGGGGCATACCAGTTCCAAATGTCTTCACGGGGGAAAGTATCAACTGCAAATGCTAGGGCAGTTAAAGAAGAATCTCACAATACCTCTCTGCCGACTCTTGTGGAGGACGAAGACCTGAGCCCTTAGATTTAAGAGAGGCAGCCCTGCCCTGTCTCTTCCTGGCAATGACGGGCAAGGACGGGCCCGCCCTTGGCCCATGCACATCCCACGCTGCGGGAGTGCAGCTGTGCTTTTCAGGGTGCCCCAGGCGCAGGGATGACGCTCCTTCCTTGACCCAACCAGGGGTTGCTGGGGAATTTAGGCCGTTGGCCTTACGGCAGTCCGGGTAAGTGCTGAGACGTTCCCCTCACGGCGTTGGAATAACCAGCCAGGCCGTTCCCCTCACGGTGGGTGAAGAGTTTCAGAAAGCGCGTCCCACGTGGCGGGAGTACAGCGGCGCTTTTCAGGGTGCAGCAAGCACCAGGATGATGCTCCTTCCTTGCGCCAACCAGAGGTTGCTGGGAAATGTAGGCCGTTGCCCTCACGATGGTCCGGGTAAGTGCTGAGCTGTTCCCCTCACGGGGTTGGAATAACCAACCAGGCCGTTCCCCTCACGGCGGGTGAAGAGTTTCAGAAAGCGCGTCCCGCACTGTGGGAGTGCAGCAGCGCTTTTCTGGGTGCAGCAGGCGCAGGGATGACACTCCTTCCTTGCGCCAACCAGGGGTTGCTGGGAAATGAAGGCCGTTGTCCTTACGGGGGTCTGGGTAAGTGCTGAGCCATTCCCCTCATAGCTCTGGATTAACCAGCCAGGCCATTCACCGCATGGCGGGTGAAGAGTTTCTGGAGAGGGTATAGCCAATAATCAAATCCCCACAGAAACTTAGATACTTGCCCTTGGATGCTGTCTCTGTTTAGATATTGAGCCAAGTAAATGGTGTGTTACAGAGATCTTTATGCATAACTAAGAACCTTGAGTTATACTGGTGTATTCTTTCTAAAGTTTTGCATTTTTGTTTCACTGTGTTTCATGTTTTTCACATTGATGTGTTTAGTCACATTTATTTGTATAGTTTATATGTCACAGCTATTTCACCCAACAATGAGTTGTGTATCTTTATGTGCTTTATGAAAAATTAAATGGGGAGCCTTAATTCGACTTTGTGGGACCTGGATATCGGCGGAAAGCTGCTGCCTGGGGTCGAGCCGTGAGCGCTTGCTGCCTGGGTCTCTGTTCTCCCCCGCCGCCGTTGCTGTAATTTCCTTGCACGGCCGCCGAGTGGGGGGACATAACTACATATCCCAGAATCCCCAGCTTGTCCTCCCGCCCCCTCACTGAGTCACTTCCGCGCCCGGAGGCGCTAAATAGAACCAGGCTTCCCCCGCATCACGGGACGTGCCGGGCGAAGCCTGGGGAAAGGGCGGGCCCTCTGTGGCCCTCAGAGGCCTGAGGAGACTGGACTGGCCCACGGCCCTTGTATCTCTTGGTAATATTAAATAGTGTGTCTTTGGCATGTTCTGCTAAGTCTTAAACCTCTGGTTGGCTTTGTGTTGGCAATTAGTATTGCTTGCTGTTCCCCCTGAGGAAATCCCTCTGTTCATCGTTAAGTTCTTGCACACTGCCTTTTGTTAGGGGTGAACTTATATCATCATAGGCAATTATGTCTAATGTTAAAAACCCTACTAAAGGCCAAGGAGTCTCTACCTTAGATAACTATCTTCTAAAGGTTGTTACTAAAATTAATAATGACCGGAGAGTCTCCTTGGGGAAATCGAGTTCACCGGGTGTTTCTCTTCTGGACTCCGTACCTGTAACATCTCCTGTCACTGTTGTGGATAATTTGGATTTGGGTTGTAAGGATGTTTTTGCTGCAGATGTTCAGGTTCACCCTCCCCCACCAGTATCTAATAGAGGTGTGTGTAGATGACCCAGTGGACACTGAGGAGAACTCCTCTAAAGGAGCGAGAGCAGTTCGAGCCTGTAGGAAAATGCCACCAAAACGTGGTGGCGGTAGACCTAGAAAAGCTTTAGATAGTGTCCCCCCCCACGCAAAAAGATGGGAGGTTGATAGATTAAGTAACCTCGTCTCAAGACAGCCAGGTCAGACTGATGAAGGGAGTGCCGTTAATAGGGCCCATGATGAGAGGCCGAGTCAGGTGGCCTCTAGTTCAGCTCCACTGTTACAGCAAGCGCCAATACTTGGTAAAGAGTTGCAACAAAAAGCTAAGATTACTCCAGCAACCCAAGGGCCAATAGTGTATAATAAACCTAGTGATCTTACTCTAGTGGTAAATAGTGGCGCTCAAACTAGAATAAATCTTCCTTCAGAAGCAGCACCCTTTGTGTGTATTTTCTCAGGGGTCCCCGAACTTAAAGAAGGGAAGACTGAAAGTCTTCAGGAGTTAAAAAACAAAGTAGCTTTCTGGCTTACAAAAAATAGACCACTCCCCCCTGCAATTGATGATCGTATTCTAAATGTACGTAGGGTGGGGTGGTTAGGCCATATGCCTAAAGATATTCCAGGGGACTTGGTTATTATAAACTTCAGAAATAAGTATGTAGTTCCCTTTCTTAGAGGTTGGAATCCCCAGGCCAATGATGGCCCTATTGTAACATGGGTACTCTCGGATTTTTATCCAAAACCTCGCCCCAGTCCTATGGTGTGCCCTCCTTTGCCACCACGGCCAAACACTTCCCCTTCTCTGGGCCCTGTTAATACATTGTGCATGGAGTCCCTGATCGCTGCGGGGAGATATGTACCATTGACCAATTTGGATGAAAACAATTGACTCTTTGTTGGGCAGGCTTTAGGTACCTCGGGGGTAGAAAGTGGTTCCGTTAATATTGTTAAAATCACAGAGGTTCCATCTGTTGCCCAACGTTCGGATTCCACCATTACAGCTATTTTACCATTGGCATATGATGATAATGTAGTTCCTCTATCACAGGATGTAGTACCCTCCCACTCTAAGGACGAAACTTTTGTCCTGACGGTTTCAAACGGCACCAAGTTTGGTAGTTGGAATATAGCTGGGCTTGAGTCCCGTATGTGTATCCCGGACTGGGTGAATTTTATACAACAAGGTGATGTTTGATCATTCCAGGAAACCTGGGCACTCTCATCGGTGTTCCTTGTGGGATATTTAAACTTCAGTAAACCTGCAATTAAAGGACTCGGAGGGCGTGCTATGGGAGGTTTGACTACCTGGGTTCGCCAGTATGAGGGCGTAAGAGTGGAGGAGGTTCCAATTGATAGCCCTGATATATTAATGGTAGTATAAGATCTTCTAAAGGCCTTAATATTCTTTTGATTAACATATACGTTAGGGGCATCCAGGGCGGAAGGGTTTCTCCAACCCTCCGCCTTTTGGATGACTTCTTATCAGGAGCATCTGTAGACAGGTACATGGTTGTGATGGGGGACTTTAACACCTGTTTTGAACCCCTGAGTTTAGATGATGGCTCACTCACTGAGGTTGAAGATATGACCTGGGGGATTCCCCAGCTTGAGTTATCCCCGATTGGGAAATGGACACAATCCGCAACATTTATTAAAGGGTTGTGTCTGGACCAGGGACTGCGAGCATTAAATGGTAGAGTGCGATCAGATAGGACGGGTAGACATACCTTCAGCAACGGCAGACACAGTAGCCGTATTGACTATATTCTAGTCGATGTGAAGCTGTGGCCTGCAGTTGAGGATATGGTGGTCATGTCCCACCCGGAAAGTGATCATGATCCGCTGGTGGTGGAACTAAGGGACCACAGTTTTCTTGGGTCTGAGAGCTGTAGGTCAAATGCCGTTCAGGATGAAGTCGTACTCAGTAACGATATGAGAAGGGTACGGTGGCCAAAAATTTCTGCTAATGTAGAGGCACGTAAGGAGATTAGATCCCTGGTGTCTAACTCTTTGGAAGAAATATCTAGTTGTGGGTCACAGGACGATATTAATGCAATAATCACTAATATTCACACTAGTCATTTTTTGGAGTTGAAAAAGCTGTTTGTGAAGTCCATCTCCAAGCAGGGTAGGAGGGGGAAACTCAAAGTTATAACCTGGTATGATGAGGAGTGTCGTCGGACTCACGGGGATTTGTTTAAAGCAATAAAGCAAAAAAAACATAGTCAAATTAGGACTTGTAGGAAGGCATATAAAGATGCTAAGCACAAAGCCAAGACTAATTGGGATGAGGAACGGTGGTTATCACTAACCGAAGCATGTAGCTTTCGAAATATGCGACAGTTTTGGCATCTTTTAAAATGGGGTAAATCCCAGGAAGATCGCCCAAGCCCTGCTTCAGTTGGTCAACATCAGAGGGTATGCTATTTTGAGGAGCAATTTAGGAACTATAGTAGTGCCCAGGTTGACATTCCCTGTCTTGCCCTGGTTGATCCTCTTAAGTTTACGAGTAGTGAAGTAAAACATATTTTGCAGTCTATTCCGAGGGTAACGTTACACAAGGGGGGGTTTTACCCATGCAGTCGCTGGGACCTGGGCGCTATATGATATGTGTAGGAGGGGGTCCCCGCAAGGGAAACGTGTTATGTACAACACACACAAACAACCATACTTGCTAACACTTTTCTCAATTGTATAAACATCAGTCAAAGCAATAGAGAATGGTATTGTCATTTATTTTACAATACCAATATTCAACCATTTGTCATTAAATCATCAATACTTTTGAAAAGCCCCAGATGGGGAAAGGGAAAGGGGGTGGAGGAGGGGGGTGTGCTCAGGGCAGTGTACAGTCAAGGAAGAATAGGCATAGTCAAAATGAAAACAATCATACACGATATTAGCATTTGACTCTTTACCAAATCTAACACAAAAAGCCTATATATTCAAGGCGTCCATTGCAAGAATAATACAATAAGGCCCTTCAACGGTCACACAAGAAACATTTGAATTGGTTAGAGGGCATGTGCCGGAGGTCCACAACAAGAGGAACAAGAGCCGTCGACGTTTCGACCCCTGGCCGTAGGCTAAATTGGGTCCTTTAACGGGGTCTTCATCAGGACAAGTGCAGGAGGAGGTAAGGGCAAGGTTGGAGGGGGCGATAATATCTGTGAATTTAAAAACAATTGGTCAAATCACTATTTAATGATTTCTAAGAGCGTCATTTAATTTGACAGAGTTCAATTACATTAGCAGGAAGAATGACCATGGGCTCAGGGCCAACTAGGCCTCAAAGCGTAGGAAATAGAGTAGGACCAACCAATAATCCCGGTCTAACTCAGCGATATATATTCGCAACTACACAGAGGAAAATTGTTATTTAACCGGTGGACCCTAAGCAACTAAAATTATAAAGAGGCTCCACTCACATGTAATATCAACCAATCGGCTGATTAATGAAACTTTCCTGGGATACTTATCAACCAACACGGGAGAGAGAGGGTGCAGGAGAACAAGCACCAACTGTGAATAAATCGTTTAAAAAAAGAGAGGAGTTAGGTCAGGCACTGCTTGTAATAGTTACCTCAGTGGATATCGATCGAGCCATACAATTACTTACATTGAAAAAGCAAAATCAGAGACCACTGCGGGTCTTTTCGATCAAAACTCTTCTCTTCATCAGACTTCCAAAGTAAATGGTCGCTGAAGATGAGAAATAGGTACAGATTGCAAACGGCTGTATCAGTTGTGAGATTAATCTAAGGACATTCTAAGGCATTGTAACCACGTACATACCTCCAGTTGGAAATTATCCTGGGAGCCGACCTTCCTAAGCTTCGATATCGGTCTATCTCATCAGTTTGCAGCATTCAATCAGTCGCAAGCACTGGAAACCTTGTCAAGGAAAATTAAAAGGACGGGGCTTACAACTCCGATACCCAAACAGTATCTATTCCAGAGTTTAGGAGAGAGATTTGTTGTCAAAGGAAGGTTTTATCACAGACTTACACGTATTAATGGGGAAGACCGTTGATCATCGCCGACTCCGCATAATTGCTTCGCGGGTCTCAGGCGGGAACCGTGATAGTAACTTTCCGTGGAGGATATTTCTACGGATTAGAAAGAAACAAACGGACCTCAGAATTGGTTATAAAACCGTCATAATTTGACAGAGTATGATCGCTCGTGACAATTGAGGCGCATGGTACTTACAAGCACTTCAGGAAACCACAGCAATCAATGCTTGTCCAAGGTAACTTCGCAAAAACAGCTAAGCGGAGTTGGGGGCGGAGTCTACTTTTGATTGACATGTCAGAGATGGAAGAGTTACTTAGTTACTCGGGAACTATGCTCCCACCACTGGATTGAACATTCCTAGTCCCAGTAGGCCTATCACTAACCCTGTGATTAATATTTCAAAGTACCAACTACAAGATGACGAGATTAAGGCTTTGAGTAAAGGCCTTTCCTATGTTCCCACAGCGCCAGCCAAGAAATTTTTGCTTAAAACAGAATTATACAGATTCTTCAGGAAGATCAGGTTAAGATACTATTTTCGCAACCAAACAACAAGACAACAAAGTTCCACTACTGGCCTTAGAGAACCTTCGACTTTTTTTCCACCAACCTATGCGATGAGCCACAAGATCTTGGTATTTGAAGAAATTGTGACGTCGGCTGTAGATCAACTACTCGATCAAAAAAAGTTTGTTAGATTTAATCTAAGCAAAAAGGAGAAGAAGGCTTTGACAGATCTTGGCACCAATAAAGACATGATCATCAAACCCGCCGATAAAGGCGGGGCAATTGTCGTGCAAGACCTGATCAAATATAAGGAAGAAATCCATAGACAATTGTCAGACGGCATCAGCTACCGCAAGTTACAGAACGATCCATCGAGGGATTTGGCTCTTACTATTCTGTCAACCACGCAGAAAGGTTTGGATGAGGGCTTCTTAAGTGAGCAGGAATACAAATTTTTAAATCAAAAATTTCCTAGATTGGCCACAATTTACACCTTACCCAAGGTTCATAAAAACCTTGACAGTCCCCCTGGACGCCCGATCGTGTCGGGGTGTGGTTCGATGTTAGAGCCACTATGTAAATATATTGACTTCTTTTTAAAGCCCATTGCACTTAACACCAGGGCCTACCTTCGCGACACTACACAAACTATCAATTTGATAGACGAAAGACCATTTGACCAACAAAAGGAGCTTCTAGTGACGTGCGACATCATATCGCTTTATACTAGCATCCCCCAACAGGACGCTTTAGATGTTATACTGGGGGCTCTGGACAAAAGACCTGCCCCTGTACAAGTTCCTACGGACTTCATAATCGAGCTATTGAGCATCGCAATGCAACAGAATTTCTTTATCTTTCAGGAAGAGTTTTTTGTTCAGACCAAGGGTGTAGCGATGGGGGCTACCTTTGCTCCAAATCTGGCCATCATTTTATGGTGACCGGCGTTTCCAAACAGAAAATCACCGGCCGATAATACTCGCAACCGAATTTCTTTCCAGATTGTACGAGCTCGATCAAACAATCGACATTGTCAATTCCCTGACGAAGGGCTTTTCATCTATGCCCGAAATGCATTGGACCCACATGAATGACAATGTCCACACTTGTGCAAAGAATCAATATGATCTGTATTGAAATCGAACTGAGTTTTCAAAGATGAAATATTTGAACGAAGTAAATAATAAATGATCAAAGTTTGAAAACATTGAATGGAAGTCGTTTTCTTACCCTAAGGAAAGACAACTAATGATGAGTGCCAACCATGGGATACAACTAGAGCACCTCTAGTCGTACGTCCGCAATCATCATTTATATGGACCATTTTGAGACTCAGCATATTTTCTCCATCGATAATCCTTTTCATACTAGGCTGACCCTTTGGGTCCGATACATCGACGATGTTCTGTGCATTTGGGAGGGCAGCAAACAACAACTAGCTGAATTCCACGATTGGCTTAATCTTAGAAACCCCAACATCCAATTTACTATGGAATCCAGCAATGAGTCCATACCGTTTCTTGACATTTCCATCTATGTGGACAAGGATCACCTTCAGACAACACTTTTTAGAAAAGCCACAGAGCGCAATTCCTTGTTACAATATGGGAGTCACCACCCTAGAGGACTGAAGGATAATTTACCCGTGGGTCAATTCCTGAGAATCAGGAGAAATTGCTCCACTCGAGCAAATTATATTAAGGAATCTGAGATCCTAAATGACCGCTTGATTGCACGAGGGTACCCAGCACGAATGGTCAGACGGGCCAGGAAAAGGGCATGGTACAATCCACGCAAAAGTTTGTTGAGTCCTGAACCCTCTAGTGCAACGGAGTCTGAACGCACTATTTGTGTCACAACCTTCTCTACACGAAGTAATGAGGTTAAACAGATTATCAATAAGAACTGGCATTTGGTGGCAAGTGAGATAAATCAACCACATCTCCCACTTCACTCATTCAAAAGGGCAAAAAACATACGTGACATGGTGGTTCATTCCTACCTGGAACCAGAGAGCCATCCAACACTAACAACATTATGGAACCTACCTCCCTTGGTGGGGCATTTCAGATGCGGCACCTGCACTGCGTGTGAAACTACCATTCAAACCAAGTCATTCACCCATGGTAGACGCACGTACACCCTGAAACATCATACAAACTGTAACTCTAGTAGTGTGATCTACATTGTAAAATGCCCTTGTAATCTGGTATATGTTGGGCAAACTCAACAGAAGATCAAATCCCGCATCTCTTCCCACTGTAGTAGATTGCGATGCAAGGTATTGGGTGCCCCTTTAGTAGACCACTGGCAGAAGGCAGGACATGTGGTGGCAGAGTTAAGATGGTGGGTTGTCGAAAAAGTCTCCCTAGGCACAAGAGGGGGTAACTTGCAAGTAGCTCTCAATACACGGGAATCCAAATGGATGTCCCTTTTGGATTCGATAAAAAATGGTTTGAATGAACAAGATAGCAGCCTGGCACAGTTGGCAGCACTGGGTTGAACAATTAGTTGTTGTAGATTTAATTTCTGAATATGTGTAATCCAACTCATCTACACTCTCATGTTCGAGAAGTGCTTGAGTTGACATCAAGTCTTTTTCCAACAGTATGTCTGATGCTGCTCGCTCACACCCTCATGGTTGAGAAGTGTATGAGCTTTTGTAGTTTAGCTCTAAATATTGTTATTGTGTAACAATTGCTAAGGAACGTGATATTTATCTGAATGTCGACTGGGTTCTCTCATGAAACTCATCTACACTCTCATGCTCGAGAAGTGCTTGAGTTGGTAAAAAGTTTTTTTCCAACAGGTTGTCTTAAGTTTTCTCCAACAGTTTGTCCGATGCTGCTCGTTTACACCCTCATGTTTGAGAGGTGCACGAGCTTTTGTATTCTAAGCTCTAAATATTGTTAATGTGTATCATATGTTAAGGAACGTGAGATGGTTTTATTTATTTGAATTCTGATCCGCGTTCTCTTATCAAATAACATCTTTCCGACAACCGCGAGTCCCTAAGTAACTCTTCCATCTCTGACATGTCAATCAAAAGTAGACTCCGCCCCCAACTCCGCTTAGCTGTTTTTGCGAAGTTACCTTGGACAAGCATTGATTGCTGTGGTTTCCTGAAGTGCTTGTAAGTACCATGCGCCTCAATTGTCACGAGCGATCATACTCTGTCAAATTATGACGGTTTTATAACCAATTCTGAGGTCCGTTTGTTTCTTTCTAATCCGTAGAAATATCCTCCACGGAAAGTTACTATCACGGTTCCCGCCTGAGACCCGCGAAGCAATTATGCGGAGTCGGCGATGATCAACGGTCTTCCCCATTAATACGTGTAAGTCTGTGATAAAACCTTCCTTTGACAACAAATCTCTCTCCTAAACTCTGGAATAGATACTGTTTGGGTATCAGAGTTGTAAGCCCCGTCCTTTTAATTTTCCTTGACAAGGTTTCCAGTGCTTGCGACTGATTGAATGCTGCAAACTGATGAGATAGACCGATATTGAAGCTTAGGAAGGTCGGCTCCCAGGATAATTTCCAACTGGAGGTATGTACGTGGTTACAATGCCTTAGAATGTCCTTAGATTAATCTCACAACTGATACAGCCGTTTGCAATCTGTACCTATTTCTCATCTTCAGCGACCATTTACTTTGGAAGTCTGATGAAGAGAAGAGTTTTGATCGAAAAGACCGGCAGTGGTCTCTGATTTTGCTTTTTCAATGTAAGTAATTGTATGGCTCGATCGATATCCACTGAGGTAACTATTACAAGCAGTGCCTGACCTAACTCCTCTCTTTTTTTAAACGATTTTTTTTAAACGATTTTTTTTAAACAATTTATTCACAGTTGGTGCTTGTTCTCCTGCACCCTCTCTCTCCCGTGTTGGTTGATAAGTATCCCAGGAAAGTTTCATTAATCAGCCGATTGGTTGATATTACATGTGAGTGGAGCCTCTTTATAATTTTAGTTGCTTAGGGTCCACCGGTCAAATAACAATTTTCCTCTGTGTAGTTGCGAATATATATCGCTGAGTTAGACCGGGATTATTGGTTGGTCCTACTCTATTTCCTACGCTTTGAGGCCTAGTTGGCCCGGAGCCCATGGTCATTCTTCCTGCTAATGTAATTGAACTCTGTCAAATTAAATGACGCTCTTAGAAATCATTAAATAGTGATTTGACCAATTGTTTTTAAATTCACAGATATTATCGCCCCCTCCAACCTTGCCCTTACCTCCTCCTGCACTTGTCCTGATGAAGACCCCGTTAAAGGACCCAATTTAGCCTACGGCCAGGGGTCAAAACGTCGACGGCTCTTGTTCCTCTTGTTGTGGACCTCCGGCACATGCCCTCTAACCAATTCAAATGTTTCTTGTGTGACCGTTGAAGGGCCTTATTGTATTATTCTTGCAATGGACGCCTTGAATATATAGGCTTTTTGTGTTAGATTTGGTAAAGAGTCAAATGCTAATATCGTGTATGATTGTTTTCATTTTGACTATGCCTATTCTTCCTTGACTGTACACTGCCCTGAGCACACCCCCCTCCTCCACCCCTTTCCCTTTCCCCATCTGGGGCTTTTCAAAAGTATTGATGATTTAATGACAAATGGTTGAATATTGGTATTGTAAAATAAATGACAATACCATTCTCTATTGCTTTGACTGATGTTTATACAATTGAGAAAAGTGTTAGCAAGTATGGTTGTTTGTGTGTGTTGTACATAACACGTTTCCCTTGCGGGGACCCCCTCCTACACATATCATATTCCGAGGGTAAGGCACCAGGCCCGGATTGTATACCTGCTGATTTATTTCAGCAGGATCAGGATCTCTGGGTCCCCTATATAGTCCATCTGGCTAATGCTCTAGGTTCTGGAGCTAAGTTCCCGAGTCCTGGTTCAGGGCAGAAATTCTGCCAATCTACAAGAAAGGCGATCGGTCGGTTCCTTCCAACTACCGTCCGATCGGCCTCATAGATGCGGTGCAAAAAATCTTAGCCCACCTTGTTCTTGGCAGGATTCAGGACTGGATTAGTGAGTTCAACATTCTTACACCACTCCAGGCTGGTTTTCGGTCCCATGTGAGTACTTTATTCCAGGCTTTTCGGTTCATTCTTCTTTATTGGAAGACTGTTATCCTAGGTAAAGGTATACTCTACGCAGCCTTTGTGGACTTAAGGTCTGCATTTGACCTTGTCCCAAGGGCAAAGTTGTGGGATTGTTTAGTGAAGCTGGGCATGCCAGCTCCCCTTGTACGTCTCTTGGTGAATTTACATGCCCAAACTTTTGCCCAAGTACGTTGGGGTAAACCAGGGGAGGTAACGGATAGATTTCCAGTCGCTAAAGGTGTAAGGCAAGGGTGTGTTTTAGCTCCTACCCTGTTTTCTTTATATATAAATGGGGTTACTAATTATTTTGCTAATCACCCCACTGATGCCCCGTCCCTGGCTGGAATGAAAATCCTTTTGCTCATGTTCGCGGACGACACTCTTTTAATCTCCAAGACCAGACAGGGTCTTCAACAGGCCCTGACAAGGTTTGAACTGTTCTGCTGCGAGCATGAGCTTGAGGTGAATGTGTCCAAAACAAAATTCATGGTACTAAGAGGACCCACTCCGATTACAGCTAGGGTTACTATGGGGGGGCACATCCCTGGAACAGACTAAATTGTTTACCTATCTTGGAGTTACGTTTAGTGAGACCCTTAGTTGGTCTCAACAGGTTGACTTATTGGCATTAAAGCATGCGCAGATAGGAGGAGCCCTGCTTAAAGAACATAAAAGCTCCTATACCCGGCCTCTGTCCCCATTAATGAAGATTTATGGAACGAAAGTTCTACCCTCTGTCTTATATGGGGCGGAGCTCTGGGGCTACAGTAATCTCAATCCTCTGAAAGTTGCCCAAAACAAATTCCTTAGGGTGGCCATTGGTCTCCCGCAGTCAACACCGCGGATCCCACTCTTGTACGATCTTGGGTGTCAACCAGTGGAGGACCTAGCCAGATTGCGACCGTTAGCATTCTGGCGCCGCCTTTGGACAACGCCCGAACTTCTGCTTTATGCAAGAGCATGCATTGAGGTCAGGGATCTTCCTGGCTCCTCTAACATAGGTTGGTTCAAAGATTTAAGAACTACCTTGTGTGCCTTGGGGCTAGGAGAACTATGGTTAAACCCCGATACTGCAACCTTCCCCTCCAAAAAGGAGTTGAAGCTACGATATTGGGATTGGGTTGTAGGAAAAAGACATTCAGGATTGACTGTTTGTAACCTTACTGGTACTTTTGTTGTTATGAAGGATGTCTCCTGTCTTGAAAAATACTGGGATGTTATAACCAAGCCCCTGGACCGTAAATTATTTCACCAATACAGATGCGGTTCATTGCCATTAAGGGAGTTCACTAAAACGTGGGGCAAGGGTGGGTCTGGGCATTGTCCTATGTGCTCAGGACAGGGTGAAAGTGTAAATCATTTCCTTTTTGTCTGCCCGCTGTATGTTGCCCCAAGACTAAAGTGGGTAAGTCCAGTTTGTAGAAGCTTGGGAACACGTTCAGCAGCAACAGCCAGTAGGATATTAATGACAGACCTGTCGCCCGTGATTGTAATTGGAGTAGCAAAATACTTAGGCTGGGCCTGGATCTTAAGAGCAAGGTTCATCAACTTGACTTAGGCTCCAGCCTAAAAATCATAGGCTTTCTATTGACTGTGTGCAAATGTGTAAATTAGTTACAGTGCCCGAACTTACTATGGTTATTTAACTAAGGATCTATTGTAAATTTTTAAAATAATTTTCAAATGAAGTTCTGTATAAATGATTTAATATGGTCTTAGATTGTTTTTAATACTATTTTAAATTATATTTTTTTAAATAATACATGTATTTTAGCCATTGTAAATTGTGATGCATGTCTTTTATGATGTAATAATCGAATAAAGACTTCTTGAATTGGAATTGGAAAAATTAAATGAGTGCGTAAAATAGACATGAATAAGCGCTAAATGTCAAGCATTATACAATGACCTTTTGCATTGTTACAGAGTCTGCTGAAAAAAATAGCAGCTTCTAAAACTGGTGGCAGGGTATTTCTGTTCTTTAACAACTTTTAGGAAGTAAGCATTTAATTACTTTAGCCGTTGGTGCCTACTGCCTGACTCTAGAATACACACTTGGAGTGGGTGACAGCTGGCTTTCTAGATTCCCTCTAGACAGTCACATACAAAGGAAGGGTAAGTATGCTATTTTGGTCATCTGCATACAGATGGGCCTTCCTGAGCAAGATTAGGAGGGGGGGGGGCTGGCACTTACACCTGAAAGGGCTGTGTCCTGTCCCCACAGCAAGGATAGATTACCCCCACCCCGTAGTGTGTTTGGAGCCAGGGCAGGAATGGAAAACCTCTGTGCACTTCAAAGCTTTCTTTCAAGCTTCTCCCACTTCAAAGGCACCACTGGGTATAAGTACTGGACCTCTGACACTATAAAATGAGTATACTTCATCATCTGTGACTACTTTGTCAAGTACAAGAGGTGCTGTGCTGATCAAAGGATTGCTTCCCTGTTGGACTGTTCCTTTGCTGAACTCTTCCTTGCTGTGTTCTTGCCTTGCTAAGCTACCTTGCTGCCTGCTGTTCTCCTGCAGGTGAGAAGGACTGGACCTGCATCACTTAAATCCAGAGTGACTTCACTGGATTGCTGGTTTGCCTCCTGTTCCCAAATCTCAGAGATATCAAAGTCTTGAACCACCTGCATCTGCACCTAAACTCTGCAAGCTACAGGCCTGCCCTGCCAAGTAGTGACTCCCCAGTCAATTACCCTTGGAAGTGAGGCCTAAGGTGCTCTACATCTGCATCTTCATTGGAACTGGTGCATCTTTGTCTTTGCATGGGTCGGAACACCTCATTCTCCTCTATGCATGGAGCGGACCCAGCACATCACACCTGGAACCAGAGTATTGCCTTGGGAATTGCCTACTGCAGGAACAGCAGCCGTGCATTGTATCCTGACTGCGTGGAGTACAGGCCATATACAGGGACCCACTTGGAAACCAATGCATTGCTGCAGTTGTGTGGAGAAAATCGACACATCTCGTCCACTGAGTGGCCCAACACTGATGCATAGCTTCAGCTGCACCACGCAGTATTGTAGACAATGATGCATCCCGGTTCAAGGTACTTTGGTTTAGCGGGCCAAGTGGATCTCTGTATATGGCCTGTGCTCCCTTGCAGTCGGCCTGAACTTTTGAGTTTACCCTGGTCTAGCGTGGCCAGATAACCCCCTTTAAACTCTTACTGCTTCTAAGTGCTATTTTGACATTTAATCTTTAAAAATTAACATCTCAATTTCTACACATTGGATTTTTGTTGTTGTGGTCTTGTTTTATTTATAAAATCATAATCTGGTTTACTAATCTGGTGTTTCGTCTTTTTGTGAGGTTTTCTCTGTTTTACTGTATGAAGTGTTGCACAATGTGAGAAGTTGGCCTGATATGTGATGTCCACTATTCTAGTGGGCACCCTGTATCAGTCCAAACAACCCTTATGGTGATGGTTGTAAACTCAACCTTATAGACCAGCTATCCTAGGGGTAGCATAGACAAAGCAGTCTTAGGCTAACACTTCAGAGAGCATGTGAAGCCAATTGTTTTACCAATAATAATGCCTTAAATACCAGATGAAAGGAAACCACACAAGGAATATATAAAATATATATGTATTTATTTCTAACACAACCCTCTGCACTCTTTATGAGGTCAGAGTTCGAGATACAGCACAAGTTAAGTTGCACAAAGACAATTCTGCCCTAGGGGCCTTAGTAAACCATATACTAAAGAAGTGGTATAAGAACCACTTCAGGACAGGTGAACAGGCCTAGGGCCTTGGAAATTGGTGGGGCTACACAGAGTAACCGAAGGTTAGGAAGCAGAAGTCCCACAGGATGCGTGTGCAGTGTCTAAACACACACGGGGATCTCATAGACTTTCATTGGGAACGTAAAGTTTGGAAACGAGTTGATTTCGGACCTTCCGGGTGTACTACGGGAAAACCCGGTTAAAGTAGGACACTTGGATAGTTATTACCCACAGGAGCACCGGAGTACTCGAGTTACCTCACCCAGGGAAGCCGGGTGCATAGGCGTCATGTCGTGTCCGGTTTCGTCGTCGAATCCTATGGAGAGCCGCAAGAAGATGCTGCAGGCGACCAGGAGGAAGATGTCCGGGTGGATCCAAGGGTGGATCGAAGAAGCGAAGAACCTGAAAGCAGAGGGGACAGAGTCTGGGTCACTAGCCAGTGACCAGGAAGGAACCAGGAAGGAACCAGGCGATGTCGAGATGCAATCAAGTGATGTCATGAAGCTTGTCTCTGCATCCACATGGGCCAGGAGGCGTCAACGACAATTAGGAGCTGGATACCGACTGTCACACAAAGGATCTCGCTGTTGGCGGTGTCGGCTTCCGGATTGGAGTCAACAAGCTTTGGCAAAGGCAACCCACGCAGTATGTGAAGATCGGCTTCTGTTCAGACCACCAAGGTCTGAGGGGCTTCCCTTTTGTAGGAAAGCAGTAGCAAGCCCAGAGCAATCAGGCAAGCAGCGTTGTTTTAAAATGGAGTCTTCAATATGGCCACTAGCCAGCGGGCAAGCAACAGCAAAGATGCATCGAGAGGAAATGCAAGAGCAGGCCCCAAGCGGCACTTGTGGAGTGTGGAGGGCTGAGCTTCGGTGCACTTACGACTAGGTGTTAGGGCTTCTCAAGTCCCAATGCACAACTTCGAGGACACCTCAAAAGCTGCACAGTTTAGCATAGAACAATATAGCCAGGTGTCTGGTCCCACGTCTCTCGTGTCCGCCACGGGTCTCAGCTTTGCTGGAGGTGTGGATTGGGGGTCAAAGAAGTCTGGAAGTCCAGCCCTGTGAAGCAGAGTCGTCGGGATCCTTCGGGAGCGTCAACAAAGCAAACCGGCAATTCGCTAGGTGGTGCCTGTTTTCACAGGGGGGTCACTTCTTGACCATACGGGAGATTCTTCAGTCTTCTAGTTGCAGTAGAATGTCGAAGGTCCAGAGTTTTGTGCCAGAGTTTCAGTTCAGGATAATCTAAAGTCTCAAGACTCAGCTCCTAGCTTTTTACGAATTACAGGGGCTGGGTTACCTGCTAGGTCCCTCCTATGGGTGGGACCAAGGAAGGGGGTGGTTACACCCCTTTTCCTTTGTCCAGTTTCGTGCCAGAGCTGGGGCTGGAGTGCCCCAGCAACTGATTTGAACCTGACTGCATGGAGCACCTTGTGTGCCCCAGGCAGTGTCTCATTCCTTTCAACCCACCCTACCCCAATACACTATAGCCTGTCTGGGGAGGTGCTAGCACCTCCCAAGGCAGGAAACCTATTGTCCAGGCCTCCCTCACTGGAAGGGCTCCCAGCTCCAGGAGGTCAGACTTGTGTCTGTGGCAGCAGCATCCATTTTGTGATGCTGAGGCTCTGTTTAACTTTAACCGGGTAAAGCTACAACTACATGTCTTCTCCCTCTAGAAGGGTGGAATGCTACCCCCGCTGCCAGAACTGGCGGGGGGGGGGGTAGTATTCCAATGCCTATGACACCTTACACGACATGTTTTGATAAGGCCAAACCAAAGTTAGCAATAACCGCGAGGATTATAATGCACTTAAGAGTATATGGTATGGCTATATCATAGAACAGCTATAAGGACATGGTTCCGAAAGCTGCAGACAGGCTCAGCTCATGCTAGAGCACCATCTCACATAAAACCAAGCACTCTGCCACCAGGTTTGTTAAGGCCTGCCATAGGAGTGACTTATAGGTATATATGTGTCTATATATAATGGTAGGTATAGGAATACTATACCCAAGCAAGGGGTGATTACACGACCTTTCCCCAGCTGAGTGATCAGCCAGTTGTGTCAATTTGGATGGCCAGCCAGGGGTGGCATAATTCATGCTGCAGCCCCTGGTAGGCCTTCGATGCACCTATGCCCAGGGTACCTATGGTACACTATACAGGGGCTCACAAAGATGACTCAATACTCAATTGGATATGTACCTAATGTACATGGTATGAATTTATAGAGAGAACAGCTGGGCTGTGGGTCTGATTAGCAGGCCCACAGCCACACTAGAGACGAAAAACCAGTGGATCAGAGCAAAAAGTGGGGGTGAACATAGGAAGCAGACTCTACTCTCCTACACAACCCCCCCCCCCAACACAGGGACATTAAACTAACCTTGACCAGTTGAGTCTTCATGGTCTAAGTGGAAATATCTGGAGAGTCCATCTGCATTGCCATGGTCAGTTCCAGGTCTATGTTCCACTGTAAAGTCCATACCCTGTAGGGAAATGGACAACCTGAGTAGTTTGGGATTTTCACCCTTCATCTGATTTAGCCACAAGAGGGACTTATGGTCTGTCTGAATCTTGAAGTGAGTACCAAACAAGTATGGCCTCAGCTTCTTCAGGGCCCAAACCACAGCAAAGGCCTCCCTCTCAATAGCTGACCAACATTTCTCTGTAAGGGTCAGCCTTCTGCTAATAAAAGCAATGGGCTGGTCTTGACCATCTTTATTCAATTGTGAAAGAACAGCTCCCACACCCAACTCAGAAGGATCTGTTTGGATAATGAATTCCTTGGAGCAATCTGGACTTTTCAGAATAGGTGCAGAGCACAGGTCTGCTTCAGGTCATCAAATGCCTTTTGACAGCTGACCGTCCACTGAACTTTCTTTGGCATTTTCTTTAAAGTCAAGTCATTAAATGGTGTCACAATGGACCCATCATTCTTAACAAACTTTCTATAATAACCAAACAGGCCCAAGAAAGCTCTGACCTGTGTCTGGGGGGTTGGAGGAGCCCAGTTCTTGATGGTCTGGATCTTACTCTCCAGTGGTTGAACCTGACCTCCACCTACAAGGTGGCCCAGGTACACAACCTTACTCTGCCCTATCTGGCCCTTAGTAGCCTTGATAGTTAGACCTGCCTTCTGCAGGGCCTCCAAAACCTTCTGAAGGTGGATCAGGTGATCTTCCCAGGTGGAGCTGAAGACAGCAATATAATCTAGATAAGCTGCACAAAAGTCATCCAGACCTGAGAGGACTTGGTTTACCAACCTTTGGAAAGTGGCAGGTGCATTCTTCAAGCCAAAGGGCATCACCACAAATTGGTAATGACCTCCTGGGGTTGAAAATGCTGTTCTGGCTTTTGCATCATCAGCTGGCCTGATTTGCCAGTAGCCTTCTGTCAGGTCAAATGTGCTCAAAAACTTGGCAGAAGCCAATCTGTCAATGAGCTCAACTGCCCTGGGTATTGGATGGGCATCTGTCCTAGTGACAGCATTGAGACCTCTGTAGTCTGTACAAAGCCTTATCTCTCTCTTACCATCTTGGGTGTGAGGCTTTGGCACAAGGACTACTGGACTGGCCCAGGGGCTCTCTGAGGGCTCAATAACTCCCAGTTCCAACATCTTTTGGACCTCTGTCCTGATACAGTCCCTGACATGGTCAGGTTGCCTGTAGATTTTACTCTTCACAGACAGACTGTCACCAGTGTCCACCTCATGGGTGTACCAGTTTGTCTGACTTGGGGTCAGGGAAAACATATGCCTATAGGCCTGTAGAACTTGTCTGCAGTCCGGTTGCTGCTGGTCAGCGAGGATGCCTGCCAAGGCCACTCCATCAACTGATAAGCGGGGACTTAACGAAGACATCCCGTGGAACGCATTATGAATAATTACTAACACTTCAGCTTGATACACCTAGTGTCTTGGTGTATGATAACACGTTGAATTATTTGCAAGCAGAATATCTTTTAGAGATTCCTGCATTTAGTTATATTTACAAACATACCACCTTGACACTGTATCTATTATAGTACAGATGGGTCCCTTCCAAGATGGCCCTGTAGTAACTTGGGTTCTCACATGACCTGGAGGGAGAGTCGACCCTGATCACGCCCCCAACAAACCTCTTAATTAGTTTTCCACCCGAGGACCCAGGACTATCCGGAGCCCGGTAGAGATGGGTAGGCAGACCATGCGCTCACCAAGGCTTTAAGAAGTAAGTGTTACTCCCCTACTTTAACCCCCATTTCTAAAGGTATATCACATGAAGCGCCGCGCTCGTCACTAGATTCAAGCAGCATGCTTGCTTTCATAGCGCGTTATGCTTTGAGACCTAATATGCTGACATGCCCGACCAGCGTATAGTTAACGCACTTGGCAAACACCCCCACCAGTTTATTTCCAGCATCGCGCCGATTAACCCAGCACGACAGACTGCATCACTCCGGATTAACCTCACGAAGCGCCGCGCTCAAAATCAAGTGACATTAAGCCCCATGCTTGTAATCTCAGCGCGCTATAAATTTTGACATGCAAAATATATGCTGTCACACCCCTTCAACATTTAGATAATGTACGCGGCACCCCGGCCAGACTGATCTATACATCGGGCCGTTAAACCCAGCTCGCTGGAGCCCACTACGTCTGAGTAATTTTACTGCACAGAGCGCGTACTTAAACCTACGAGTCAGCAGCACACACGTTAACCCAACATGAATTGGTTTATTAAGCCTCCATTACCGACACGCCATTCCAGTGTTTAGATAAACACTGCCGGCGACTCCTTTAACTGCTTGGAGCACCGCGTCTGGATAACCCAGCGCGTCAGTCTTCACTTCCCTGGGCTAACGGTCACGCCCACACCAGCGCCTCGAGCCCCCTTGGGTTACCCCGCTATAAAATACAATAACTTTGCGAATATGTCGGACCTCGTTTAAACATTGCAGCTAACTGCTGTATTTGAAAGAAGGTTCGCCTGAAGGATCGCCACACCGCTTTCCACAATACAAACAATGAATGATCATAAAGAGTGTATATCCAATATTCTACATTTAGACAGTACCCTTTATGGAGCATGATATTAAAGCCAACACAGAGATTGAGTAATGTTACCTCATCAGAGCAGATTATTTACTTCTCACCACCAATATGCTAGATTGTAAATTCATGTTTAATGGGTTATACCACCTGCTGTTGTGTTTGTTTTTCTCCCCTTTACCCAACCTCTCCCCCCCCTTCTTAGCCTTAAACCCCTATGGTTCTTTCCCTTGACGTAATTCCTACCGGGTACTGTTGACACCCAGACACCTTGACCTATAGGTGAGTACATATGATACCTACACCATAGGGTGTGGACGGACGTCTATACCCTGAATGCTGCTGTTTTTAAACCTCTTATAGTTCATTAATGTTGTACATAGTAGTGCTGAGTCATGTAGCCATGTGATATGGAGTCACCACATACTGGTCACGAATTTACCACTGGTATGTCACCATCTTTATGTCACCGCACTCACCACAGCACGACGTTTTTCACGGTCACTTAAGGGAGTTGTTGTAACTAATTATGGTAACGATCTCTTTTGTCTCTCCAGGCAAGAGCTGTCCCATACAGGTAGTACAACCTTTTCTGAACTGATACTTAATTAGGTCATGTCTTATATTAGATAGATGTAAACTCTAGGTCCTGAAGAATCGCCGCCAGTGTGCATTGGCGAGAAACATGTCGACCACACAATATATACTGTAGTTCCGAATCGTCACGTGGAATCCTAAATTTTTCCTGGCGATCATAGGCTACCCACTGTTTTTACTTGTGACAAAGGACCACCAGAATAAATTGCTCTCCGGTACCTTGTGTCACGTTTTAACCCACTTATTTTCACTATCTGCTTTCCTCTGGCCCCTCACTCGCACTTCACCCATAGGCAGTTGGTAAAAAGATCTCCGCTAAAGAGCCCCTCTATGAGGTGAGCCCGTTGGGCATTGCACCACCTGCCCGACGAGGAGCAACCGCCAATGATGAAGCATGACACTCGCAAGGGTGTGTGAGGCCATTAATACCAACATATTGGATACCCAGGGTAGCACTCCATTGAGCACTACCTTACCCCTCCCTGTGACCACCGTCCTACGCTTAACTTCCCTTATCTTTTTATAGGAACAGCCTGGTTGTTTTTGCATAAACACTCCATCAACTGAACCATCATCAGGGTTCTGAGAAAGCAGGTCTGGGAGAGGGTCACTCTCCTCCTCCTGCCCCTCATCTGTAGCCATGAGCAAGCCCATGCCTGCCCTGTTAACATATGCCTTCAGTCTGTTGACATGAAGCACCCTGTGGGGGCTTCTGGGAGTCCCAAGATCAACCTAGTAGGTTACCTCTCCCTTTTGCTCAACAATAGTGTGAGGTCCAGACCATTTGTCTTGGAGTGCTGCTGGGGCCACTGGCTCCAACACCCATACTTTCTATCCTGGCTGGTACACAGTCAGCACAGCCTTTTGGTCATGCCAAGCTTTTTGAAGTTCTTGGCTAGCCTCAAGGTTTTTAGAAGCCTTTTTCATATACTCAGCCATCCTGGAGCGGACATAGTCCACTGTGTCTTGCTTAGGCTTTTTGAGAGGTAACTCCCATCCTTCCTTAACAAGACACAGGGGTCCTCTTACAGGGTGCCCAAATGAAAGTTAAAAAGGGCTGTAGCCAACCCCCTTTTGTGGGACCTCTCTATAAGCGAACAAAAGGCAGGGCAACAAGATATCCCATCTTCACCTAAGCTTTTCAGGGAGTCCCTTGATCATGTCCTTTAAGGTCTTGTTGAATCTTTCAACTAGACCATTGCACTGTGGATGGTAGGGTGTGGTAAACTAATAGTTTACACCACACTCCTTCCACATAGCAGTCAAATACTCAGACATGAAGTTTGCACCTCTATCTGAGACAACCTCTTTCCGGAACCCCACTCTGGAGAAAACTCCAAGGAGGGCTCTTGCCACAACAGGTGCTGGTGTGGTCCTCAAAGGAAAAGCTTCTGGATACCTGGTGGCATGATCCACTACCACCAGTATAAATCTGTGCCCAGAGGCTGTTTAGGGATCCATTGGCCCAACAATGTCAATCCCAACTCTCTCAAAGGGTACCCCCACCACAAGTAGTGGTATAAGGGGGGCCTTTGTGGTGCCACCTGATTTGCCACTGGCTTGGCAGGTGACACAGGAGCGACAAAACTCCTTGGTATCTTCTGACATGTGTGGCCAGTGAAAGTGAGGGACAAGCCTGTCCCAAGTCTTGTTCTTGCCAAGATGTCCTGCTAACGGAATATCATGGGCTAAGGTAAGAAGGAAGCCCCTAAATGTCAAAGGTATGACCAACCTCCTGGAAGCACCAGGCTTGGGGTCTCTAGCCTCTGAATAAAGGAGCCCTTCATCCCAATACACTATGTGGGTACCTGTAGCATTCCCAGCAGCCTCAGCAGCAGCTTGCTGTCTGGGGGGTTCAAGAGAGGCGCAGTCCAGCTGCGCCTGCCTCAGGTCTGCCCTTGAAGGTCCCCCTGTCCCAAGAAACTCAACCTGATCAGGCTCAAGCTCTTCTAGGACAGTTTCTCCTTGGGTCTCAGTATCAGCTTCCTCAGAAGGCTGATCTTCATTCTGAGGCAGGGGGGAAGGCACTGCCTTAACCCAACTCCTCTTTCTCTTGGTAGGCAACTGGTCCATAGTTTCAGGATCAAGTGCCTGTTCAGTTTGACACTTTTTGGCCTGTGACCTGACCACAACAAGGACATGTGCTGATATGCCCAGCATCTCTGCATTAGTCCTATACTCCACTTCAGACCAGGCTGAAGCTTCTAGATCATTGCCTAACAAACATTCTACAGGGAGGTCTGAACTTACAACAACCTTCTTTAGACCAGTTACCCCTCCCCAGGAGAAATTAACAATTGCCATACTATGGGTGATAGTGACATTGCTAGCATGGGTCACTAGGTAATTGTTACCTAGAATGATCTGTCCAGGGTCCACAAAGTTAGGTGTCACCATGGTGACACTGGCACATGCGTCCTTGTAGGCCTGAGCCACTTTATGATTAATTAAAGGTGTCTGTCTGTGCTTGCCCAGGTTACTGGGGCTCACAGTAGAGGACATAGCCATGTCTACATCACAGACAAGGACAGCTTGAGTTGGTACTCTGACTAGGCCAGAGTCCATCTCAGTTCCCAGGGTTAACCCTACTACACCCTTCTGTTGAGAACCACCACTATTAGCTGTACTAGGGGGAACAGTTGCCTTAGGGGCAATGGTGGTTGGAGCTGCCTCCTTTTTGGTGCAATCACTGGTCTAGTGAGTATTACTTTTACAGATATTGCACCAGGGTTTTCTTTGGCAATCTTTCTTCTTGGATTTCTTGGAACTCCCCTCAGTAGAAGCTTTTTGGGGACCTGTTGAAGACTTCTGGTATTTTACTTTCTGATCCCCACCCTTTTGGTCTGGCATCTTCTGCTCACCACCTTGGTTCTGTTTTTTCTGCTTCACCCTGGTTCTGACCCATTTGTGTGCCTTCTTTCCCAATTCTTGGGGAGAGGTCAGATCAGAGTCAATCAGGTGCTGATGCAACAACTGGTTCTGACAATTATTAAGTATTTGTTCTCTCATGATCAAATTATACAATCCTGTATAGTCCTTAACTTTACTGCCCAGCTACCAGCCTTCCAGAGCCTTAGTGGCACAATCTACAAAATCAGTCCAGTCCTGAGTCTGTGTCTTCTGGGTATCCCTGAACAGCAACCTATACTGTTCAGTGGTTAGGCCAAACCCATCAATCAGAGCACTCTTCAGGACTGTGTAGTTGTTAGCATCCTCATCACTAACTGTGAGGAGCTTGTCTCTGCCTTTTTCTGAAAAGGAGAGCCATAAGATTGCTGCCCACTGACTTTGGGGTACCTGCTGTACTTTGCACGCTCTCTCTAAAGCAGTAATCCACTTGTGGATGTCATCCCCAACTTTGTAGGGCGGATCAATCTTGCTTAGGTTTCTATTATCATAGGACCTATCTTTATCCTTGGGGAAAATGCTGCCACCAGTGGGTTCTACCCCACTTAACTTTTGCTCTCTTGCAAGAGCAAGTCTCTCTTTGGCGATGGCAAGTTCTTGCCTCTCAATCCTCAGATTGACTTCTCTCATTCTGGCCTGATGTTCCTTTCTCTCAGGGGAAGACATTCTCCTAATGACATCTGACCCTAATGAGGCACCAGAGTGGTGAGATTCCCTGGATAGGGATCTCCTCCTCCTGGGCTCAGTGTTAAGCCTGCTTGGGGTCTGTATGGGGCTATGCCCCCTCCAGCCCCATGTAGGCTTAGGTTAGCCTGGCTAAGTGTTCCCACTAAGACCTGACTATCAGTATCCTCCTCAGAGTCCTCCTCTTCTACTTCATCTTCATCAAGAAGATGAGGATCAGGGAAATCCTCTGCTGAGGGCTGTCCCTCACCTGCATTAACTGACAGACCTGTGCTAGAGGCCTTCAGAGCATCATATTCTTCCATGAGCTCAATCAGGTGTCTGAGGGTAGGGTTGGAACCCTTTTTTAACTTTCTAGATGTGCACAAGTGCCTTAAATCATGGAAAGTTAGGGTATCATATCTGGAAGGTATCCTTAAAGGATCTACCTCCACTGGGAGAGATCCACTTGGTTCTGCTCTCAGAGACATGATCTAGTGAGGTGTGGTGTGTGTACCTACCTACACTAAGTGTTACCTACTAAACCTCTCTAGGAGTTGTAGTCAGGGTGTGCTAGGCCCTTTGCTCTAAAACAACTAAGTTCAGTAGAACTTAAGTATTTAAGACTTGAATTATATGTACCTCTAGGTACCTTAATGTGATCTTTCAAATGATATCTCAAGATATTATGGTAAAACAATCAACAAACTCTTATCCCAACCCCTGCACACCAATGTGAGAAGTTGGCCTGATATGTGATGTCCAATATCCTAGTGGGCACCCTGTATCAGTGCAAACAACCATTATGGTGATGGTTGTAAAGTCAACCTTAAAGACCAGCTATCCTAGTGGTAGCATGGACAAAGCAGTCTTAGGCTAACACTCCAGAGAGCATGTGAAGCCAATTGTTTTACCAATAATAACCCCTTGAATACCAGATGAAAGGACACCACACAAGGTATATATAAAATATATATGTATTTATTTCTAACACAACCCCTCTGCACTCTTTATGAGGTCAGAGTTCGAGAGATACAGCACAAGTAACTTAATAAGCATACGTTAAGTTGCACAAAGACAATTCTGCCCTAGGGGCCTCGTAAACCATATACTAAAGAAGTGGTATAAGAACCACTTCAGGACAGGTGAACAGGCCTAGGGCCTTGGAAATCGGTGGGGCTACACAGAATAACCGAAGGTTAGGAAGCAGGAGTCCCACAGGATGCGTGTGCAGTGTCTAAACACACGCGCGGGTTCTCATAGACTTTCAATGGGAACGTAAAGTTTAGAAACTAGTTGATTTCTGACCTTTCGGGTAGACTACGGGAAAACGCAGTTAAAGTAGGGCACTTGGATAGTTATTACCCACGGGAGCACCGGAGTACTCGAGTTACCTTACCCAGGGAAGCCGGGTGCATAGGCGTCAAGTCGTGTCTGGTTTCGTCGTCGAATCCTATGGAGAGCTGCAAGAAGATGCTGCAGGCGACCAGGAAGAACCTGAAAGCAGAGGGGACAGAGTCTGGGTCACTAGCCAGTGACCAGGAAGGAACCAGGAAGGAACCAGGCGATGTCGAGTTCCAATCAGGTGATGTCATGAAGCTTGTCTCTGCAGCCACGTGGACCAGGAGGTGTCGACGACAACCAGGCACTGGATACGGACTGTCCCACAAAGGATCTCGCTGTTGGCGGTGTTGGCTTCCGGATTGGAGTCAACAAGCCTTGGCAAAGGCAACCCACACAGGATGTGAAGATCGGCTTCTGTTCAGACCAGCAAGGTCTGATGGGCTTCCCTTTTGCAGGAAAGCAGGAGCAAGCCCAGAGCAACCAGGCAAGCAGTATTGTTTCAAAATGAAGTCTTCAAGATGGCCACTAGCCAGCGGCTAGCAACCACAAAGACGCATCAAGAGGAAATGCAAGAGCAGGCTCCACGCGGGACTCGTGGAGTGTGGAGGGCTGAGCTTCAGTGCACTTACGACTTAGTACTGCGGCTTCTCAAGTCCCAATGCACAACTTCGAGGACGCCTCAGAAGCTGCACAGATTAGCAAAGAGATAAATGGCCATGTGTCTGGTCCCACGTCTCTCGTGTCCGCCACGGATCTCAGTTTTGCTGGAGGTGTGGGTCGGGGTCGGAGAAGTCTGGAAGTCCAGTCCTGTGAAGCAGAGTTGTTGGGATCCTTCGGGAGCATCGACAAAGCAAACTGGCAATTCGCTAAGTGGTGCCTGTTTGCACAGGGAGGTCACTCCTTGACCAAAAAGGAGAATCTTCAGTCTTCTAGTTGCAGTAGAATGTCGAAGGTCCAGAGTTTCGTGTCAGAGTTTCAGTTCAGGATAATCTAAAGTCTCTAGACTCAGCTCCTAGCTTTATCAATCAATCAATCAATACATTTGTAGAGTGCGCTACTCACCCGTGAGGGTCTCAAGGCGCTGTAGGAAGGGGGTGGGTGCTATTGCTCGAATAGCCAGGTCTTGAGGTGTTTCCTGAAGGTGAGATGGTCCTGGGTCAGTCGTAGGTGTGCGGGAAGGGAGTTCCATGTCTTGGCTGCCAGGTAGGAGAACAATCTTCCTCCGGTGGTGGTTCTGCGAATCCATGGGACGGTGGCGAGGGCGAGGCTGGTGGACCGGAGCTGGCAAGTGGGGGTGTAGAACGAGAGGCGGTTGTTGAGGTATTCGGGGCCCATGTTGTGGAGCGCTTTGTGTGCGTGGGTGAGCAGTCTGAACGTGATCCTCTTGCTGGCGGGGAGCCAGTGTAGGTTTCTCAGGTGGGCGGATATGTGGCTGTGGCGAGGGATGTCGAGGATGAGTCGTGCGGAGGCGTTCGGTATGCGCTGAAGGCGTTTCTGCAGTTTGGCTGTGGTTCCTGTGTACAGGGCGTTCCCATAGTCCAGTCGGCTGGTGACGAGGGCCTGGGTGACCGTCTTTCTGGTTTCGGAGGGGATCCACCGGAAGATCTTTCGGAGCATGCGCAGGGTGTTGAAACAAGAGGACGAGACTACGTTGACTTGCTTGGTCATCGTGAGGGAGGAGTCCAGGATGAATCCCAGGTTGCGTGCGTGGTCCGTGGGTGTTGGTGCGGTGCCCAGCGTCGTGGGCCACCAGGAGTCGTCCCAGGCAGATGGGGATTGTCCGAGGATGAGGACCTCCGTCTTGTCCGAGTTGAGCTTCAGATGGCTGTGCTTCATCCATTCTGCGACATCTTTCATTCCGTCCAGGAAGTTGGTTTTGGCGGTGAATGGGTCTTTGGTGAGGGAGAGTATCAGTTGGGTGTCGTCGGCGTAGGAGATGATGTTGATGTTATGTTTGCGTGCAATGGTGGCGAGGGGGCTCATGTAGATATTGAAGAGGGTTGGGCTGAGTGAGGAGCCTTGGGGTACGACGCAGATGATCTTGGTGGCCTCGGAGCGGAAGGGAGGGAGGCGGACTCTCTGGGTTCTGTCGCAGAGGAACGATGTGATCCAGTCCAGGGCCTTTCCTTGGATCCCAGTGATGTAGAGGTAGGTTATTAGGGTGCGGTGGCAGACGGTATCAAAGGCTGCCGAGAGGTCCAGGAGTATGAGAGTGGCTGTCTCTCCGTTGTCCATCAGGGTCCTGATGTCATCGGTGGCTGCGATGAGGGCGGTCTCGGTGCTGTGGTTGGCTTGGAATCCGGACTGGGATGGGTCGAGCAAGTTGTTTGCTTCGAGGAATGCAGTCAGCTGTTTATTGACGGTTTTCTCGATGACTTTAGAAAGGAAGGGGAGAAGAGAGATGGGGCGGAAATTCTTGAGGTCCTTAGGGTCCACTGTTGGTTTCTTCAGCGGGGCGTTGATTTCTGCGTGTTTCCAGCTTTCCGGGAATGTGGCTGACATGAAGGAGCTGTTGATGACGTTCCGGAGGTGGGGTGCGATGATGGTGTCGGCTTTGTTGCAGATATGATGAGGGCATGGGTCGGAAGGGGAGCCAGAGTGGATGGTGTTCATGACGTGGGTGGTGTCTTCAGTGCTGATGGGGGTCCATGCGCTGAGGCTGGTGGTGGGGGTCGTTGGTTTGGTGGTTGGAGGCGGAGTCTGGGGCCCGAAGCTGTCGTGTATATCTGCAATCTTGCGGTGGAAGAAAGTGGCGAGGGAGTTGCAGAAGTCTTGCGATGGTGTGAAGTCGTTGTTGCTGGCGTTGGGGTTGGAGAGCTCGTTGACGATGCTGAAGAGTTCCTTGCTGTTGTGGGTGTTGTTGTCCAGCCGCTCTTTGAACGATGTCCTTTTGGTGGTGCGGATCATCTAGTGGTATTTGCGGGTGGCGCTCTTGAGGGCTGTCATGTTTTCTGATGTCCGTTTGTGGCGCCAAGCTTTTTCGAGGGTTCAGCATGATTTCTTTGCTATTTTGAGGGCGTCTGTGAACCATGAGGTTTTTCTGTTGCTAGTCTTGGCGGGGGGTTTCTTTAGTGTAGCGAGGTCGTCGTCGCAGTCGGAGATCCACTGTGTGAGATTGCGTGCTGCGTTGTTGGTGTCAGGGGTGTCGACAGGAGGGTACTGGCTCAGCGATGCGGTCAGCTGGTCTGTGGTGACTTTGCTCCAGCATTTGCGGGGGATCTGTAGCGTGTGGTGGTGGGATGTGGTTTTCTTGAAGGTGAAGTGGATGCAGCTGTGGTCGGTCCAGTGTAGTCCGGTGAAGCAGCTGAATGAGTGGTTGCTGGCGGAGAAGATGGGGTCGAGCGTATGGCCAGCGAGATGGGTGGGCGTGTCCACCAGTTGCTTGAGTCCGAGGTTGTCGAGCAGGGTGGAGGTGTTGTTGTCGCTGTTTTTCTCCAGGTAGAAGTTCAGGTCCCCTAGGAGGATGTACTCTGGTGAGGCTAGGGCGTGCGGGCTGATGAAGTCGGCGATGATTTCGCTGAATTGTGTCCGTGGGTCCGGGGGTCTGTAGATGAGCGTTCCTCTGAGGGTGGTCTGGGGGTCGGTGTGGATCTGGAAGTGTAGGTGTTCGGCGGCGGTGAGTGTGTATTCGGTGTTGGTCATGACGCTGATGGTGTTCCTGTAGACAATGGCGATTCCTCCTCCAGTTTTGTTGACACGGTCCTTCCGGGTGATTTTGTAGCCGTCCGGGATGACTATGGCGATGTCGGGGGCCGAGGAGGCGTCCATCCAGGTTTCCGTGAGGAAGGCGACGTCTGGTGCTGTTGTATCAAGGAGTTCCCAGAGTTCGACGGCGTGTTTGTGGACGGAGCGGGTGTTGAGGAGGATGCACTTGAGGTGGTTGTTGTTATCGTTGCTGTGTTCGGTGGGCGGGGTGCAGGTTCGGAGGCAGGTGAATTTGCAGGCTTGGCAGGTGAAGGGTCCGTAGGTGCGCCTCGGGGTGGCTCGGTGGCATGCGGCAGGTCGTCCGGTGTTGAGTGCGACGAGGGTGGCGGTGTTTTTTCTCAGTCGGGTGCCCAGGCCTCGGCTGGGGCCAGGGGATCCGGCGCTGGGCACGGTCCAAGTGCGGACGGGCGCAGAGGGGCTTGCCTGGCGCCCGCTGCGCGTGTCCGCTGCGCGGCATCCATAAGAGGCGAAGAGGGAGGGAGGGGCAGCTGGGAGGCGGGAGCGGGGCAGCCAATGGGCGGGCAGGGGTACAGAAGGAAAAAAGGGGTGGGCCGCGGGGGAGCAGCGGCCGAAACGGGGAGCGGGGGAGCACAGTGGGGCAGGGGCGCACAGGGAGCGCCAAGAAGCAAAATTAGGAAACAGCAATTTACCCAACAGAATGCGAGGACCCTGGGCACACCAGCGGCGAACGCTCGTCAGCCCTCGGGTCCCAGAGGGTCGAGCGGCGTGGGGAGTGACCTGGGGTCAGGTCACGCTCACCTGCGCCGCACGACCTCCTTAAAAGGCCAAGTGGGAGGGAGGGGCAGCTGGGAGGCGGGAGCGGGATGGCCGATGGGCGGGCAGGGGTACAGAAGGAAAAAGGGGGCGGGCCGCAGGGGAGCAGCGTCAGGAAGCGGGGAGCGTGGGGGCACAGGGAGCGCCAAAAAGCATAATTAGGAAACAGCAATTTACCCAACGGAATGCGAGGACCCGGGGCACACCAGCAGCAAACCCTCATCAGCCCTCGGGTCCCAGAGGGTCGAGTGGCGTGGGGAGTGACCTGCTAGGTCCCTCCTATGGGTGGGACCAGGGAAGGGGGTGTTTACACCCCTTTCCCTTTGTCCAGTTTCGCGCCAGAGCTGGGGCTGGAATGCCCCAGCAACTGGTTTGAACCGGACTATGCATGCAGCACCTTGAAGGGCTCCCAGCTGCAGGAGGTCAGACTTGTGTCTGTGGCAGCAACATTAATTTTGTGATGCTGAGGCTCTGTTTAACTTTAACCAGGTAAAGCTATAACTACATGTCTTCTCCCTCTAGAAGGGTGGAATGCTACCCCCGCCGCCAGAACTGGCGGGGGAGGGGGGGCAGGTAGTATTCCAAAGCGTATGATACCTTACACGACATGTTTTGATAAAGCCAAACCAAAGTTAGCAATAACCGGGAGGATTATAATGCACTTAAGAGTATATGGAATGGCTATATCATAGAACAGCTATAAGGACATGGTTCCGAAAGCTGCAGACAGGCTCAGCTCATGGTAGAACACCATCTCACATAAAATCAAGCACTCTGCCTCCAGAATTGTTAAGGCCTGCCATAGGAGTGACTTATAGGTATATATGTGTCTATATATAATGGTAGGTATAGTAATGCTATACCCAAGCAAGGGGTGATTACACGACCTTGCCCCAGCTGAGTGATCAGAGAGTTGTGTCAATTTGGATGGCCAGCCAGGGGTAGCATACTTCATGCTGCAGCCGCTGGTAGACCTTGGATGCACCTATGCCCTGGGTACCTATGGTACACTATACAGGGGCTCACAAAGGTGACCCGATACCCAATTGGATATGTTCCTAAAGTAGATGGCATGAATCTAGAAAGAGAACAGCTGGGCTGTGGGTCTGATTAACAGGCCCACAGCCACACTAGAGTCGAAAAACCAGTGGATCAGAGCAAAAAGTGGGGGTGAACATAGGAAGCAGACCCTACTCTCCTACACATATATACTTTACATATTGCTTCTTAAGTTAAGCCTCACTGTTCTGTGCCAAGCTACCAGAGGGTGAGCACAGGATAATTTAGGGTGTGTTGTGACTTACTCTGACTAAAATTGTGGTTCCTGCTTGGACAGGGTGCATACCTCTGCCAGCCAGAAACCCAATTTGTAACAAAAAGGCTTTATACTTACCTGCAAAATACTTACATTCTCGTTGCAAAGGCCTGCATGGTAAAGGCATGGGCCTGGTAAACATTTGCATGATAAAGGCATGCGTGGAAATGGCATGTATTGTTCCATCATACATCCACTGATAATCTCCTATTTTTGATGCAGGACCATTATTCAATGATCCTGAATCTGATGGGACTTTTGTTTTGGCCTATATTTAGAAGGACACAAACATACATTTCTACATACATAACATTCTTGGAGTTGTATTTTTAGAACTTTCAATACAGCAGTAGGGCACAAATGATCTGGCGAATCCGACTTTATTGCTAACAGAAGGAAATTAATTTCATTTTCTGGAATAGCTGGTGGAGCCAATTGTTTTATGAAGTCTGCCTTAGAAATAGTGTGGTTTATTGTCCAGCTTACTATCATCCAAAATCAGTTGCATTTTTTATATGAAGTGTGATGCAAGTTTGAAATAGAAGGTCTGTGTTGGAAAGGTAAAATTCATATTACGAACATTGAAAAGTCATATGTCTTATAGTGGTGGCTGCCACCCTGTAGCATGAGTGGGGTGAGGGCAGGGGGAATAAAAAAAAAGGTACTTATCTTGCTGCCGGACCACTGCCTCACCTTGCGTTATTCTCTTCTGTTTCTGCATGAAGCAGGAAGCACACACGGGCTCCCGTAAGCTAATCACAACACTGCAATGCAGCGTTGTGATTGGTCTGAGAGCCGTGGTTTGGCACTCATACAGGCAGTGGGAGCCTGTGGATGTTCCTCACCAGGCTTTGTTTTGCAGCCTGGTGGGGAATTGGTAAAGTGCGTATGACTGTTTGGCTGGCCCAAGACGGCTGGTCAAACCGCCATGCACACTTAAGTGCCCACCGCTCCTTCCTTTGCTGGCTGTGTTGATAACCAAGTCCCGCCTTGTAAACCTGCCTGACACTGAAAAATAAAATGTTAATAACATAGTGTTATTATCATTTTATTTTTTCTTTAGTCACTGCTCAAAATGCAGTGGGGCGACACTCTTTCACCTTAGTGGAGGAGCCATCACCAGTGTCTTGACAACCCATAATTAGGCCCAAGATATGTTATTGGCATCCAAAATCTAGTTGCTAATAAACGAGGATTTTGCAAACTGTAGATGATGTTTATATAGTCTCAGGTGAGCTTGGTAGTTAGTGTGAGATACATCAGCAAAACTAATCTGCCATTTAGGTTCAGCTTGTCTAAAAAACACTCTCTCTGCCTTTACTTCTGGTTAATACCAATGATTAACTAGTCTCTGAAGGCGATTTTCTCCAGTTGCGTTTTAGCCGGAACTGTAGCTGATAACAAATCGAAACGGAAATGTTGGCTGTTAAGATATCAAAATGGATCCAAAAATGCTCTGTCACGGCCAACGCTCTATCTAGCCCAAAGTTTTTATACAGTCAACTTCTACCTGACAGTGTGGTACAAAAATCAGATCTAGAGTATGATCTTTCATATATGTGACCTATTGTACCCTCTGTAGGAACCCTTATGCCAGATAAAGTTCAGAAAGTGAAGCAGACTGGCGTAAAAGGGGCACATTTTAACTCGCATGGAAATTCCCAAGAACTATTTCCCTGAATGATAACAAAACAAGAGTGCTCAGAATCTCCAAAAGTTTGCCTAAATAAGTACACAGGGCAGAAGTTGGCAGTAGATCCTTACAATGGTAGCAACTATGCAGTAACAGATCAGTGTCTCCGCCCAATAAGTATCCAGGGTGTTTAAAGTGGTAAACACCAGATGATAAAACCGACTCTATCATCTGTGCAAGAACCTTTAATCCTCAGAAATGCTTACAGAAATTCCAGAGCCAGAGGACACACTGAGCTTTATGGGAAACATAGACTCCCATCTATAATACGACAGAGAGGAATTATTGTTACACCAGTGGCATGGTGTGACTTAGGTTCAACAATACATTCTTAGAGCGAGTCTTTTTAGTGCTGACATTGACCCAAAAAATCTATAAGGCCAAAGTGAGATAGTAAGGCAGTCATATCAGCTGAAATATAGTTGACACTATTGTAGTTATTATGTAACATTTAGACAAAATTACACTAAATAATAACACTGGAGTAATTGGGGTAATTTTAGTAATTACAAATTACTCTTGTGATGCAAAACTATTGAAAGTATGCGATTATGCCAGCTTGAATAATTGAGAGTCATTTTTGCAAAAATCCTACCACAGGAGCGAATGAACAATAAACTAAGAGAGAACGAGCAGCTACTGGTGACTGCTGTTCATACCTTGTAACATTTATTTATATTTCCGTAGCACAAAATGAATCCTCTAGCCTAATTTGAAAAAATAGCTTTTAAATGTGGATTATGCTTCTAACAGAATTTAGCATACTTACGAGTAATTTTGCGGTAATTACAAGTAATCATGCTAGAGAGAATTTCGCCAGTTATGCCAATGCCTACGTTTTAGCATGAAATGCGTTTGTGTAACATTTTTGGGTGCAAGGATGATTTTAAACAAACACTGAAAAACAGCAGCTTGCATTCCGATGCTCCTGTAAGTTTGCAGTAAATTGTTACTGCAACTGGCTCCATTTGTAGTAAATTTTTACCTCAAACGGCATGTAATTATATAAAGTGTCGTAATGTTGTGAATATTGCAGAGGAAGCATAATACAAAATTACATGAATAATGCTGGATTTATTTACATTTTGCCTAGTCCTCCCATATAAATTAGCTGGTGCGGCTCATGGGATAAATACCTCAACTGACAGTATGTGAGAGACATCATGATCCACTCACCACTATGGACCAAATCACAGCAGAAACTTGAACACCTTATAACACATCTCAATACCAAGGACGCGAGGATCAAATTCACGCACACCATTAGCACAGCTCAACTGAATTATCTGGACGCACTGATCAAAAAAGACGCGCACTCTGCCAATCTCCATACTGAAGTATACACCAAACCGACGGACCGCAACAGTTCACTTCATTTTACCAGCTTTCACCCAAGGAGTCTGATACATAACCTACCTTATTCACAGTTCATCAGAATTAAATGAATATGTTCCGATCCAGAAACAGCGGAAGCAAAATCATTAGAATTCAAACATCGATTCATACAAATAGGGTATCCGGAAGACGTAGTGCAAACAAACCTGGATAGAATGAAGATTAAAAATCGCACTGAGCTATTTAAGACACATAAAAAAAACTCCATCTAATACTCCAACGTATGTATCGAAGTATTCCACCAGTTCAAAACAGATACAACAGATCATAAGAAAAAGATGGGAGCTACTAGAGGATGAAAAAGATTTCAACGGACTATTTGATGAGAAACCTACTTTTGCATATACTAGAGGAAGGAATTTACAGGAACTCATTTCAACACCCAAAACAATGGATCTAACACAATATAAGGGCACGCAACGATGCTCCAATTGCACAAACTGCAATAACATCATAACAGGCCAACATTTGACACATCCACATACAGGCAAGAATATAAAACTCCGACATTCGGTAGACTGCAACACCGTAAACATAGTCTACTGTCTGAAATGTCCATGCGGACTTGCCTATGTTGGCAAAACTTACTGAACATAAAAGTACCATTCGTACTAATAACAAAAGTTCCAGCATAGCGGTGCATTGGCATCAAGCAAGACATACCATCTCCCAAATACATGGACGGATAATAGAGGTGGTTAAAAATCTGGAGGGGACAGATCATTGTAAACGATTATTACAGCGGGAAATGTATTGGATTGAAACATTGGGTACAGCTTCCCCAAAAGGGTTGAATGATCGTATCGAGTACAGCTGCTATTTATAACATACTTGCCCTTATTCCAAAACAGTTACAGTTGATTCATTTCCCCTATCACAACACTAAAACATAGGGTCTCTGAAATAAACGTGTAGTGCAAAAGATATAAATACATGATTGTATATTTGGTAAATGTCCCTGAACCGCATATTATAGGGTACAGTTTCCCCAATAGGGTTGAATGATTGCATCGATTACAGGTGCTATTCATAATATACTTGCCCATATTCTACAACGGTTACAGTTGATTCATTTCCCCTATCTCAACACCATAATATAGGGTTTCAGAAATATATGTGCAGTTCAAATGATGTAAATACATGATTGTATATTTGTTACACGTCCTCACACCGCATATTATTGGCAATTTCAATGACAATTCCCAGGATAGATGTAGTTACATGTCTACATATTGAGAGCTTTTACGCACACAACACAGTAAAGCATTGTTCCATTCCAATATGGCACCCACATTTTAGCTTTATTCCTTTTTTCATTACAAGGGGTTTTCTCCTAACATTCATGCCGCATCTCACCCTGTTCCGAGCGTTACTTGTTATCTGGGTTTTCATTTACGTCTACCACTGCCATTTTTCAATATTATTAATCACAGAGATATCCTCTGTGATTTTAAACGCGCTTCTATTGTGCGAGCCCCTTCTTTAAGTTTATAGCCTGTTTCGGCTCAGTAGGAGCAATTGAGTCCTTCGTTGATGCCTACTAGTCCTATTTTTAGGTCTATCGCAATCTAACACAGAGATTGACTCCGCGTCTTGAACCGCGCCAGAACCCCACGCACGGTGTTTACCGGAACACAACCGGTAAGCTCGATTTTGTTTTCGTCATTTATCTATATAGGACCTTGCCACAGGTCCTTTAGAGTTCACACGGCTTACTCGCGATTATTTCTTTTAAAGCTCCTGGGAGAACGCGAATACTTAAGCATCAGCGAACAACGACCCGGTTTGGTAAGTGACTTCATGTCACGAGACAACATTTCTCATAGCACGCTGAAAGCGTGGTTATAACAATTAAATATATCGTTTTCACAGGATGAATAGCTTTGTCCTGCAAATGAGTCCCGTTTGGGTAAGAGTTTACTATTTTCTGATACACTAAAGTTTATCAGAATCATCTTGACACCTAGTTAACAGCGTTTTTTTACTACAGGTCAATAGTTTTCCACCACACGTCATTAATATCGAAGGGAATCCAGATATACATTGAAGCTCCACAGGTGAGCTTCTTGACTACATCGAAACAGAAAGTACATTGCCACTATGTTTTTGGTACATCATTTTACATTAGGGGCATTTCACCCTGTTCCATAATATTCACTTGAGATGACATAAAGGTGCACATTGGTTCAGGAATATAATGGTGTAATTTTCATATTATCTGAATAGATCTGTTAATGGACTAGGTACCTCCAAATGTTTATTTATAACAAAGTGTTCATTTATTTAGTTTGTTCCAGATTTTCCCCTGACGAAGGGACAGAGTAGTCCCGAAATGCATTGGACTCATGTTAATTTTCCTTTGGAATACTAAGAAAATATATGTTTGCAATTTATGACAAATTGATGACATTGTAATCCATAAGCGTGGAGTATGATTTATAAAAACAATTATTATATTGATTGTTGTACATGAGTATCACATTTCGTATTGAACATTGTATTGCGACATGAATACAGTAATGCTTTAACAAAATTGTTAGTTTAATTTATTGTTCAAATTGTGTTTATCACATGAGAATCTTGCATTATTGAGGGTATTCATCACCATTAGGGCACAGTGCCACCCACAGTCAGGATTTTTATCCTGGTTCTTCTTCCACTCACCATTTTGACATTTATTAGCGAAGGAACCCTTATTCTTAAATGTGCCTAGAGACAGTAACTTAAGCTCTGAACTTGTAATATGACATTCTAAAACATAGCCATACAATGTCACCCTTTGTCAGTAATAATAATCTCGGTAAGCCCATGTAAATGTCCTACATGATTAAAAATAGTGCTGTGTTAGTTCAGAAGCACTGGCTAATTTGGTCAGTGGTACAAAATGTGCCAGTTTTAAACTAGTCAATGACAATAAGATATTAGCCAAGGGATGAGAAGGAGTTGGCAAAGGTTGTAAAACTACTATCGGTCTTTAACAATCACATTTAGATTGAATGCACTCAAAACATGCCTTTAAGTACCAGGTAATATCCTGTCTTACAGTATGCTACCAAAAGTGTCTAAACATAAGGTCCAAAACCATCTAAAGAAAAGGAGAACAAACCTAGCATGGCATTCCTTCTCATACCTTGTAGAGTTCGCAAAGCTCAAATTGTTAAGGTGAGTCCGCAACGTCATCTTGTTTTTTTTCCCCGATAGGGAGTGCTGCATTGATCAAAGACTACTTTAATTGTTAATAACTCTATCATCTATGGTATAATTTCTTTCTGTGAATGAGAGAGTGTGGGAGAAAAAGGATTTGGGATTTAATTCTTTATTCTCATGATGTGCGGATGAGATAGCAATGCTGCTATGACATACACAGCAGCATCCTTTTCCATTACAAAAGGGAGGTCACGATGGCAGTGGATGTGTGTGTAGAATGCTGTTTAATCAAAGTAAAGTGTTTTCTCAGTTTAACACTTTGTAATACCTCTTTTTGGTGAGATCGGTTCTGTGTGACACAATTCTGGAGAAGTTGTAGAAGAACGATCTTTAGACATTACCAAATCCTAGAAATATTTGTACTTCCTCTGCGTTGTTTGACAGAGGCCATCCTAGGCCTGCTTTCATTTAATGTGGGTCCACCTTGATTACATTTTGCAGAAATTACAACTATCAGAAAGCTGACTTCAGGTCTTTCAAATTTTAATATATATAATTTTTTTTTATCTCATTGAGAGTTCATAGCAAGTACAACATACAATATTTATGAATATAAATACATATTGCAAAATATTGAGGTGATGAAGGATTGGCTTAAATCTAAAGTGCAAAGTGATAAATATTATAAATACTTATTCCAAAGAAGTACAATCATAATATTCCCCTCACACAGTGCAGAAAAAGATCACATTACGATAGAAAACGAAGTGCAAAATACTATATAACAAATAAATGCCTCTGTATTGATTTGATCATCTTATCCCAACTATAAGCTATTATCCTATATTTCAAACACACTCCAATATTTCTCATACTTTCTTAGTGCTCCTGAACTTTTTGCGTATTTCTTTTACATTCCTTGAACTTTAGACAGTTTTGCTTTCCATGTGTTAAAAGTAGGTACTTTCTCTGTTCTCCATAGTTGTAGGATTAAAGATCTTGCTATAAGTGCTGCAATAAACAAGCATTCCTCATGTGGAGAGATAGTGGATGAGCAGCCCAGAACTGCGACGGATTTATCGAGAGAAATGAGGGGATCTATTGTAAATCTGAGATATTTCTCAACTTCCTCCAACAAACTCTGAATTTTTGGGCATTCCCAAATGATATGTTTCCAGGTGCCCTTCTCTGCACAGCGAAAGCATTTATCTTCTATTTGCGGATATATTTTATGAAGAAAAGAGGGTGTTCTATATATCAACCATTTCAAATAGTATTGCATGCGTCTACAATTCGCCCCTCTAAATATCATTGCGCTATGCTTATTGAGCCTATTCCAGGGTGGTTTAAGAATCTTTATATCTTCCCTTTTCTTCCATCTATCCCGAACTTTTTTCATATAATGATAGAGATTTATTCTCATCAAAGATTTTAATCCAGTTTCTAATCTTCCTTTGTATGGGGCAGTTAAGATCTTCGCTGATATTAGTTTTATAACACAGACTCTCCATGTCTAGCTTTTCAAGTATAGATTTGAGTCTAATAAATGACCACTTTAAAATAATATTGGGATGTTGAAAACCCATTTCAATCTCCGCCCAACTTTTCCAACAATTCCCTTTGATGAAATCCTGAATCTGGGCGTACCCTTTTTCTTCCCACATCTTTAATATATTATTCCCTAAAATACCTGTTTTCCCCATGAATACATTTGAAAGTCTGGTTGAAAGATTAATTCCTAAAATAGAGAAATGTGGTAAAAGCTGGAATTTTTGTTTAAGTAGCCATTGTAAGGTCTTATAACAAACTTTCTTAGGGTACTTAGTAACTCTTGTAGGGTCAGTGGTATTATATTCCCTTAGGATCTTTTTCATGAAAAAATTATCTGCCTCTTGTGGGTCCAAAAAGAAGAATCTAAAACTGTGATGTGCAAATGTTGCATAATAATAATTTCTAATATTCGGGAGAGATAATCCTCCTTCTGCGGTAGGATAATTTAAAGTGCTGAGGGCTAATCTTGGTACCTTATTTGCCCATAGAAGAGAAGGGAACATACTGTCTACTTCGGTATGCACCTGTTACAACGCATTCGTTACTCCGCACTACCATTACAACGCGACTTTTATAACGCATACCATTACAACGCATTGCGTTGGGGGGCGCTATAGGATAGGGAATGGTATAATTTACTATCCAACACCTTCCCTAGGGTCCACGGGGACTGGAGTTAGAATAGTAAATTATACTTACCACTATCCAGCACCCCAAAGCGCTATGCGTTGTAATGGTATGCGTTGTAATGGTCGCGTTGTAATGGTAGGTAGTTGTAACGGTATGCGGAGTAACGTCATACATCCGTCTACTTCTTTTAAAAAAGAGGTCTGTATCGCACTGAAAAGAAAATGAAACAGTGGAAGAATAGATTTTCGAATTAACACAACTCGTCCTATTATTGATACCGGGAGCTGGTTCCATCGTATTAGCTGAGCGTGCACCTTTTTCAATAATGGAGTATAATTTAAAGAAAAAGGGTCTTCTACTCTCTCAGTTATATAGATCGCTAAATACCTCTTTGGGCAAGTATTATATGTCTGTCTAAATTCTGATAAAAGAGAATTCACATCACAATTATATAATATAATTTCTGTTTTGGTCTTATTAGTTTTATAACCTCCTATTGTTTTGAAGTCTGCAAAAGCTTTCATAACTTCCATTTGCTTGTCTATCCTTGAGTCAAGGATATAGTTTTATGTTCGTCATTCCTTGGACCGGGGCAGTAAAGGCTTTTTTTCCCTGATTGCAATTGCTAATGGTTCTATAAATAGAGCGAATAAAATTGGGGCGAGGGGACAGCTTTGTCTAGTACCTCTATTTATTTCGCATATCCCTACGTTGACAGAGTTCATTAAAATTTGCGCTTGAGAATTCATATAGAGACATTTTAATAAAAGTATAAACTCATTTGGGAAGCCAAACCTTTCCAAAATCGTAAAAAGGCAAGTCCAAGAAACAAGATCAAATGCTTTTTCAGCACCTAAAAATCAAATCTTGGCCTCAACCTTGTTAATATTAAAAAAATCCAATGCCTCTAATAAAAAAATTGTGTTAATATAAAGCTGTCTCCCCGCTACAAAACCACACTGAGCTGTCCCAATGAGTGTTCCCACCATCTTATTTAGCCTATTAGCAAGAAGTTTAGTGAGCATTTTATAGTCAGTATTTAAAAGGCTTATTGGCCTATAAGAATTCACATTTTGGCTGTCTTTGTCCTTTTTTAAAATACTGACTACTATTGCAGTACGAAAAGAGGCTGGCGGTTCCCCCCTTGTAAAAAATAGTTTGCAAGTTTTAAAAATTCAGGGGTAAGTATTGTAAGAAATGCTTAAAAAAATTCTGCAGGTATACCATCCTCTCCCGTAGTCTTACAGTTAGGCAGGTGGCTAATAACCACGTCTAGTTCTTCCTTTGTGAATTCGGACAACAATAATTCTTTAAAATTATTTCCCAAAATTGGGTTTGGCAATTCCTGCAGGAATTCATTAATTGTTCCTAGGGAGGCCTGGTGAGATGTCTGATATATATCTTTATTTTTTCATTTAACGTTTTATTTGATTATTTTTTTAGTTTGAAAAAGAATTTATTAAAAGAGAAGATTGCAATAACGAAACACACAGTATATCTGTAATACAAAGTAAAAAAGCAATCAGGCAAAAAATAATACATTGCAATACAGGGAAGAAAAAGAAAGAAAAGAAAGAGGGATAGAGAGAAAAGAAAGGATAAGATGGGAAGGGGAATAAAGACAGAACAATTCCTTATATAAAATGTCTAATAAGCATAAAACATGGAAGGTTGCTATCTAAAATACCATACAATAAGAAGAAGAGAAAACAATTATATACAACAAATAAGTAACATTGTATAAGTTATATAAACGGTATCATGGGGGTTTGGGAACTTCTTCGGTGGTAGGGGTATGCATTGGACGAGAGTGAGCAGAAATATCTAGAAAAGTAGTAATTGGTAACCATAATAAATCACGTTTAATAGCAAGTGAAATAGGAGAGACATATGCTCTATCTAATCATGGTTGTAGCAAACACCATACCACCAAGCTTGAAAAGAGACGTTTGACGCACTTTTCCAAGATTTAGTGATCTGCTGAAAAGCTACCGCCAAGAGAAGATCAATAATAGAAACATTAGAAGTTAGAGAAGACCATATGTCAGATAAGCTACCTAGAAAAATGTGGGTGAGTGAAAATGGGAATTGAGTGGAAAAAATAGAATTGATTTGCTGCCATACTTTAGACCAAAAAAGGTGAATTAAAGGACAGGTGAAAAGCATATGTTTGAGATCTGCACGTGTATTGGAGCAGGACCAACATGTAGAAGGGATAGAAGGATCTATAGCATTTAATTAGGCGGGAGTGATCAGAAGTCTGTTATATACAAAAAATAATGTCTGAGTAGTATTGGCTGCTCTAGAAGATCTCCGTATTGTATTCCATATATCATGCCATAACGATATAGAGAAAGAGTCCTCCAGGTCAGATTCCCAATCTTGTTCTGTTTTAGACTTCTCTTTAATAAGAGGTATGTCCTGTAGCTTTTTATAAATTTGCGAAGCTGAGGGAGAAGATAAAAGAAAAGGAATAGTAAGTGAAGAAGATGCGGCAGGAGAAGAAGGAGCAGAAAAGGAGTCGTAACTCGTTTGAACAGCAACGCGCAATAAATTATATTTAGTAAGGAAGGATTGAGGAAGAGAAAAATGATTTGTAGATAGGAAAAAGGGAGGCAAAGACCATCTTGAAAAAGTTGTTAAATCCAAATGAGACCAAGGGAATGCCAATCTTTCCAGAAAAAAGTTCTGTTTTTGATTTTAACAGGAGGATTGTACCAGATGGGAGACTGCAGAAATCGAGTTCAGCCATCAAGACCATTAAAGAAAAAAGGAAGAAAGAGTTTCCTAGTATTTTTAAGAATAGGGAGAGACATCTTTGGAGGAACGTGTGATAGAGAGATAAATTCTTTAAAAGTAAATGGATGAAAAAAGGAGGATTCAATTGCAACCCATATCGGAAAAGAAGAAATATCTAAATCCGGATCCAGTAGAAAAGAAACTGAATGGGAAAGGAAAAATGAAGTATGGTAAGAAGAAAAGTCTGGAAAATAACTCCACCCAAAAGTTTAGGACGCTTAAGTTTGGTGAATGACATCCTAGCTTTTTTGTTCTGCCACAAAATTTTTTGAAAGGATAGAATAAATATTCTTATAACAAGACTTAGGAGGATTAACAGGAATATTAGAAAGAAAAAATAAAATTATCGGAACCAACATCATGGTAATAGAATCTAATCTACCCCACCAGGATAAAAATAAAGGGTGCCATCTAGTTGTGGAATCTGTCGAAGCAGTTAGCAAGTTTTTAATATTTAAGGCCACCGTATCTTTAATAGAGGGAGTAAAGTCGAGACCCAAATATTTTATTTTAGAGGGACTCCAATAAAAGGATGAGATCAAAAAGTCAGCATGAAAACAATACTTATTAGGAGGAAGAATTTCACACTTATCTACATTAAGTTTATAGCCCAAGACTGTTGCATAGGAAGAGACTTCGGATAAAAAGCTGTAATAGAGGTTTGAGGATGAGAGAGAAACAAAAGAATATCATCTGCATAAGCAGAGAGCTTCAGATGGTTCTCCCCATAAGGAAAACCAGTAATATCATTATTCAATCTAATTTTTGATAAAAACGGTTCTAATGCTAGGATAAAAGGAAGAGGGGAAAGAGGACATCCTTGACGAACACCTCGAAAAAGAGTGAAAGAAGAAGATACAAGAACGTTAGCAAAAATAAAAGACCTAGGGCAAGAATACAATAGGGAGAGTAGAAAGCATAAAGGACCAATTAACTCTAGCGAAAGCTTTTTCAGCATCCAATGCAATAGCGGCCAAGGAATGATGAAAGGCATGAGATTTACTAAGAACATTAAAGAAAAGGCGAGTGTTATCCGAAAGAAGGCGTCCCTTGATGAAACCACATTGTTCTCTACCAATGAGTCGGGGAAGGTTTTATCCAAACGCAGAGCTAAGATTTTGGCAAATATTTTGTAGTCTAAATTGATTAAAGAAATGGGCCTATAACTTTTACAGAGAGTATGATCTTTATTATCCTTGGGAAGGAGACAAATCAGGGCCTCTTGAAAAGAGCCTTCGGATTTTTGAGAGGATATAAAAAAGGAAAATAATTGATGAAGCTTGGGAACAAGAAAAGAAGAAAAATGGGAATAAAATTCTATTGAAAATCCATCCGGACTAGGAGCTTTGCCTTTTTTAAGAACATGAATGGCATCCAAAATATCTGTGGGAAGAATATCTTTATCTAAGGAGGAGAAATCCACATCAGATGTTTGAGGAGGGGGAATAGAGGATAAGTAATGGTCAATATCAGAGGATAAGGGAGGAGATTCCAGGGTATAGATTTTTGGTAAAAATTGGTAAATTCATTTAAAATATCCTCATCCTTATGAAGAATAGTATTGGAAGAAGAGACGATTGAATCAATTTTCGTTCGCTCTTTTTCAACCTTAAGATAATTAGCAAGAAGATTACCCGCTTTGTTTTGTGCAGAATAAAATTTAGCACTAGATTTAAGTAAGAACAAATTGGCAGAGTTAGTAGATAATTTATTAAAAGAAACTTTAGCATTAATGAGCTGGGTAAGGACTGAGTGAGATTTGGTCACTTAATAAGAATGTTGTAGCTGTTTAATTTGAGAAGTTAAAGAAGATAAAGAATGATGCGCGAGGCGTCGTTTCTTGGCAACATAGTGGAGTAGTGTGGCTCACTGGTTAGAGGCAGCAGGCCTGAGAGCAGAAGTCAGCCCGGGACCAGGGTTCAATTCCCGACGCGGCAGGGTTGTGGACCTTGGTCAGCGGACTTGATAATTCTCGCTTCGGTGCTTACTCTAATCAGGGGTTCCACTCGGCAACTCTGGGCATCAGCTTGCCTAATCTCCACAACGGCCCCACCAATTCTGGGGATGCCTGGCTCCACCTTGGGGACTCCCAGCAAGGGACCATCCCACAGGGAAAGCCAGGACGGGTTCCCCAGAGTAATACAGCGCCGGGACGCCCCGTTGCTGGGGCAGCTGTGCGCTTTACAAGTATACTACATTTACATTTATACTACATAAGAAATAATGAAATCTCTAGAAGCAGCCTTAAAAGTGTCCCAAATTAATTGAGGTGAGGAGTGTGGCGTTTCATTTTCAGCAAAAAAGCGCGGAGCAAAGTCAAGGAAAGCAGAAGTAAAAGATGTGTCTAAAAGGAGGGAATTATTAAATCGCCACCTTTGTGTTCCTTTAACCGGAGGGAGTAAATCAAGACCTAAGGACACAGGGGCATGGTCGGAAATTAGTATAGAACCAATGTCCGAGTGAATAATATGTTGTGTCAGGGCTTTGGAAATGAAAAGATAATCAATTCGTGATTGAGAAGAGTGGACAGGTGAGAAATAAGTATATTCCTGTAATGTAGGATTGGAAAGTCTCCAGGAATCAACAAGAGACCTCTGAGAAATAGTGGATGTAAATTGGGTATGAGCATGAGATGGTGAGAAACGAGAGTTGGATTTCCTATCTAGAAAGGGGTCCATAATCATATTACAATCCCCACCAAGTATAAAATAATCGTCAGTGTATTGCAAGGAGGAGTAAAGAATTTGAGGTCAAAATAATTTATCATGCACAGTAGGAGCATACAGGTTAAAAATAGTTAAAGGAATTTTGTTAACCAATAACGATACAACCACCCATCGACCATCTGTATCAGTATCATGAGTGAGAAGTTGAATGTTCAAACGTTTATGACAAAGAATTGCAACCCCATTACGTTTTCCTGAGCCAGGAGAAGCAAAAACATGGCCCACCCAATTACGACGTAACTTAGATATTTCAACATCTTTGATATGAATTTCTTGCAATAAGACTATATCTGCCTTCAAATGAGCTAAATGAGAGAGAACACGTTGTCTCTTAATAGGAGACCCCAAACCTTTAACATTCCAGGAAATTACATTAACTGGCATTTAAACTGTTTTAAAAATGTCTAAGAACGAGAAATTAAGCAACATTAGTCTGAATAACCAGCAAAAAATACAATCAAAACCAAAAGAAGCAATACTAACAAAATGGAAAAAAGCATAGAAAGGAAATATGGAAGAAAGTGGAAGAAGAAACGTAAAATAGAATGAGAGATGACTGAAAAATAAAGGATGAGAAAGGAGTGGAAAAGAGAAAGGAATAAGAAGGAAAGTAGAAAAGAAGAGAGAGGAAAGCGAAAGGAGGAGAAGAGTACAAAATAGAATCATAAGAAGTAAACTAGAAATACCACAGGAAAACGAGAAAAACAGGGATGGTGAAGCCACATGAGGGAGATGGAACGAAGGACGAAAAACTCAAAGACGAGACGGCAGGGAGGGAGACAACCCCAGGAAGTAACAACGAAGATAGAAAACGGTGCAGGACCATACTCGAAGCCACCTATAGAAGGAGAAAAGGGAGAAAAATTATATGAGGGAAACATGCAACATGGCTATACAAAAATTACACAAGCAAGTCCACCATGTCTGTACAGATGAAAAAATACCTAATAAACGCGTAACAACAAGGGAGAAAGACAAAAAATCACCAAGGATAAGAAACAAAAATGGAAAACAGATAAAACGAGAAATACAGAATATCATGGTGAGAGAGTTTCAGTCTTTATGGTCGAGGAATGTCCATTGATTCCATGCTGCAACTATTTAGGAACCGTTGGAGAAGTGCAGGATCTTCATAAGTGGTGGGTTTATTGTTGTAAGTCACTTTAAAGAGGCAGGGATGGAATAAACCATATCTCTCATTCAAATTGCGCAATGCCGGCCTCATGTCCAAAAAATGTTTCCGTCGTTCAGCAGTAGACTTAGCATAGTCTTGGGCAAAAAAGAGTGTAGAGCCATTCCATACGATCTTCCCACGTTGTTTAGCAGCATGGAGAACACGAAGTAAATCAGTATATTCAAGAAAGTACAAAATAACTCCCCTAGGTTTGGGAGAGGATGCTGAAGAGGACTGACTAGGGCCAAGACTATGTGCGCGCTGAATATTCAAAACTGGAGATTCAGGAAGGCCAAGAAGCGTTGGTAAGAAAGTTTGAAAAAAGGAAATTGGTGTAGGACCTTCCAAACCTTCAACTAAGCCGTAAATGTGTAAATTATTATGCCTGTTTCGATTTTCTAAATTTTCAATTTGTTGTTTAAGGTGTATTATCTCCTTGGACATTGGTGGAACTTGATCAGCAAGACCTTGAATAAGATCAACACGGCTTTCCAACACTCCAACATTCTGCTCAGTGACGGACCAGTTGGTTTCTAGGTTAAGAAGACGAAGATTAGTTTCCTCCATGTGAGGCTTAAGGGCACGCAATTCCTCAAGAATAAGGTCTGAGGAGTTCAAGGAGGATGACGTAGGAGGGGGAGATGGAGGATTCACTTTGACTCATTTGCCTGGCAAAGAAGATGAGCTTGACGCAATAGGGGCCACTTTAGGACCTTGTTTAACGTTTGAGCGTGAAACAGCGGAAGCAGACCCCTTAGAGCTAGCAGAATCTAAGATGGAATCTTCTTTAGAGTCTTGTAAGGCATTAAATGGAATAAAATCCTCCAAAATTGCTTCATTTGTTTGAATAGACCCATTGCGGTTGGTATGTGATTTAGCCATAATAGAAGTCAGGAAAGAGACCACTTCCTATTCTAAATAGGGCTCTCAACCACACAAGACCAACTGGGCAGAAGCAAAAATTCCGTAAAACCAGATGAAAAAGTCACAGAGGCAAAGCCAAAACAGAGAAAGGAGGTCAAAAGCGGTCAAAATGAAAGAAAACTAGAGGTATGTCCAAGAAATAAGGAATTCATGTGAGGAAAAACATCTCACAGCTGTGCAGGCGGGAAAATGCGGACGCGCCCAAAAACAAAATGGCGGCCGCGACGCTGCGATGAAAAACGGCAACAGAAACCATCAAAATGAAGAGACTAGCCTTGTAATGAAGAGTCGTCGTGGCGACATGTTAGGCAGCATCTGTTCCGACGTCGGTAAACATTAAATTCCGGGTCCGGATAGCAACGTGGAGTCCTGGAAGCGGCACGGCCCCCTACGTCTCGGCGGAGCTTCCGAGAATCGCGGCCATCTCCAGAGGCTCCGAAGCCACGCCCCCTGATATATATCTTTATAATGTTTAAAGAACACTTCACCTATTAGATTGGTAGTTTTTACTTGAGTTTTAGTTACTTTATACCAAATGCATTCCACTTCATTTCGAACTTGCTTCTCTTTAGCTTGCCAAGCTAGCAATCTTCCTGTATATTCGCTATACTCATAGCTTGTCTGCAGATATAGCCTGCTTGCCATATCCCCCAGCTCATAATAAAATTCCCTCATTTTTGTTTTTGCATTCAGTACTTCTTGCCTGGTGTCTGGGGTCTGAATTCTGAAATACTCTTGATTCGCATGGGCCAGCCTACGTTCTATCTCTATTCTCTCCTCCTTTTTAGCCCTCTGTTTTGGTATCTCTTTTGAAGTGATTATGCCCCTCAATTTAGCCTTAAAAGCATCCCATATTATATTAATTGGGGCAGAGTACTTATTTATATTAAAAAATAAACTAATCTCCTTCTCTATCTCTGTGCACCACTGTGTGTCTACTAAGTTAAGTTTATTGCAATACCACCTTCTTGTTGATGCTTCTTCACCTGCCTTTCCTAACAGGATTTCCATCTTAATGAGGGTATGATCTGAGAAGGCATTCACTATGTGCTCGTATTTTCTACCTTTTCAAATTATGAGAAGTTAGAAAAAAATCTAGACTTGATGATGAATCATACTTTGCCGAATAAAAGGAGTATTCACATTTAGTCAGATTATTGAGCCGCCAGTTATCCAAAATGTCTAAATCTGTCTTACAACTCAGTGTAAAGCGATCGCTACTTTTGGTTTATTTTGTCTTCTATCTTTTTTAGGCGAGTCAACCGTGGGATTTTGTAGAAAATTAAAATCATCCCCCCCATATGATCTGACCAGGTATACCTGATAGTGCTTGCTTTCACTGTAATATTGGGAGCGGGTCATCCATAACTGGTGCATAGATTGTTGCAAGTATCAGCCTCATCTGGTTTATTCTCCCGTGCAGAAATGTCCACCTCCCACTCGTGTCTGAATGTGATGCTTCAACATGAAATTCGACATGTTTGCCTATAAAAATTCTCACCCCTTTCTGAGCTGTCGCTGACACGGATGAGCAATAAAAACCTTCCCAATTTTTAAACATTTTACTAGCATCTGTTAAAGATCAAAAGTGTGTCTCTTGTATAAAAATAACATCAAGGCGGTGGCCTTTTAACCAATTTTCTAATGCACCTGCTTTAAGCCTATTGTTCAAACCATTATGTTCAGAAACAGAATTACCAACTTATTCCTATTCATGGCATAAGAGATGGCACACAGCGACTAAAGTGCTGTTTGTGCTATATGTGCAAAAATACATTTCTAAAGTTCTTATGCGAGTCATTCATTACTGTGCAAATCCCGCAGGTATTAAAGCAGTGTAAAACAGTACAATTTATGTCCATTGTGCAAAAAAGACTTAAAGTGCGAATCTCGCAGTTGTTAGAGCAATTAGACCAATAGACTGCCATACCTAGTGTGACAGTTGTACGAACCATACATTAATGTGCAAATCACGCAGCTATCAGATCAGCATACTACAATACAAATTACGTCAAACCTACAGTAACTATTTAAAGTGCAAACTACGCAACTGCTGGACCTATTAGAACAAAATCCTACAGTACATAATATATCCATTGTGTAAACAATACATTAAAGTGCATTAAAGTTCTATGTTCAATGTGCAAATAATTGTATCAAACACTTTCAATATCCATTGTGCAAACAGTACATTAAAGTGCATTAAAGTGCTATGTTCAATGTGCAATATATTGGAAACTGTGCACAAAATTGTATCAAACAATTTCAATATCAATAGCATCAATCCATATCCTCGTCCTAGACCCATTCAAACAAAAGAAAAACTTTTCATCTATGAACTCTCTTTTTTTCACTGCTTCACCCCCATCACCTCCCCCCCACCCCACTCTCCCTAGAAGGAGCGAGAACCCCAATTGTCCCACTGTCCTTCCCTCCTTCTCCTTCTTCTTGCTGGATGCCATCTTGTTGCATCCTATTGTGTTCCCTGATTCACCTTGCGTCCGCCCCCTAGAGAAGACTTTTAGATTTTTTGCCTTTCAAGTGATTCTCATTCGCTGCTCATTCCACAGCAGATTTATGGCCACCAAATTTCTACAGAGTGCCCTTTTCCTTATGTTGCATTAAGACCTTCCAAAAGTGTTTGGGCTTCTTGCGTGTCCATGAAAATAAAAAAAATTCCCTTGGCTATCACTTTTAATTAGATTGTTGCACAATCATTGCCTGCGCGCCTTTGGCCTTAAAAGAGTCAATAATTTTGATAAAATCCTTCCATCTGTGGGCAGAGGCAGCTGACATATCTGAGAAGATTTTAAAGTTCTTGATTTTGTCTGTGTTAAATGATCTTCTTGATATTGCCCCATTTAAGATTTGCTCTTTGATTAGGTAATCTGAAAAGTTCATTAAGATGGTTCGTGGATATTTAAGATTTGCAGGTTTATGTGCAGGTACCCCATGGGCTGTCGTAATTGTTAGATCTCCTTGTAACTCAGGGTTTGCCTTTTTCAACAATGACTCGTTCCATTTTACTGTTTCCGCACTCTCCAGCCCCTCCGACACTCCCACAAGGCGTAGGTTGGATCTCCTATTGTAGTTTTCTAGGTCTTGTAGCTTTGACTCCTACTGACACTTATTTTTATTCAGCACCTGGAGATCCTTCTGCATTGAAATGATGGTATATTCCAAAGTTGAGACACGAGCCTCCACTCCTGTAACCCTTCTAGGCAGATTGCCTAGATTCTCCTCCATCTTTGTCAATCTACTATGAAGCTGTGATATTTCATATGCTTGTGATGCCCTCAAATCCCTTAATTCTTGGAAAATAGTTATAAGCATTTCTTGTACTGAAGTATCTTGTTCAGCTCTTTTCTCTCCGAGATTTTCATTAAAACTCTCGAGGACAGGATACTTCTTTTTCTGACACTGACTTTTGTTCTAACTCAGGTACAGAATCAAACTTATTGGCCAGTACCTCTATCCCATCTAACTTTTCCGGCATCTGTGGGGGTATCTGAGTCTCCTGGGTCCCCTGGGTCAGCGGCTGGGCAGTCAGAGGTGCTTTTCCGAGGATAACTGTATTTATTTCTACAGGATCTACCAGATCTGGCACTATATCCGATCTTGATTGGGGCTGTGGATGTGTGACTTGGGCTGACAGGGTGTGATCAGGGTCGAATAACAAATTCTGACCTCCTGTATGTCTTTTTTGCCCATTTGACCTTCTGCTTCTCCCAGCTCGGTTGTGGGGTGCTAGTAAGTTTACCCCATACCACCAGAGGCTTACTGAAGAGGGGATACTGTCGAGAATTCACCGGAATGTCATCCTCCCTACTCGGACTATCTCCTACTCGGAGTATCCCCTATTCCGTCCCCCTCTCCTCCTCCTGCTTCGCCTTCCTTTCCACCCACAACCAACTTACTTAAGTCTGCTGAAAGTTCAGACAATGTCTCTTTATCCTCATCTTCCTCTTCCTCCAAGGATTTTTCAGAGGCATTTTGTCTATTTTTCTCTGCCAGTGCCAGCGCTACAGCTTTTAAATCCATTCTTTGCTGGGCGTTTCTTCTCCCTCTTCTGATACCCTTGGACACAAGTACGGGCGCTGGTGGAGATTGGCCAGTTTTTAGAAACTCCTTTCCTGCCCCAGCCTTAGCCTGCTTATTTCGCAATTTTGCCGCAGCCTTTAGCACTGCCGACATCTTAGCTTCTTAGTTTCTTGTTTTTCTTTTCTCAGTTTCTTAATTGGTTAGTAAATTGCAGAATCAAAGAACACCAAGCACTTGACGCATGAGGTGCTTCCTAAGCAAATTAAACCTTGCAGCAGCAACAGGGTGCAGAGATTACGCCCTGTAGAATAGCTTTCCCATATCCCCTTTAGAGCCTTGGAGCTTTTATGTAGGTGCCATGCAAACCTGCCGATATGCAACTTATGCCAAATGAGCGCTCTAAAAGGTCCATATGTACCTTAAGACATACCCCAGCCCCTGCTCCTCACCTGCAGTTCATACTGTCACATGTTTTGAGGAGTTACAAAAACTCTCACTTTGGTATCATAGAAAACCCTCCTGTCCCCTCATGCCAGGACCCAATTCCTGCTCACAGGTTCAGGAGTTTGAGTAAATTCTTTTAGGGGAGATCTTAGCACCATGTCTCGCCTCACTACCACCTTGCAGCGCTTCTCTGGGTGGTTTTAACACATCCGCTACTATAGCGTCCTCCTCTGCATCAGTATCTTTAGGAGCCTCTCCTGTCTCCCTCCGCCGTCCTTCTGACTGGCTATCAACACAGAGCGGAGCGGAGCTCAGTGCTCCTAACACCACACTCTAAAAATGCCCATTACCAGCGTCCTTACCCACCTCCGGCTCCACTTAAAGGTGAAAGAGAGACTGGAGCCGAGAGAGAATGGTCATGGGCGGCTAGACATCACCTAGCAATACACCACAGCTGCAGAAGCTCAGCGGCAAGCGGCGATTTTAGATGGAATCGGAGCAGAACTCAGCGGCCATCGCACAGCAGCGGCTTCTCTCTTGGGCGGGGCTTAGCAAACCAGGGAACGCTGGTGCGGCATGCGTGGGTCATGTTCGCCACATCTCTCACCCACCAACTTTTAATTTTTCATACTTTGCTCATAAAGCCTGCTTTTAGAGATGAGACCACCTTCTCTCATGTTCACCGAAAGTTCAGTGTCACAAAAATCTCATCCAGGTAAATCACCACATACAGATAAAAACCATCTTTAAAGATGTAGTTAACTAGATGCTAAGGAGCTACTGATGCAGTGCTTAAAACAAACAGCAGGACTACATACTGAAAATGGTCATCCTGGGTGTTGAAAGCGGTTTTACACTCTTCACCTTTCTTTAACTGAACTAAATGTTTTACTCCTCTTACAACTAGTTTAGAGAATCCTATGGATTTCTTGCTCTGCTCCTTCAAAGAAAGTAATACTATATAATCGATACTTATTGCAGAGAGTTTCATATTATTAAGTTTATCATAGTTTATACAGGACCTAAATGTGGCATCTGATTTTGGAATGATAAGTGTAGGAATCACTGCAAAAGATGTAGAGTGGCTGGTCAATATGTTTTCAAGTGTTCATCTAAATTCTCCTTCAAGACTTGATCTTCTTTTATTATTAATTGGTAAATCCTCATATGTGGAATCTTTGCACCAGGAACTAAATCAGTGAGACAGTCAATCAACTGTATTTGACTGGCACCCAGACATAAAAGCACAATTCATAAAACATACAATAAAATGTGGTTTTGTTGATAAGAACTTTAAAATACAAAATAGATAATAAAAAATATAAAATATGCAATTGAATAGAAACAAGGAAATTCCCGCAACCATACACAGAGCACACCCGCTTAATCATTGTTCTCTATGTGGATGATGCTAGACCATACTTCCTCCTAGTGAATAAAGAACTTTTAATAAAGTTAATAACCTCACAGAAAATTTGCAGGATATCTAACTTCTGCAAAAAAACATGAGGCCTGTCATATATTGCATAACATTAGTAGCACAAAGTACTGGGACCAGAAAGCGCTCCCTGGGCATTGAATATAACGTGCAGAGCATCATGAAGTGCAAAGTGCTTTGTTTTGTGTCACATGGACAATTGGGGAATTGATGGACCACGTACCCTGTGTGGGATATGCCACAAGAAAATTAATGAGATTAAAATGCAAACTACAAACAAATCTGTATCAGAGACTAGTAAAACTCCAGACCTACTGAGGATTTGATAGAGACATAGTTTAGAGCTGAATATGGTTGATAAAAATCCCTCAGGCTGCTCTCTTCTCTCCACTTGGTGATAATATCAGTTTTTAGTGGTAAATAGTGTATTATATAGGAATGTTTTATGTTATGTATGTTTAATATATATTTTAATGTTTTATACCTTTTAAATATGTTTTACCTATAAAAATGTTTAATTTGTAATTTAAATGATTTAATGTTCGCTAAAGATGCTGATGCCCAGCTAATTAGACTGCAGGGGACACATTTAGAGAGGGGTAGATTGTCTATCCTGCTTTTCTAACCTATACAGGAGTTCAGGAGATTATTGCATGAGAACAGCTTGGTGCAACAAAAGCGATGGGGATTACTATAAAAAGAATACTGACTTGAAGTTGCTAGATTACTGGACAGATGCATCAGGTAGATGGCTACTTGCTAAACCCACAGTTAGTCCCACAAGGTTTCTTTGCAGTGCCTACCATGGTCCAAATATAGGTGACCCTAGGTACCTAAATATTACCGAACAGAAAATCTTAGAATAAAATTTACCAGTCTTAATTGGGAGTGATTTTAACGTTGTTTTGAATGAGGAGGCACTCAACAGGAAATCTAAATACAAGAACGCTGTAATGAGAAATTTGAGATTAAAATCATTAATATCCAGAAGGAGCTTAGTCTTACTAACATTGCTCGCCGGGATCTTGGCACTAGTAAAGTATTCACCTATTATAGTCAGAAGTATGGCACCCACTCACATCGAATATTTTCTACTAGACAATATCTTTCGTGATCAAGTACAAAGAGTGCTGCATCATCCTCCTTCACTTTCTGACCATGGGGCAGTCACTATATCAATGGACATTGACATGAATCATGATGTATGTACACACTTACATCATGGTTCATGTCCTTGGGCAGATGATTACAAAAATAATAACATACTATGCATGCCATGATGTAGACATAAATACAGATGGAACCTGTGTTGTTTGTCATCTCACAATGCTGTACATACCCCACCTACCAGGGCCAAGTATGGCTCATTCACTTCAGTTTTGGGGAGACATCACTCCGGACACAAAGAAGACATGTGGTCTGTGTGGGACAGCTGACGCACACAACATCAAACATGTGCAGGTGAAATGTCATGCTCAGCTCTGGATCAGGACCACAAGACATAAGTCTTGCCCAAACATCATGCACCAACGTCACTATCTACACATGCAACACCACAAATAATCCTTAGGACTTGAGTTACCTACAACGTTGATAGGCAAACTGCATCTTGTAACAGGAGGAAAATGTTAATGCACAATGTCATACTCTGCACAATACTCACCCCTCCTAGCTGCTGTTTGCGCTCTCAACTGCCCATCAAGCTGTGGGTAGGCCACCGCCAGGATGCGGGCAATTAGGGGAGTCAGGCTCAGATGCATGCCCCTACGACCTGGGAGGACTTCCCCAGCTGGACTTCTGCAGTGGTCCAGGTACAGTGTCTCAGCTCTTCCCACCTCTTCCTGTAGTAGACGCTGCACCAGCGATAGACTCCCAGGGTATGAATTTTCCAGACAGTGGTTTTCCACAATCCCTGCTTGAGATGAAGTTGACCTGTATTGAAGAAAGAGATGAAGCAAGATATTGTAACTGATAGTAAATGTGTCAATGTGGGGCTCACACACATTTTGAGACAACTAGCACAAGCAAGTAACAAATCTTAATAAGCTACATCTGAACTCCTCAGATGCTTAGGACCACTTATAGGGGTATACACTATTTTGTAGTCATCAGCGGAATATCCTCTATCCTGGTAGTGTACTACACAGATGAACACAGACCACCAACACCATGTAGGGTAGAGCCATCCCAAATTTAGTTTGCGGTGAGCAACAGTGGCACCCACCACACCTTCAGACCTTCTAAATGGGAAACCACTTGGGCCTGTAGGTAAACACCCTGTAACTGCCTGGCCCATTAACAACATGCATATGCTGCATACAGCCTGACATTATGGTACATAGTGACACCAAACACATAGGTTACAATAAAATGGCTTACATGCGTCATACTGACATTTACCACTCTGGTATGCTCTGGCCATGTGGACTTTTGAAAGGGATAACATAACATGTTTCACTGATTTGGTGTTGTTGCTAATACCTCCACAGGACTTACCTCCTGCCACATGTAGCACTGGAACATGGTGACATTAACAAACCTTAGAATACGAGTTGTATATGTTGGCTTTTAACAAGCTTCTGAAACACAAAAGTCGATTGTCCCACACATGAGCAACTACCGGGACAGGCAACATGTCACATGAGCATTGGGCCTCGACAATGATGGCTTTATGAAGAGTAACAACACATCAGTGGAAATAAATGACTTGACCCAATCAAATCACACACATCCATAATGTGGGCCTATCTAACGAAGTCAAAGCTCAGGGGCTGGGTTCTGAGAACATACAGAAAATACTACCTGCATAGCCAATCTTGAATAGTAGTGAGGAAAGGGACCCACTCTGAAAACAACCAAGGATCTGCAGGACTAAATGGACTTGAACCTGTTACTCACATGGCCAGCCCAAAGCGATTGTGTCTCATGGCCATGCCATGGCCAATTGTGGACACACATCTGCATCTATCCTTGCCCTCTCCAGCCAGTGTAGACTATTGCGGAATAGATTTCTCCAAAAGCGCTTGAGACGACTACAGATCTGGCCTGCTTTAGTGTAACCACTAACTTCATCCTTACCTGCTCATTACAGGACACATACACAGCACAACTGTGAGCCTGGAAATATCCATCACCCCATCAGGATTCTGTAGTAACACAAGTGTTACATGGCACCAATAACAGAACATGTGCGCTGATATGTGAATGCTACCCCGGAATGCTCTTTGCCTAAGCAAACGTCACAATGAGGATTTGAAGTAAACAGAGTAATGTATTATCCATTACATGGCTGTGTAATGTTGGGACAACATATGCAACATTTTTCATTACATATGATATACTGGATACCAAAACCCCATCATAGCCTGGGAGACAGGAAGCAATGAAGTCCAACAGAGTGAAGAAAGTATGTGAGGAAGTTACCTGCTCATCTGGTGATCCATAGAGCTGGCCATACAGGGGGATGACCTCTTCCACCAGCATCTCCAGTTCCTGTTGTTAGAAAATTGGAGCCCTCACCCCCTTTGAATGGGACATGAAGTTCACAGAGATGGTAAACAGCAGCTGGAGTCGAGAAGGTATCAATCACAGCAGTGTCAGTAGGCAGGTGAAGAGATGAGGTCACCACTGCGTACATCGTACATGTACGCCACATAGGCATTCTTTAGCATGACCAGCCACAGTCATTGGACTTTCAAATTCAAACACTATTACCCAGTGGCTGTATCTGCCATAGTCTACACTTCATACCATGATGTAAATTTCTGCAGGCACTAGCCACGTATTGAATGTTCTATGAGCAACGTCAGGCAGCCACCAGTTTGGTGGTAGAAAGTGGATTATACCTCATGTGATAAACAGAATTACAATCACTACAAACATGTAACAACATGTCTACAGAGTGTGTAGAGTAATTCTCTGGAACTACCAGTTCACATACTGGAGTCTACTGCATTCCTTTTGATCTCCCCACAATTTCCACCGTGACTGTGCCACAGCGATGACTGAAATAACGGGGTGCAAATATACATATACAGTACAGGTGAGTGTAGATGAAACAATTGGACTATGTATAATGTGTACCTTGCTAAAATGCACACATGTGAAGGACAGATTTCCTCTTGCACTCATGGCCACTGGGTCCATTTGTACCGCTACTTGGGCCAACTGCTTCCTCAACATCTTAGGCCCTGCCTCCCCCGCTTGCCTAGGTAGATGCTGAAAGGATAATTGAGCTTGTTAAATCCAACATTGTTGACACCCAGGAGGAATATCTCAGTACACATGGCACACCAAAATTGCTGTTATCACACCGCTTACTAGGATGGCTAAATTGACTACAACCTTAGCAGTAGCAGATGCATGTATACATCATGACTTTGCAACAATTGCACAAAATTATGTCTGGACAAGCTTTGCATGAGTCACCTTGTTACTACTCAATCTTTCTGTATGTTGCATGCTATCACTTCATCCTGAATACTTTGCCCCTTTCACAAACTACAGTGACCATATGACATCAACTGGCATGGCCATGCTTACAGCAGTCCTACCCATTCCACACAATGACCTGCTACAGCCACTAATCATTTAAAAAAAAAACACTTCATTATGCACTGATGTGAGCCTGATACAGGTATCTCCCAGCAATATGTGTGACAGCAGCGAGAATGTATTTATGAATGGCCCTAGTTCACACTGTTCTCCTACTTTTGCACTTCTTCATATGTTCTCTGTCACATCACATCTAAGTATTGAATAAAAGAGTAAGATTAGCTGTTTATCATGTGTCTCACACCAAAGTATTCAGGAGGCAATGTCGCTCAACTTTGGTTGAGATGTCATCACATATGCCCAAATGACCTGACACCACCTAGGACTAGGGACATACCCACTCCAGTTGGGTGAACTCACCACAAACATTTCCCCATAGCATACCATATAGCTATTACAACAGGTAACACTGATGAGCCACAGGAAATGCTCTGTCCATGTAGTGTATTTTTCACTTTCAGACAATAGGGAAGGGACATCACAGCACCTACATTTTTCTCACTTATTAATATTCCAGTATGTTGCTGACAGTACACACTCACACATTTACACTAATGCTGTATACCAGCAAGCAGGTACAGTTCCTCCACAATTCCACATGTGCATGTCACTTACACATCTACTGTTACCTCACCAGCATGGGACGTCACATTGTGAGAGAGTACTGTCAGTCTTAGACCATGTATGTAATTGCATCGAAATGATCAGATGTTTTACAATAAAGTATGTAAATGGGTATATGTGACATACCCACTCACGTCCATACACCCCTGTCTGGGATGAGAAATGACGTGTGTGCACATCACCAGTCACTAAAGTCCCTGACACCTTGGCTAAACACATTCAATTGTGATGGACACAAATATCATAATGTGTAGAGCCATCAATTTTGTAGTAAACACTTCAGCATATGATGTACAACACAGATATGTTACCAATGCCAACCATGCCCACACATGTAATTACTCTTCTATAAGGCTTAGCATCAGACAAGGTCTGGGTTGATGTGGTTTTAGGTGCCTGTAACAATGAATAGAGGGTTAGTCAAGCCTTTATTTATTTATTTATTATTTCTGCATTTGTAGAGCACCTGGTTACACCCACTGGTGTGTCCCCGCGCTATTTAAAAATGTCTGCAAACTTTGGAAAATGGTGCCTCACAGATTCATGTACTCCTTCCTACTATTGGATGAACAGTCACATTTTTAATTTTTTCGGAAGAGTTTCTCTGATGGTTCCTCCCGGAGTGTCAAAGGTAGGGAGTTCCAGCTTTTAACTGCCAAGTAGTCAAAGGAGCGAATAGCCAACATATTACTCATCCCCTTCTAGCTGCTGTTGGGTCCTCAACTGTCCATCAAGTACCGGTTAGACGTCCGCCAGGATGTGAGCCATTAGCTGAGTCAGCATTGAGTACGCGCCCCTACGACTTTGGGAGAACATCCTCAGCTGGACTTCTTTGATGTGCCTGGCCCAGCGCCTTAGGTCCCCCACCCTCTTCCTGTAGTGGATGCTGTGCCGGTGATAGACTTACAGGGACCCCACTTTCCGGACGATGGCATTCCAATGTCTTACTTGAAATAGGCATTAACCTGGACGGATGCAATAAATGAGGAGGCTTGAGTGGACATGCAAGACAGAGGTCATCTGTGTAGCAGATCTAGAAGTTGTATTCACCTATCATGTCTAAGTAGAACTTGACCAGAGCACAAATGTGTGGTCTCCTTTGATGCTCATGCTAACAGAAATGAGGCAATCATACACTAATTATCTGACGACTATACCAAACTCTGCTTCGGCAGTCTACAGCCTAACCTAACTTAAGTACAACACTAAGGCCAGGGCCTCTACACATGTTCTACACACCCTTGGGAGTGCAAGACAGCTGGTGTAAATCTATATGACTGTACGGACACTTGAACAGGTGAGACATGTGACTCTGTACATGCTGTTCAAAACATGACTGTTAGCGCACACTGTGATACATCCCCAAAACTTTCTTTAACATCGAAGGTCTGGCATGTGTCACACGTTGTGCTCACAATCTGCAAAATAGTAGTCATGTGTACAAGACTATGTTAAAAAGTTGTACGACTCATTGAGCGTGTGGCTAATGTCTTGACAGCAGAGTTAGGCCATTTAGCCCTTTCAGCCACTGTCACAGGGAAAACTTCAACATTCCATTGTATAGACGGTCTGTTAGCTTCATGGGACACACCTGGTGATGCAGTGAAGGATTTGACTACAGGAATCACCAACTATCTACACAGTACAGATACTCAGTCCAATTAGAGCACAACACACTTGAGGGGCCTGTCCTAAGGCAGTGTGACACATTAAACAATGAGGATAAATGGCAAATAGACTGAGGTATGTGGCTCCTGCCAGGTCTAATCTCATAGGTTGGTTTAACCCCTTCCACGCTCATGACGAGCTGGGCTCGTCATGAGGTAGCCTCCTCGCACGCTCATGACGAGCCCAGCTCGTCACGTAACATGCGATTTTAAAAAACTCAGCGTACGGGCGGAATTCCGCCCGCACGCATGCGGTTAATAAAATGTCTAGGAGCCACCGATTGTCCTTGAACACTATTTGGGACACTATCTTTGGATTGGCCGATCTCCTTAAAGAGGACACTGTGCTGCAGTGCTATGTCACATATACCTCAGCTAAATCTTGGGCCACAGTGCGTAGGAATCATTGGCAGGATTAGCTTTCTGCATGATTACTGTAGTGAACCCACATTAATATCATATTTGCAGATTGTTACTAGATTGGTGTAAATGTAATGGTCATGCATTACAAGACAACAACGTTGTGTTGCCCACTTAACATAACTGTGTACATTTCTTCACTCCCAGCCAAGAGGTTGGTGCAGACAGATATGTGCTGAGAGATCAGAGGTACCATACACATACCTGCATTCAACTAGTGCTACACCTTACATGTTACCTCAACTAGTAATGCATTGCTACGTGATCATTCCTTGAAAGATTGAATAATATCCATATGTGAAGCCCCTATTACACCACGTCACACTCTGCATGCAGTTGTTTGCACATGGCACAGGGGAAGGATGTAGTGTGACTTCAACATCATTAAGGATAGTGTTTGCAGCCAATGTACAGAGCACCATCATCCATCATATCTCTGACCTAAATAGTGAGAATACATCCTAACCTATGTATCTCTGCTTTCACTCTGGATCTCATAGGCATCTAGTCAAATATGGACATGTTAAGGTTGAGACATCAGTATCCTTCATACATCTTGCAAAACGTACCTGCTCTTCTGGTGAGCTATAGACCTGGCAATACAGGGGAAGGACCGCTCCAAACAGCAGCACCAGCTTGGTTTAGCATTGTTGCTCCCAGAGGTGACACACAGCAGCTGATGGTGAGGAGGTGTTAATGGCAGCAGTATCAGTAGGCAAGTGAGTTATTTTTCAAAATGCAACATACATGTACGTCATTTACGTGTTCATATGCATAGATAAACACAGCCATTGGCCCACCACTGTAGCATTCACCAACATTAGCCTACGGCAGACACTGCCATGCAAGTAACTGCCAAATAGGTGGATATCGAACGCCGCCAAAGGAACCCTCTATTTGTCCTATCAGTGAGAGCAGGCAACCACCATGGTCGTGGTCCGGTTTGCAGTGTTGCAAACGGCATGTTCACGTTTGCAGAGACTGTAGTTGGCATGCCGAAGTCCACCACCACCACATGATTGCTGAGACCTTGACAATTTAAAATCTCAATTCTCATGTCATGTGCTGTACAACACTTTATCTGTGTAGTGCATTTTTTGTGCACATATGTACAATGTGAGCTGCGCTATATGTAACAAGTTATCAGATTATACATGTCATGGAAGCCTCACTACAGTGCCGTTTCTCTACTTTGATTTGATAGTGTGCACAGTCATGTGACAACTCTGTGTATGCCTGCTTGTGGATAACTGGTGGACGAGTCAGATTGTACAGTCATGGCGTCACATGTGTAGTGCTTTTTGGTGCATAAATGTAAAAAAAACCATGACTTTGCCTCACAGATCTCATATATATAAGTTTGCAAACAGAGACCAATATTTATGCTACATTTACTTTTCACATAGGTACCCTGGGAGAGGGAGGAGATGCCAACCTCCACTGTTCCGCCTATTCCTGGACCTATACACCATGCAAGAGTATCACATAATCCAGAAGTTCAGTTTGAATTCAAACAATCCTGGATCACAGCCATCAGTTGGAGCCTGACCTTCTACCTCACCTAAATAACCCTAACTCAATTTCACCACTATTAAAACTCGTATGTTTTGCATTTCCTGGCCAAATGCTCATTTCCATTCACCGTTGCTTTTCAGGTGGAATGTCATAATGTCTTAACCAATGTTTAGTAATGTCCTCACAGAGGTGCTTACAGCAATGTTGAAACACGTGGGGAGCTATATCCAGTTCTACAGACATCAGGATTTAGCAACTGTGAAGGTAGATTTCCATGGTTTGGTCAGATTCCACATGTAATTGGATCGACTGGTGGCACCCACATTAGCTTAGTACCACGACACAAAAGAGAGCAAGTCTACTGGAACAGGAAGCACTTCCATTCTATCAATGTGCAAGTTGTCTGTTCAGCAATTTGTACATCTCCAACTCCTGTGCCTGGTTCCCAGGATCTGCACATGATGGCTTTGTACTGTTGATCCCGACCATGATGGCGGCCCTGTGCGTTGTTGATTAGAGGATCCACGCGTATAGCTGAGTGATCCTTGCAAAGTTTACAGTTTAGAGAAGAGACAGACTAGGATGCGAATGAAAACGCACCACAGCCAGGTGTTCAAAAGAAGTAGTGGTTGTACCATAAGTGACTGGTTTCCTGCTGCTGTTGGATAGAGCTTGTATGTTCTTTATCGCCCTGTCCTGAAGAGGCCAGACTTACCGGAAGGCCGAAACGCGACCGCATCAACACTTTCCATATGGAGGAGTCCTTGTATGAAAATTGATTTTGGAAATTAATGCCTTGTGACACACTTTTTGATTTAGGTTCTGTAAATCTGTGCATTGAACCAGTTGTGTCCGACTACCTCCTAGTGCACCCCCTAGAGCTAATAGGAGGGCACTTAGCCTTTGCTACAATTTTTTCTTGAGGGTGAAAAACTATTTAGTTTTTTGTTTTTCTTTTGATTGCTGTCGAAAGTGTTTTTTTGTTCTTTTGTTGTTTATCGTTGTATATAGGTGTGTATCTAGGTATGTACATAGTGGTATATGGTGTATTAAGTATTGGTAAAAAATCTTTTGTTTGTTAAGAGAAAAAAGAGAATAAGAAATAAGATAAAAATAATGTATGCTGATTACAGAAAATAAAATGGTGTAATTATGTCCCCTTGTGCGAGTGACGATGTACAGAATGTTTAATTAATTTCACAGTGCACATTTGGCATAGAAATAGGTGAATTAACTGCCTCCTATTTTAGAATAGTGTAGAATCTGTTCCTCCTTTTTCCATTGTTCTTGTTTCTTGCATTTGTACTGTGGAACAGCACCATACTTACAGCTGATGTCAACACTCCTTCTGGTGAGGACATGGCTTGTAAGTAAGTGTGATGTAATTAAGCTCTGTTTTGGGGAAAGTGAGGAGGTAAGTTCTGATTGTGTGTTATTACATGCTGCCCTTCTATCTATCTCCCATCTAGGAGACTCAGCGTAGCCCAACTGACCATGGTCGCTGACCCACTGAGGAAACCTACACTGCCAGGGAAACTCCTATTCAATGACGCCCATGGAAGAACACTGCAGCCAGGAGCAGACATTTGTGTGTCTGAAAGCCAGATTCAGATGCCTGGACAGGACTTTGGCAGCCCTCCACTACTCACTCAGGAAGACGTGCAATATCACAGTGGCCTGTTGCATCCTCCACAACATCCCCATGCTACAGAACATCCCTTACATCACAGAGGATGTAGTCCATGAAGCCCAAATGAGTGGGGACCCTGAATGCCAAATGAAGATGATGATAGTGGTAAAAAGGATGGAGCAGCTTTGTGTCAGGAACTCATCCAGGCCTACTTCTCCTGAGTGTACATATGGGGTGAGATGTGATGAATGAACAATGTAGCCAATCTTGTAGTGGTGTTCTGAGGCTAATTTTGAAGTTAGTATCTGGGCCTATGTAGGTCTGGAAACATCTTGGGAAAGGTGTATGTTTTGGTAGTGTCGCTTTGTTCAGTTGTAAATGCTGTTTAGGACTGTGTTCTATAGAACTTGACAACGTGATGTGTATCATATGTACTTTTGCAAAGCTAATCGCTCTGTTTTTGTCTGTTGTAGGTATCTCCATCATGTCATCTTTATTTGGACATTTCAGAGTTGTGACATCAGCAGGTATATGTTGCTGTTCAATAGTACTAAGTGGGCAGGGATTGTTCGTGGGAGTGTGTGTCACAGAGTTTTGATGTACAAAGCCGGTACTAAGATAACTTGCACAGCGAGTGGATGGAAGTTGCCTGGTTTTCATTGGACTTATTTCTTGTTGTGTGTTGGTCCTAATGAATACGTGTATTATCATTGGATCCTACAAATGTTACTGTTGTTGCCAAATCATGCTATCCTACCTTCAGATTGTCTGATACCTCATTGTCTACTAATAGGATGTAGGTGTTGCTGTGTTCCTCAATGTTGGCTCCAAGTGCGTGTAGCCCATCACTGACATTAGTGTGTGACATTCCACTTGATGCATGCTACACTGTATTGAAAAGACCCTGTGGTCAAAAACTGTGGTACTGACATGTGTCTGTGTACTAATTTATTTGATGTTGTTCCTTTTGTGAGGTTGTCTACATGATTGAAGCTGATGATGTAGACCTAAGGTGTTGTTGGCTATTGTGTGGGATGTTTCAGATGTGTCCCCTCCTACCATTTTGTGCAAGTCTGCAGAAGATGTTGCGATCATTGACCTTGGATCACTGGAACATGTATTTTTTATGTGTGTCTGACATCATGTCAGCCTATGAACTGACCAATGAAATAAAGATGTTGTAAGCCAAGACACTCGAATGTATGTCTTGTTGTGACACGGTAGTGTTCCAGATTTATTCACTTTTTAAACATACAACACATCTATGCTTCCATTATTACCTAATTTGAACATAGCAAAGTTCACATGGTTGTACTTTCACATTATCATATGTGAGAATGATAACAGAAGATAATGCTTAGGTGGCATGGGGTTTTTATTGACTGAACAGACCAAAGTAATCAACTGAAATGTAATGAAAGAAAACATTTAAGAAAATGTGAGAGATAATGTCATGGTGAATGAAAATATTGGAGTAGGGCCCATTATTTCTGGAGTTCAAAGTCCAACACACTCCTTTCTTCAGAAATGGAAATGTAGGCCAGAAGATCAACAAGGTGAATGTATTGCGCACACACAGAAGTACATTAGGAGTGACCTCTCTTGCTGGCGGTCATGTCTTTCTTGCCATTCCTTTGCTCCTGAATCCTTAAATGGATGTCCCCTCTTTCTTACTGAGGTAGGAACTTGTGCTGATGGGCCGCGGCGCATACAGGAGTATCCTTCCCTGGCAGGGCCTCCCACCCTGTGGCTGCAGCAGATGTTGATGCTGTTGATGTACTAGTCCAGCAGGGAGGGGTAGGTGATGGAGGAAAGACCTATAGAGTGTGGTGGTATTGCTTCATAGCCCCTCTACCAGAGGGGCCACCTTGGAAACTGAGGCCTGCTACCATGGTTCCGACCACCAGCCAGGCCCGCAGCCTCTGTGTAGATGCCGCCCACCTACACCTGTATCCCGGCAACCTCCTAGTATATGCCTTCATGCAACACTTTAATTTCCCTCCTCTCTTTGACCACCTGGCCCAACACACTGTGGGGGTTCTGGTATAGTCCCAGGACTTGTGTGCTGGCAGCCTGGGGTCCATATCCTCAGTGGGCTCCCTCTGGGGACCCACATTTACCCTCCCATGACAGCTACCCCCACTGCTCTGTGCCCTCGGCACAGACTTTACCCTACCACTGGGTCCTGGCTCCTCTGTGACTGGGTGGTGGTGGCTGCCATATGAGAGTCCAGAACTGTTGGGCAAAGGATGTTACTGACAGTGCTAGGTGCATTGGTTGGGGGGCCAGAAATTATCTGTGGTGTTCCTGCAGTGGTGGGAGGTGTGGGCACAGTGAGTCCAGCTGAAGGCATCTGCCCAGGCTGACCAAATGGGCCAGGACAGTCATAGACGTCCACCGGTTCAGGAGCATTGGCATCACTGAGGGCTTCATCTTGGTCCTAGGTTGGAGAGGGACTCTGGTGGCTTTCCTGCCTCTGCTTAGATATAGTGGTGGATTCACCTGTCGAGAAATAAAAACATAACCAATGGTTGAATTGAAGTATGTACATAAAGGTTGTTTGTGTCTGGATAATTGTGGAGCTAGAAGGGATAAGGAGTAATTAGTTATTAATTTAGTCAGCAATGAGTACCAAGTTGTATTTTGTCACCGGACATTATTTAACATTCAATTTATTCATCTAAATTCATCATCTTCTAGGGTGGGATGCTATGTGCTCTATGGGGTTTGGAGATAGACGTGACATCTCCAACATTCAGCTACACAATCAATGTAGTCATAGCATGTGTATTTATTTATTCCGAAGCACCTTTAGGTTGAATTCAGACACACAGGCATGTTAGTTGTGTAAGTGTCATTGTTAATCTTGTTAGGAATCTATAGGCAAGTGGTCAGTTTGCATTGGCAATGAGCTGCATGCCTTTCAGGGCTGCCATATATTAGGGGTACTCTGCATTATGGCGTAACTCAGGCCAGCAATAATTTGAGTTGATATGTTCAGGGCACTATCAAGCAAAGTGTCCAGATATGAATTTGTGATGAATGTCTGTACTTTACACATTTCATGACTAGTATAACTCCTTAGTAAGATGGCCGACAAGAGAAAAGAGGCATACGTAGTCCATCACTTTGTTTTGAATTGGGATGACAAGGCCTCGTAGAAGTTGAAGTAGCTTTTCTATCTCTACTTCCCAACACTTGAGAAAAGGTTAGCTGCATGACTAGTGTAGTTTAGTAGAAAGATGGCTGACAAGTGAGAAGGGGCACAAGCAGTCTAGAATCTTGGTTTGAATTGGGATGGCAAGGCCTCATGGTACTTGTGGACAGTTAAATATCACTTTAGCGACAGTTGAGAAAAGGTAAGCTGCATGACTAGTGTAGATCAGGAGTAAGATGGCCAACAGGTGAGAAGGGGGTTAGGAGGACTGCCTCTTAGTTGGAGTGAAAAGACCTCATGGCATTGTAGACAGTTCAATATCACTTTAGCAACACCTGACTAGTGTAGCTTAGCAGTAAGATGGCTGGCAAGTGAGAAGGGGCACAAACAGTCTCACATTTTGGTTTGAATTGAGATGACAAGGCCTCATGGAATTTGGGGTGGCTTTTCTAACTCTACTTCCCAACACTTGAGAAAATAATGCTACCTGGCTAGTGTAGATCTGCAGTAAGATGGCCGACAAGTGAGAAGCAGCACAAGCAGTCTATCATCTTGGTGTGAATTGGGATGACACGGCCTAATAGTAGTTGGGGTAACATTCTATCTCCTCTTCCGAACACTTGAGAAAAGGTAAGCTGCATGACTAGTGTAGCTCAGTAGTAAGATGGCTGACAATTGAGAAGGGGCACAAGCATTTCTAGCATTTTGACTAGAGTTGGGTTGATAAGGCCTCATGGTAGCTGGTTTAGCTTTTCTATCTCTAGTTCCCCAAAACTTAAGAAAAGGTAAGCTTCCTGACTTGTATAGATCTAGAGTAAGATGGCTGACAAGTAAGAAGGGACTTGAGCAGTCTAGCATTTTGGTTAGAGTTAAGATGACAGGGCCTCATGGTAGTTGGGGTAACTTTTCTATCTCTACCTCCCAATACTTGAAACAAAATACGCTGCATGACTTTTGTAGCTCAGTAGTAAGATGGCTGACAATTGAGAAGGGGCACAAGCATTTCTAGCATTTTGACTAGAGTTGGGTTGATAAGGCCTCATGGTAGCTGGTTTAGCTTTTCTATCTCTAGTTCCCCAAAACTTAAGAAAAGGTAAGCTTCCTGACTTGTATAGATCTAGAGTAAGATGGCTGACAAGTAAGAAGGGACTTGAGCAGTCTAGCATTTTGGTTAGAGTTAAGATGACAGGGCCTCATGGTAGTTGGGGTAACTTTTCTATCTCTACCTCCCAATACTTGAAACAAAATACGCTGCATGACTTTTGTAGCTCAGTAGTAAGATGGCTGACAAGTGAGAAGGGGCAAAAGGAGTCTAGCATCTGGGTTTGTATTGGAGTCACAAGACCTCATGGAAGTTGGGGAAGCATTTCTATCTCTGCTTCCGAACACTTGAGAAAAGGTAAGCTGCCTGACTATTTTAGTTCAGTAATAAGATGGCTGACAAGTGAGGAGGGGCCAAAGGAGTCTGGCGTCTTGGTTGGAAATGGGGTGACAAGACGTCATGCAAGTTGGCATAGCACTTCTATCTCTGCTTACCAACACTTGAGAAAAGGTAAAAAGGTAAGCTCCCTGACTTTTGTAGTTCAGTAGTAAGATGGTCGAAAAATGAGTTGGTGCAAAAAGGAGTCTAGCATTTTGATGAAATTGGGATGACACAGCCTAATAGCAGTTAGGGTAACATTCTATCTCCTGTTCCCAAAACTTGAGAAAAGGTAATCTGTATTACTAATGTAGCTCAGTAGTAAGATGACTGACAAGTGAGAAGGGGCACAAGCATTTCTAGCATTTTGGTTACACTTGGGATGAAAAGACCTCATGGTAGCTGGTTTAGCTTTTCTATCTCTAGTTCCCAAAAGAGAAAAGGTAAGCTTCCTTACTTGTGTAGATCTTGAGTAAGATGGCTGACAAGTAAGAAGGGACATGAGCAGTCTACCATTTTGGTTAGAGTTAAGATGACAGGGCCTCATTGTAGTTGGGGTAACTTTTCTATCTCTACCTCCCAATACTTGATAACAAATAAGCTGCATGACTATTGTAGCTCAGTAGTAAGATAACCGACAAGTGAGAAGGGGCAAAAGGAGTCTAGCATCTGGGTTTGAATTGGAGTCACAACACCTCATGGAAGTTGGGGAACCATTGCTATCTCTGCTTCTGAACAACAGAGAAACGGTAAGCTGCCTAACTATTGTGGTTCAGTATAAGATGTCTAACAAGTGAGAAGGGACAAAAGGAGTCTAGCATTTTGATGGAATTGGGATGACACTGCCTCGTGGTAGTTGGTTAGCTTTCCTATCTCTACTTCCCAACACTTGAGAAAAGGTAAGCTGCATGACAAGTGTAGTTCAGTAGTAAGATGGCCAACAAATGAGAACGGGCATACAGAGTCTAGCATCTTGGTTTGAATTGGGATAACAAGGTCTCATGGAAGTTGTAGACAGTTCAATGTCACTTGAGCCACAGTTGAGAAAAGGTAAGCTGCTTTCTAGTGTAGACCATTAATAAGAGGGCCGACAGGTGAGAAAGGGGGAAGGAGTTTCTTCTCTTAGAGTGACAAGGCCTTACATTAGCTGTAGTCGTTTTATGTCACTTTTGCAACACTATACGAACATTAAGTGTACCATAGTTTTTTTTGTTTTTACACAGTTTTATATAGGGCAAACTTGATCTGGTATCGGGTATCAGAGCCCTTTACATAGCACCAGTTGCGTTACAAGAGGATACATTCATTTTTGATGGGTACGGGGAGATTAAGTGATTTGACCAGAATCACAGGATGTTCAGCGTCATTGCCGAGACCTGAACTCGGTTCCCCAGATTCAAGGTCGACTGCCCTAGCCATTAGGCCGACTCCTCTCCCCTTGATGACATGCATTTGTAAAAGACCATACATTTCTATATTGCCAACTGTCATGGGTCCTGGGTTGCTATTTTGAGGATGCTGCACCTACAGACAGCATTACAACATGTGGCAGATCAAAGATTTGCAGGCACAAATACTCATTGCCACAGAAAAGCAGACATATCAGATACCTTCTATGTTGCATGTAATGTAGGAGACAATTGCAAAGGCAGAGTTGTTACCAAATAGGATATTGTGATATTATGTCAGTTGTTGAAGTGTAACTTACCAGAGTCCAGTCCTCCAGGTATTCGTGACAAGCCCTCAGGATTGTCAAGACCTTCTCCTCCCAGGGCATGAGTTGTAAAGGTGTGCTGGAAAGGCCACCACCAGTTCTCTGTGCCTCCTGGTGGTGGTTGGTGTACTTGCCACACACCTTGTGCCTGAGGTAATTCCACCTCTTCCTGATGTCACCATGTGTGTAGCAGGGCGGTGCCAACAGCATTCACTCTGACTATCCTGTCCCACATTTCTGCTTTGCTAGTTTGAGGAGTATGCTGGACTTGTGCTCCAAAAATATACTGTAAGGATTTCATCCACCATGACTGCCAATGCTAGTTCAGTGACAGCAGTTTTTTTTTTTGGGGGGGGGGCATGGTGATAAAAAACAAAATGAAGTGTGAGTGGGTTTAAGGAAGAAATACATACAAGGGAGGTACAAAAACAAAAACGTGCCAAAAACCCCAAAATACTTAAAAGTGGTGGAGAGTGCTAAATGTGAAGATAAAAAAGGGGTGTCTTATCTAAAAGGTTCAATAAATGGCTGTCTGTCTTGCTGTAATGTAGTTTGGAAGCAAATGATTCTGGTCTGGGAGGGGGGTTTATAGTGTGGTTTGCAGCTGTGTCGACTTGCCAAAGCTCATCAGGTGGTATTTTTAGAATCCATCCAATGGTCAGTTTTGTGTTTTCTTTTCCTTTTTGCACAAACTTCTGCCGTCAGGCACCGCTGTGTGACCTCCAGTATGACTGTGTAGTCGTAATATGCTTGATGAACCACCAACATTTTGGACAGCCACAGGACTGCTGCGTGAACCTCCATGCCAGTAATCTGGGTTTCTAACTGCACAACTCGTAATACGGCAGTTGGTCGGGCGCCAGCTCAGCAGGGACTTGGACGTGGCAACCATGGTTATCTAGTGGTTGGACTACCAAACTTAGAATCAGGCCCTTAGTATTTGGTTTGATTAGTGTGACTTTTATATTGTTTGTTTAATTGTTTAAGCTATTTGATTAATGAAGGATGTTTATAGTTTGATTTTATTGGTTGCTTTAGTATAACTCTATTTTTTTTCTGTCAGTTATATCCTTATTTGGTAAACCCTAATTAATGTGTTGATATATTTGTAATCTATATAATTGTATTTAATTAATATTGGATTTATTTGTTTTGATATAATACTTTATGTGTGCATTTAATTTTAAATATGTTTAGTGTATATTCTACATATGGTTTGTTTCAATTTTGGGTGATGTACAATGCTTGAACTTAACTATAAATGGTTATAATATTACAATATATTTATTGTTGTTTGTGTAAATACTTGCTATTTGGTGTTTTTAACTTGTATTTACCAGTAGTGTTGATAGTAAATTTGTACTCAATATTGTTGTAATCAATATTTTTGACATGGTATATGTTTATTTACAAGTTATTCAATATGTTTCTGATATTTTTCTATTCGATATATGCAAAAGTTGATGATTTTGTCAGCAATATTTATATGTTCGATATAAGTGACTTTTATAGGAACTCAATATTTTTGTCACTGATATTACATTTTCGATAATTGTGTGACTCGATATATGCTGTCTTGATATTATGTCATTGATCTGAATTCTACATGCACGGAAGGAGGCACTTTCAACTCCGGTAACATGGCTTGAGACATTTCTCCACTCATTAATGTTTTTCATATATTCCTTGGAAAGGTTCTGCTGTTGTTGTGTATCTCAAGAAACATACCAATATCTCATCATCAATTAAACAATGAAGGGACTGACTCAGTAATCCTTTGAACCTGGGTAGTAATGTATAAAGGTAATAGTAATTCCTTCAGGTACAAATGTAAGTATTCATACATTAATGGATAGACAGTTTAGCCGTAGTGACCTAAATAGTATCACATGAGTTAAAAAAAAACCAGGCAACTAGATTTCATATCACCATATAAATCATCACGCAAACTGGACAAGAGAGTGAGTTAAATTCAGCAATTTATATGAAAAATGAATATTACAATCACCACTTCATAAGTACACAAACAAAAAAGGACACCCTAATAAAATGAATAAAATAATACAAATTGGAGTTTCAAATTGACAGTGGTATCGTGAATACACAGTGACGAGACAGTGAAGAACAGGAGGGGATTTATAAAGAACAGTGAATGTCTGATTCATATGGCACTAACTCAGGATTTTTAAGCTGTTCTAGTTGATACATTTATAAACAGTTAAAAGTTATGATAATATTGATGTTTCAGCCCACTGAGTGATTTTCTCAGGGTCATCATCAGGACTGTGCCAATGACATTAAAGTTGTAGCAACCCTTCCTATATTAGGTACATTATAGTTAATACCAATCAAAATTGATAGTATGACTATCAGGGTTACATTTTTAGGCAAATGAACCTGAAAGAATGACGCAAAGACAATTATATAAAAAATGTTTTAGAGACTTGTGCAAGCAGATGTACGTCATCGAGGTGGGTATACAAAGAGAAGGTAGTGCAGAGATGTCAATGTTCTGCTATGCACATGTGTATGAAGCACTCACATGTGCTGGAGCAGAGGTTGGACGACAGTGCTTGCGGTCATTGTCTTAGACACTCACTGTCTTAGGAGGCTTCCCAATCACTGAGCTAGGAAGCTTCATTAGACAATGACTACAAAGTACTGGGTTCCCGACAGAGGATCAGCACAGTACACACCACCAGAAAACACACGATCTTCCCCTATGTTCTTCTGTCTAACCTGACAATTATCTCCAAGGGGGTGATATTTTGGTAAATGATGTTTAGGATATATTATTTACATCAGATTCTATTGTGACTATGATATACTTATCACATTAATGAGAAAACAGGCCAGCGGGGATTGTTGCACCCTGCTTGAATGGATCCGGAACTTAGTTACCTAAAATTATAGATTGAGAATTGTGCTGCTTACAGATATGGCATACAAATGAATACCACATATTAAATCTAACGATTAAAGGACATAGTGACTAAATATGAAATATTATCTATTCTGTTGTTGTGCAAAACAAATATGGCTGAGACCAATAGTGCCCAATGTGAAAGCGAGAATTTTAGATTGGTTCACCGTGGTTTCAACTGCTCCTGATCACAGAATTATTTCCAGTGCCTCTGCTCCTAATTAACTGGTATTATAATATTTTTTATCCCAATGCCACTTCTGTTATTGACAACTTGCAGGAGGAGAAAGCTAAAGTTAGAAACACATGGTCCACACTGTTTATTATGTGGGTAGGGGATTTTAATTGCGTTTAGTGTAATCTTAGTGGAACAAGGGCTTGTGGCGTGATGGATCTTAATGACCAGCCATTGGCGCACTTTAAGCACTCAAAGCAAGGTGACGTCTTGAATAATATCATTGTGATAAATGATCTCTGTGTACTAGAAATGTCAATCCTCCAATTATTCGGAAATACCGACCTTTCAAGGGTCAGGGGGTCAAACAAGTCTCATTGATTTTGTTATAGTCTCTACTAAGTATATTCATCTTGTTAATAATTTTTAGGTTGAAGCAAATCCTGTTAGTGACCATAATCCACTGATCCTGTATTTGAGTCCCATGATTGAGAAGAGCCAGCCCCTTGAAAATCTAATCAAATACGGGCAGAATCAAGGGTTAAACGTTAAGTGGGAGAAAGTTGATTCACAAAAATTGGAGGAAGAGATCTTTAGAGAAAGTAGCGCAAATATAGACACCTGCTTAACGCCTGACTCCGAACCTGAAATTGTAATTAAGAATTTTGAGGCACTTTGTGGTAACGTGGCATCGCATCTCCTTAAAACTGTGGGAAGGAAAAAACTAAATGTATGTAAATGGTTTGATGCTGAATGCTCTGCAGCACAAACAATTTTAACAAAGGCTTTACGCCAAGTACCACGAGATGGGGAGCTGGTTAAAAACGCCAGGAAAGCTTATAGGGATACTATCCGTAGGCGTAAATTAGATCTAAAAAAGCGGGCCTGGGAGGATTTGGAAAAGGCTTCAGACTTGAGGGATAGCAGATTATTCTGGGAAGTAATAAATCGCCCCTTTTTAAACTGTGAGTAAAAAGGTAATATGGTGACACATATACCGGGGGACATTTGGGAGGCTCATTATGCAAAAAATGTTAACCCAAAAGGGGCTTCTTTGACAGCTGTGGTTGAGGAGTATAGCGCTTTACAATTAGATTCAGCATTAGCACTTAGGGGCTCATTAGGATGGCGGACGGAAGTGCGACCGCCGTCCTGGAGTATGCGGAAAATGCCTTTTCCGTGTCCGCCTGCCGCGGACAGTCCGACCGCCATATTAGGATGGGAAACACTGTCAAAACTCCGTACGCGGCGGAAGAGAATGCACCGCCGCGGAAGTACACCCGACCCCGCGGCGGACGTAACCAATCCAGAGACACCGCCGTACGGAATGACGTCTCCGACCGTGTCCCAAATCACGATGGCGGTAAACACACATAAAACCGCTGCGGAAAAACAACCTGCCTGAACACGGCGGATTCCCCACAGCGAACAAACCACACATTGCTAAGGTACCCACCACAAGCAGCTCCCCCACATGGACCCAGCGCTACACGCTTTTCCGATACTCTTCGCGATCCTCCACCAGCAAGTCATGGACATCATCGACGACGACGCATGTACGACAACTCACTAATTGCTGCCGGAAGGGGAGTACTACCCAGGGCTGTGACGTTGGAAGGGGGAGTGGCATGTGATAGGAAATACATTGTCGATCTCACAAAAATATACACAATTGAAATACACAACCAGGAATGACAACGACATACCACCAAACATGATTTATTAGCTTAATTCAACATATTAGGTGCATAATATCGGAATATGCAAGAGCATGGGCATTGTGTACAACAGATCATGTACATCATTGGCATCACATGAGAGGGGATAAGTGCATCGACAGTCCATTGCACAGAACAGGTCCATCAGAGGCAGCACATGAGAGGGGCTAAGTGCATCGACAGTCCATTGCACAGAACAGGTCCATCAGAGGCAGCACATGAGAGGGGCTAAGTGCATCAACAGTCCATTGCACAGAACAGGTCCATCAGAGGCAGCACATGAGAGGGGCTAAGTGCATCGACAGTCCATTGCACAGAACAGGTCCATCAGAGGCAGCACATGAGAGGGGCTAAGTGCATCGACAGTCCATTGCACAGAACAGGTCCATCAGAGGCAGCACATGAGAGGGGCTAAGTGCATCGACAGTCCATTGCACAGAACAGGTCCATCAGAGGCAGCACATGAGAGGGGCTAAGTGCATCAACAGTCCATTGCACAGAACAGGTCCATCAGAGGCAGCACATGAGAGGGGCTAAGTGCATCGACAGTCCATTGCACAGAACAGGTCCATCAGAGGCAGCACATGAGAGGGGCTAAGTGCATCGACAGTCCTTTGCACAGAACAGGTCCATCAGAGGCAGCACATGAGAGGGGCTAAGTGCATCAACAGTCCATTGCACAGAACAGGTCCATCAGAAGCAGCACATGAGAGGGGCTAAGTGCATCGACAGTCCATTGCACAGAACAGCTACATCATTGGCAGCACATGAGAGGGGCTAAGTGCATCAACAGTCCATTGCACAGAACAGATCCATCAGAGGCAGCAAATGAAAGGGCAGAATGCAGTATCAGAACAGCAACAGGGCATTGTGGACAACACAGCAGGTACATCATTGGCAGCAAATGAGAGGGCAGAATGCAGTATCAGAACAGCAACAGGGCATTGTGGACAACACAGCAGGTACATCATTGGCATCAAATGAGAGGGCAGAATACAGTATCAGAACAGCAACAGGGCATTGTGGACAACACAGCAGGTACATCATTGGCAGCAAATGAGAGGGCAGAATGCAGTATCAGAATAGCAACAGGGCATTGTGGACAACACAGCAGGTACATCATTGGCATCAAATGAGAGGGCAGAATACAGTATCAGAACAGCAACAGGGCATTGTGGACAACACAGCAGGTACATCATTGGCAGCAAATGAGAGGGCAGAATGCAGTATCAGAACAGCAACAGGGCATTGTGGACAACACAGCAGGTACATCATTGGCATCAAATGAGAGGGCAGAATGCAGTATCAGAACAGCAACAGGGCATTGTGGACAACACAGCAGGTACATCATTGGCAGCACATGAGAGGGCAGAATGCAGTATCATAACAGCAACAGGGCATTGTGGAAAACACAGCAGGTACATCACTAGCAACACCAGTACGTGGGTCAAGCTACCTGTCCCAACGACAACAACAGTGCAAGGCTGGTTACAATGGACAATGTACACACCAAGTCAAATCACATGGGAGTGAAGTGAACAGCACCTCACATCACAGAATAAGGTGGACTGCTTGAACTACCTGCCTCGGACACACTGCCAGCACCAGAAACAGGAATGTGAAACACAGCCACAGATCTACTGACTGACACATGAGCCACATACCCAGACACACTGCCAGCACCAGAAACAGGAATCTGAGACACAGCCACAGCACGAGTGACTGACATGTGAGCCACAGACCCTGACACACTGCAAGCACCAGAAACAGGAGTGTGAGACACAGCCACAGATCTACTGACTGACACATGAGCCACAGACCCCGACACACTGCCAGCACCAGAAACAGGAATGTGAGACACAGCCACAGATCTACTGACTGACACATGAGCCACAGACCCCGACACACTGCTAGCACCAGAAACAGGAATGTGAGACACAGCCACGGCTCGAGTGACGGACACATGAGCCACAGACCCTGACACACTGCCAGCACCAGAAACAGGAGTGTGAGACACAGCCACAGCTCGAGTGACTGACACATGAGCCACAGACCCAGACACACTGCCAGCACCCGAAACAGGAGTGTGAGACACAGCCACAGATCTACTGACTGACATATGAGCCACAGACCCAGACACACTGCCAGCACCAGAAATAGGAGAGGGCACAACAGAGACAGTGCTACTACATGAGGCATGACAGCAAACAACAGACACAGTGCCACCATCTGACACATGAGAGTCAACTGCAGCTGCGCCACTGGGTCCAGTGAAATGATGAGCCACAGGGCTGTATGGGCCAGGAGGCAGGGTGGCCCTGGGAGTTAGGGATAGCTGTACTTGAGCGACATCGGGGTGTTCAGGTGTCAATGGTGTGTGTCTACGTTTCTTAGGGATATGTGAGTGAACCCTGGACATGACTGGACTGGTAAGTGGTGTGGCCTCATCTGAAACATCACCCAGCGAAGGTGGATCTTCTGCTGGTGGGGGTCTGCTCTCTGGGGACGTGCTGGACCCTGCTTGTCATTTGCTGTGGGCCTGCCTTCTGCCCTCTAAATCATGTGTAATGGGGGATGCAACTACAGGGTACTCCTTCCTCTGTTTCTGACGGGCGTGGATGGGAGTAGAGGTATGGGGGGACTCCACTGCGGACACATCTTTGCTACGTTCCTTCAACAACATCAGCCTCAGTGCAGCCAGGGGTGATGTATGCCTGTCCTTGATGGAGCTAGTATCTATGGGAGAAGCCCTGTCCCTTGGATGTGCCTTGGCCGTAGGAGGTGTCCTGTCCCTGCAACTTCCCTGATCCCTGGGCGGTGCCCTGTCCCTGGGTGCAGACTTTTCCCTCGTAGTGTACCTGTCTCTCGAAGCAACCTTATCCCTGGGAGTGTCCCTGCTCTTGGGAGTTGCCCCTTCCTTTGTAGTGTCCTTGTCCCTGGGAGTGTCTCTTCTCTTGGGAGTTGCCCCTTCCTTTGTAGTGTCCTTGTCCCTGGGAGTGTCTCTTCTCTTGGGAGTTGCCCCTTCCTTTGTAGTGTCCTTGTCCTTGGGAGTGTCCCTGCTCTTGGGAGTTGCCCCTTCCTTTGTAGTGTCCTTGTCCTTGGGAGTGTCCCTGCTCCTGGGAGTTGCCCCTTCCTTTGTAGTGTCCTTGTCCCTGGGAGTGTCTCTTCTCTTGGGAGTTGCCCCTACCTCTGTAGTGTCCTTGTCCTTGGGAGTGTCCCTGCTCTTTTGAGGTGGCCTTGCCTTTGTAGTGTTCTTGTCCCTGGGAGTGTCCCTGCTCTTAGGAGTTGAACCTTCCTTCGTGGTGTCCTTGATAGTGTCCCTGGACTTGGGAGTTGCCCTTCCCTTGGGACTACCTTTTGTGGGTGATGCCTGTGTAGCGTGTGAAGCCATTTCCACCCACACCCCTTGAGGATCCTGTGTGTCAACTCCAGTGTAGCTCACATCGCCTTTGGTGCCAGATTTACCAGTCCTAGGGGATGGGGTCTGTGCTCTCCGTGCCCTGCCCTGCTGCCTGTGGCTGCTCCTAGTGCAATAACCTGTAAAAGAGTCCTGCTCTGAGAAGTCACTCCCCCCTGAGACATCAAGTGGTGTGGATGGGGGAACGAAGTAGCACCCTGTGTTTGCGGCTGTACAATGGCAGAAGACACAGTGTTTGCCAATGACTGAACTATTCTGTGTAGACCAGCACCATCGCCATGCATACCCTCCATGAATGCCACCACCTGCCCCAACTTCCTATTGTGGTCTTGGAATGCATTGATCATGTTGGTCTGCCCTACACACAGCTGTCGCAGCAGATCTACAGCCTCTGCACAAAGTGCACTTTGTGTCACCGGGGCAGGGGCGGCGGTTCCTGCACCGAAGGCAACTCTGCTCCCCCTCCTCTGGCGAGCACGAGCAGTACATGTTGCTGTGGGTGGCAGTGTGGGCCCTGTGTGCTGTGTCCTGACTGAAAGTGTCGATTGCCCACTCCCTGTCTGTGCCAACAGTGAGGACTCACCAACACTTTCTGAGGATGAGGGCGAAGGTGTTTCTACATGTGAGTCCTCAGGGACGGTCCTGTCCCCCTCTCCGGGGCTGCCCTCTTCAGTGTAAGTCTGCGTGTGTGTGACCTCTGATCCGGAAGCATTGCCACCACTCATCTCTGTAGTCTGTGGGTCAGTGCCCTCTGCCAAAGCTGAAATAGAGAGAAATGAGGTGTGAGTAAGTGCCACACTCACGTGCTGAAGGACAACAGATCTAGAATTCCATTACATACATAGTACATGTAGCACACATCCTGTACACGTCCCACCCCTACCAGTCATCCTCACATCAAGGAACCGGTGTTGGCTGTCAAACATGTACATCATACGAACATGGCAAGTGCCTGTAGATCTGCACACATGTCATGCCATGGGACCACAGACTTCAACGGCATGTCCTGGAACCCTCAACTACTCAGCAAGTGGGCTGACCACCTGGTGGACATGGATGCCAACGCTCACTCCGCTAATGGCACCAGCATGGTATTTCAGCTAAACATACGCACCACGGAAGTCACTACTGTGTCTGAGCACCAATACATGCATTGCAGGCCCAAGTAACATACACATACATTCTGCTTACCGCTAGTTTGCTGTGGATCCCCACTCAGCCGGGCGGACAGCTCAGGATGCGTCACAGCAATGATACGGTGCATAAGAGGGGTCATGGTGCGGCGGGCCAGACGTGTAGTTCTTGGAATCATCCCCAGTGTCATCTCCGCCACATTCTTGCTAAGCCTGGATATGTCGTCCCAGCGCTTGTGGCAGTGTGTGTGTCGTCTATTGCACCCCCTCACTGCCCGTACATCACGTGCTATGGTCCTCCACACGGCCTTGCGAAGGTGCAGCTTGACCTACAATGATGGGAGACAAGAGGGTAACGTAAGTGGACAGTATGACATGCACAAACATCGTAGTAACACGTTTCTACATGCAGCTATGCTCAGCACTACACATGTGAATGTCCCACAGCACACCGCCGGGCATGCAGAAGACAGGAGCCACTGAACACCTCATGTCCAACAACATGTACACCACTGAACTTACCACCTGTCCGGGTGCACCGTAGAGCCGTTGGTAGTGGCTGAGCACACCGTCCACAAGGACATCCAGCTCCGCTGCGGTGAAGGGACGAGACCGGGTCTCTCGCACTTTCTGCATGGCAAGATCCAGGACTGTGGCACCGCAGCAGCAGCCGTTGGTCAGCTCAGCAGCAGCAGGTCGAGGTGATGGTCACAGGCAGCAGCCGTTGGTCAGCTCAGCAGCAGCAGGTCGAGGTGATGGTCACAGGCAGCAGCCCTTGGTCAGCTCAGCAGCAGCAGGTCGAGGTGATGGTCACAGGCAGCAGCCGTTGGTCAGCTCAGCAGCAGCAGGTCGAGGTGATGGTCACAGGCAGCAGCCGTTGGTCAGCTCAGCAGCAGCAGGTCGAGGAGATGGTCACAGGCAGTAGCCGTTGGTCAGCTCAGCAGCAGCAGGTCGAGGTGATGGTCACAGGCAGCACTGGATCAAAGCAGTGAATGTGTGCTTGTGAAAGTCACACATATATAGGGCCCTGAGCCCATGTCAGTGGCACACGTCGCCAGCTATTGGTTCCCCCTGGATGCCTCAGGTGTGGCGGTGCAAGGCTTCCGCCATTGTCGATGGCGCATACGCGCCCCGCGGTACCTCTGCCCATTGGCTGCCTGTGCACGTGCCATCACGGACACACATCGGCAACCGCAAGTGTGCACTTCCGCGACGGTTGCATCTTTTGCAACAATGTTCAATCAGTGGCGCCACCATGGCAGTGCACGCCTTCCGCGGGGGAGGTGCAGGCCAACACATACTTGTGATTATGGAAATCAAAATGGTAGTTTGTGACCCCCTTACAGTCACATTGCATCATCCACCGTAAACCGACCGTGCCAGCCCGGTCACCCACCGCCGTACCAGCCCGGTCACCCACTGCCGCCCCAGCCCGGTCACCCACCGCCGTCCCAGCCTGGTCACCCACCACCGTCCCAGCCCGGTCACCCACCGCCGTCCCAGTTTGGTCACCCACCGCCGTCCCAGCCCGGTCCAAATGCAGCACCGTCGTGGTAGTCCGCACATGTGTAATGAGGGGTGTGACCATGATGGCTAAACAGCATATGTCATACACTATATCATGTGTGTTCACACTATGGACATTGATGTGCACCCAATTTGCTACACATGTGCATGTCTACGTGTCGACCTCTTGTTTTCCCGTACACACGTTTCAACTCATACACATCTACACACTACATCAAGGCTGTCTGGCCACATTCAGGATCTGTTGTGAGTGTGTGGTTTGTGCGTGCAAGTAACAATGGTGGGGATAGACATGCATTCAGTGTATGCGTATGTGTGTTGCCTTTTGTGTGACCATGCATGTAATGTGAGGATGCTCACCATTGTAGGAGTGGTGATTGGTGCATGAAGACATGGAGTGTGTGTAGCATTTTTGTATTGTATGTGCATGTGCATGTGTGTCTGTGATGACGCTTGTCCACATTAGGGTCATTAGGCATGTCTTGTTGGCAGTTCTTCTGACGTGTGAGTACGTTACATTGTACATGTTGGCACACATCATGTTGTTAGTGGCTGCACATTGTTTGCATGCTACTCTGTATTGTAGGTAATTTCAGACATGTCACACATATGATAATTGTCGACGACATTTCTCATTTTGATTGTGTTGGCCTACATGTGATAGAGTTGCACAGCTATGCGTTGTTGGTAAATTGACATCTACTACATCTACTCCCACACAGGAGGGCTCCAAATGTGCATCGCCCATACACTGTGCTGGAGGACATGGTTGAAGAGGAGGTGATCAGGAAATTCCGGCTTGATTGACGTAGATTGCTGGAGCTTGTAGACCAATTGTCTCCTCATCTGCAGCCACGGAGAACATATCCTGGTTCCATTAAACCCACAGCAAAGGTGATGCCGGCACTTCACTTCTTTGCAACTGGCACCTTCCAGTACACAGTTGGACATGCCGGGGGGATGTCACAGTCCATGTTCAGCATGGTACTGCGGGATGTTCTCAAAGCCATGATGATTTACAAGGATGATTACATCCATTTTCCACGGGCGGCAGAGTTGGCAGCAGTCAAAGCAGACTTCTATGCACTGGGCCAGATACCACACGTAGTGGGTTCCATTGATGGCACCCATATCGGTCTCATTCCACCCCGGGCACGTGAGCCTGTATATCGCAATCGGAAACACTTTAATTCGCTCAACGTGCAAGTGGTGTGCCTGGCCGACAACATCATATCCCATGTGTGTGCCAGATTTCCAGGCTCCGCACATGACTCCCACATCATGCGGAGCAGCATTGTCCCCCAACTGATGGCAAATCTGCGTCCAGATCGTGCGTGGCTTGTTGGTGAGTATGCTGTGGGGACAGTTGTGTAGTCTGTGTGGCATGGGGTACCCACCAATCCTGGTAGTGATATCTGTGTCTGTCATCCCCCCACATAGGCGATTCTGCGTACCCAAACCGGCCGTGGCTGCTGAGTCCCATACGTAATCTAACTACAGCTGGTGAAATGCGATACAATGATGCCCATGGAAGGACACGTAGAGTGGTGGAACGTACTTTTGGACTGCTAAAGTCTAGGTTTCGATGCCTGGATAAAACCGGAGGAGCCCTGCCTTACTCACTAGGCAAAGTATGCAGGATCGTGATTGCCTGCTGCATGCTCCACAACCTGGCCTTGCGCAATGACATTGAACTGATCTTGGACCCTGAAGACCAACAAGTCCCTCGGCCTCCCATCCCACCCATGTCGACTGATGAGGATAGTGGTGAGGAAGAAGGTGTGGACCAGAGGCGTCAGCTCATTGATTGCTATTTTCCTTGAAGGTGAGTGACTACCTCTTGGGCAGGTTGACAATGCGTGATGTATGTTTGCTGGTGGTGTGTGGATGTGGTGCTTGAAAGCTGCCTGTTCTGGTATGTTATGTTTGCATGTGTGTGTTGTATTTATTGTGGACATGCAAGGCTCCATGATGTGTGTCCTCTCATCCACAGATTTTGTGGTGAGTGTGGTTTGTGGTATGTTGCAGTACAGTGTGTTGTGATGGGTGTGAATCTGTTTCCTGACATATGTTTGTTGTCTCTCATTTTCCCTGGGTCACTCCCACTGAGGCATAATTCTCACTGACATAGTTCCCTGCGCCTTGTGACGTCTGATTCTGAGACAATCATGTGATTAAAACATGGAGGCAACACATCATTGAGTGTGTAAGGGAAGTTTATTTACAGGTTGTGATTTGATGCTGGTGGATATTTACAAGTATTTGTTGGGAGGGGGAGTGTGAGTTGAAGGTCATGGTAGATGAAAAGACCGTGGTGACACCACATTCGGTGATGTCCAGCTAGTCCAGCAGACCGGTGCCAATACTTGGCGTTGTGGGACAGGATAGTTGGCGGGTGAATGGCAGGGTCAGGCAAGGTTAATGTCATTGGCGGCCCCTCTTTGAGCGGGTGGATGGTGCATCCCCGCTGCTCTCACCTACTTCCAGCCTCTGACGGCCCCTCCGTCTTGTAGCCGGAGCGGAGACAGCTGGGGGGGCAGGTTAGTCAGGGGCCACATCCGTATCCATGGGCTCAGGTGGCGGTGGCGGTGGTGTTGGCGACCGTGGCGGCTGGGCACTTGGCTGAGGGGGGGGTGCGGGATAACCAGTCCCTCCACAGTGCTGTTAACTGGCCCATGATGTCCACTAGTTGCCCTATGCGTCTGTCAATTGACCGCAACTGATTGGTGTTCTCCACTGAGTCCTGGTGGGCACGATCAGCCTGTGCCTGCCCCCGGTCATAGGAGGCCTGGACTCTGGCTAGGGCTTCCAGTGTTTCTGCAGCAGGATGGGGTGGGTGTCCTTCCACACCTCGCCGGTGAGAAGCACTCCTGTTGGTGAGATGTGCCCTCTGGTCTGTCCTTTTCCGTCCACTCTCCCTGCTTAGCTGGGATGTAGATGGCCCTGTGTCGTGGGATGGGTCAGGCAGGGTGGCACAGGCAGGAGTGGTGGTACTGGTGGTGGTGGCTGCACAGGTCACTATGGCAGGTGTTGTTGGGGTGACACAGGCCAAGGTTGTGGAGGCAGGGATGTCCTGTGAGCCTGATGGCCATGGGAGTCGGCTTGGGCCCGCTTCGTCCTCTGCACCGGAGCTGACAGTGGGCTCGTCCCCAGAGAGTCCGTGCTGTGAGTGGGACGACTGTTGCAGGCGGTTGCTGGTTTCGCCAGTCAAGTTGCGATCACCTGAGGGACAAGATTTTAATGATCAACGCAGTGGACATGACATGTTTTCATCTTTCCAACATTACATATCACTGATCTCTCTACACACCCCACCCACCTCCCAACACACACCACCCACCTCCCAACACACCCCACCCACCTCCCAACACACCCCACCCACCTCCCAACACACCCCACCCACCTCCCAACACAAACCACCCACCTGCCAACACACACCACCCACCTCCCAACACACCCCACCCACCTCCCAACACACACCACCCACCTCCCAACACACCCCATCCACCTCCCAAAACACACCACTACCCTCCCTGTGGACATGGGGGCCTGTTGGGAGTCGTAGTGCTGGTCTCTCACACACCCCACACACCTCCCAACACACCCCACCCACCTCCCAACACACCCCACCCACCTCCCAACACACACAACCCACCTCCCAACACACCCCACCCACCTCCCAACACACACCACCACCCTCCCTGTGGACATGGGGGCCTGTTGGGAGTCGTTCACATTTTGTTGAGTATGTGGCCCACATGCATGGTTTGGGGCCTGGGGGATGTGTCCTCTCAGTTGTGTGAGGTAGACCATGTCAGTGTGACAGTGGTGCTTGGTTTGTACTTACCAGCCTCTTCTCCCTCGTCGATTCCTTCAAGGCTCTCTGGGTGCAGTATGCCCAACACCTTTTCCTCCCATTCTGCATAGGGTATGGGCTCTGGGGGTATGCCGCCGCCAGTGTGGTGTACCAGCAGATGATTTTTTGCATGGATGCCTTTGACCCTTGTTTTGAGGTCGTGCCACCGGCTCTGGATGTCGTGCTTGGTCCGTGGCACAGTCCCTGACGCATTCACCCGACTGACTATCCTGTCCCACATGTGGTTTTTGGTTGCCACGGTGGTCTGCTGGACTAGTGTGCCGAATAGGTGGGGTTCGACACGGATGATTTCCTTCACCAGGACCTTCAACTCGGTGTCAGTGAATTTAGGATTTTTCTTTGGTGCCATGGTGTGCGATGTGCAAGGTGTGGGTGGAGTGGGTTGGGATGTGCAGGTGTGTGGTGTGTAGGAATGGTGTGGTGTGTGTTTTTGTGGTGGGAGTGTTTGTGTGCAGGTTGTATGTGTGGACTTTTGTGTCTGCTGTTAGTCGTATTGAACCTCTTGCTTGCAGCTATGCTGTGGTGCAAAGGATTGTGGTAGTGGGTGGGAATCTTTTTATACTCGGTGTCGTGGTAGTGTCCCATGGTTGTTGCCAGTCAGGTGCTAGGTGGGTGTGTTTACTTCAGTGGAATTTTAGTGCTTCGGGGGGTGTCATTGTGGCTTGTGATTGGTGTGGGTGTTTCAGGTGGGTGGGTGTCCTGTGTAGTGTGTTTTGTATTTACTTCCGTCAGCCATTTGGAAATTGGTTTGACGGTAGGGATGGTGTTCGTGTTGTCCTTCCGCTGGGATGCTGGGTTTATCGTTGCATTGTTTCCGCAGCGGTCGTGGATGGAGGTGAGTTCCGTGGGACTGGCGGCGTTATCCTAATCGCGGGCACGGAGCCTCCGCAGGTATTGTGGTGGCTGTGCCTGTTCCCGCGGTCATGTTCGTCCGCGGCGGACGGTGTTTCTTAGGTTCCGTCCGCTTGTGGCGGTCTCAGGTGTACTCCGTCCGCCGCGGACGGGGTTTCATGACATTATTATCCTAATCGCAACGGCGGTTTATCCGCGGAGCGGTCGGGAGTATCTTGGCCGCGTCCTTGGCAGACGGAACCCGTTTCCGTCCGCCATCATAATCGGCTCCTTAGTCTTTCACTCTCTCTTAATGAGGTTGTGGAAGCCCTAAGCAAAGGCATCTCGGTAAAAGCCCCAGGACCTGATGCAGTCCCTTTGGATCTTTTTAAATATAACGTTGAGGTGTTGGCACCCTTGCTATGTAACGTTTTTAGAGCAATTGTGGTAGGGCATATTCGCACAACATGGAAGGAGGCGGTAGTGGTACCGATTTTTAAAAAGGGTGACAAAAGTGACCCGTGCTGTTATAGGCCGATTTCGTTAATAGATGCATCGTGCAAACTGATGGGTAGGGTTATTTTGGCTCGCCTGGAAACATGGGCTGAAACATCCGGTATTATTGTGGATTCCAAGTAGGGGTTTAGGCGAGGTAAAGGGACCACGGAACAGTGTCTGAATCTGGCTTTAATTATGGGTAAGTACATGAAAGCCAGGGGAGCTTGTATTCACCTGTCTTTCATGGATTTATCTATTGCCTTCGACACTGTTTGCAGAGATAAATTATGGCAGATGATGGAGGCCATGGGGTGTGAGGAATCGTTAGTTACCCTACTTCAAAGATTGCATGCTGCTACTACGGTGAGGATTAGTTAGTTAGTTACTTTAGCTTTATTCGATTTAAATATAAAATCATAAAAGCACCTTGCAAAATATAAACACAATTACATTTCAAATCATTTCAAATCATATCACGGACTGTGTATTAAAAGCCGCTCGCCCTGGAGCTGTATTGTCCCAACCAAAAGTTAGTCTCTACGATGATCTTGAATAGGGGTGTAGTGATTCTCTAGGATAAAAATCAGATAGACCCCAGGTGTGTATTGGTCCATCTCCTATTTGTGGTTTCCAAGATTGGAGGTAAGGGACAACATCGCAATTAATGAACTTTATCAGCACCAGATCACCGGGTCGCTCTTTTCGAAGCGGCCCTAACCATCCCACTCTTCTAACACATTGTATTCTACCAACAATGTAAGGGGGTAGGGGTCTATTCTTTGTTAGCCAAAATAGTGCCTTATTTCTCAGCTCCTGTTCACTTTCAGTTTTTCCCTTTGAAAGTTCCGGCACCCCAGACAGGACACCCACGAACGGGGCAGCCTCCGGTGGTAGGTGGATGTGATTTGATTTCTTTTGCATGCTCCTTATCTTGGTGAGTGGCCCTTTGAGTGGTGTTGTTACGTTGTTCAGCCCCGTATTAACAGAACAGCTGGGTATTGTTTTTATTTTGATGGGAACTTTCTCGCTGGGATGAGTTGGCATAGCTGGAGTTGCCCGTTGGAGTTGGAGGACACTACTTTGTGGAGTTATTGAAGGCTTTACAGTATCACGTGAAGGCTGTAATAGATTTGAGTCAGCCAAGTTTTTTAGGGGGAGCAAGTTTATCCTGATCTTTTCCTCTATTGCCGTGATCCTATCGCCAAGGACGTTCAAACTTTCTATTAGCGGGTGTATTGCGGCACTAATCATAGTTTGTATCTGGGCCAAGAGTGTTGATGTGATTGGGGGTTCAAGCAATTTATTCTCCTTAGCATGGGTGCCTGTGAGTTTGTCCGCTAATCGTTTTCTGTCGCCAGAGTGGTCCTGGAAAGACATTGTAGAGTTCGTGTTACCTGTTTTAGGTGAGCAGAGAGAAGTACCCAAGCGGTTTCCATAGGGTGGGGATACTGAACTGGGAGGGGGGCTTGTGATGAGTGTAGGACAGAAGGAGGCATTAGTGTGCTCTGATGTCGACTTAACGGCCGCATATTTGGATTGGCATAGACTATTAAGTTCCTCCAGGAATGATAAGTTTGGTGATGAGACGGCACACTGAGGGGGAATGATGTCACTATCGGAACAATCGGTGAACAGTCGGTCTCGTGCAATTCTTACGGGTTGTTGGACAGTAGACGGTGTAGTCTTGATTAGGTATTGAACCATCGTCCCCTTGGCCAGGTCCCTAGACCCGGTAGGAATTTTCGGGGCCCCTTTACAAGACATGTTGTGAATAGCTGCAGGCACCTGCAGGGACTTGAAAGACTTTGCAGAAGATGTCTTACCTATTTTGAATGCACGGCCAGGGGAGGTGGCCCGTCCCGGCCTCCTCGTGCCGCTGAGGGCCGTAGAGGGCCCGCCCTTTGCCCGGGCTTCACCCCGGGTGCTCCCGCGCGCGACTCGCGTTGCGAGAGGTGTTGCTTGTTTTTCAGGCGCCTCCAGGCGCGAAGGTAGCGTCAGGGACGCGACTCGGCCGCCGGGGCACCTGGGGGTTGGAGTTCTTTGCCCCGGTGTAGCTGAGCTGGTTTGCGTGGCTGCCGTTCCCTTCACGGCGCTGGACTGTGGATGATCGAGCCGTTGCCCTCACGGCAGGTAGGTAGGGCGAAGCAGGGGGACCCTGAGCGCTCGGCGCTCCTTGTTTTTCAGGCGCCTCCAGGCGCGAAGGTAGCGTCAGGGACGCGACTCGGCCGCCGGGGCACCTGGGGGTTGGAGTTCTTTGCCCCGGTGTAGCTGAGCTGGTTTGCGTGGCTGCCGTTCCCCTCACGGCGCTGGACTGTGGATGATCGAGCCGTTGCCCTCACGGCAGGTAGGTAGGGCGAAGCAGGGGGACTAGATTTGGACCAGAGGGGCGAGAAAACAAGATCTATCCCATCCACCGAAGGGGTCCGCCAGGGCTGCATCTTGGCCCTTTTTTTGTTTTTGGTCTATACAAATGGCCTGGAAAGTTATCTGTTGGGAAACTGTTCAGATTTCCCTAAAATAAATGGTAAACAGATACCTATGTTATCTTATGCGGATGACACTGTGTTAATGACCCTTACTGCTAATAGCATGCAAGCCTGTCTAAAAGCTTTTAATGATTTCATGCTAGATTTGGATCTCAGGGTAAATTTCACAAAGTCTTTTGCTATGGTTTGTGGTACTAAAGGGACAAAAAATCGTAGGTATGTAGTAAATAATGTGACCATTGAAAAAGTTGACAAATTTAACTACCTGGGAAACCTTTTTAACAGGACTTTGAGCTGGGATCCTTTAATATCTGCACGTGTACAGAAGACAACTAGATCTATAGAGGCCCTGTTTCGTTTTTCAAGCAAACTGGGCCAAAAACCAATTGCAGAGTTGAAGACGTTGTACAAAACCAAATGTGTGCCTGTTGTTATATATGGGTCAGGGGTGTGGGGGACACACAAATGCACTAAGATCCAGATTATGGAAAATAGGTTTCTAAAGCGTCTTCTATCAATTCCAACTGGTTCATCAAATACTTTTTGCCATTCTGAAATAGGCATAGAATATGTGAGTGACACTATTCATGTCGCACCCCTACTTTTATGGGGGAAAATTTGGCAGTCTGAAGATTTTAAACTTACGAAAGAGATTCTGCAAGACTGTACCAAACTTGAACATGCTATGCAGATCCCATGGTTGTTATATGTGCGGGAAACTTTTTATAAGATTGGCTTGGGACACATTTATGAAGATCTAGAAGCAGTTCAGAAGGACACCAAGCTGACAATCAAAAATGCTTACCGTACCACCTTCGGCATGTTAAGAGGCACTGGGCAAATAGCACATAACAATGGTAAACTGCAGCATCAATATTATTTATCTTTTACTATGCATATTCAATGGCGTTTCTATTTGACAAGATTTCGTTTGGAGACGTTGCATTTCTTGTTTGCTTTTCCGAAACAAGGGGGTTGGTGTGAGAGGCTACCCCCTTGTCCTTGTAATAATAAGGTTTCACAGTGCACTCTGCACCTTGTTCTCTTTTGCACCTTATATAAGGAACCAACCGCTATATGTATCAACAAACCATTTTGCATTTCCTAAATAGCGAATTTTAAGGAATCGCTATTTAGGAAATGCAAAACGGTATGTATGTACAAAATCGCTTTCCAATAGCGATTCCTTAGCATTCCTTAATTTGAGATTAGCAAATTGTCAATCGCAAATTACCCCTTCATTTCCATGGGCCAGGAGGCCCATAGGAATGAAAGTGCAATTTGCAATTAGCACTTTGCTGATCGCAAATTAGGGATGTTTCCAAGGGTGCAGGGGTGTCTCAAGAACACCCTGCTGCACCCCTGAAAAAGACATTTGGGGGCATATGGCGCACATACATGCCCTAAGGGCATGTATGGGCGTCATATGGCACCTTTGGTTTTTATCAAAAAAGATTTTTGATAAGAATTCGCAAATTACCACCAACTAGAAGTTGGTGGTAATTTGCTACTCCTTAATGGCATTTTTTGCATTTTATTTGTTTGATACATTGCATTTAAGGAATCGCAAAATTTGCAATTCCTTAAGTGCAATCGCAAAATAAGGATTAGCAAATTTTGCTAATCCTTATTTTGCATCAAACTTGTTTGATACATTCCATTTGTCTATTTAGCATTCGCAAAGGCCGAAATTCGCAGAATTTCGGCCTTTGCGAATGCTAAATAGCTTGATACATATAGCGGCATGAGATTGGTTTATTAAACCTGTTTTGTTGAACATCAGGCCATGTGACTACAAGGAGGGATATGAGTTCTTGTTATCTCTGTCTACCTCAGCCACCTGTAGCGCTATGCTGAGTTTCATTAGGCTTGCACCTGTCATTAGAAAGCGTTATGGAACAGCATAATTGAAATTTTGGCGTGATTATAGAGCTGATGTCATTTAAAATGGTCCTCTCCGTTTAAATATCACTTGCACTTTGTTACCTTCTAATTGTATACGGCCCCTCTTTCCTTGATTGATTGTATTTTATTATGAATTTTAAATAATTATGTGTAATTTTGTTTTAACAATTGTATACTTTTATGATTCTGTTGTTGAATCGAAATAAAGTTCATTGACTTGACTTGAGAACTTTAGATATGACAATTTTGATGTACAGAGCATCTAAAAATAATGTTTTCCTTTCAGACATTTGCTGACATCATCGTGTTCCCTGGACCCTATAATCTTTTCACTGTGAATGTTGCATTTTTGCTATTTGCTCTTAGGAACTAGCAGGCACACTTTTCCAGTCATTTGCTAAATCTATGTTCTTTGTAAGATTGCTGGACATGTCTCTAGAAATAGTTTTTCCGCTCAAATTCCTTTGTAAGTGTAGATGTTAACACATTTCCAAGCCTGTGCTATATTTTGAACTTGCTTATTCAAATACGCGCGGCTAAACTGTTATTTGCAAAATGTCTTATTAAAAGAGGTTTTGAGCCTGTGCTTTAATGCTTTCTAAAATGAACACTGAGTATGCCATGTGAAAAGGTGGTAGGATTTTTCATCACATTCCTGAGAGGTTCCTACTTACCAAGCAACCTGAAGTTAAGGTCTTCTTTACTTGATTGGAATGCCAGAAGTAACTCTCTTGTTTGCTCCCAGCAAGAACCCAAAAAGTCACTCTTTTCAGTAACCTACACGTAATTATCCCTATTTGAAAGCCAGAAATTGCTGGTAATGTGCAAAAACGTTACCAACAAACATAGCTGCGCTACATTTGTTTATGGAGTATAAATCCTCTATGGCACCTGGGTGGGCCCTAGTGATATTTATGCAGATTGTCTGTAAACAATGCATGCTGTACACTGCTACTTTTTCATTAACGGAGAATGCATTGGGCATGTATCCTGGCTACCTGTAATCAGTGCATGCCAAGTGGTGTTCCTCTCTTATTCCAGGATGAACTTAGCAAGTATAGTCTGAAATCTGCTGGAATTACCAACTCTTCATGACAAAGAAGTGAATGACATATACAAACTGGAAATTATGCCATAATCTCAACTATTGTTTTGTCCTGAGTCCTGTCCTTTCACTCATTTCTCCCTCAGTGTCTCATCATTTAGATAAACACATCCCTCCTACATTCACCCCTTTATATCAGCGCAGCTGACCAAAGTATATTACATTTCAATACGTGTTATGTTAAGTTATAACATTAGGTTTAGTTATAATGGTGTCGTGCCTTACTCGACAAGACATCTTGGTATTTTACTGCAGTCAGAAGCAAGGATTGTGTAGGTCTGTTAGATTCTGCTGCTACTGTTTTACTTCATCAGGCTTGGCACAGCTGTCAGGAACAAGGATTGTGTTGTTTCTTGGTTGACTCCATAATGTTCTTCCTGTTGGCATGTCATTGAAATGAGGTGGTGAGGTTCTGCCTCTTGCGAGTTGTCTCCCTGAGGTGTTTCTGATAGCTTGGCACTGTCATCAGATGCTGGGATTTGCTCTGCTACCGGGTGGAGTCCACATGTTGTTTTCTGGTGGCTTGACAATGCTGAGAAGGGATGTGGTTCTGTCAGGCTTAGGTTCTCTCCCAATTAAACTTTCTGTCAGCTTCGCGCTGCTGCTAGGGGCTACGATTGGGGGGGGATTTCGTATTGCACCTTACTTGTACCACTGTGCTTGCATGACTGTTTGCATGACCGCTTTCATGGCTGCTCTCCTGGCTACTTGCATGATCATTAGATGGCTGCATGCCTAACACCTTAATGCCTTAACGACAGATTAGAAAACGTGTCCAGGAGATATGACATGACTGATTGCATAACAGCTCTGTATAAGAGATCTCAAGACAGCTTGCATGATAATCGTATTATCATCTGTGTAACAATGCCGCAAATGTGTGTATTAAACCCTATGGATAGGGAATACTGTGTGAAACACTTCACAGCAATTCCATGTCTGCATAGTTATTCCGAGGGAGTTAGCTTGCATTTGCACGTAACTTGCAGAGTGTCACCACATGGGAACAGTAACTACACGTGCGGAGTTTGCATACCACTAGCACCCTGCAAATTGTAATCAGGACCATATTCATAACAATTTTCAGTGGCTTGCAATATCCTTAAGATATACAGTAGGATGCAATGTATCTATATGATTAGCACGCTAGAACATTACTATGAATACTGATTTTGCATATTCCGTTTTTTATTGCATAAAGTTATTAACATTTCTGAGATATTACATGGCCACGACTAAACAGAGGAAATTGAATCAATATTTTAAACATGAAAAGGGGAGCCGTGATATAAGCTGTGGGAGAAGTGCTTGGAATTTGATATTGTTTGTTGATTATATTTCAGGACCAAAGGCTTCATTTAGAGTTTGACAGACAGGCTACTCTGCTTCAAATGTGATGGAGTACCTTGTCTGCTAAACTGACAACCAAGCTGCTCTATTTAGAGTAGGGCAGACAGGTATGTTTTTTAAGGGTGGTGCCTGTACACTGGGTCTACTGGCAAATACTTTACATCGATGGGCTTAGGTACTCAAGCCTTTGATGTAAGTGAATCTGAATGTTCACCCTATTTAGAGCGGGTGGTCTGATTTGCTTTTTTCTGGACATAATGCAAGAGTGACTATGGGCTGCACAAAATCCCATGTTACAGAAAGCTATGACCATTGCAAAAATAGTTGAGAAGTGAGACTTATGCATGAAAGAAATGCAACAGCTGGATGAGAGGTGAGATGAAGTAGTCAAGAGAAGTCAGAGAAAGGGCGGTGCAGCTAAATGTTCCAAAGGATCAGAGGTAAATGACGCTCCATAGACAGAGTGAAGGGTAAACAAAGAAAAATCTACAACAAAGCAGTATTTAGAGGCTTTTACCGGTGTGCAGTATGTTGGATGCAGCAGGCTTCAAGGTATGTTTTGGGAAAGGCAAGGATTGCCAAAAGTGTTGAGAAAGAGGTCACATAGCAAGCGTTAGCTGAGCTATGTGAAAATGACGAGGAAGTCAAAGAGAGACATTTGTGTATTGAAGGTACAGGGAACACATGAAGGAATACACCCAAGGCTGAATGTTTAATGAATGATGCATACATAGAGCTGCTGGTTGATCCAGGGTCAATGTATACGAGTGTTGCTAAAATGTTACTTGAGGAGACATGGCCACACCCTTTTGCAGTCTAGTGACATAAACCCTGACGGTAATGGTGGGTAGTGATATTTGAATCTTAGGATATGTAGAGTCTACATTTTCATTTAAGGCCTGGGTGGCGAAAGAGAAAATGCATTTTTCACAGAATGAACCAACTCTTTTAGATTGGGTTAAAAATATGACTTCAACATTGCAAGTGATCCCAGGTCTGATGAGCAAGTCCTAGCTGTCTGGGGTAGTGAGACAGTTGAAGGTATAATAGACACATTTAACAATGTTTTCCAAGACAAAATAGGATTGTTGACATATTCACACATCTTTGCATTATCTTCATGGAAATGATTAGTGGAACGAGCTAATCAAGTGATCAAGGCTACCATTCAGATAGTGGGGCGTGGGAGAAAGGAGATGAGGGATATAGTAGAGAAAGAGGTTTGGTCGTGTAATACAACTTTAAATAGGGTTATCGGAGAGTTGACTTTTGCAAGGATGAGGGTAGATCTCCCAGATTGAAGTTATTACCTCAATGGATGGAGGAGTATGGCAATTTGGAGAAGTGTGGCAATTTGGGTGTGGAGGGTGACGTGCCGAAAGGCAAAGGTTATTGGGTGAAAAATAGGTAGGGAGGAAAGAATGATGGAAGGAATACATTTTCTAATCTTACGGAAGTGAAGTCTGTACATAATGATTATGTAGTATTGAAAAATGGTCAAAGGAGAAACAAAAGGAGGGGGCATTGTAATAGGAAAATTGTGGCTATCAGTCATGCAAAGAAAAGGAAAGTAGTGGCAAGTCCAATAATGGGTGCAGTGATTTCAGGATGATGGATGGAAACACGTAGTTAAGAATATGATGTGTCAAAGACGTTGCAACATGGTGAGAGGTATGTAATTGATTAGAGTGGGGATCGCCATAGGGAACATCGATTACTGGTGAAGTTTCAGGATTTTGTAATGAATTGAATTGACTGATCGGTATTCAAGACTTTTTAATGAATTTAATTCATTTAACAGTGGTAATAACAATGTTTTTTGTTGTACTTGTGTTTTAGTTTTTTTCTGTTTAGCATCGCAAATTAATTTGTTTATGAAGATTGCGTTATTCCTTTGACGCTTTAACTAAAGGTAGCTTTTTTTATATTTAACATATAATATTTATGTATTGCTTTTGTTTGCCAAGAAAGAAGATATGTGGTAATGCATGTATTGCATTGTGTCTCTCCATTGTTATTCAGGATCCATTCAACGTACCTGGTTACCTTAGTGACCAATAGGTGTGAGGTCACTGAGATTGGGAGACTGAATGGTTGCTGGATAGTATGCCAAGGTGCTTCCCTGTGCAGCTAGTTTAATTAATAAACCTGTTATAAACTACACTTTTCTACAGAACATTGGACTTCAATTTGCTGAGTAATGACTGGGTTATGTCACTATGTTGCTCTCATTGGTAAAGCTACAATGCTATCTGGACCATTCTGTGCGGTCATTTCTATGAATGCTCATCTTTTGTATGTCCTTTTTGTCTCTGTCTCCAGCTGTTTTGCTCTTTCGCTTTGCATTTTTTGCTAATCATTACATGGTTATTGGAGATGTATTCCTAAACCTAGAAAGGATTGGTCATCAGTCACCAGATACCATATACCTAATCACATAATCAATATTGAATGTAAAATGTATTAAAACTGTTTGGCTACTCATATGGCAGAGGTAATCTGGTCTGTGATTCATATTGATCAATCAGGTTTTCTCAAGGGTTTATATTCTTCTGACAACACTAGCCTCCTCTATCACATTCCTCCAGTTTCTCTCAAGCTAATGGATCCTTGTGGTCTTTTGGCTTTGGATGCAGAGAAAGTCTTCGACCATGTATCTTAGGACCTCTTATTTAGTGTTATGAAAGCATTATCTTGGTGCTTCATTTCTTAAAATGATTAATGAATATATGGAGCAATGGATGAAATTCCTTGTGCCCTCTCTGCATTAAGCAGATGTGAATCGTCAGCCAATTCCACAGTTTCTGCATCAGCTTGCCTGGATTGGAAAAAGAGAGGAATACAGGCCAAATGCCACGCAAAACCGGAATTTCTCCAGTCATTGAGGAATGCAGGAAATTAGGCTTGCTTGTCAGGGAATGTCTGTTGCAATTAACTTAATAATAATTACATTTATTGAATTTAAAATCCAGCCTCTAATAGCACTGTTCAATGAAAGTGTCCTAGCAGACAAGATTAAGGGCCTTATTACAAGTTTGGCAGTCCTGCTGTTGGGCCGCCACTGCTGCACCGACAAGAGGACCGCCGAGCCTGTAGTGAGCCTGCTTGCTGGATTACAATTGACGGGCTGGTGGTGCTGAAGCAGTGTCACGGTGGTGGACCATTGTGCTCATAGGAGAGCCTTAACAGCAGACTGCCGCCATGACAGCACCTAAAGCATGTTCCTGCACAGGGTGTTGAATTCCAGGGGGAACAACATGTGCCCCCTGCATGCACTCCCAGGCCCTAACAGCAGGGGTCCTGTTAGGACCACCTTACTTCCATGTTTCCATGTTAGCCACCCTTTTCATGGTGGGCTTACCGCCCTGAAAAGGGCAGTGGCAATGAAAGTCAGAATATTCTTTGTGGTACTGCAGCAGAACCGCCAGCATAATCCTGCCCCTTTCCAGAACACTGGCACAGCAGGATCCTTGATCACGGTGGAGCCAGCGGTCTCGTTATGGTCCAACCGCCACACTCATAATAAGGTACACAGACTGCCTGTATGGCATGGTCGGACTGCCACCAGGAGTACCGCGGTCCTGTGGACTGCTGCACTCGTAATAAGGCTCTATGTGTGGGGCCTGAATGCCAGGAATACCATATAGCTATTGCTTTGAAGTGAAGTCATGAACATTGCATTTGGCTAGCAAGTTATGATTTACATAGCTGTTGTGAGAGTTATGGATTATGATCCTAACCATAACTTTTTTAGGTGAGTTTCTTTTTTTCAACACAGTAAACTTAACCATTATTCCAATTTAACATTTGTTCAAATCATATACCACATTAAAAAATCTGTGCACCCAACCTTCCACAAGGTCACTGTGAAGGTCACGGTCACTGCACGCAGCAAGTGTTGATTTCAAGGTTGGTTCTGAGGCCTGGTCCTGTGCCCAACCTTCAGTGGCATTCAATCCAGTTTCACAATGGCCTGAGCCATTTGCAGCAGGCATTGGCTACAGGTCCTAGATATGAGGTCAGACTCTGTGCTCAACCCTCCATGGCTGGCCTATCTTGGCTGTGGTCTGCCAAAGGCACCGCTAAAAGCCATGAGGAGATGGGTTTGGCTGCAGGCTCTGCACCCTTCTGCCACAGGCAGACAATCCCTGCTGCACCTGGCCAGCAGTGGGGACTGGCCTTGAAGACTGATGTCAAGTCAGGAACTACACCCAAACCTCTGTGGGTGGCCAACCAGTGTTACATACAGCCTTACGCTGTGTACAGCATGATTTGGCCACAGAGCCTGGTCACTCACATGGGAAAGGCAAACAGCACCGCAGGACTCAGCCTTAGTCATTGCTAAGTGTGGGTTGACCACAGCTCCTGGCCTCCGATCAGACCGTTCTTTCTGTTTTTGGTCCATTTTGGATCTGTGGACACCTTGACTAAATTAAGATTTTTTTCAATTTTAGTCAAATTGGTGGTTCCCTTGAGGCCCGCTACATGGGCTAATTAGTCTTGGTGTGCTCACATTACCACCTTATGTGTCCATTACTAAATTTTTTCAGATGCAGAAATAGTGTTACTGAGTCCTGCAATGGTGGCAACAACATTTTGCATCAGTTTTGTGAACATCCACTCAGATCATCTGAGATGTATGATATGGGATCCCTGTGGTTCCAAATTGTCTGTTGGGAGAAAAAGCTTCTTTAGCCAATCAGATAGCCGTATTTTTTTATTTTTTGGGATTTGTGGATATCTGTAAATCCAGCAACAAATGTATTGTCCAGATGTACCCAAAATGTAACCTCTTTACACCCAACACAAGCATGTCTTTAAAGGCTAATTTCTCAAAACTACTGAAAGGTTTTTCATCAAATTTTCCAATGGATTTCATGCCTATCTTTTGGGCAGATCTGAAGACAGCATCAGAACCATCAGAAGCTCGAATACATTTTAAGTTTGCAGTCTTTAAATGACCTCCCCATTGCCCATTCTGTGAGAATAGGATGCCCAGGTAGCTAAAAGTTTTACCTATTCTAGCTTTTGGCCTGTTACAAAGTGAGCCGTCACCGTCTTCCTCCCCTTGCTGCAAGCCATGGTAAATGTTTTTGTCAACTTTAATTTTAAGCTTCTATCCTCTAAAAAATATAGAAAAATTGTCAATTAAAAGCTGAAGGCCATTTGCTGTCCTCAATAACAGCACTGCATCATCTGTGTATAATAAAATTGGAGTAGGACGTGGTCCGATTTTGGTACATCTCCATTTATACCTTAAAGCATGGTGTCAACACTGTTGATATATAGTGAGAATAGAAAAGGGGCCACTACACAACCCTGCCTAATGTCACCCTAAATGTATCTGCGCGTTCTCCATTTTTCTCAAACCGCACACAGCCCGTTGGAGAGGCATACAGCTGTGAAAGAAGGCATATAATGCCTGCTGGAGCACCCAGATCATCTAAAATATGCCACAATTTGGCATGGTTCACTAAATCAAATGCACTACTCAGATCTGCAAAGCAAAGATGAATGTGTCGCTGCCGTGCTGAAGTGTATTTACTAATTATCAAATGTAAATTGATACCCTGCTCTATTGTGCCAATTTCTCTCCTAAACTCATATTGGCAATCGATCAGTATATGTTTAGTCAGGGCCTTGGTTTCTAACCCGGCCAAAATCACCCTGCCCATTATTTTTGCAGAAGAATCTCAAAGAGATATCGCACTATGGCACCTTGGATCTCCCCTATCACATTTTTTAAAAATGGGTATAATGGTGTTATTGCTCCTTATTGTAGTGAAGTGACCATGTGCTGCAGCATTACATACCTGGGTTAATATGGGAACCCATAAAGATTCAACAGAATTAAAAATATCAACGGGTACCCCATCAGTACCCAATGCTTTTCCCAGGGCACTATTTTTGAGTTTGATGGTAACCTCTTTAATACTAATCTGTTCCAAGGTTTCGATACTGGCCACCATAAATGGAAGCCCATGTCGATATTATTTGGGTTAAAAATCACATTGGAAGTGGCTCTTCCATGCTATAGGAGCAACTGAGACCCTCATAGTTGGCATTAAATTATCTCTAAGAAAAGGGGAGTTGATATTCTTCCAGAAAAATGTGCGGTCCCTAGGACCTGCTGCCCACTCTATATTGTTCCAGGCCTGTTCCTGTAGTCCCTTCTTTCTAATAGAAAGAGTTATTTTCCTTGACTAGAGGTTCTAGTAACCCGATTCCATTAATGCCTGCCCATTTTATGCTGAACCCATTTTTTCCTACTACGCCGATGATTCTTGATTAGTACATTTCATCTTTCTATTGTGTCGAATGATGATATTAAGTGTAAGCTGTAGCACAGAGTGATGACTTTAGGGATCTAACCAAATTAACTTCAGATAGCAACATAATTACATTATCTATAAAGGAACCATATCCATTTCCATGAAATGTAGGTATTGTGACTCCATTTTGTTACCCCTCTTGCACCAACAGCTCCATATTCAGACTGTACACTAATTTGTTTAAGACTAACCGGAAGGATCATAATGGAAATGGGGATATTTAGCCCAATAACAGTCTAAATTGCCACATGATAAGTTGTTGGGACATGGGCATCTACTTTTGTTAAAATCCCCAACCCAAATATACATATAAATAAAACACCTTTTTGATTCACAAAAGACCTAATATCCCTACCCAATTTTACAACAACCATATTCTGTGTTTTATTAAAAACATTGTTATAATAGTTGATCAAAATAACCTCAAAGTTCTCCTCTACCAACAAGTTAACCAGCTGACAATAAGGGGAATTATTAGATCATTTTCTAATAACAAAGGGGGCTGAAATTGAGATAAATATTACCAACCCACTCTTTGCGCTCCCTCAGCCAGAGGGGGTAGCTGGGGTAAGGTGGATACAAAACCATTGAGATGGATGTCTTCCCTAAGAAATTTTAGGCAGAATCTATAATGTTCAGCCATTTTGATTCCCTATTTAACTTTTTATTCCTGCCACATTCCAGGATTTAATTACCAGATAGTCAGTGATGTTGTTTGTTCCTTCTAAGCAGTTTTTCCCGCTACATACAGAGTACTATTGTACACAGGTTTTACAAGTGCTCAACCCCATTGTCTCCTCCCGTCAATCCTGTTTATTGAGGTATGACAGTATGGAAAATCTATTTGATGTGGTAAGAGAAATATAGTGATTACCATCCAGAAAGTGTGGCACGGCATGTCTATCTGGTGGGTAGTAGTGTGGAAAACGTGTAATATTTTATTTGGCCTAAGCAGCAGCCATTTTGGCTGTGGTGTCCATTTCCTTTCCTTCGTAATTCTCCCGTCCTCTGCTGCTCGTCTTTTTGTGCCTGTGCTATCTATTTTAGTTGAGTTCCTGACTCAGCAAAATCAATGTAAGTGCTGAGAGTTTGTAGCTGCCAGTACATTTGTTGTCTGTCAATCGTCTGCTGCCATAAGCACTCCTGCTCCCCCCACTTCACTGACCATGTAGTTTTTATCTGCCCTTGTTTGCTGATAACTATTTCTGAAACTGTTCTTTCCATTTCTGTTCACATGCTTACTGAGCAGAAAACCTTTATAAAAGACCTGTGTTCTGTGACTTCAGTGTGCTATCTCCGCCAGCACTTGAGATTGCTGTGTGGACTTGGTCCCATGCATGAGTGATTAATAAACTTGTTATTTATTCTTTCTCCAGTGCTGATCTCTACTTTGTTGGTTTGTGAACCCGTGAACAAAAGGGTGACCCTGTGGGGTATATTTCCACAGTAGATTTGCTCATTGGAGGGTTGATACCATAAATATGTTTCTCTAATAAGGATACTCGGTCTATATAAAAACCCCTCCGGGAGAGTTATTATCTTACACATAGAAGATATCATCTGTGCAAGACCACGTAAAAACATTTCTACAAGACTGAGACTCCTAAAATGTAAGATCATACAAATTCCTTACTCTTTCCTTGGGATCTACACTAAGCAAAGTCACTCTTTTCATGTGCTCCAGCTCCTGACAAATCAGACATCCAACCCGAGTTCACTTTCACCAATGCAATTATTTATTTTTCAGTGTCATATAGTCTTCTTTCACACTCATAGATGGTTCAGAAATGTTTAACAAAACAATAACATATGGGGTGCATTCAGGTGGTGGTTGAGGGTAATGCTGATGCTCGTGCACAGCAATCGGGGTTTATGGGTAGATGGTGTGGCTCTCCCACATACTTTACTTTGAAGTTCTGTAAGCTCAACAGATAGGTCGGGTGGCGGGCCCTTTGCATTGAGGCAGTGTTGGATATAAAAGATGCGAAAGGTGCAATTCCATCAGCAATCCAATTTTTTTGTGACCATGGCATGGAAGGGTATGCTCAGATGTGAGTCCCTTGCTCACTGCACCATCAGGATTCAAGCAAGCCGGGCCGAAGACGGCCGTAATGCCAGAAACCGGTCCCCGGAAGCTTGTTTCCTTTCCAGTAAAGAATTGGCTTGGTAGTTTGGTCTGCCCTGTTCCCATGATGCACTGGGCCAGGGACAGACTAATTTGCATGTAGCCAGGTTCTGAACTGGGATGGTGCAGTGAGCTAAAAAAACGGTGATGGATCAAGCCCTGATCTGTTGACTGGGTAGGAGTGTTCTGATTAACTCAGATACTCTGTCCATCACCACCCCCTTTTTGAATCATCATGGCACAGTCGAGCACCTCCAGCTGTTGTGCTTTGCCGGGCGCTCAGCCAGACGTGTCATTTCCAGTAATCAAACACACCCCTAGACACTTAGAGCCATTGAGTGAGTCCCCAGGTCATCAAGGCATGCAGATAGAAGAGAGTTCTTGTTTTAAAAAAACCTTAAAGTACTCAAAACATTTGTCCAGGAAGGTGGCCTGGTCCCTAAACAGAGATTCCCTGCTCCCCTCCAGCACTACTGAAGAATCCCTACACAGCTCCTGAGGTTCAAGTGAATGACTTAAAGGAGACGGAGTTGCATGGATTTCAGATCTTGTGATTGGCCTGGCAAACCAAATGAAGGCACAGAGGTTTAGAAATGATCTCCATTCAGAAAGTTCTATTTCCGTGTTTACTACTGAAATGGCTCTGTCCAGCATTTGATTATTGGTGGTATGCTTAACCACATAGCTCGCCACATGACCACCCCCTGGTAATCCCCTTTTACCCATCTCTTGTCAAAGTACAGGGATCACTTGTGCTAAGTACCTCAGCACTGGAGCGCAGATGTAGCAGGAGGACCAGATCCCACCCCAGCAGGATCACCACCAAAAGGTCAGACAGTAGTATGGGCCTCAGATTGCCCAAAAGAAACGGCCTGTCACAGCCTTGTAGAAAATAACCTCTTCCCTCCTTTCTTGCCAGGCTCCCATATCTGTGTACATGCTTGTTTATGCCCCGTATGCCCTCTATACTTCTACAGCTGGGTTGGGGTAAGGTTGGAGCTGGGCGAGAAGGTTGCTGGGAGGTTACTGGCAGCCTCTGACCTATGTGCGTCTTCTGTTCTTTCCTATGTTTTTCAGTTCGGGTCAGTTCCAGTTGAAAACTAGTTGTGGTCGGGGGAGTTGGGAGATGGGGTGAGAACAAGCAGCAAGAAACTCAGTGCGGAATCACCTCCATCAACCAACCTCCAGTGGACTCCAGTCACTTTTTGTGGCATCTTACAACCAAACAGTCAGCCACTTTGGGACTAACTGTGGATCTCCAGCAGCCTGAACGTGGGCCTCCGGCATGTACAGAGGTGGCTGTTAGGCTGCCACATGTAACTTTCCAGCACACATGCACACTTATGCGGCTAATCAGTGGGGCACAGCAGCACAGACACCACAGTGGACACAAGCGGCACAGCCTAATGCCGGCCGCTTCTGTTTACCGTGTGCCAGCGGCTCCCTAGACTTAGAGCACACTTTTACTCTCCCACCTGCCGGCGTAGGGGCTGGAAATAAGACGGTGATGGAGTAGGGGCTCACCACCTCAAAACCCTCAAGTCAGAAACCTTGTGATGCACAACCCACCGCTTGCCTCTTTAACCTACTTCGACTACTTGATCTGGAGCTCCGACCTACCAACCACTGCTCCGATACAGCTCCGCTAACCACACAGGAGTGGGTCCAAAAAGTGCTCATCTACTTATTTTTTTAGTTTTGAAACTTTATTAATATAATATAAAACAGCTGAATAAGGTACATAAATAGGAAACTGTATAGTCGACTTAGGGTAATGGGAAGGGAGGGAAAAGAAAAGAAGAGGAAGGGGAAGGGGAAGGAAAATTAAATTCATGTATTATTAATATCAACATAACCACTTATATATTTAAGATCTATTGTAGTACATAAATAAAGACAAGTGCACGGAAATTACACATTGTTGTTACTGAAAACAAATATATAAACAATTACATTGAAATCATGGAGGTTTGGGCACTTCTTCAACTCTGGGATTATGTACTTATGCTACGTTAGCTGATACATCCAGAAAATGAGTAATGGGTGACCATAGGTATTCACGTTTAATTGCAAGGGAAATATGATAGACATACGTTCTATCTAGTCTGTGGGTATACAGAACCCCATACCACCAAGAAATGTTAGCAGGATTCTTCCAGGCCGTAGTAATTTGTTGGAAAACAACTGCGAGATGTAGGTCTATAGTAATGAAATTGATTGAATGTGATTCCCATTCATAAGATACACTACCTAGAAATATACTAACAAGAGAGAAAGGGATTTTTATGTGAAATATATTATTGATTTGCTACCAAATCCATTTCTAAAAGTTGTGAACATTGGGCAAATAAATTGCATGTAATGTAAATCACCCGGGGATGTATTACAGGACCAGCATTCGGAGGAAAGAGTAGGATTTGTTTTATGTAGTGAAACAGGAGTCAATAGAACTCTATTATCAATGTAGAATACCGTTTGGGTGGCATTAGCTGCTCTTGAATACTTCCTGATCTTATTCCAGGTAGAAATAGAGAAAGACAATTGGAGATCAGTCTCCCATGCCAGTTCCACCTCTGTTTTATCTCGACTAAGTCGAGGAGAGGACAAATGCTTATAAACTTGAGAAGCAGAAGGGGAAAGAGATAAGATGGAAATAATGGTAGAAGGTGAGGATGATAAGTGCCAGGTTATTGCAGGTTGACTGAATCAGTGAGACTAGGGATCCATATTTAGATGCACACGAAGCAGGTAAAGAATTTTGCGCTTGGGCAACTGTAAAAGGTATACATGCATCATCCTGATAAAGCTGATGTACCCAGTGAAGTCCTTTCATATGCCAATCCTTCCAAAAAATACCTCCATTATTGATTTTAAGGTGTTTATTATACCATAGTGAAGATTGCAACGAGCGATCTTTAGGAGAAAGATGATTGGTAAGTAAAGGTTGGAGAATTCTACAACTGTTGTTAAAAATGGGAAGTGAAAGTGACAAAGAAAGGTGTGAAAAAGATACAAATTCTTGAAAAGAGAAAGGATGAAGAAAATATCTTTCAATGGAAGTCCATAACGGTAACAATGAATCTTCGTTGTTTTCTTGGAGTAATAGAGAAGCGTGTTTAAGAAAGAATGCAGTATGATAGGTTTGGAAATCTGGGACATTGACACCACCCAACTGTTTTGGCCATTTAAGTTTAAGTAGACACATACGAGGTGTCTTATTATTCCATAAAAATTTAGATCGAATATAATAAAATAACTTGGAATATTTACAGGAATATTAGAGAGATAAAAAAATATTCTAGGAACTAACATCATTTTAATCGTGTCAAGACGGCCCCAACAAAATATGAACATGGGGTTCATTCTGGACGTGGCCTCTTTCAAGAATGTCTGTAACTCTTTTAAGTTTGTTGCCATGGATTCTTGAATGGAAGATTTGCACCATGAACCCAAATATCACATTTTATCCAAAGCCAAAGCCCAATGAAAACCTGAAGAGACGTAGTTCACGGAAAAGCATAATCTATTTAGTGGGAGGATTTCACATTTGTCACTATTTAATTTATCACCAGACACAGAGGCAAAGGGCTGGACTTCAGATGAAAAAAAGCTGGCAAAGAGATCTGTGGTTGAGATAAAAAGAGAAGAATATCATCTGCATAGGCAGAACGTTTCAATTGTTTAGTGTTGTATTTAAAGCCTATGATCAAAGAGTTGGAGCGGATCTTAATTAAAAAGGGTTCTAGATCAAGCACAAAAAGAAGAGGTGAAAGAGGACAACCTTGCAGAGAGATAGGACCATTAGCTAAAATGGAGGGAACAAGAGAAGAATATAATAAAGAGATATCATTTATGAACTTGGGACCAAAACCAAACCAAGACAAAGTGGTGTAAATGAATGGCCAATCAACTCGGTTGAAGGCTTTCTCAGCATCTAAAGATATGGCAGTTACAGAATCTTTACACAATTTGGCCTAGGTAAGAACAATAAAGAAAAACCTAGTGTTATCTGAGAGATGCCTGCCTTTAATAAAATCACACTTTTCTCTACCAATTAATAGAGGTAAGAGTTTCTCTTAGCACAGAGCTAGAATTTTTGTGAACATTTTATCGTCCAAATTACTTAACAACGGAATGGGTCTAAAATTTTCACATAAGGTGTGATCTTTACCCTCTTTGGGAATAAGGTATCTGAATGCTTCTTGAAAAGAGCCACTGGATGTTTTGGAGTATATAAAGAAATGAAATAATTGATGCAATTTAGGAATAGTAATTTGCGAAAAATACGAATACAATTCAATCGTAAAACCATTATGACCTGGGGATTTACCAGATTATTAGAGCCAATAGCAGAAAGGAAATCCAGTTTTCAGATATATCATCCTCTAATACTGAAAAGTCAAGCTCAGAAAAGGAAGGAGGGTTAATAGAGGATAAGTATTGAAGTATAGTATCTTTATGTATCAAGGAGTCAGGAGTATAAAGAGTTTGAAAAAATTGGGTGAATTCGGATAAAACGTCTTCATTTCTGTAAATCATGCGATTGTTAGGGGAAAGAATAGAGCACCTTTTGGTGCGTTCTTTTTTAACTTTAAGATAGTTGGCTAAAGGTTTCCCTGCTGCTTTATTTTGACCTCCATAATATTTGGCTGAGGATTTGAGCAAAAGGGAATTGGCATTTTCAATAGAGAGTTTGTTAAATTCGAATTTGATCTGATTAGCTCATCCAGGCAGGATTTAGAATCGGCATGAAAAAAGGAAAGTTCCAGTTGCTAAATTTAAAACATGTTGTAAGTGATTGCATGGAGGATTTCTTTCGGTGGGACACAAAGGAAATAATAAAATCTCTATACGCTGCTTTAAAGGCATCCCAAATAATTTGTGGAGACAGGTGTGGAGTTTCATTTTCAAGGAAGAAAGTGGTATTAAAAGGTTACAATTTGTTGGGTAAATTTGGAGTCTAAGAGAAGAGAGTTGTTGAATCTCCCTCTTCGGGTACCCTAAGCTAAAAGGTGCATGATCAGAAATTAATATAGAACCAATATCAGAGTGAATGTGTTGTGTAAGGGCTTTTGAAGTGAAGAAATAATCTATGCAAGATTGAGAAGAATGTACTGAGGAAGACAAAGAATATTCTCGTGTGGGATTGCACAGCCGCCCGGCATCTACTAGTGATCTTTAATGAATAGGGGAAGCAAATTGAGAGTGCATAGGAGAAGGGATGAACTTGGATTGAGAATTACCAACAATAATAGCGTCCATAACCAAATTACAATCTCCACCAACTAACAAATAGTCATCTTCAAGGGACATCAGTTTAGCTAATATTGAAGGCCAAAAGTAACATCTGGGGCAGTAGGTGCCTACAGATTAAAAATGGTCAAGGGGACATTATTTAATAATAGTGAAACAGAAACCCATCTACCCACATCATCAGAATCATGTGAAAGAATTTGTAAGTCACTGCTTTTAGGACACAAAATGGCCACACCATTAGGGTTACCTGTGCCCGGAGAGTCAAAATCATGACCAACCCATTGTCGTTGAAGTTTAGGAATCTCTTTTTCTAAAACATGAATCCCTTGTAATAAAGCAATGTCACATTCCATTTAGATAAGTGAGAGAGTACTCATTGACATTTTATAGGAGAGCCCAAACCCTTAACATTCCATGAGACAAGCTTCAAAGCCATGTACGTTAATCAATAAAAAACAAAAGATGTGCAACAATAATTAAACCAGCAAAAAATGAACAATAGTATAAATTACAATATTCTACCAATTTTGTTGCAAAAACCGTACCAAGCAAGATGAATAGTATAGATGAAAAAAAGAGTGGTTATGAAGAGTAAAAAAGTAAGAAATGAAGCAGAGATAAGCAGGAGGGAAGGAGGGAATGTAAAGAAAGAAGAAATAAAGAGAAAAACCATTGGTAAAGAGAGAGCGTTGTTCGAGAAAGGACAGAGAAAATGGAAAAAAAAGAAGAGACAAAAACAGTAAACAAAAAACATATATTATAGACTTCAAAAACATAATATGCAACTACAAAGAACACACAAACAAAAACAAGAACAAGATGAGGGTGGATAAGTCACAGGAGGAAAATTGTACTACTAACCAGGTAACCCAGGGCAGGTCAGGGAGAAGGACTCCATTCAAGCAGACCATGGGTACCAGAAAATATGTATGGAGGAAATACTGCACGTAATAGAAAAAAGAAAAACATGACGGTAAGTAGAACATAGGGAAACCTAATAAATTCAAGAAACGTAAGAAATCGGGAACAAGGACAACATCGCATGAAAGACAGAGCACAATAGAAACACAAATAGCACAAGATTAAACAGTAGCAAGTCTGGACACATCCATATCTTTTTCTCTGCACTGTTCCAAGAATCTCTGTAGTAAAACAGGATCTTCATAGGATGTAGTTATATTCTTATATGTCATTTTGAAAAGACAGGGATGAAAGAGACCAAATCTGGCATTGAGTGCTGGCCTCATATCTAGAAATTTCTTTCTTCGATCTGCTATTTCTTTGGCATAATCCTGTGCTAAAAAGAGATTAGAGCCTTGCCATGAAATACAACCTTTTAGTTTAGCTGCTTGTAGATTCTTCGTTAAGTCTGTATATTCTAAGTAGTATGTAATTACACCTCAACGCTTGGCTGAAGAGGCTGCCATGGTTGCATGGTTGGAGTATGACCTAAACGATGCGCTCTTTGAATGTTCAGAGGAGGGTAGGGATGTACCAAGAATCTGTGGAAGAAACTATTTGAAAAACAAGATGGCATCTGATCCTCCCAAGCCTTCTACCAGACCATAAATGCGCAAGTTATCGTGTCTGTTACAGTTTTCCAAACTTTCTATGTTTTTCTTGAGCAGCAACATTTCCGACTTCATTGAAGGAACCTAGTTCACCACAGCCTGAATAGAATCGACTTGTTGTTCAATCTGCACAACACTAGTCTCCATAGTAGACCACTTGTCATCCAAGGCTTGGAGTCTTTTATTTGTTTATTCCATGTAAGGCCGAAGGGCTCGTATCTCCTTAAGAAGCACATCCAAAGCACTTGGAGGATGGGATGCCGTAGGTGAAGGAGGGTCTTTTTTAATGCGTTTACCAGAGAACAATACAGTTGAAGTGTTGAATTTAGGAGTAAGTTTGTTCGTAGGGAGTAGGATATTAGATGCAACCGCTGATGTGTCCTTATTGGATGATGACAAATTGGTGTCAGAGCTCTCCATAGCTACTGAAAGGACAGAATAAGGATTGTGGTCTGCCAAGGATGAGAATAGCAATTAAGAACCAGTAACATATACAAAACACAGAAAGTAGGAAGACAGTACGCAGAGGTTATGCATCTTAACAGCCAAAAAACTATTGGTGTTGAAATAACAGCCAGAACTTCTTTGAAAAAGAAAGGGGAAGACTAATAGATTAGGCCATACTCGTTATCTATAATGAACTCCATATAAATATAACCCAGTCCAGCATGACATGAGTCCCTGACAGAACATAATGATAGAAGACAGTAGTGATGTGATAAAAGGGTACACCATCTGCAACAAATGTGTCTCCTTCCGAAATATTAATTCTAGTCGCGACTATCAGGTAAGACAAAACTAGAGATCAAGAGAACATGTAATCATACATCATTTACTGTAGCTCTGTACCCATTGAAGACAAAAAGGGCTGACTTGAGCAGAAAATTTCACTAAACACGAATGCTTGTTTCATACTTCAAAATTCTCCACAGACTGCAAAAGATTCCCAATAATATTGAGAAAATTAGACTCCAGAAGGCAGTTAGGCACTAGAGGTGGAATTTATTTGCCATCACATGGACGCTTTGGCGATATGTCCCAGGTCTAACTCTAATAGTGTTGGGGCATGATATAAGAGCCCTCCCTCCTTCAAGTATTATACAGTCTCTCAACACTTACAGTACAGGGTGTGTGGGTACAAAGTAATCTATTCTTAATCTTTAATCATGTACACATGAGACAAAGGTATATTCCCTTTCCCTCTCTGTAACAGCAGCCATGGGTCTGCCAGACTGGTATTCCTAATCAAATCACCTAGTATTTCTCTGACCATAGCATTAGATTTATAAATGAGACTTGACTTATCAATGTGGGGGAACAAAGCAAACAAAAGGAGATGATGGACGGAGGGCTGAAACTTTTCAGACACTCACCCGCAGTCACAGATCTGGGTTGAATCCATCATCGTTCTTTAGTTCACTTTGCCATCCCAGTTCAGGCACAGCTATATGCAAATCAGTCTTGAAGCTGCACCTCATGGGAACAGTCCAGCCTGTACTGCCAAGCTATGCCTTCCCTGGACCGGAAACAAGCATCCTGGGTCCGGTTTTGGGCTAACAGCCCTCATTAGCCAGGATAACGTGAATCCAGTGGCAAAGTGAGCAAGTGACCCACGACTAGGCATACCCTGTCAACTTAGGGCAAACAAAGCAAACACAAGGAGATGATGGACGGAGCGCTGAAACTTTTCAGACACTCACCCCCAGTCACAGATCTGGGTTGAATCCATCATCCTTCTTTAGTTCACTTCGCCAGCCCAGTTCAGACACAGCTATATGCGAATAAGTCTTGACCCTGTGCCTCATGGGTGCAGTCCAGCCCGAACTGCCAAGCCATGTCTTCCCTGGACCAGAAACAAGCATCCTGGGACCGGTTTTAGGCTGCAAAAACAACAATTGATGGACGGAATGTTTCACAATGGCAAAACATTCACCCCCAGTCACAGATCTGGGTTTAATCCATCGTTATTTTGCTCACCACCCCAGTTCAGACATGGCCATATGCAAATCAGTCTTACCCTGTGCCTCATGGGAACAGTCCAGCCCGAACTGCCAAGCCACATCTTTCCTGGACCGGAATCAAGAATCCTTTTTAGATGGAAATGGGTTGACAACTGGGTCCACCCACAAGGTGCTCATCCCCATGTTAATCAAGGTGTTTTTATGTTGTTTAGCCAGGAGATCTTATGTAAGCGGCCCAACCCCCATATTTCAGAGAGAGCTTTAGCATACAGAGAAAGCTCAGGAGTTGTCCAAAGCCTACTCCAGAATGCTATGGGTCCAAAGCACGCTAAGTCCTCTATGCTATAGCAACCCAAATCTAAGTGAAGGGGCATAAGTGGTGTGGATTGCGGGAGGCCTATTAGAGCTCTAACAAATTTGTTTTGGGCTAGTACCACGGATTTTAGGTCCTCAAAGCCCCAAAGTTCAGCACAATATAGTATTGAGGTACTGTTTTTAGAGTTATAGATCTTCAGTACAGGGGCAATGGGCTTAGTCTGTGAAGGTCTCAGCTCTTTTATCAAAACATCAGCTAATTGTGCATGTTTGTGGGCCAGCATATCAGTCTGGGGCTTCCAATTTAGTTTCCTACCTAATGTTATCCCCAGGTAAGTAAAAACATCAGTCTGTTCCAAGGAGACGTTGCTCATATACACTCTCACTTTATGGCTTTATGTTTGTGGAGCACCATAAACTTTGTTTTCTAAACATTTACCACTAACTCATGTTTGTGGCAAAACACCTCGAAATGGGACAAAGTGGCCTGCAAACCCTGTTGAGTCTTGGAAATTGTCAAGGTGTCATCCGCGAACATGAGCAGGGGTATCTTCATACCAGCTAATGTTGGAGCATCCCTAGGGTAGGTGAAAAAATATTGAACAACCCTGTTAATGAATAAAGAAAACAAGGTTGGGGCTAGAACACACCCTTGACGAACCCCCTTGGAGACAGGGAACCTATCTAAGACATGCCCCTGCTTTCCCCAGCGGACCTGTGCATAATTTAAATTGTGCAGTTTTACTGAAATGGACAACAGTTCCGGTGGCATCCCCATATCCACAAAAGCACTCCACATTTTGGTTTGAGGGACTAAATCAAATGCAGATTTAAGATTAATAAAAGCCACATAGATTGAGCCCCCTCCAATAATAACTACCCACCAATAGATGAGCACAAATCTGAAGATCTGATATAAGGTACTAGTGTGTGGTCGAAACCCCACCTGCAGTGGTGTCAGGATATCTGTCCCAGGTCTGAATTCTACCTAAAACTAACCTGGCAACTATCTTCTGAATGGAATCTATAAGACTAATTGGTCTATAGTTGCGTGGTAGTGAACGATCACCCTTTTTATATATGGGTAAGATTTCAGCGCTTGACCATGAGTCGGGAATAAGAGCACCGCTAGCTATGGCATTGGCAAGTATCTTTATGTAAGTTAACCAAAGTTCTTTATCATATACAAACAAATCCACGGGTATACAGTCGGGACCGGGGGCCCTGCCTCTCGGAATTGATCTTAATACAGACTCGACCATAAGACTGGTAATACACAAAGTAGTAGTTGGATTAGGCCATATGGATATGTCATAGCTGCAATTAGTGGCAGTGAACTGTGCCTCAAAGTGTGAGGTAACTGTTCGGGAGCAACATAATTAATCAGTATCTGCATTGATTCGCCACTGCCCCATTTGACAAGCTGCCAGAATTGGACCATGTTTTTCTCCTTGCTGGCTGCAGCCAAGTCTTGCCAGCGGTTCTCATCGCAGTCCTTTTGCTTGTAGCCGGGCTTTCTTATACCTGGCCCTTGCATTTTAAATATCGATAATAACTTTAGATCTAATAGCCCTACATAATATCTTATAGGCCTCTCTACAAGAACTGTTATACCAGAAAGCCGCCTTTGCGCAGAAGTTTTTCCTTGGTTTGCTACTTAAATGTTTTAGTTGCTTGAACAGATCATTGTGAACCTGGAGGACAGTAGAATTAATGTCCTCCTGAGAATCGCAATTATAGAGGCTGGTAATCGAGCGAGCAGTCATTTCCTTAATCTATTCCAGATCACCATCATTGTCGATAATCCTAGCTCATCGAACTCTCCCCATTTCATTTGTGAGCATGGCCTCTGCTGTTATTTATTCTGCAGCCCTCTTATTAAGATTTGGTAAACCAGGTGCCTGCAGTTATAATACCAGTGGGTTGTGGTCACTTTCAATCCGCTCCTGTACCATCATATCCAAAAGAGAGGACCAGAATTCTATTTTAGGAATATGTAGTTTATGAGGCTGCTTCCCAGACTAATATTAAAGGTATGAGCGCCATTTCTATCCGACTGCGACCTCCCATTAACTGCCCTCAGTCCCCTTTCCAGACACAGCCTTTATGACTGTAGTGCAGTCTCGGTCCATTTTTTGATGGGACATACATCTTATTGAGGAATGTTCCACTGTGCATCCTCCTCTGCACTGAGGTTTCCATCATCATGATCCAAAGGCTTAAAGAAGCAAATTAAAGTCACCTGCTATTATCAAATTACAACTTCCCCGTAGACTTTCCAGATAACAATCGAGGACAGTGACCACATTTGATCCCCTACTGCCGTGCTGCCCTCTTGCATAGATGTTGATAATCAGAACATCAGGTCCTTGTGCCGTCCGAAGCCGCATGGCCATGATGTCTGGACTATCGGTAAATACTTCCTCCACCAAGAGGCCCACTTGCTGTCTAACCCAGGAAATGAGACCACCTATGGGTCTCCCTCTCTGTCCCCCTAGAGCAGCCTTTGAAAAGTTTAAAAAACCAGGATGATACATTTTGTCAGGGGCCATGTTTCCTGAAATACCCAGACATCATGGTTGTCAATATGTGATGACCAGTCGGTTGAGGTGGTTTTAGAGGATAGTTTTGCAATATTCAAGGAGACTTTGGACAATTGTGGATTTGAATGCCCTTGGGTTGTATTGCTGGTGTTTATTTGGGAATGAAATATGTGATAGTTTTCAAGAGTTACCAGACTGGGAGTACTGGATGGTATCAATGTTCTTATAAGAGGGATTTGGGTTTTAATGTTCTCCCCCGCCCCAGTGCTCGTTTCTATCTCTGTTCGACATGCACCCCCAGAGATATCTAAACTACAGGCATGTATGGCCTTTGGAATGGCCATAGGTTCAAACGATCCAACAGGGTTAGAAATACGCAGTCCTAAGTCAGACCCTAACTGGCCCTGGGATCCTTGTGTTCCAATTAGAGAGGGATTACCTAATGTTCCAAGTTTATCTATGTCTTCCCAAGAGGAGAAGATTTCAAAACTGATTACTTGTGGTGACCGGGTAGTTGTGTTGGCCATAGGTTTGGGATTGTGGTAAATAAATAAATAATACCTCTCTTTTTGACTAGACGTATATCATAACAGATAGCTCAATAAATAAGAGTCAAGATTCGAGGTAGTAGGAGTTCTGCAGGTTTATTACAGCATAAGGACAGGAACAGGACAACCTGCATAGGAATAGGATGACAGGGCCCAGCAGCTGCTGGGGCTGGATCTGGGATGAGCGCGCTGGCTTTTAATAACAATACATGAGCATATATACATAACGCAAACACATAGCATTACATTGCAGTAGGCGTAGCAGTGGGTGGAGCAGAAGGCGTGACGCGTAGCAGTCGCGAAAGATAAGGGCGAAAGTAGGTGTAACTGGGCGTATACATAGACATGTGATGCAAACGTAACAGGATATGTCATGAATGGGGCGGAAACCATGGAGGGGGCTACCTGAGGAGCCGGGACCTCTAACCTGATGGTGCGCGCAAACTGGCAATGACGTATCACTAGGAGAAGCTGGGGGCTATGAACTCTGTGCTAGGAGCAGAGACTGAAGTCTGGAGAGTCAGGGCGACATGTACCTAAACAGTATCTAGTATCTGATGTTTAGAGAACATGTTGATATAAACTATAAGTCAGGAGAGGAAAGGCTAACTTGATTCTAAGACTGGACCATGTATTATTCTACATGTAGTGCGTGATGAAGAATATTAAATGACCATTAAATACAGTATTTCTCTAACGTGGAGACGTGAAGGCTAGACAATGACGGAAACTATTGATGCAGTTCAGTAGCTTAGGAATGCAGAGAAGGAGGACTGAACTGATAACTGGAACTATAACATATTCCTGGCAGACTCAGAGACTGAGCCAGGCTGGGCCGGGCACTGCGAGGCAGGAAGTAAGTGAAGGGTCGAGGATACAGGTGGGAGCTGTATCGCTCCTCAGCGAGGCTTCAGGAGACAGGAGCTGAATCTGGTGTCCGGGCCCTTTTGAGGCCTAGAAACGGGGACTTTATAATGGAATAACGTGCACACTGAGAAACGTGGCAACGTAGCTTTACATAGGCCTGATATTCGTATTATTCACGAGGACTGGAAACTGGCATACTAGAGGGGGACACAACTGTAATTGCGTCATTAATCAGACATGGGGAATGCATATGCATATTTAATCATGCACACATAACATATGATGGATGACACGTAGGGACACAGAACATGACAAAATTTACTTTTCCACATTCCCTCCTTGTCACTACGTTTTCATCAGGAAACATCAATTTTCATGATACCGTCTATCATTTCATACAGTATCATTTGCTCGTCTCGAATTATCCTGGAACGGGATTTAGAACGGGGCTTGAGACTAGGAATACAAGAGGTAGCACAAATGCCGCAAATCGCAGGGCCACATTGTATACAGAGGCAGCAGCTAAATATGATCGCTACTGCAATACCTAGGAAGGACAATATTTTCCATCCCCATGCGGAAATTATATTCCAGAACCAACCGGACCATGTCCAGGTGCCTGGGTCTTGGTGTATCAGATGGGCAATTTTATGGAGTCTGGTTATAGCTGAATAAACAGACGGCGCGTTATTTGGAATGAAAATGCAGCAACTAGATCCGATGACTCTACAGGCCCCGCCCCTATCGGCCAGTATGACGTCAAGGACGAGACGATTCTGTAAAACGACAAATCTCATAGCAGATTGCTCTTCAGTTAAGTTACCTAGAGCAGAGGCAGTCTCATTTACTACAGCTTCAAGGGTTCTGGTTAATCTACGGATTAACTTACTATTCTGGATAGGTCCTATAAAGAAGAAGAAACCTCTATTGAAATCTGTATACTGTTCTAGAGCAGTTTCAGTATAATCGACAATTGGGGACTCCCTTCTATGTCTAATGTGTACTAGATGTGTATTTCTATGATAATCAGGTGGGGCTAGGAAAACTGGTGGCAGTAGGAAGGCAATGTAACAGGTTCCCTCCCAATCGAGGGGCAGACGAACATATGCGGTTTGACCACAAATAAAATAAGAATGACGTGAAGCTTTGAAAATAGATTTCCCACTGTCACTATACTTGACAATAGTAGTACAATCACTATGTCCTACATGTACGGAACCAATATTTCGGACACATAATTCGCCTTTGACTGGTAGTACTGAAATAGCAGGTAAGTCTGGAGTAGTATCAGACTGAACATTCAAGACCATGAAATTCGACGAATAATTACCTAAATTATACACTTCATTTTCTAGATCTAAACCTGTTCTGTGGGGGAGACCTTGCTTGTCTGGAAAACATGTACTGTTAAGGAAAAACATATCTGTTGAGGATGACGTTAACGTGGACCATGCTCCACACGAACCATTATGTGAGAATGGATAAGGAAAAAGTGGCAGAACTCCCTTCGGGGTCTGGAAAGGGGGGAGTCGACCACACACCCAACAATTAGTGGCATTGCTGGTCTGGTGTGAGTAATGTAACATGCGGATAAATGAGTTATTTCGCATGGCGAGGCGGTAGGAGAGTTCATGAGGAGGCAGATCACTAAACGTGTGCTCTACTGTAGCATTAGCAGACTTATTTACATGTGAAACTGGGAAACATAGGTAAAATGCATAACTGGTGCAGGAAATCATAAGGCTGGAAAACAATATGAAACATAGAAAAACGATACATCGGATTGAGTTTTGACTAACTCTCTCACTATGGGGGTCTATTTTATACATGTCAGAAACAGTCTAACCGTTTCACCTAGGGGAGGACTTAGACAATCAAACTGGCTGACTTATTTTACTAGACCGTAGTTTCTGTTTATACTCCTGCTGCGGAGTTTTCTCTAACAGGGGAGGGGTTGTAACAATGTCATTTGCGGGACAGTCCTTGAGAACAATATTCTGGCAATCCTTTGAATCCTGGGAAATGTTCTTTAAGACGGGTTTCAGTCCATTAAAAAGTTTGACATGAGAAAGGTGTACCCAGCCTTTGCGTCCTTCCAACTTCACGGCTGTACGGGTGGTGAGGAGGACCTGTCGGGGCTCTTTCCAACGAGGCTCCAGCGGACTTGATCTGTCAAAGTTGCGGACCATCACCATGGATCCTGGAACGATTTCATGCGGTGCCACCTCGGTATTGTCTGGAAATGCGGCGGCAACCTGTGAACGACATGAGTTGAGGGCAGACATCAAGGAAGCTAGGTAATCTGTCAGCATATTACTTGAAACATCGGTAATACTTCGGGGTCTAGGAGTACCCCACATGTTAGGGGGGCGGCCGAATACGACCTCATACGGGGACAGACCTGATCTGGAATGTGCAACCATGCGCATATAAAATAAAGCGACTGCCAGAGCTACTAGCCAGTCCACACCTTTTTCTTCACACACTTTTGCAATACGGATTTTCAGAGTCTGGTTATGTCTCTCAACGAGACCGGCTGCTTCAGGATGGCGTACACAATGGAACTTCCACTGGTACCCTAGCAAAAGGGAAACATGCTTCATGAGTTCAGATGAGAATGGCTGGCCGTTATCAGAATATACGACTCTAGGGAGTCCATAACGGGGGAAGAACTCACGAACCAACTGCTTGGCAGTGGTCGCGGCTGTGTAATCTGGGACTGGATATGCTTCTGTCCACCTGGACAAAGCGCATACAACTACAAGGACATACTTGAAACCTCGACATCGCTCCATCTGAATATAATCCATCTGGAGGACTTCAAAAGGGTGGTCAGGGGGCTGGAATCCACCTTGTTCCACCGGGACACTTTTACCTGGATTAAACTGACAACATATCATACAGGTACGGACTTTCTGCTTAGCTGCAGCTCGTAAATGCTTGTTGAACCAAATGTTCTGGATACTGTCTAACATAGCTTTTTCTCCTAAATGTGCTGGACTATGTGCGGTATTAATAATGACTTGAACCATAGAGTCGGGGAGAAACCATGTGGCTCTACCCTTCGTTAACCATCCTTGATCTGTCTGGACCCCTCCTTGTTCGGACCATTTCTTGATTTCTTCGGGAGTAGCATGTAACTGGATATCTATGACATCTTGTGTAGGGTCCTTAACTGTCATACATGTAATCGGATCTGGAGTGTGTGTCATGTTAACTGGAATGTCTAGAGCCTGTGCTGTAAGCTTGGCTGTGCGATCTGCTAGATCATTACCTTGGGAAATAATGTCAGTGACTTTCGTATGTGCTTTGCATTTCATGATAGCAATGGATGTCGGTAAATGTATGGCATCTAACAGAGCTTGAATAAGGAGACCATGCTGAATCTTGGTTCCATGAGAAGTCATGAAACCTCTCTCCTGCCAGAGCACTCCGAAGTCGTGTACAACTCCAAATGCGTAGCGTGAATCTGTGTAAACATTAACTTTCAGGTTCTTGGCGTGTATACAGGCTTGTGTCAGAGCAACTAGCTCTGCTGCTTGAGCGGACAGGGTATCAATACGGTGTGTTTCAATAACTTCAGTGTCAGTAGTCACTGCATACGCGGCGACTAGTTCTCCTGTACTTGTTCTTAGGCATGAACCATCCACATAAAGTGTCAGGTCGGGGTCTGGTAACGGAGTATCTGTCAGATCTTGTCTTGGCTTTGTCATAATGTTAACTACTTCCACACAGTCATGTGTGGCAGAATTTGAATTAACTGATGGTAACAGTGTAGCAGGATTTAAAATGTTGCAGCGTCTGATTTCTATGTGTGGCTGGAACAGTGTCAATTCATAACCTGTTAAACGTGCAATTGTCAAGTGCTGAGTTTGTGTTCGGTTCAGAAGAACTTCCACAGAATGTGGAACTTGTACTGTCAAGGTATGTCCTAAGACTATGGAATCACTTTGTCTGATAGCTAGGGCTGTGGCTGCAACTGACTTGAGGCACGCAGGCAGAGCCTGGGCTACAGAATCTAATGTGCTCGAAAAATAAGCACAGGGCTTGTATTGTCCTGCTTGATCTTGTGTGAGAACAGATAATGCTGTACCTTCACGTTCTGTGACGAAAAGTGTAAAAGGCTTACTGTAGTTCGGTGTGGCTAGAACTGGAGCTTGACATAAAGCTTTCTTTAACTCATTGAAACTAAGTGTATGTTCAGATGTCCAAGGGAGGACAGTCGATACAGCTGCCTCCTGTGTCGTTAACTGTATCAGTGGCTTGGCTAGAAATGCATACTGGGGAATCCATTGTCTGCAGTAAGAAGTGAGGCCGATAAAAGCACGTACCTCCTTCTGGGTCTTGGGCTGAGGAAGACTCGCTATTAACTGGATACGGTCTGGTGTCAACTGCCTACCCCTCTTGGACAGTAAGTGTCCTAAGTAGACCACTTGCTGGACACAGAATTGAAGCTTAGAAGGGGACACCTTGTGCCCCATCTCGGCTAGGAAATACAAGACTGTAAGGGATGCCCGCTCGCAAGCACGTTCAGAACGGGCTGTGACCAGTAGATCATCGACATACTGGAGCAGGGCAGTGTCAGTTGGCATGTGAATGTTGTCTAGTTGTCTCTTAAGTGCTTGACTGTAAATACTAGGACTTTCTGTGAAACCTTGAGGAGCTCGTGTGAACATATAGCTCCTTCCATTTAAACAAAATCCGAAAAGGAACTGGCTGTCTGGATGAATAGGGACACTGAAAAATGCGTTCTTGAGGTCTATGACAGTGAAGAACGTGGCTTCGGAATCAATGGCGGTTAATAGGGAAGAGATGTCTGGGACAACTGGGTACTGCGGAATAATACATTTATTAAGCTCTCGTAGGTCAATCACTAATCGATATACTGGGGGTGCATTTGGATCAGTACGTTTCATGACTGGAATGATCGGCGAATTACATACATTGGAGTCAGTTTCTACAACCACTCCTTGAGCCATGAGCTCGTCAATAATTTTGGATAAGGCTGCTACAGCCTCAGGTGGCAATCTGTACTGTCTGATTCGTGGTAACACTACACCTGGCTTGAGAGTCACACGATAGGGTGTGATTTGCATGTAACCTACATCAGTTGGACCCTGCGCCCATAAATGCTGTGGAACATTAGACAGTCTCGAATCAAAATCTCGTAATACATAGTGACCCTTAAAGTCACGTAGGAACAATCGTATTCCCTCTGGGGAACAACATATAACTGCACCTAACTCTTTCAGTGTTTTAATGCCCAATAGGTTTTCTGGACATGACTTAGTAAGTAACAGATCAGTAGTACGGGACAATGGACCTACTTCTAGAGTAACTGGCTTTGAAATCTCATTTACGATAGGTTTTCCTGAAAATCCAAGGGAAACATTTCTTGAGCCTGAGAGCGGAGCCCCTGGAACTTCGGCGTGACTAATTGTGGTCCTACTTGCCCCTGTATCAATCAAAAACTTTCTGTCTTTCCCTAATACTTGACTGTGAACATAGGGACCTTCTTGATCTACAGGTATCTCGATGAGAGGCAAGCCTACCTCCCTCTCTAGGCTGTTTCATGAATACTGCTGGTACTCTGGATACTCAGACTGTGCATACTGGTACATCTGCGATGTAACATGCTGTGTTGCAGCGATAGGCTGCGGTGCGGTAACTGTCTGTTGTGCATTCTGTGGCTGAGGAGTCTGTGAAACTTGCTCTTGTCTAGGCGGACGTGGTCTTTCCTTAGTCTTACCAGTAGCTATGTTGTGTTTCAGAACTGCACACTCATTTATAAAATGACCTGGCTGTTTACAATAATTGCAGTTCCCTTTAACGGGAGCTGCAGGATGACTGGCTTGATTCGGACCCCTCTTCTGACTGTCTTGAGGAACAGATTGTGCAACTAGTACTTTCATTTTCGTGTCTTTCATACGTTTTCTCTCGTGTTCTTGCTCTTCCCTGATTCTATTCTGGTGGTACTGGAGCATCTGGAGCATCTGGGACGGAGTATTAGCTTGCCAGGTGCTTTCGACTTTCAAAACTCGATTTTTAACTTGTGGGCTTGAATTCTCGACTAATTTAGTAACAAAAAGGTGAGGGTATGACTCACTACTTGTCTTGAGGCCACTATTGATGCTAAAGCATTTTTCAAACCTAGAATAAAAATCACTAATATCTTCCTCTTGTTTCTGTTTACAGGCTGAGATTGCATCCCAGTCTTCTTTTCTAGTTGTCAATAATCTGGGTAAAACTTGAATCAATAATTCTGGTAATTCTTTGCATTTCTCTCCTAGACCGGTACCTGGTACTCGTGCCTTGTCTTCAGCTTCTAGAACCGCCCAATCGATCTTTTTCTCTCCCACCTCCCATTCTTTTTCCTTTAGCTTTTCATACACCCCTGCGGGCAACAGGACCTTTAACATTTTAATGATATCTGGGTAAGTGTATTCTCCCATACGGAGCATGTCTTTTAATTCTCTATGGAACCCTGCTGGATCTTTGTCATGACAGGGAATTAATTTCTTCATTTCGAGGAGTTCCATCTTTGTAATCGGGGTGTAAACAAACACTCGTTGCATTTCACCGTCCTCTGTCTTAACTGGATGCACTTCTCGTAACGGGTTCTGTCTTTCCATGTAAAATGGTTTACTTTCTGGGGGTGAGACATGAACAAAATGCGGGTTCAGAAACGTTCTATATTTGTGGCGCTGTTCTAGAATGACACTAATTAAGTCGGTACCTAGACCTCTCCATCTATACTGGAGTAACTCGTTCAGGACATCGTGTAACGGACCTGGATCAGAGGGCTGACCCTCATACAGAGTAATGAGGTGCTGGATCATATACATACCCACCAGTCGTTGTTCGGCTGGGGGCATTTTCAGAAACATTTGTGCCACTATTTCGTCTGGAAAAGTGGTAGAATCAGTAATCCATCGGACTGCTGATCGGGCTAGTTCTTGTTCATGCATGGTACTTAACTCACTGTAACCGATTCGTGATTTCAGAATGTGATCGGTAGCTTGGAACACTTGTTCTAGGGAACCTTGTTCTGGTGCTGAATGATGGAAAATTGACTTGTGTTCTAGGCGTAAATGGCGATCTGGAAATCTAGATTTTCCTACATACGCTATTCTGGCGGGATTCTCGTCCTCTACCTCTTCAGTATCAGAGTTACTTTCTTTCTCGCTTACTTGTGCTGCTTTACGTTGTTCGTGTATCTTTATTATTTCTCTACGGATTTTCTTGTACATACTCTCCATGGCACTAATGGTATTGTGCTTACCCTCGGCTATATTATCACTCCACTTTGTCAGGGTTTTCATTTCGGCCGGATCTTTAGACGGGTAATCTTGTTCTCTTATTAGACAGTTAATTAAAAACTTTAATATCATACGCTGGATCTCAGCTTTCCTTTGAGACATGGCATCACTAATACTTTCTGGATCATCCCCTGTACGGATGAAACGATATATTCTGTCTAGATCTTCTTTCATATTGGGTAGGGTGACTAGATACTCGGTCACCCTCCTTACGCGTACTGAATATAAAACCATATTATTCTCGCCTGGGACTGGGTCATAGGCACATTCGCCAAGGGCTTGCCTGATTTCTGCAACAGACTTATTACTCTTGGGAGTACGCTGTGATGCTTGAGCATGTAATTCGAGTGCTGATAAACGCTTGCGTGGCGGCGGGGTTTGAGGAGGACCTCCTCCTGCGGCCCCTAGACTAGAATCATCGACTGATATTCTTCGTGGTGGAGCGGGAAATTGAAATGCTGGCTGGACCGGGGGTACCGTAGCAGGTACTGCATGGGGTGCCCCGGTGTCTGGAGGAGCAGGATGTGCCTGATTTACAGGGACTGGCGGAGCGCGAACAGGATCTGCATATTCAGGGACTGTGTCGTCCAGATAGGACGAAATGAAAATATCAGCTGCGGTCGGTTTGTGACGTAGCTTGGTCGGAACTAGTGGTGGCGGGAAATTACTGGATGCCACTGGGGTCGCTTTTGGCAAGCCCTCGGCAAGAAGAGGATACATACCCTTAATAAGGGCATGCCTCTGTCTGTCTGACTGTTCGGCTTTGACTTGTTCACCTATCTTGATTAATTCTTTTTCTTGGGCTCGCTCTAAGGATTCTCTACTTAATTCTGACTTTCTGATTTCTTTTTCAGTTCTTTTATGAGCTTCTTTACGCCATAACTCGATGGCATCTTTCTGTGACTGTCTGGCTTTCTTTTTCCATAATGCTTCTTCTACTCGCATGATGCATTCGGCATCCCATGTACCCGATACGGGCCATCTATACTTTTCTTCTAACTGTTTGGTATACTCTACCCATAAATCTAGATACAATATGGCACTTATGCCATGTTTCTGATACATAAAGTGACCTGGACTGTCCCTGGGCGGGACGGGAACTGCTGCTTCCAGCAGACCCTTTCTAGTTTTTAACTGACGTAACTTGGAAAATATGGGCATGACTGAACTGTAATCTAGACACAATACAATACACAATGAACACGATACTTATTCCCCATTCATACCACGACATTAAAATACATGAAAAACATTTAAAAATAACAGTTCGAACAGAATACTACCTGGAAATACTGAGAACAGAACACATAAATTTTCTCGAGAACAGAAACTGACTAGAACAGAAACTAGATGCACTGCTGAAACAGTACGAAACTTACCGGTCTCATAAAGAGACACGTCAGGACCCGCATCCACCGAAGTGGGCACTTCGTTTGTGGGACTGTGTACCACCAACCCACAGACCAGAGTCAATTTAAATTGACCCTGTCTAGATACCACCCCAGTAACGGTACTCACCGGGCAGCAAGAACGGAAACCTCGGACTGGACTGGACTGCTACGACGACGGACGACGAACTTCAGACTTCGGACTTCAGTTACGGGTGGACCTCCGGATACCTCGGACCTCGGACTCTTGGCTTGGGCTCTGGTCGGGACTCGCCGCCTTCCTCCACCGTCTCGTCTGGATGCTGGACCGCCTCCTCCGTCTCCTCCGTGGGCCTGAGGGATACTTGAGCAGAAATATCTGCCACTGCGCAGAAGAGTTCCGTCACGACTGCAGAGGGTCAGGGGGTCGGCGTGGCTTCACCGACGCGTGGGGAAAGGGCAAGTCCCTGTTCGGGCGCCATTATGTGGTAAATAAATAAATAATACCTCTCTTTTTGACTAGACGTATATCATAACAGATAGCTCAATAAATAAGAGTCAAGATTCGAGGTAGTAGGAGTTCTGCAGGTTTATTACAGCATAAGGACAGGAACAGGACAACCTGCATAGGAATAGGATGACAGGGCCCAGCAGCTGCTGGGGCTGGATCTGGGATGAGCGCGCTGGCTTTTAATAACAATACATGAGCATATATACATAACGCAAACACATAGCATTACATTGCAGTAGGCGTAGCAGTGGGTGGAGCAGAAGGCGTGACGCGTAGCAGTCGCGAAAGATAAGGGCGAAAGTAGGTGTAACTGGGCGTATACATAGACATGTGATGCAAACGTAACAGGATATGTCATGAATGGGGCGGAAACCATGGAGGGGGCTACCTGAGGAGCCGGGACCTCTAACCTGATGGTGCGCGCAAACTGGCAATGACGTATCACTAGGAGAAGCTGGGGGCTATGAACTCTGTGCTAGGAGCAGAGACTGAAGTCTGGAGAGTCAGGGCGACATGTACCTAAACAGTATCTAGTATCTGATGTTTAGAGAACATGTTGATATAAACTATAAGTCAGGAGAGGAAAGGCTAACTTGATTCTAAGACTGGACCATGTATTATTCTACATGTAGTGCGTGATGAAGAATATTAAATGACCATTAAATACAGTATTTCTCTAACGTGGAGACGTGAAGGCTAGACAATGACGGAAACTATTGATGCAGTTCAGTAGCTTAGGAATGCAGAGAAGGAGGACTGAACTGATAACTGGAACTATAACATATTCCTGGCAGACTCAGAGACTGAGCCAGGCTGGGCCGGGCACTGCGAGGCAGGAAGTAAGTGAAGGGTCGAGGATACAGGTGGGAGCTGTATCGCTCCTCAGCGAGGCTTCAGGAGACAGGAGCTGAATCTGGTGTCCGGGCCCTTTTGAGGCCTAGAAACGGGGACTTTATAATGGAATATCGTGCACACTGAGAAACGTGGCAACGTAGCTTTACATAGGCCTGATATTCGTATTATTCACGAGGACTGGAAACTGGCATACTAGAGGGGGACACAACTGTAATTGCGTCATTAATCAGACATGGGGAATGCATATGCATATTTAATCATGCACACATAACATATGATGGATGACACGTAGGGACACAGAACATGACAAAATTTACTTTTCCACAGGATGACCCCTCCTCTCACTGCACCTAAAAACGCTGTTTGATTGGTAGGGGGAAGATATTTCTATCGTCCTCCTTAGTAAAGCAGTTCCCGGCCCTCTCCAATATATGCTGTACCAGGCTTGGCGACCTGAAGCTTAGGACCACGCAGTCACCTGGTGAAGACTTAAGTGATTTCCCATCCAAGGAAAGTCTGCGAACCATTTTAAATTCGGAAAAAAGATGATCTTTTATGCCAGTCCTATTGCTCAGCAAGTGTAGGGCCTTATTCCTAAACATTGACCAGTGCTCCTGTATGTTGGGGGAGAGCTTTGGAACATTCACCAAGGTTACAGTTTAAGGAGTGCCTTCCAGGGGGAGGTGTAAAAAGGTGTGAGAAATCTGAGCACTGGCAGCATGAAGCTCAGGGACCGTGTCCTCGAACCACTCTTCCCTTGCTGCAATGTCGACGACAAAGATGCACCTCCATGAGGTGCATTAGTGGGTTGGGTAACCTCAGAGATTGTCCTATCTATGATATGGGGCAACATACATTTTCTAGAGGTCCTTTTGATACTGTTTAATTTCCCCTCACCGATTGGGTCACAATCCCGCCACCCTTCTGCCCATTAGAATTATTGGGGTGGCTACTAAAAATGCCCTGCTCTATTTTGGGAGGCAGAAGGTTGGGCTTCGGTGGCCCACGGCCTTTCTTCTTTTTTTTTAAGGCAGTTTGCCACCTGCAGCCCTGCTGAAATTCTGTCCCCTAGTAGTGACCATGGAGATACTTGGAGAACAGACCGGACTAGGTGAAATAGGTGGTGCTGCGTCTGGTTGTGATGTGGGAGACTGGCTGGAATGCAGTGTAGTTTCACTGGTGTGCTTTAGCGTGGTTGGGAAGAAAATGCAATAGAGCTAAGGGTGCCAAAAGAGAAGTTGGTTGTTCTAGCGATAGCCTGTGCTCGGTTAATTGGATCTCGTACATTAACGCTGATTTTTCCCTAGAAAGAAAAGTGGCAAGTGTACCCACCACCCCGTACCCACTCCCGCCTCCCGTTTGCTCATATTACTAGACCCTAGCCACCAATATACACACTAGAATTCTATTTCCATTATATACAGCAAAGGCTTACTTACTGTTCAAACATTAGTGAGATGGCCCAGCCTCTTTCAGTCTCTGACGGGCTCAGACAGGCGTGCCCCGCGCTGCATGGGCCAGGCGTACTCTTATAGCACGTGAGTGATGTGTGCTCCTCCCTCCTGGGAGAGCAAGGGATTCTGGTGGCAGTAGTCCCGCAAATGAAGAAACCAGCAGTCCAGCAGGAAAGGCAGCAAAATATTCCCTTGTAGTAGACGTTATAAGTTCTCCCATCCAGGGTCACGTTCTTTTATATACGGGCAGACCACTGAGCCTTTGGAAAATGATTCACTGATAAATGAGAAGTCAAATGGATTCCCCCGAGGCAGAGTCAAAAACAAAATAGTGTCAGCAACAGAAGCGGTGTGCTCTGCAGTGGCAGAAGCGGTAGGGTAACAGAAGCGGTTCATATTCCAGCCAGGAAGCCCGTGAGGAAGGCTGCGGCGATGCTAAAGTTGGAAGCACTGCATGCTGTGAGCGGAAATGGAGTGTATGCTACTGGCCGCGCTGAAATCCGGCGTGGCGCCTGGGTACAGCTGAGCATTAGTAAGTTGAAAGGGCACGAACAACAAGCCTGGAAACAAGTGTTTTAGTAAAGTTCACTCATTGCTTAAAGCCCCTTGGCCTGACGCTCCATTCACCAGCTACCTGCTTCACCGCTCTCTGTTTTCCACTTTTCCCTGCTGCTCACTTCCTTGCTGTCTGCTGTCCGCCGTCGTCGTACTGCTACTCTCCCAGCACTCTCTCCGGTTTCCTCCAGACTTGCTCAATATTGGGTTTATAGCAAATAAGGGTGGGGAGATTAATAAAAAGTGGATAATTTCATTTTATTTAATGTTAATTATTTTAATGCTACGCAGACTAGTATAGTAACATTTTAAAATGTCTTTTGTTAAATAAAAAATTGCAATAAATAATACTTTAAAATATTTCTATATATATATATATATATACATATTTATTAAAAAAGAAATATTTAATTATAAATTAAAAAAATAATACAATTATAACTCATTTGTTATTTCTTGTTAGGGCTAAAGAGTATCTCATTCCTTGTTTTGCTCTTGGTTTATTCAATACCCAATCGGTGTAGCTACATTTTCTGAATCTGGGTAACATTCTCCCCTGGTCTACTGTGAAGTCACTTTCATTGCTGCAGTAATTCTTAGCACTTATGAGTTCCCCATAGGGTATACTCCACTTGAGCCGATTAGGGTAGCTGCTCACAGTGTGATGCAAGCTATTGCCTACGATTTTTTTCCTAAAGGGCTTAGAAATCATTTTACTCTCAGAAACTTCAACTTCCACATACAAGAAACCCTAGTGGATTCTTCTTTACTACTATGCCAGATTATGAAAAGATCATGAATAAATCTATTCCACATTGCAATCTTCTCCATGTCATTTTCAAATTCTGGGGCAGATGACACCTGCTTCTCCATCCAGCCCATTAATAAATTGGTGTAGCTTGGGGCGAAGCAGGTGCCTATCACTGTCCCTAGTCTCTGTCTGCACAAACCTCCTTTGAAAAGGAAGATATTGTTGTTAAGACAGTATTCCATTATCTTTAGGATAATTTGTGTGTGGGACTAGCAGATAGACCTAGCTCTAAGGAAGTGTCCACATGCCTCCATCCAATCTTTCTGTTGAATTTTAGCGTACAGTGACTTTACATCCAATGTCATCAATACATAGTCACTTTCCCAATGAATATCCTCAATCCTTCTGAGGAAGTCTTTTGTATCCTCAGTGAGAGATGGAAGTGTGTTGGCCTAAAAGCTGAGAAAAAAATCCATGTAGTGAGAGGTGTTTTCTAAGAGTCTATTTCTAGATGACATAATATGCTTCCCTGTGGAAACTTTGTGTACTTGAGTACCATCAAGAGTACGTATAAAACAGGTAGCTTAGGATGGCTGTTCTTCAAGAAATTATATTCTTCTAGTTCTACAAGGTCTTTTGCCCCCACATGGAAATTAAATTCCAAAATGTTTTTTTATTGCCAACCTGTAGTCAGATTGATTTATACCCCTCATAGCAATTGCAGTCACCTCTGTGTCTCTGTCAAGTACAACTCCATAGGTATGATTACAATATTGCCCACTTTGTCAGCGGGGCATATTACCAACTTGTTGTCACTAACTAGAGTATTGATAACTTTGCGTTGGGACAAACTTATATTTCTTATAGCTCTAAAGTGTTTTGAACTACTCTTTTTGAGGCCAGACATAACACTTTCCTGAAATGTGTCAACAATATCAAACACGAGCATTGAGGTAAATTTAGATTTTGGTCTAAAATCATTATCAATATTATTATTGTACACAATGTTAAGTTCTTCTAAAATGTGTTCGACCTCTTTGGGTTCTATCTCCACTCCCTGCTGAAGTTTGTATAAGGTAGTCACGAAATCCATGTCACCCACATTACCCACAGAGAGATCAAATTGAGGAGGCACTTGTGACCTAGGGGCATTGGGCTCAGATCAGCGCTCCACTAAAAGGATTTCTTTAATTTTAGATGTCTCATTAGTTTGAAAACATCAACTCCTGTCTTTACATAGTCAAATATATCAGTAGAACTAAAAGAAAGGCCAAACACAACACAGTTAGCTCTGTTTTCATAAACTGTTTTAAGATAAATTAGTCACAGCATTATTTACCCCATTCATTGCTCTGCTGTTGGACCCCTCAAGATTTTGTGCTATCATGAGACAATGTCACAGCTGGTGGTGAAAGGATGGTAATATCCAAACCAGAAAGGGGGGTAGCCTCCCAATAGTTGCCACTAGGAGTCGCCCAGATGATGGTACCAGAAGTCATCAGGGATTCTTGGTGAGCAGGTAAAACCCAAATGGCATGTGACTTATTCCTGAACTAGGTGCGAAGAAAACTCTGTACACTATTGAAGCACACTACGTATTTACCCCCATGGGTTCAACACAAAAATTACTCACTTGACCAAAATTAACCACTCAAATAAAAACCAAATGTGAAGTTTAACCTTTATGTATATTTTCAAATTGATATTGCAGGACAAATCAGCACATCATTGAAAATTCATTTAAAATTGAACAGTTCAGTGAAATTCAAAACATTATTGAACAATTCAGTTGATTTCCGCAGCGACAAATCTTTCAATGACCCCAATGCCTTTTTGGTTACTTGAACCCTTCTTCAAGGGGATGCATATCAATAATACAAGCAAATGCTCACAGGCCTCCTACCGGAACACAAAAGACAAAATCAGCTGAACGTCATGCAACTCTCGCTCCAGATTACAATGTGCAATATAGTTATTTGCAAACATGCTAACCAACCCAAACATGAATTCAAAATTAAAAACCGAAACATTCAGGTGTGCTGTACAAAATCCCAACATGCATCGCTAAGTGAAAAACGTGATGGAAACAATGTGCATAATTGTGCTGTGATCCGGAGTATATTGCCATATACTGAATTTATGATAGAAAGACGTATCTTGAGTTTGAATGGCCTGTCTTTCTTTCTGAGTCATGTTCGTGCATTTGGTTCTGGGAGACAAAGTATTGGACGCATTTGAGAAGGTTGTGAGCCAAGATCTCATAAAAAAATGTAAATCTCCCAGAACCAAATGCACGAACATGACTCAGAAAGAAAGACAGGGCATTCAAACTCTGGCTGAAAACAAGGAAATTACCATAAGACCTGCAGACAAGGGCGGTGCCCTCATAATCATGGACACAGAATTCTATGGAAAAAAATGTGATGGAACACATCAATGACCTTGACACATACATGAAATTGGAGAGCGATCCCACCAAAGAATTCATTAAGATCTTAACCAGAATCATCGATACAGCAATTGATACGGGTCTGATCACCCCTAAAGACAAGGAATATTTGGTGAAACAAAATCCATCCATCCCATACATCTACATGATCCCAAAGATTCATAAACATCCCACCAATCCACCATTCCGTCCCATCGTCTCCACAGTGAACTCAATTCATGAACCGGTTGGCAAATTTATTGATAAACACCTGCAACCCTTGGTACAGAAGATAGCTACCTACATCAAAGACACCACCCACTTTCTTAATATCCTAGAAGAACACAAAGGAACATTCACCCCAGATATGATTTTGGCTACCATTGACGTCAAAGCGTTGTACACTTCCATTCCCCACAATTTGGGATTAGAAGCCATTGAAGCAACATTACTTAACAGCGACAAGGAAGAATCTTTGAAAGTACTAATCATGGAATTAATGCATTTCACGTTGTTTCACAGTTATTTTCAGTATCAAGAACAATTCTATGCTCAATGTTCAGGTACCTCAATGGGAAATTGTGCGGCCCCGTCGTACGCTAATATCTTTATGAACCATTTTGAAACCGAACACATACTGAACAAACAGGAATGGCAAGACAACCTCATACTGTACAAACGATACATCAACGACATTTTCATTCTATGGAAGGGATCACCCTCAGAACTACGTTCAGCAATCCAGAGTCTCAATAACATCAACCACCTAATCCAATTCACATTCAACATCAGTGAAACTGAGTTACCTTTTCTTGATGCCATGGTCCTTCATAACCAGGGCAGCCTACAAACCACCGTTTACAACAAACTGACCGACAGAAACAACTTCCTTCATTTTCACAGTTTTCACCAACCATCCCTCAAAAAACACCTTCCATTTTCACAATTGCTCAGAATCAAACGGATCGCCTCCTCTCAACCTCAGTATGAACAGCATAAAGACAAGATTATTCAAAAATTCAAGGACCGTGGGTACCCTGAGACCACGTTAACACAGGCCGTAGACAGAGTGAAAGAACTCAAAAGAGAACAGTTGTTGTCACCGTCCGACGCAAAAGATGAACGCAGGACAGTTTTTGTCTCAATATATTCAACAAGGAGTCCAAAAATTAAAAAGACGATTCTTAAACATTGGCCATTACTAGCTTTGGAAGAGGATTTTAATGGTATATTTACCAACTATCCTATATTTGCCTACGAAAGAACAAGGAACATTAAAGAACTTCTGAATAAGAAAACAGAGACTCCTGTTAAAGAATTCAAGGGAACATTGCCTTGTCACAATTGTGGAAGTTGTAACTCAATAATAAGAGGCAATGAAATCACTCATCCCCTACACGGGACTAAAATCAAATTGAAAGTAAATGGAACATGTGACAGCATGAACTTAGTATACATGTTAAAATGCCCATGTGGCTTAATTTATGTTGGAAAAACCATCAGGAAGATTAAAACCCGGTTGGTGGAACACAAGAGTAATATACGTATGAAATCCATTAAATCAACCGTAGCCACTCACGTCCAAGAACGTAATCACAATCCCAGCCAACTGAGATATTGCATCCTAGAAATGGTACCCATCCTCCAAGGAAGAGACAACGCCCAGTACCTTCTGAGAAGAGAATCCTACTGGATACACCGTTTGTCTGCAGTTCAGCCCAAGGGGCTCAATGAACGATTAGAATTTAGTTGTTACCTATGAACTGCCTTCTTTCATTCACATTTTGAATCGTCATTTAAATAACCATAAATGTACAAGTGAGCACTGTTTATTATTTATGAAGTTTGCACTGTGCAGCTTTTATTACCCTCCTCTCCGCCTATGTCGCGATGTTTATTGTGATTATTATTCACTGATTTATTGATTTGTTTGACATCTTGCATATAGGTCATATCCTCGTATTTCTTCACCCCTTTTCACTGTCACGACTGTCAATTCAGTCTTTCCTTAATTTTCGTTCCGTTGTAACTTTAAGCGTTCACCGCGCTTCACAGCCACGCTACACCAGCCAATCATAGTTAAGCTTTCTCCCCACCGGGTCACATGACTCTCGCTCACCCATCAACATTACCGGCTCTAACCACCGCAAGTCTTGGACCGTCGTTGAATGAAGCACCTCTCGTGAACTAATCTCCACGTCGACCACCAGGTAAGATTGTATAACTTTGTCCACCGGTATTCTGTAAGTCACGCGTCGCGTGCCAACTCTACCAGAAACTTATTACGATTCTGGTTTCTTCTATTTATTTTCAAGGTCGTGTATACCCGTCAACCGCGTTGAACTGTAAATTACCGCGCCACTTCAGGTTGGTTTACACAGACAAACTTTTATGTATATTACCTTTCTTCTAATTTACCACGTTTGTCACAGGGTTTATTATTCTTCTTGATTGAATCTTCACACAACGTCATTTTTCTTACCGTGCATGAGGGATGTTTTGCACACAGCCTTGGGTTACCGTGGGTCTCACCTATTTCCTTTTTTACGCATGCACCGATATCGTCTGAAGCACCATTTACTTCGATTCTCCACTGCCAACACAGCTTTATTCACAAACTGCTCGCCTGCTGACTCCCACCGCGTCGTTTTCTTATCTAAAACACTCTACATGAGCACAAGTACTATGAGATTTTGTGTAGTCATACACATACATTAAAAATGTGTTATACTGGATTTGTTCACAGGATCAATCCCCTGACGAAGGGCTAACGCTCGAAATGCATTGGGCGGAAATACATAATATGAATAAATAACATTATGATGTAATAATGTGCGAACTAAAGAACTGTTAAAAATGAAAACAGCATCAAATAAATTCTGAATCAAACCAATGGAACCGTGTATTTAACATAATTTTATGAAGATATTTTCAAGAGTGCACTGAAGGGACGTCGCTCTCGGTGAAAGTGACGCGAGACGCATATACATGAGGAACACATGAAGCATGTATGTTAACCAGTGATCAGTCTCAGATCTATAAAAAAAATACAATTTCACATTTATCATGAAGTTCTTTTGGATTTAAAATATCAAGATACTTGTGTGTCCTTGCCTGTCTGTGTTACTAACTTCTCTAACACAGTGAAACATAGTTGTGGAATTGAGTGATGCATGTTTACCCAATGTGCTGCTAGGCATGAGTTCTTATTTTGAGTTCTGATCATGCTCGGTGATTCTTGTTCTATTTTGCATGACGTGCATCCCACATACGTGAGTCCGCACGGACATTTAATTGCATAGATTACAGCTTCTGTATTGCAATCTGACGAATGCTTTAGAACAATCTTCTTGCCTGTGTGCGGATGTAAACATCTGTTCCCAAGCATAACATTCCATCATTGGCTGCAATTCCAGCATTTCTTCATTCCAAATGGACTTTTGACTTCAAAATATCCCTGATGTTCTTGGATCATGTATGCACGAATAAAGGTTTCTGAATAAATACTGTTTTAAAATCCGGTTCTTGTTCCAAGACTTCCCATCTACGTGAAATTCTATTCTCTAATTTGGAAGCCTGATGAGAAAATTTCAACACAAAAACCTCTCTTTGGATTTTAGACCATAATGTTGGTACTAGTAAGTCTTTATGAGATTTGAGAATTACCCTATTCTTGGCTGAATCCAGTATCTCCCGAGGGTATCCACGTTGCATATATCTCTCATATTGCTCATTAGTCAAGTGATCCATCTGTTGTTGAATGGATGAGATTATTTTTATTCGGATGAACTGAGATACTGGTATGTGTTTTTTCAGAGATGGAGGATGGAAACTTAAGAAGTGTAAAGCATCATTTCCATCTGTTGCTTTTTTGTATACAGATGTTTGTAAACCCATTTCTGTATTTCTAATTAGCACATCCAAGAAATTGATGGAATTCTGATGGATTTGATATGTGAATTAAATATGTGGATTCTGTTGATTCAGTATGTTGATGTTGTCTTCTAATAACTGACGGTCACCACTCCAGATTACTAAAATGTCATCTAAGTATCTCATGTAAGAAGATTCCTCGTCCAGTTTTCTTTGCTTAGAATATGCATGTGTTCAAAGTTGTTTATTGTTTTTCAATTCACATTTATCTGCACTGCACACCCCAGTTACATCGCTTTTTTTGCACTCATTAGTTGTTACCGAGTGGTAGACCATACTGTTGTTGGCACAGCGAAGAAGACCTTTTAATCATCTGGTCTCCTTATGACTGTGATAGAACATACTCACACGGATGGTCCGGACAAATCCCAAATGATGAAGGGCGGATCCGAGTGGTGACTGATGGGCTTTTTTCCTCATCCACTTGAGATGTCATTGCACACCACGCTTCTGTTTAGTTAGTTTAAGGGCTTTGTACTGTCGGTTTGGTGTCTGTCACCTTCGAACTCTTCCCTGTTCTAGACCCTCTGATACTTTTTGTAGTTGTTTGTGTTCAAAGTAGGCCATAAGCATGTTAGCATAGGAGGGCGCCCCAGGAAAACGCATTGATGTTCCTATCCTCTGCAGAAAGAAGTTCACTTTCCATGCAAAGTAACTATGAAACAAACAAAATTGCAATCATTCTAAAAGAAAAACGTTATCAGTTCCTTCTCGTTCACCATTAAGGAGCATCCACTCATCTGCCTCTATTCCTTCACCATGAGGGATAGACGTGTACAACACACCTACATCAGTGGTGCAGACCAAAGTGTCCTTATTGATGTCTTTGCGAATGCTTTCCAGTTTGAGAAGACAATCAGTCCTATCTTTAACAAATGTTCTCCTAGACTGTACTAAGGGTTGGAAGTGGAAATCCCAAAATCTGCCAATAGGCCCATATAACGATCCACATCCTCCCACGATGGGTTGAAATGGTGGATCATAGGGGTCTTTGTGCATCTTTGGCAGCATATAGATGTGTAGCTGTTGCGGAAATGCTGAGAAAAGGAATTTGCGTGTTGTCTCATTGATCCAACCCCTTTCGACTGCTCTATCCAATAACGTTGATAGCACCAACATGAATTGTTTTGTGGGATCTGCTCAAAGCGCATATACGTGTCTTTATTCAATACATGTTCATCAACCTTTCTTTCATAAAATATTCTGTCCATTACCACAAGTGCTCCTCCTTTATCAGCAGGTTGAAAAGTAAGACTGTCGTCATTGCTCAGGTTTTGCAGAATCTTGCGCTCCTTTAAGGTGAGATTAGTGCACCATGGGAATTGATATTTGATGGTTTGCAGATCCTTCTTTACCAACAGTACAAAATTGTCTGTGAAATGTGAAAAAGGTGCCATAAATGTACTTTTGGGTTTGAATCTCTCAGAGGCATTGTCTTCCAAGGGTCGCTCTGCAGGGAATATCGTATGTAAAAACCAACGTAATCTCAACTTCCTCATGAATTTAAAGAGTGCTACTTCACTTTCTAGAATATTGGGCAAATAGGTGGGAACGAATGCCATGCCCTTCTTCAATACTGCCAATTCTTGACCACTCAGAGTCTTCTGTGAGATGTTCATAACTAAGTTTTCTTGAGGTTCCTTAGAGTCCTTGTTGATTCTACTACTCTTTTTTTGTCCCCTCCTGGCTTGTTTCCTTTTGTGTTGTCTTTCCCTACCGGTGGATGATTTGTAGTCTGGCCCTGGACTAAAAAAGCCTGTTTGCCACTCGTGGTCGGTGTTTCACCTTTAATGGTTCTCAACATGTTCTCTCTTAGGGAAGGTGCAGTGGCTCTTGATAAAGATAACTCCTGGTCAGTGATGACACTCTCCACAGAGGATGATGTTCCTGGTTTTCTGAAGACCCTTTTCTGGGCATAAGCCTCAGCCCATGTGTAGACTTTGTCCAGCTTATAGTCAATCGTGTCTTGTTAAACTTCCTTTATTTGCATTCATGAACTTTCTTGGCATGTTCATCCAATTAAACATTGATGTCATCCAATGTTTTTGTCCACTCATCTGCATCCATATGTTTTTCAATTTAAGTTTTCAGATCAGAAATTTCCATGGAAAGCTCCCCGAGTATAGTTGAGAGTTGCTCGATAATAATAAGAATCAAATCCAAAGAACATTTATTAAGGATGGCATACCACCTTGTCTTAATTTAAATGATTTTGTAACATTTAATGAGCATGGTGGCATGCAGCCTTTGATTTATCTCTTTGCGCATGACATATTCGAGTTGTTTCAACATTTGTTGTAGTGTTCCGGGAGTGGCATAAAAGGTTCTTACATCATGGATTGAAATGGAATCCGCTTCTTCAACTTAGTTTTTGGTTGATTGGTTGTAAGATCAGCTATATCTTTAAAATACATGTTCCTATGGGTGCTGGTTGAAAATTGGGGCAGAAAAGGGATGTACTTCAATCCCTTGTGACAACCTGCACACCTTGGTAATTATTTTCTAACAAAATAAACTCATGTTGCAATGAAACAGTGTGTGCTGCTTCATGTATGGGATCTGCCACTATCTCTTGTTGAAATGTCTCTGAACTAGGTGTGAAGAAAAATCCATACACTATTGAAGAGTACAATGTAATTGCCCCTAGGGGTTCAACACTAAAGCATTTCCGGTTTGGAGCAGCCCGTAACTTTTAAGCAAGATCCCTGCAGCAGGCCATATTGATGACGGTATCACGTAGAAGCAGAAGAATGAGAACCGAACGGGTGAGTTCGCACTTAGTGAGTAAGAAGTGTAAAAGCCGCCACTAGGGACGGGCATAATATAACAGCAATTTTTTCATCTATTTAAATATAAGAAAACGATGATTCGACTGACACCTACAGAGTATTGGGACATAGGTAAGACATATGGTGCATATTTCAGTTCATGAAATATTAATGGCGGACTAGGTAGTTACTGCAGGTTCCCCACGATACAGGATCAAGCATTAAAGAGCTTCAATTTTTGGCTATTTGGTTCAACATCAGTCTGTCGTTTGTCGGTGGGGTTGAAGCGCTTGAATCATCAAAAGAAGTGAATAGTTACAGTTAATTTGTCAGTGCATGAAGTGGTCATGTTTAACTCACAAGGTAGTTGAATACACGAGTGCCGCATGTCAGGTACGTCTTGCATTCATAAAATCAATATATAGCTCTATACTCAGGATCACTGTGCGATTCTGCACATTGTTTCCGTCACGTTTTTCACTTAGCGATACATGTTGGGATTTTGTACAGCACACCTGAATGTTTCAGTTTTTAATTTTAAATTTATGTTTAGGTTGGTGTAGTGAAAGAGGCGCTCTTGTGGTTTGGCACCCTATGATGACCTTCAACTAGCACCATTTTAACTGACTTTAGTGTGTTATTTTACCCTAGTTTTAATTAATGTAGGACATTCCTGCATATGCCTGCTTCTCTTCTGTCTTGTAATCTTGCTGTCTTTTAGTGGGAGCTGTCACGGAGTAGAACAGTACTATTGGCTTTGACATGGCCTCATGTCATCCTGTTTTCTGACTTTGCCTTGCTTCTGCGTGCACAGCAGTGCTTGCAAGTTGTTTAGGTTAATTATGAGTTCTTACTATTGGCTTTGACATGGCCTCATGTCATCTTGTTTTCTGACTTTGCCTTGCTTCTGCGTGCACAGCAGTGCTTGTAAGTTGTTTAGGTTAATTATGAGTTCTTACTATTGGCTATGACATGGCCTCACATGGCCTCATGTCATTTTGTTTTCTGACTCTGTCTTGCTTCAAGCTTTTCTGTGTGCCCAGCAGTGCATGCAAATAGTTTGGGTTATTAGAATTATAAGTGCTTACTATTGGCTTTGACATGGCCTCATGTCATCCGTTTCTGTGCTCGCACGTAGCTGTGGGGAGGGCATGTTTTTGTTCCTCACTTGTTTTTCGCTCTTCACTGACCAGAGTGAACTGGATATTATCTGTAGAATGTGCGACTTTGCCTCATAGACAAAATACAGGAGCTTGGCCAGCCCTCGTCTTGGCCTTGACGCAGACTGGTACAGCCAGCTCGGTTCTTTCTCATGAGAAGGGGGCGAGGTTTTCTAGAAACTTCGTCTCACATTGAATAATGGTATTAAAGCTGGGAGCCTTCGGGGGCCAGGTAGAAGTTCAACACAGAATAGACATATTACTGTGGAGGTGACAGAACTTGAGTCCTGACTGTACTCCTTCCTGGGCTGGTGGCGGGCTTCACCCAGCTTGAGTTGACAAGGAAGATGCAAATTCAATCGGTGAGGTGTTCCTAACCAAAATACATATATATATATATATATATATATATATATATATATATATATATATATATATATATATATATGTATATGTATATATATATATATATATATCCACTCCAAAGCTTCCCAGTGCCTGGGCGCACTTAAAACAGGAACACGGACTCAGTAATAAGCCATAATCAGATTTCATTTATTCATAGCTTCCAATCAAAGGAACGGTGCATGCCTCAAGACGCGTTTCGGACATGAGGCTGTGTCCTTGCTCACTTGACAAACGGTCAGGCTGAATAGTGCAATTTAAAACACCCAATGGCGCCAAACACAGTAGCATAGACATAGAAAGCGGACAGATATCTCTGGTGCAACAACTGATTTCTGGTGCCTCTATATATATATATATATATATATATATATATATATATATATATATATATATATATATATATATATATATATATATATATATATATATATATTACCAGTTATAGTTAGGACTTACTTTCCATAGGAAATCCACAACAATATATTTGGAGTAACTTTGGCGCTGGTGGACGAATCTTCGTGAAAGTCTCCAAGAAAATGGCCTGCTTGGCTCCGCTCCTTCCCTGAAAGTTTGGGGGTGATTTTTCAAGTGGGGGCCGAGAAAAAAGGGGGGTCCCAAAACGTGTTTTCCCCATGCAATTTTCCACAGGGACCTTTAGCCAGGAATATAGCCCGAACAGCTGAATGGAATTACACCAAATTTGGCAGAGAGGTAGAGTTCAGTTTGCAGATTATGCTTTATGTTAAATGGAGTAAATCCGTTCATAGTGATATCTATAGACGAAGTACTGTACGCATACAGAAATCCGTACAATTACGAGCACGAGCTGCATGTTGATTGGATGTCAACTGTCTGTCAACACTCCAAACCAGGAAGTGTTGGCACCCATCTTGTCCCTCGGTAGAAACGAGTCACAAGAAAACAGTAAAACAAAGTTGAAAAATAAGGAAAGGGGCAGGGTAGAAACATCCTGACCCTCTAGGCCTGCTCAGGGGGTCCCACATGGATCTTTAGGACCAATTATTATTTTTTTTAAATAAAAAATCGCGGGATACGCGTATCGTACGCGTACGCGGTGGAAAAGGAAAAAAAAAATAGAAGTCAGTTTTATTCTTAATTAGCCCCCCGGGGGGCCAAATACCAGGGGCATTTTTTCCATAATGGGGGGCTTGTAAGGCCCTCTGAGAGCCGGGGAAAGCCACCCCCTGGGATTGTATTTTGAAGTATGCGGGGGGGGTTCATGGCCCGCCTCCCCCTGCAGCCCTGGGGGCCCCCACCCCCTCGGGGCTTTTTTTAAAATATATATTTTTTTAAAGTATATTTTCAGCTCCCCCTCTCTCTCCCCCGTACATGTCCCGGGGACCGCCACCTTCCTGGGGCAGTAATGTGTAAAATGACCTTCCAGCCCTGGGACCTGCACTCCTTTTTAATGTTGGGGAGGGGTTGTGCGGCCCCCCTCCTGGAACCCTTGATGGCCCCGGGGAGCCACCACCTCCCAGGGCCGGCTCTTGCAGTGTCTCGGGTGCCTACCCCCGGGACACTGCTGTTTGCTATAGTAGGGCGGGAGCGTCGCGGCTCCCACTTTACCACAGCAAACCGCTTTCCTATTTGAAAGAGAGAGCAAGTTAATCTGCTTTCTCTTTCAAGTAGGAAAGCAGATTGTTTTTCGTCAGAGAGAGCAGCATGTAAGCTGCTCTCTCTGACAAAGCAATGCGGGCTCTCGAAGGACGTGGGGAGCCGTCTGGGATTGTGGGGACATTGGGGCTAAAAAAAAACAGTTCTTTTTGAGAACTAACTTTACTGGTCAAAAAAAGAGCTATATTTCTATGATAGTATGTAAAACTTTCTGGGTTTTTTTGTGCGCCAGTTGTACTCTCTATGCATGCACAGCCTCGTTTCCAAGCCCATGTTTCTTTCTTTTTCTTCAAGTTCGCCAAGCAAAGCTGTCCTCATTTCAGGTATTAAATTTGCCGCTTTCTTTTCCCGGCCGTGTGTGTCATCCACTGCTATACTTTTGTAATATATTAACCCCTTCCATGCTCATGACGAGCTGAGCTCGTCATGAGTTGCGCCGCTCGCATGCTCATGACGAGCTCAGCTCGTCATGTAACCCGGTTATTTTAAAAATGCAGCACAGCGCGAAAAAAGCCGCCGCACGCATGCGGTTAATAATCATATTCTATCTATATTTATTTGAAACGTATTGCCGAGGCGCCAAACATTGATTACATACTCTGTCCACTGCCATTTTAGTAGTTTTCCTCCATTATTTTTATTATACCTGTTACTTTCATTTTACCCTCCGCCTATCTTCTCTGTGAACGATGAGATTTCCTGCCACAGACACCACGGTGTTTGTCCTTGGCCTCTGATGTTATCACACTTGGTCTCACGCATACCTAAAAACTAATTTTAAGCAGGTAAACCACAGCCATTACAACGCGTGTCCGTCACCACAGAGCCATTATCATGCTTATGCCTTGATCATGCGTGGTAAATGTATACTAGTTGTAAAAGCATGCATGGTAAAGGCATGCATGGTAAAGCCACATGCGTGCTAATGAATTCGTGGTGCCGATCACGCGTGGTTATGACCGCGTTTTAATGGCTGTTTTCCCCAGGACACTGCAGGAACCGGGTCTGGGTGTGGCGGACTCCAGGGCATCAGGCGGTGAGCCACGCAGCCTCCCTCACACAATATAGAAATCTCCGGGGGGTGGTCGTTTTCGTGGTTTGAGGGGCGTCATTGAGGCCCACACAGTTAATTTTGTAGGGGGGTAGGTTTGCACGCAAAAATGTTGCAAGAGGTTTGTAAATGTGGTACACATTGTTTTGTTTTACTTTGATTTCCTTTCTATGTTGTAGACAATCCAGAGAAAATATAACTTATTGGACAGCGAGTACTTTTCAACCCTACTGTCAAACATCTTACTATAGTATTTCAAATTATAAATATTATTTTTGTTGTGGACCGTCCCCCCCCAAAAAAAAAACCAAGTATATAGTTTTTTTATTAACTTTTAATAAAACAACAATAACTGTAAACGTAACTTAAAGATAATGTAATAAAAAACTGGAAAATAATTTAATAAAACAGTATTATAAACAAATTGTGATGTGGACTCCAACAGATGTTAGGTAGGTAATCTGCAAAACAAAAAAGAAAAAAAGAGTTTAAAGTTATGTAGATGTGACTAAATAAGGTGAAGCATTACAAGTGAAGGTAACACTACAATTTTACGTGTGCAGTGGGCCTAGTACATTTCACTTCTGTTATAGTCCTGCGTGGTGTCTATATGGAAGTGCCTAATGCGTTACTGACACAAAAGTGGCACAACGGGATTGTAAATACGCCGACTTATTTCTAAGGCATTGCAATAGAGGCATTGTATATCTAGGCCGCTGTGCTTACCTTGTATAAACACTGCGGCCACCGGACTTCACAACTTCAATTCAACTCTGCTTCTACACGTCAAAGTAGACAGCAGTGTCTATAACTTTAACAGAGAAAGAGAAATGATGTCACAGAGAGTGATAGAGAGAAAGAGAAAGAAAACAACATTAAAACTGTCTCGCAGAGTCTGGAGTTGAGATTTTTTCTTGAAAAGTCAGACGCAGATTTACCAGCTCCTTGCGCCACTTTTCCCATGTTAAAAGTGACACAAAAGAGGCGCAATAAGCTTGTAGATCTGTTTCCCAGACTGTTGTAACCTATCTGTTGTCACTGCTTGGAGGTAATTATACATTTCTACACAGTCAAGCTGCTGCATACTACCCACTCTCTCCTTTCACAAATAATTTGTTGTTGTTTCGGAAACAAAATTCTTTGCTCACCTAGTGCCATTGGCGTGATTGAAAGAGGGTGCTCTACGTGTCGAAAAAGCCTTCACTGTAATCAAGAGAGTTCACCACTTCAACTCAGATAAGGTTGTATACAGCAGACTGGAGATAGCAGCGTCCAAAACTTTAAAAAAGAAAGAGAAACGATGTGAGAGAGTAAGAAAGAGAAAGAGAGAAAAAAGGACATTAAAATGTGGGAGAGACACACATGACAGGGGGGGGGGTGCCTGAAGCCAGAGGCGCAACCACAGTCAAAAATATCGGGGGGAGGGGGCTAGAATATTTTTTGGGGGGGCTTAACTTTAAGCAAAAAGCAGAGTGGAGCTGCAGGAGCTGTAAGCGGGGGGTAGACATCAAAGCCTCATTAACAAGTAAAATGTCTTTAAAAGACCTGTGAAGTACTCGGGTGCGACTGTGTGTGGGCCCAGGAAGCTATCTCATCCTAGCTGAAGCCCCGTTAGCCCAATGTGTGTTTTGCGCGCCTGCTGCATACTACACATTCCCTCCTTTCACAGACAACTTGTCTTTCTTTCGGAAACAAGCTTCTTTGCTCACCTTGTGCCATTGCCGCCGTCCTTTTTACATAATCCATCCTGAAGCTCTGCATCTAAAAGATAGTAAAAGAAAGATGTTATGATTGTAATTGTTACTATATTAATTTGGAGTTCGATAACATCGCGCTTTTATACACGTTCCTGCCCATATTTCTACGAACTGTTTGTATTGGTAATATTCCGGACATTTCAGCGATTATAAAAACGTTCCTGCTATTGGGAAAAAAATGTATACATGTAAATTAATACACTATATCAGAGTGTGTTCGTCTAAAATACTAAGTCGCTTTTTTGTATCTAGTCTGCTACAACCCTGACTCTCTCTGATGCGTACTCAAGCCTCACTGCTCACCTTTTCATGGATAAGACACCTTCTGCATGATGTAGTCCCGATCTCCAACAAAGAAGTCTCATATATGGGGCCGAGTCTTGATATCTCTATGGCTAACGACATACTCCCGCTCCCATCATCATCATCGCAGGTTTTTCACCCGCTCAGTGCTTCAGGCACCTCTGACTCAGTGACCAAAGAGGCCACGCATGTAGTAGTGGGCCCCTTGTTCGGTACTTTGGGAACAACTCTAAAATGGCATACAACTCGTGCGCTCCGTCTTTTTTATACATAGGGTCACGTGTGTAGTGACGAATGTGCTGGATGGGTGTGGTGTGGGTGTATACCAGCCATGAGGGAGTGTGTGTGTCGATCTGACAACTAGACCTGCAACTAAGAAATCACTATAATGGAAATTTGGGCCTTGTACTGTTGTTGTGTTTTTCTGGTAGCGTAAGAGTGACCTGTACTAACGTATTCAGTATTAATTTACCATCTCCCCCGGGGCTTTTAAATGTTGGGAGAGGGGCCCTGCGGCTCCGGGACACTGCAGGAGCTGGCCGTGGGGCTTGGCAGTCTCTAGAACCTTCGAGGGCTCTGGGCATAGGGTCACGCACTTTACTTCATACAATACACTAAAAAAGAAGACAAAGTGATGAGAGATGATTTCTGACATGTTTAAGTTGAGAGCCTGGATAATCATTAAATGGGGTCTGGCAGTGAAGTGCGTACGTTTTTTGGAACAAGCTTTTTGGGGTCTTACGAAAGCAAGTCATCTTTAATAATTCCCTCTCGCTTCGTGTACATGCCAAAATATCTGATTTACTTGTATTTTAAAAACAAAACCTTTTTACACCTGTTTTTGATTGGTTGAGAAGGATTATAAGAAAACGTTTTAGCGACTAATCCCTTTCCTTCCACAGATTTTGAAAAAAATGTGATTGGCTGTTGTCTACTTACGTCTAAGTTCTTCATACTAATTTTGATTGGCTTTCTTTTTTCTATGTGACGTTACTAATACTATACAGTCACCATTTATGTAGCCTATTTTGTGACGCATTTTATTGTACAATGCATTTCAAAAAGTAGTTGTGGTAGGGTGTTTTTAACTTAAACTGCGTACTCTGCTTATGAGTTTGTTGAGTGTAGAAGTATTTTTTTTCTATTTTCTATTCTACCATAATTGTGCGGACTTTTCTCCTTTAGCGTCCAGTACTATAATATTTTGTAAAATTTATTACTCTTGAAATCATCTTTGAAAGAAAAATGTAAGCATGTAAGCTGCTCTCTGTGACGAAAAGCAATGCCGGCTCCCGAAGGAAGTGGGGAGCCGGCTGGGGCCTTGGGGCTCCTCCCACGGTCCTGAACGTTATATTTGAGCCCGGAGGGGTCCCCAGGGATTGTAAAAAATTAGTGATAGAGGCTATTTTTTTTTTTACGGTAGATTTCCCATACGAGTATAATACACGTATGGACGACGTACAGTGCAAATTCTGTAAGTCATTTCATAAGCGTACGTAAGCAAGAAAAAATCAATTAAAAATATATGTTTTACAGATATTTATCAAGTTTATGTGTTTATATGTTGGTTGGTTCTAATGAGACCTTTTCTCTTTATTGGTACTTACAAGTAAGTGCTTATGCATAGTTTTGTTGATAGTTGACTTTTGCATGATCTGTTGGGGGTAGGGTGGAAAGTTATGTCAGTTGGAAAGGTTTGAAATGTTGAACCAATAGAAATGTGTGTTTCGTTTTGAATTAATGTGTGAAGGATTTTAATTTGTTATTTACATGTATATATGTGTAAATTGAGAGGGAGATTGTGCCATTTCTTGATTCTGCTGCAAACACTGAACTAGAGAGATTCTGTATAAGAATATCTACTGTGCGAGTGGCATTCTTCTTAATCTAGAAATAAATTTCAAAGGTGAGTTGATAAGTTGTATGGGAATGTATGTGGTTCATTTTGTTTTTAGTTAGAGTAATGTATTCTCTGCATTTGGATAACTATTGTGATAAAATCATTTGGTAAGTTAATTTGTTTAGTATGTCACCTTTGTGCAACAAAGTGCAGTACTAAAAAATTTAGAATGTGTGCAGTCACTTTTTCAGTTGTAGAGTAGTTAATAGTGTTGCTTCTTTAGAATTAGGCTTGTGTTCTAAATATACAATTTTGCAGTCACTATACATACACTGCTGCATACACTTTTGGCAGTTTTGTAAGCCCCTTTTGACTTTTTGTTGTTGTATTCTTCTGTGTCTCTTCATATTCCTTCTATCTCCTCATTTTCCAGCCTCTCTGTTCATACTTCATCTTTCTCTTCATACTCCCGGATCTGTCCTCTTACTCTTCACTCTCTTCCTTCATGTACTTTGGGGCAGATTTACAAGCTCCTTGTGCGTCTTTGTTGTTCTATTGTGTCACTTTTTTTATGTAATGTTGGCAAAAGTAATGTAGTAACTTGCATATGTATTTGTAAAATGAGTCAGGGTTGTTCACTGAAATGTAGTAACTATATACATGTAATGTGTACAGTCACTTAACCGTTTTACAGTAGTAAATGTGTTTTGGTAAAATGCATGGTCTCATATTTTTTTGTCTAATATCACACTGTGCATCTGTGTACATTAAGGAATTATATTTGTCCCTTTTTCCATATTTTCTACCCTCTTTTGTCATACTTCCCCCTCTCTCCTCTTACTCCTTTCTCTCTCTTGGTACTACCCTCTTTTTCTTAGATTCTCCTCTGTCCTCATACTGCCCTTCCGTGTGTTTCTATTTCCCTGTCTCTCATCATATTCCAGCTGTCTCCTCATTTTTTTACCTCTCTCTTCATACTTCATTTTTCTGTTCATACTCTCTGTTCTGTCCTCTATCTCCTTTCTCTCTCTATATATATACTCTGGGCAGATTTACAAGCCCCTTGTGCATATCAGTTGTTTTATTGTGTCACTTTTTTTGGATGTAATGTTGGCAAAAATAATGTTGTAAATTGCATATGTATTTGCAAAATGAGACGGGGTTGTTTACTGAAATGTAGTAATTATATACATGGAATGTGTAGTTACTTGAACGTTTTACATTCGTAAATGAGTTTTGGTATAATGCATGGTGTCATATTTTTTTGTCTAATATCACACTGTGCGTCTGTGTACATTAAGGAATTAAATTTGCCCCTTTTTCCATATTTTCTAACATCTCTTGTCATACTTCCCCCTCTCTACTCTTACTCCTTCCTCTCTCTGGTACTACCCTCTTTTTCTTATATTCTCCTCTGTTCTCATACTGCCCTTCTTTGTGTTTATATTTCCCTGTCTCTCCTCATATTCCAGCTGTCTTCTCATTTTCTCCCCCCTGTTTATACTTCATTTTTCTGTTCATACTCTCTGTTCTTTCCTCTTTCTCCTTTCTCTCTCTCTGAATACACTCTGGGAAGATTTACAAGCCCCTTGTGCGTTTTTGTTGTTTTATTGTGTCACTTTTTTCATATAATGTTGGCATAAATAATGTTGTAAATTGTATATGTATTTTCAAAATGAGTCAGGGCTGTTTACTGAAATGTAGTAATTATACATGTAATGTGTACAGTCACTTAACCGGTGTACAGTAGTAAATGTGTTTTGGTAAAATGCATAGTCTCATTTTTTTTGTCTAATATCACACTGTGCATCTTCGTACATTAAGGAATAATATTCGTCCCTTTTTAAACGTTTTATAGTAGTAAATGTGTTTTGATATAATGCATGGTGTTATAATTTTTTGTTTAATATCACATTGTGTGTCTGTGTGCATTAAGGAATTATATTTGTCCCTTTTTCCATAATTTCTACCCTCTCTTGTTATACTCCCCTCTCTCTCCTCTTACTCCTTCCTCTCTCCTGGTACTACCCTCTTTTTCTTATATTGTCCTCTGTGCTCATATTGCCCTTCTTTGTCTTTATATTTCCCTGTCTCTCCTCTTATTCCTTCTGTGTCCTCATTTTCTTCCATCTCTGTTCATATTTAATTTGTTTTCTTGATACTCCCTGTTCTGTCCTCTTTCTCTTTTCTCTCCCTCTGTATACACTCTGGGCAGAATTATAAGCCCCTTGTGCGTCTTTGTTGTTTTATTGTGTCAGTTTTTGGCAGAAATAATATAATAAATTGCATATGTATTTGGAAAATGAGTCAGGGTTGTTCACTGAAATGTGGTAACTATATACATGGGTTATGTATAGTCACGTAAACGTTTTTCAGTAGTAAATAGTAAAATGCACGGTCTCGTATTTTTTTGTCTAATGTCACACTGTGCATGTGTGTACATTAAGGAATTATATTCGCCCATTTTTAAACGTTTTACAGTAGTAAATGTGTTTTGGTAAAATGCATGGTCTTATATTTTTTGTCTAATATCACACTGTGCATCTCTGTACATTAAGAAATTATATTCGCCCCTTTTTCCATATTTTCTACACTCTCTTGTCATACTACCTCCTCTCTCGTCTTACTCCTTCCTCTCTCATTATACTGTCTTCTTTTTCTTATATTCTCCTCTCTTTTTATACTTTTTTTTCTTCATACTTGCTCCTCTTTTTTGTATATTTCTCCTACTCGTTATATTCTCTCTTGTCTTTATATTCACCACTGTCCTCATAGTTCTTACTGTCTCCTCATAGTACTCCCTCTCTCCTTATACACTCAGTCTTCCCTTATATTTGTCTTTTCTCCACATTTTGGTCTCCGTCTCTCTTTATATTCCTTCGTCTTTCTTCATATATACTCCTCTCTTCTTATATTCTCTCTTTCTTCTTATTCTCGCTATTTTTTGCACATATTCCCTATTCTTTTCTCATAGTTTTCTTTTTCTTCTCATACTCCCCTCTCTGCTCACTCTTCTCCTCTCTTTTCTTATACTCCACACTCTCTACTGATATTGTCCTGTTTTCTTATTGTCACATTCCTCTCCTCATTCTCCCCCCTGTCCTTATACTCCCCCTGTTTTCATATTGTCCTCTGTCTTCTCTTACTTTTCCATGTCTCCTCATACTACTGCCTTTTTATTATATTCCCTTTGTTCAATACTCCTTTTCTCTGTGTTTATATTTCCCTGTATCTCTTCATATTCCTTTTCTATTTTCATTTTCTGTCCTCTCTGTTTATACTTTTTCTTTCTGTTCATAGTGCTTGCTCTCTTCTCTTACTCCTCCTTGACTCCTTGCATACACTCTACAGCACTTTCCTCATAATCTCCGTCTTTTCATACTGACCTCTCTCTTTATATTTGTTTCTCTTCTCATACTTCTGCCTCTTTCGTCATACACTTTTCACTCTTCATAATCAACCATCTGTTTATACTCCTTCTTTTCTCCTCATACTGCATCCTCTGTTCTTGTACACCCCTTTTTTCCTTGTGCTCCACTTTTCCTCACATTCTCTATGCTCTCTTCTGGTACTGTCCTCTCTCTCCTTATACACACCATCCTTTCCTAGTATTCCTTTTTTGTGCTTATACTTGGCCTCTTTCCACATATTCCTTCTTTTTTTATAGTCTTTCTCTCTCTTCTTATATTGCCCCCCTCCCTACTCTCACTCTCTTTTTTTCTTCTTAAACTTGGCTTTTTAATCTTTCTGTTTAGGTGGTTTTTCTTTTTCCTGCTTTTAGGATCTGTTCTCTGTGTTATGTTTTACACTGTAGCTGTTGTGGAAAGCGCCGGGACACTCTTTTAGAGTAGCCGTGCGCTATATAAACGCATTTTAACATAACATAACATAACATACTCTTTCTTCTCTCCTCATACGTCCACCTTTCTCTTCATACTCTCCCTTACCTATTCATACTTTCCAGTTTATTCATACTCCCTTTATCCCCTTATATTGTAGTGTCTGTTTATACTCCCCTTTTTCCTCATAGTTTCCCTTGTTTCATACTCCTTCTTCTCTTGTTGTAGGTCCTTCTATTTTGATAGTCCCACGTTTGTCCTCATAATTCTCCCTCTCTTCTTATAAGAAACATAATAGAATATTTCATATATATTTTTTTTAATGTTATATATATTTTTTATAATAGATTCTGTTTATCAACACTGAAAAAAATTCATCATGCCTACAAAAGCTCAAAAGAGGAAACAACGAAAGAAAGGTGTTTATTTAAAGAGAAGTCATCCACAAGATTTACATGAAGAACAATATGTTAACAAAAAGAAAAAAAGTCCTGGTAGGAGAACAAAAACTTTTCTGAGGAAAATATTAAACACTAAGGGGTCGATTCCGATCCGGTAAAAGCGCTCCGAATTGCCGTTCGGAGCGTTTTTCCCTGTACGATTCGTACCCGTAAGCGTCCCCGTACGAATCAGCAAGTACGATCCCAAACAAAAGCGTCACTCCGTACGCCTCGTAAAAAACGTCGTACAAATCAAAAGTCCATACGATTTGCAGTCGGCTGACGCTCCACGCTACGTCCGAACGTAAATAGACCGCGTCTTCCGAACCAGGAAGTACGATCCGTGTTGAACACACTCCATATGGCTCTTTTGCTACGAGAGCTCAAAACTACCATAAAACCAGAGTCCGGCACGAACCGCACCCCGGTACGCGACAAACAAGACATGAACGCCATCGTCCGTGTCATCCCAATCCTGTACGGCCACCACCTCGTACATAGAAACCGACGACGGCGCAGACGGTGAGTACAACGAACCCCAACAACTGAAGTATACCTGTACATAGCGCCATACGCGCACATCACCATTGCACGCCTGTAATGTCTGGATACGTTGCGCCACACGCTACAGCATATCACTGTTGTAATAGTGGCGCACCTACGTCATCGACCTCGGGGTACGGTACGCTACCGCATATCACCAGTGCAATAGTGAGACGTGCCGCACCTACGTCATCGACCTCGGGGTACGGTACGCTACCACACATCACCAATGCAATAGTGAGACGTGCCGCACCTACGTCATCGACCTCGGGGTACGGTACGCTACTGCATATCACCATTGTAATAGTGATACGTGCCGCACCTACGTCATCGACCTCGGGGTACGGTACGCTACCGCATATCACCATGTAATAGTGAGACGTGCCGCACCTACGTCATCGACCTCGGGGTACGGTACGCTACCGCATATCACCATTGTAATAGTGATACGTGCCACACCTACGTCATCGACCTCGGGGTAGGGTACGCTACCGCACATCATCAGTGCAATAGTGAGACGTGCCGCACCTACGTCATCGACCTCGGGGTATGGTACGCTACCGCATATCACCATTGTAATAGTGATACGTGCCGCACCAACGTCATCGACCTCGGGGTACGGTACGCTACCGCATATCACCATTGAAATAGTGAGACGTGCCGCACCTACGTCATCGACCTCGGGGTACGGTACGCTACCGCATATCACCATTGTAATAGTGAGACGTGCCGCACCTACGTCATCGACCTCGGGGTATGGTACGCTACCGCATATCACCATTGTAATAGTGATACGTGCCGCACCAACGTCATCGACCTCGGGGTACGGTACGCTACCGCATATCACCATTGAAATAGTGAGACGTGCCGCACCTACGTCATCGACCTCGGGGTACGGTACGCTACCGCACATCACCAGTGCAATAGTGAGACGTGCCGCACCTACATCATCGACCTCGGGTACGGTACGCTACCACACATCACCAATGCAATAGTGAGACGTGCCGCACCTACGTCATCGACCTCGGGGTACGGTACGCTACCGCATATCACCGTTGTAATAGTGATACGTGCCGCACCTACGTCATCGACCTCGGGGTACGGTACGCTACCGCATATCACCATTGTAATAGTGAGACGTGCCGCACCTACGTCATCGACCTCGGGGTACGGTACGCTACCGCATATCACCATTGTAATAGTGATACGTGCCGCACCTACGTCATCGACCTCGGGGTACGGTACTCTACCGCACATCACCAGTGCAATAGTGAGACGTGCTGCACCTACGTCATCGCCCTCGGGGTATGGTACGCTACCGCATATCACCATTGTAATAGTGATACGTGCCGCACCAACATCATCGACCTCGGGGTACGGTACGCTACCGCATATCACCATTGTAATAGTGAGACGTGCCGCACCTACGTCATCGACCTCAGGGTACGGTACGCTACCGCATATCACCATTGTAATAGTGAGACGTGCCGCACCTACGTCATCGACCTCTGGGTACGGTACGCAACCGCATATCACCAGTGCAATAGTGAGACGTGTGGAACATACACCAGTAATGCCTGTGTAGGTTACGTCACATCCAAGTGATGTGTGTGAAACACACCCAGCATTGCCCAGCAGTGCCCAGCAGCATAGGGTGTGTGTGGCTAAGACCCCCAGCAGTGCCCAGCAGTGTCCTGCAGCATAGGGTGTGTGTGGCTAAGACCCCCAGCAATGTCCAGAAGTGCCCAGCATTAGAGTGCATGTGTGGCTAAGACCCCCAGCAGTGCCCAGCTGTGCCTAGCATTAGAGTGCATGTGTAGCTAAGACCCCCAGCAATGCCCAGCAGTGCCCAGCATTAGAGTGTGTGTGTGGCTAAGACCCCCAGCAGTGCCCAGCAGCATAGGGTGTGTGTGGCTAAGACCCCCAGCAGTGCCTAGCAATGCCCAGCAGCATAGGGTGTGTGTGGCTAGGACCCCTAGCAGTGCCCAGCTATAGACTGCATGTGTGGCTAAGACCCCCAGCAGTGCCCAGCAGTGCCCAGCAGCATAGGGTGTGTGTGGCTAAGACCCCCAGCAGTGCCCAGCATTAGAGTGCATGTGTGGCTAAGACCCCCAGCAGTGCCCAGCAGTGCCCAGCAGCATAGGGTGTGTGTGGCTAAGACCCCCAGCAGTGCCCAGCAATAGAGTGCATGTGTGGCTAGGACCCCCAGCAGTGCCCAGCAGCATAGGGTGTGTGTGGCTAAGACCCCCAGCAGTGCCCTGCAGCATAGGGTGTGTGTGGCTAAGACCCCCAGCAATGTCCAGCAGTGCCCAGCATTAGAGTGCATGTGTAGCTAAGACCCCCAGCAATGCCCAGCAGTGCCCAGCATTAGAGTGTGTGTGTGGCTAAGACCCCCAGCAGTGCCCAGCAGCATAGGGTGTGTGTGGCTAAGACCCCCAGCAGTGCCTAGCAATGCCCAGCAGCATAGGGTGTGTGTGGCTAGGACCCCTAGCAGTGCCCAGCTATAGACTGCATGTGTGGCTAAGACCCCCAGCAGTGCCCAGCAGTGCCCAACAGCATAGGGTGTGTGTGTGGCTAAGACCCCCAGCAGTGCCCAGCATTAGAGTGCATGTGTGGCTAAGACCCCCAGCAGTGCCCAGCAGTGCCCAGCAGCATAGGGTGTGTGTGGCTAAGACCCCCAGCAGTGCCCAGCAATAGAGTGCATGTGTGGCTAGGACCCCCAGCAGTGCCCAGCAGTGCCCAGCAGCATAGGGTGTGTGGCTAAGACCCCCAGCAGTGCCCTGCAGCATAGGGTGTGTGTGACTAAGACCCCCAGCAATGTCCAGCAGTGCCCAGCATTAGAGTGCATGTGTAGCTAAAACCCCCAGCAGTGCCCAGCAGTGCCCAGCATTAGAGTACATGTGTGGCTAAGACCCCCAGCAATGCCCAGCAGTGCCCAGCATTAGAGTGTGTGTGTGGCTAAGACCCCCAGCAGTGCCCAGCAGCATAGGGTGTGTGTGGCTAAGACCCCCAGCAGTGCCCAGCAGTGCCCAGCAGCATAGGGTGTGTGTGGCTAAGACCCCCAGCAGTGCCCAGCATTAGAGTTCATGTGTGGCTAAGACCCCCAGCAGTGCCCAGCAGTGCCCAGCAGCATAGGGTGTGTGTGGCTAAGACCCCCAGCAGTGCCCTGCAGCATAGGGTGTGTGTGACTAAGACCCCCAGCAATGTCCAGCAGTGCCCAGCATTAGAGTGTGTGTGTGGCTAAGACCCCCAGCAATGCCCAGCATTGCCCAGCATTAGAGTGTGTGTGTGGCTAAGACCCCCAGCAGTGCCCAGCAGTGAAAGCAGAAACATACCATGGTTAACCTCATTACCATCAGGAAATAGACACATGTAACAATACACAAATGTGAACATCACACCAGCTCCCAGGCACACAGCAGTCACAGCCATAATCAGAAAACCAAAAGTACTGAACCAAAAATCCAAAGCTTTATTCAGCCGCATCCACCCACACTTGCCTGCACATAGAGAGTTCAATTGTCTCTGGAAACAGTGGGGGCATCATCTTGGGAATCCTCCGGCACCGCAGGGACATGAGAGGGAAGGAAAGGTGTAGTGGGTGCAGGTGGTGTGGATCCCTCCACAGTGGCCGGTTCCTCGCCAAATGTGGCTACACATACTTGGCTGCACACTTCAGCCAGTTCAGCAAAACTACCACCTGAACCCGGGGACAAATTGGGGGTGGAGGTAGAGGGCTGTGAGTCTGTTGTCGTGGGTCTGTGGGTGCGTGTGTGACGTGTGTCCCCTCTCCCTGTGGGTGTGCCTACATCCCCTTGAGATTGGGTGTGTGGAGATTTGCGCTTCTTCTGGCGTGTGGGTGTGCTGGGTGTGTCTGTTGTTGTGCCTGATCTGTGGCGTCTGTGTGTATGTTGGGTAGGTATGGGAGAGGCGGAGGTGGATGGGTCTGAATGAGGGGGGGCAGATGCTGCTGGGTGGACAGTGCTGCCGTCAGTGATGACTCTATGGCAGCCACACTCCGACGTAGATCAGACATGGCAGATGACATGCCCGTACACCAACAAAGAAATAGCAGTGGGTCACGGGACTAACTAAGTTATGTATCCTTAACAACAAACTACTGTGTTCAAAAGCAAATGTGAAATCTTGCCAAGGGAACCTCCTCAGTGTGAGAGAGTTCCCATCAGTCCACTAACGAGACCGCCCTTCATCATCTGGGTACTCTCAAACTTCGAGGGTACAGATACCCACAACAGATCGGCAGATGCTATGAACCTAATCTGAGGTGAGTATGTCAGTGAGGAAAGGCTAAAGTATAAAAAATAGTGTCTATGAAGGAACTGAATAGCAGTGCTAACTAAAGTGAGAGTGCATCAGTGAAAAAGTGAAATGCTATAAAATTGGATAGTGACGGGGAAAACCATTTATTTTGCACCCCTTCACTCCCAAGTCAATAAAAACAGTGCATAGTAGTGTAACAAATAACTACCAATAAGAATCTTAGGTCGACATATTTCTGCAGTCAATCGGAGCCAGGTGGTCTCATTCTGCTTCTTCAGGACCATTAGTGCTACTGCTATACATAAAGAGTGATTATATCACCTGAAAAGTGCGATTTGTTTTCATCCTCCAGACTTCAGAACACAACATCCAGCAGGGGAGAATCCGGATACATAAAAAAGAAAGAACAACAAAGCACCAGCAGTCACTACAACCATGTGCTTGAATCAAGAGAAAAATTCATCTGACTTGTTGCGCTAGCTCCTAGATGCTAGCCACTTGTGGGAAATTAAGTCAACCACTTCTAGTGATTATTCGTGCTCACTCACCTTTTAGGCAGAAGGGAACAGCCCCACCTCACCTGGCGTCAGCTCAGGTACTTGGAGCACCGCTCTAACAGAAGGAAAGATTAAAATTTTAGCTGTGGGAAAGATGTCTCCCTCAAACCACAATAATTCGCCAATCTATCACGTGCCACAAAGGGCACCGATTCGTTTCTCACAACAGCACTCTGTAATTGTGCATAAATGTCTGCCCTAGTGGTCGAGTCTCTGATGTTTAAACTATATGTCACTGGTCTCAAGCCTATATCTGTTAATAAGCAAAATCGAGAGGTAGCGAGTGTTTACAAACTGCAGTGCCCTCCCGGCATTCATCACCGACACCACAAAGGCTATCAACACACTCTGCGCACTGTCATACACAGGTCAATTTTCTGCTTTGTACGACTGACTCACACCGCTAAACAGAAGTCCTCTTACCTATCCGTCGGTACACCAGTCGTCCCTCTAAGCTGTATCTTGGGGAGGTGCCGACACGGTGTACCGGCGGCGACTAAGTTAGTTTCCGGCCACCGCGTAGTGTGTGCGTGTGACGTCATCATGGCGTACCACGTCACGTTGATTGGGAAATGTAGTTCCCTAATCATACGATGCCCTTTACAATGAAGTATACCGTGCAAACACTTAAAAGCACCGTCATATGCCGTCGCAGTGCAGCGACATATAAAGAAAGTTTTTGGATTTCTTTCATTAAAAAGATTATTTTACAAACGTGAATGCGGACCATCGATCTACTCAGTGCGTGTGATAAAGTCACTGTGGCATACTGTAGCGATTATAAAGGAAAATGTTCCCAATTCTTGCCGCACATTTAATCAGAGCTGAAATGTCAATGTACGATGTTTAAAATAAAAGCGGGCTCCGTACAAGTTTTTAAATGACTTTCGTTAGAAGATGAATGCAGACCTTAGTTCTACTCAGTACGTGTGATAAAGTCGCTATGGCATACTGCAGCGATTTTACGGGAAATATTCCCAATTCTTACAGCACATTAATCAAAGCTGAAATGTCAATATCCGATGTTTAAGGTAAAAACGGGCTCACTAGTCGGATCTTCACAACACATTCGCAGCCCGACCCTCGTGGAGTCAGATGTGCTATGAAGACTCCTATCTGTGTTTTCAGTAGTTATAAAAGCCCTCGTGAAGACAATCGCTGAATTTTGTGATTTTATAGCACTCAACCCCAAGTCAGAGTGACATCCAGGGAATTTCTTCATTTAACCCTATCTTGTCCGTCTTCAGTCTGAAAACCCATTTTTGTTCACGCCTGAACAGAAAGGTAGAGATATCTGTAACCTCTGAGGGAATCAACGGTTGATCCAATACTGTCCAATGTAAATCAGTAGGCAGATGTCCCACCTCTAAAAAGTGGTTGGTCAATCTGGTGGCCTGCTTCGAGCACCTGATTGAGCTCTTGTGCTCAGAAATCTGTACCTTAATTTTTCTGGTCGCCATCCCTACATAGTTTTTTTTGCAGGGACATGTAATCAGATAAATACAGTTCGTGAATCTTCTGAGCTGCCAGGGCCGGTCAGTACCAATATCGATATAGTATGTCTTCGATGCTTGAGGACAGGCAGCACAATTCCCACATGGATGGTGTCCTGTAACAGCAGGCAGGTCCCACAGTGTCCCTACCGCTCGAGGAATAGTAGTTTTCGGTCTGGTATGAACTAGTTGGTCCCTCAGACTTTGTCCTCTTTTGAAAGCAAACAACGGAGGTGGCAAAGGATCCGTGCCAGTATTTAAAAACCTCCAATGTTTCTTTACAATCTTTTGCACTTGGTTGGAATGTGTGCAGAAGGTATTGACACATGTTATCCTTTCCTGTTTAGGTTTCGGAGGCACCAGCTCCAGTAGACTCTTTCTGTTGTTATTAGAGGCCCTTTTCTTTGAGCTCCGAATCAGGCGTTCAGGATAGTTCTTATCAGCCAAATTGGCCGCCAATGTCCTTGAATGGACCTCAAAAGCGGGCTTCGTGGAGCAATTCCTTTGTATTCGGAGGAATTGCCCAAAGGGCAAGTTATCCCTTAGAGCCTTCGGATGACAGCTCTCATAGCTCAACAAAGAATTCCTTGCCATAAATTGCGATAAAGTTCAGATTGTAGCCCTGTAGCCGAAGGTGTCATTAGAAGGTCTAGAAAAGCCAGTTGATGTTTATCAAATTCAATAGTGAATTTGAGAAATTGATTCCTCTCATTCAGCCAGAAATGAAAAAGCTGAAGCTCCTCCACCGTCCCCCGCCAGACTACCAGGATGTCGTCTATATACCTTTTCCACAATCGCAGACACTGCTGATGTGGATTCGTGTCTGCAAATGTGGTCCTGTTCAAACTTGTGGACATACAGGTTAGCGAGATGACATGCCCTCCATGAACGACAACAACTGTGTCATTATTTGTGTATGTCCATGGAGGACAGTCAACATAGATGTCTGACCTACTAGAATCTGCCGGAGTAGGTCCACAGACTCAGCACTGAGGGCAGCAGGGGAGACAGGGGCAGGGGCTGCGGTGCCGGGAACAAAGGAGACACGGGGGCTAGCACGAACCCTAGGGACCCTAGCAACTGGGAGGGTGGAGATGGTACTGGAGGAGGAGGGCACAGCCAAAGATGTTGAAGATGGCATAGCTGCATATTCCCCCTCCTCCGGAGAGTCTGAATCCGAGCCATCCGCATGGTAGGAGGTGTCGTGCTCATGGTCTCCTCACCCTCCGTGCCACTGCCTCCCTCTGACTCCTCAAAGCAGGTGGCACTGTCTCTGGGTTCCTCTGCCTGGTCCGCGCCTGTGTCTCCTCCAGATTCTGGTGATGATGCTGTTGGAAAGGAGAATAAGAAAAACATATCGGTCACCTGTACACATCAGACATATCAGCTACAAATCATTTGGGCACATTTCTAAACATGGCATGCATCATGAGTCACATGCCACTTAACTCTGCACAATGCTAAGCCTAGTCTTGGGCAATTGTAAGAGACACAACGTTCAATGTATAGTAGGATACAAGTAACAGCCAAGGCAAAAACTTGTATGAGAGACACAATGATGAGCCACTGCCTGACAACTGGATAGCTGATGATGAATCACAGTTCATTTGCCCACCCTGCAACCCAAATCCAGACCTGGTTCTGTTTGATTTGCTTTGACCCTGTGCCACATGGGAAAAGTCCTCCCCGAACTGCCATGCGATGCCATCCTGGGACCTGAAACAAGTGTTACATCACCTCACACTGGCATCACAGCTGTCTACACCCAAAGTCACATTGTGTGGCTGACCATCAATATTATTTACAAACAACATGCAACAGATTTTGAGAATATACACACACGCACTGCCCAGTGTGAGTATGCAAAAGCCAAAATGTTTGCACATGTACAGTGTGCACCTGTGTCTAACACATGACAATTAGAAAGTGTACCATGGACAAAGGCCACTGAGGCTGTCTCGTGCAGAAAACACATGTTGAGACTCAAGATCCGTGCCAAAATATGAAGAAGGGCAGACACAGAGCACATGTGGTGCTACATGTAAGGTAACAACAGGTGTCACAGACCCACCTCCAACATGATGATGTGCAAAGGAATATGCATACTAAGACATTGCAGCATAGGAGTACATGTGAAAAAAATCAATAGCCAAAGCGCTGGTCAAATGTGGAGTAGGGCAAGGCATGTAAAGAAGCAACAACTGAAACTGGGCCATTCTAATGACATGGGATTGCTAGCGTACTGACCCTGTCTTGAGTGGACCGCCTTTGGACCTTGTGCTGGGCTGTTCGTCCTCTGCAGCAGCGCCTCTACTCTACTCCTCGCCGGACCCGCTTCGCGGGTCCCGCATCGCCGAGGGAGTCAGCGGGGGACTTGTTCTTTGTGTGGCGGCTGGGGAGTCTTGGGGCTTTCACAGGGCTGCGAGTAGAACTGCAGGGACTCCATATCCCAGGAGTCCCTGACTGGCCGATTGGTAACACCTGGCCCGCTCTCCCTGCTTGCCCCGCCCCCTGCGCACAGGTTGGATTGAAAAACTGCTTCGACCCTCGCTATCACGGGATTGCTAGCGTACTGACCCTGTCTTGAGTGGACCTCCTTTGGACTTGTGCTGGGCTGTTCGTCCTCTGCAGCAGCGCCTCTACTCTACTCCTCGCTTGGATCATTGGATCCTGTATTGGTGGATGTTCACCGTGATGCAGAGGGAGTTTCTTTGGTATCAAGTTGCAGTGACTTAAACTTCAGTGATTCATCTGGTAGTGGGGTGGGGGGTAGCATGCTCTTAGTAAATCAATCCCAATTAGATCTATCCTCAGAAGAGGATTCCCCAAGGAACCATCCCGGCAAGAGGAAGAGAAACACGGGTCAGCAGAGGGGAGGTTTTTCAAAAGTATCCAAAACAGCTTATACATCACAATTAACCTCTAACCCCGAGGCTACTATTGGCTCACAGCCTACCCTGGTTTCTGGTGCTCATGGGCTCCCTTCCCAAGTTGAATCTGGGTTGTCAAACTCTTGCCCTGCGAGCAATAGCAGTGATGAGGGCCTCATGGCAAAGATGGAAGTATTAATTAAAACTCTCTTGCTGCCTGTACTTGAAATAACCAGACTTATGAACTCAAAATTAGATATGCTTGAGAATCTTGTTAATATAAACACCTGCATGTTAAAAAAGCTGGTTAATGTTCAAACTGCACTGTCTAACCCCATCTCCTTTAGTATTCCTAAACCCCAGGGAGGAGCTACACTAAGTAACCAGTCCCAGTTAGCAATTGCTAAGTCTTCCTCTGCCCGGGCCGTCCTAAATAATCCCGACGGCATATGTCCCAGGGGCAGCACCTCAAATAATGTCTCTGCGGCTACACTGGCCGCATTAGTACAGGCTTCGAAACCCAAGAAGGCCAGTTCTAAATCAAATCCCACTCCCCAGCCAAGTACTTCCAAGACTACTGCTGTCACCTCGGAACAGACCTCTGTGAAATGTGGTCCTAAACCTCCCACCCAACCCAAAGCAAGTTCCAGGGCAGTTGGGAGTGCAAATCGTAATCCTGCCAACTCCCCCCGGAAGGGAAAAAAATGGGATCCCCCTCGTACTGACCTACCTATTGATGCAACTCCATACACAATTGTCCTAACGGGTGTCTCATCTATTAGGGGGGGCCAAACAGAATCCCATGGTGACCTCAAAAACAAAGTTATTTTTTGGCTAAGTAAAAACCGACCCCTCCCACCCTCCTCTTCAACTGAGATATTGAATGTCAGAAGAGTGGATTGGGTGGGTTATTGTGAGAAGGACCTAGAAGGGGATTGTATCATTATAAACTTCAGGGATCCCTGGGTGGTTGACTACATACGCAGGGATGCAAGGTTTGGGAGGATGGGGGATGTGCAGTCCCTGGGTTTGGGCTATTTTTACCCTAAAAGATATGGTGTGCCCTCTTCTAACTCCCTGATGTCCAGAAGACCCGTTGGTAGATCCCAGATGGATAGGATTCCTTATTCTCCTTTTTATCCACAATTGTTTAACCGTTTTGATTCCCTCTCTGGCCTGGAGGGCATTGATTGACTGTACCCCACGTCTAGTAGAGGGTGTCATTTGAGAAACCGTGTAAATGGCAATAATGGAGTTTGTAATACAAGCTTGAGTCATCCGGGAGGACATTTGGAGAAGGCTGTGGAGAGGGTTGTTGAGACCAGTACAGATGTAAACCAGTCACCTAGCCCTCAACCATGTATAGCTAGTATTACTGGGGAGGAGCTGTGTGATTCGGATCAAGCCACACCCCCTAGTCAGGTTGAGCGCTCAAAGTTGCTTCATGGAATATTGCAGGGTTAAAGGGACAAATAGGTTCGGAGGATTGGGCTGATTTTATCGACACCTTTGATATTGTAATCCTTCAAGAGAGTTGGGCTCCTGATCCTATATATCGGGTAGGGTTTTTAAACTTTTATAAGCCAGCAATCAGGGGTTCAAAAGGCAGAGCCTCAGGGGGCCTAATAATCTGGGTTAGGCAGTCTATTGGGTATAGACCAATTGAAATTGTAGCGGATAACCCTGATCTCCTGGGAATTAAGCTTTGTAAGGCTAACCTTCAGGACATTGTAGTTATTAATATTTATGCCCGAGGTCGTCCAGGAGGGCGCTGTCCGGCTATTTTGGATGAATTGGACTCTTACCTTGAGCAGATAGGAGGAGACAAATTAATCCTTATAGCAGGGGACCTCAACTGTACCTTGGAACCCCTGTTTAGTGAGGGTGAGGATTAGGGGGCTGAGGAAGATGCAGTATGGAATATCCCGTCCCTATATTTGATTAATTGTAAGAAGGCCACCGAGGCTGCTCTCCATTGGTTAGGGCTGTGTTTGGAGTGGGGCCTGAGAGCGGCAAACGGACGAACGGCCTCTGACAAGGCTGGTCAACCCACTTTTGACAATGGGATTAGTAAAAGCTGAATAGATTATATTTTGGTCAAAATGGAATATTGGTCACTCGTGGTCGACATGGAAGTCGTGGTCCGTCCGGAGAGTGACCATAACCCATTGTCTTTAAGTCTGCTGCTGCCAGGTGGCTCTGGTAGGCCCCCAATAACATCCTGCTTAACGGCAGAGGCCGTCCTGTCCAATGATAGAAGAAGGGTCAAATGGTGTAGGGTTGTGGAAGACCACACTTTGTTAGATGGCATAGCAAAGGAAGTCTCAATGACATTGAGTGCCATTCTAAATCTATCGTCCACCATGGATGCTGCTCTTCAGATTAGCGACCTTCACGACCAGTGCTTCATTAAACTCAAAGCCCTCTTAACTCTGCTGTTAAAATGTGGGAAAGTGAAGGCACTGGGTGCCCAGAAAAAATGGTACAATAAGAACTGTAGGGTGGCACATAGCAGCCTAATGAAAGCCATTAAATCCAGAGTCTCTAGCGATATTAAAACGGCCCGCCAAATGTATAAAAAGGCACAGTGGGTTGCGAAGAGAGAATGGGACGAGCGTCACTGGTCCGATCTTTTCGAGGCTTGTCAATTATCTAACCAAGTAAAGTTTTGGGAAATCGTAAAATGGGGTAGGAATCCGGCTTCCCAAATTCCTGTAAATCACGTCCCAGTTGATGTATGGGTGGACTTTTATTCCAGCCAGTTTAAGGATCCAGACTTAGAACCCCAAACTGGTCAAGTATTGTGTGCACCCCCGCTCGCTGTCCCTAGTCATACGCTAGTTTTTACAACCTCCGACACTGAGTTTGCACTCAGTTCAGTACAATCGGGGAAAGCCCCAGGGATGGATTCCATCCCTGCTAACCTATTTAAAACAAATCTTCAACTATGGGTTCCCTATATAACTCTGCTCGCCAATGCCATCGCAAAGGGGGCAAGGATTCCAGACTCCTGGAAAGGGGTGGAAATTCTTCCAATTTTCAAAAAAGGGGACCGTTCGGTTCCGGGAAACTACCATCCCATAAGTTTAATCGACTCCCTACAAAAAAATGTCTCCAGGATGGATCTTGCTAGAATCCAGGGGTGGATGGAGATGGAAAATATTCTCTCCCCATTACAGGCTGGCTTTAGATCAGGCATCAGTACCATCGACCAGGTTTTCAGATTCACCCTGACATACTGGAAGGTGGTGCTATTAGGCGGTGGATCCATCTATGCCGCCTTTGTCGACCTCAACTCGGCCTTCGATCTTGTGCCTAGGGAAAAACTATGGGATGTCCTAAGAAATCTGGGTCTACCGCCCGAAATCTTAGACCTTGTGGTTAGATTGCACAAGGACAACTTTGCCCGGGTGAGGTGGGGAGGCGAAGGGCAAGTGACGGCTAGTTTTCCTGTAACGCGAGGTGTCCGACAGGGATGCGTTTTGGCTCCTACCCTTTTTCTATTGTTCATCGACCAGGTGGTGAAGTTTTTTGCCAACACCCCCACTGATGCTCCCTCTTTAGGTGGGACCAAGTTTCCGATGCTTATATTTGCTGACAATACTTTACTCCTCTCAAAAACTCGTAGGGGGCTGCAAACTGCACTTAATAGGTTTGAGGAGTTTTGTAAATTAAACGATTTACAAATTAACGTAAGTAAGACCAAATTTATGGTCTTAACTAAAAATCGTCCCATCAAAAGTGCAGTAAGCTTGAATGGCGTTAGTATTGAACAAGTGGAGGTCATGACATACCTTGGAGTGACCCTAGACTACCGCCTTCGCTAGAAACCCCAGGTCGACGCACTCCACCTTAAATTTGTACGGCTTGCGGTCTGCTTGGTTAGGGAGCAACAGATGTCCCTAACCAAGCGGGTTGCACCAGCCCTTAAGATTTATGAAGCCAAAATTAGTTCTGCCATCCTGTATGGGGCCGACCTATGGGGCTACATGGATCTTTCACCATTGGTAAAAGCCCAAAACAAATTTATGCGGAAACTGGTAGGATTGCCCCAATCTACACCGATTAAACCACTCTTGTTAGATTCGGGCTGTAAGCCCATTAACGAGATGGCTCGCTATCGGTTAGTAGCATTATGGAGATGGATCTGGACATCACCGGACCTAAGTCTTTTTGCCAACGAATTGGCGGAAGTCAGATCAGTATGGGGCTCTACCAACATTCCCTGACTACGGGAGGTAAAACTGGTTTTGGAGGAGATGGGTCTTAATCAGCTATGGGTTTCCCCAGGGTTCACCTCCTTCCCCTCCAAGCAAGATTTTAAAGCACTTTACTGGGCTTCTGTCAAACACTTATCTCTGGTACAATCAGATGCTACTAGCCTGTCGGGCAGATTGTTTGCCCACAAATTAGACACCTCTCTGGAGATTTACTGGGATGTGATTACCAAGACCCTAGATAAAAAATTATACCACCAGTTTAGAGTAGGGTCTTTGCCAGTAAGGTCGTTTACAAAGAATTGGTCTGTTCATTCAAACAATTCCTGTCCCTGGTGTACTGACAATAAGGAGAGTGTAGGCCATTTTATTTTCGCATGCCCCGCCTATCATGCTCCAAGAAACAAATGGATTAGGCCCATATGCCGTAGATTGGAAGTTAGAGGGAGTACTGAGGCTTTGAGGGTGCTACGTACCAACACTTCTGAGATGGTGGTTGTGGGTGTTGCTAAGTATCTGGGGTCGGCATGGGTTATTAGAACCAGATATTTAAATGTAAATGTATTTTAATTCTTAATTTCTAATTGAGTGTTTATACATTAGGTCTTTAATATACTATTTAATCCCTTTTAATTGATGAAATGTCTTTTGTATATATGATGGTTTAAACGCATTTCCATGTATGTTTTATTCTGTTTTGGTAACTGTCTTTTATGATGGTTCCTGCTCGCTCCTGCCACTGTTAACTCGAACTTTGTCCAGTAACCTGGGAGCCCGTGTGCTCGGTTACAATCCTTGCTGGGTGTTGCTGTAGGGAGAGACTACGCCTACCGGGAGCGGGACTGCGAGGACCAGAGGTGCTTGCGCCAGGACATCGCGCGCACCTGGTGCCTCTTCCCGCCCCCTCCTCCCTGCGGGCTTCATTACGACTCGTGGCCCCCGCTTCGCGGGAGCCGCTCGCAGTCGTGGGTGTCTCACACGCTGAGGAGTTGTTCCTGCTCGCTCCTGCCACTGTTAACTCGAACTTTGTCCAGTAACCTGGGAGCCCGTGTGCTCGGTTACAATCCTTGCTGGGTGTTGCTGTAGGGAGAGACTACGCCTACCGGGAGCGGGACTGCGAGGACCAGAGGTGCTTGCGCCAGGACATCGCGCGCACCTGGTGCCTCTTCCCGCCCCTTCCTCCTACTTAGTTCAGCCCTTTGACGCGAACGCGGGACGCGCGCGGACGGAAGCGCGGGCGAAGGGCAGGCCCTCTACGGCCCTCCAAGGCCAAACAAGGCTTGGCTTGGCATACCCTCCAACGTCTATTCGTCTGGTCCTGGCTGTATAGATTCTTATCGCATCCCAGTCCCTATCAGCAGAAATGTCGACTTCTGTAGTTGATGACTATCCATCTAGGGTAGGTGTATCCATTTTGGGTCCATTAGATAAATATTTTACCAGAGCAATTACAGACGTCGATAGAGACATTGCACTAGCTGAGCGGCATGCTGCTCGTCGTCTTTCCATCGAGCTATTAAAAAATACTGCAATTGTCTCTCTTACCCAGGATACCATTGTTTCACACATAGATCATGTCTCTATGGAAAATATAGACGCTGATCTGTTTAACACTGAGAGTATTCCTTTAATATTTCAAGTTTGCTCGTCCCCAAAAAATGCCACTTTGTAAACATCCGTTGCCGCTCAGCTGGATCTACCTCCCCCTAGCAACCTAATTATTGATCTTATTGATCTTAATACCCCTACAACCCCAAAGGCGCTTGTACACCCTAGTCAAAGTCTTACCGGGTCACAAACAGGCTTGGGTCTTGATCAGCAAGTGCAATTACGCACTCTTCCTCCTGTGGACCCTAAATCATTAACCGTAAATAACCCTTCTAAAAAGAAACAGGCTGTTATCCGCTCACCTCCCAAAAAACGAAGGAGAAGAGGCTCGGGAAAAATACCCAGCCCCGCCCGTAATCTATTGCCTTCCAAAGACTCCCTTAGAAAAGAACTACTTAAAATTGCAGAAGGGGTCTCGACTACTTCCGTTAATAAAAATCCTTCCCTTGTTCCACCATCCTTGATAGACTTTGTTGATGCGATGGAACACCTCCTGAAAGCCTTACTGCTACCCATAGCAGAGAGAGTCAAGAGAATAGGTGCCCAATTGGATATACTCACTGAAGGCCCTACATTAAAAACTCCATTAAGAAAGGATACAGTAAAATCAACTACCATAAAGGAGGTAGATACAATACCAAATAAGGCTAAAATAACACCCGCAGTAAATACTACTACTGCGCCAACCCCTCTTGTTAAAAAGAAACCAGCAAACACTAAGGTTCCTACCGTCTCAATGAAGAAGCCCCAAAACCCACAGTCACAGTCTTCTCAAATAAACTCACTTATGGAATCAGCCAGAATGGGGAATAAAAAGACCATTCCCGTGATGAACAAGGATGGATTTAAATCAACAAGAGTCCCACGCGAAAGAAATGTGGATTTACCCCCAGCTGCTTCTAATAATGTCATCATTCTAACAGGGGTCCTACCTTTACCAACAGGATCCCTTGAAAATCATACTAGTCTAAAGAACAAAGTTATTTATTGGCTATGTAAAAACAGGCCATTGCCACCCCACATAAATGGTGACATTATCACTGTGCGACGAACAAACTGGGTTGGAGTGCGTCCAAAGGATATTGAGGGCGATATTGTAATTATTACTTTTAAAGACTCTAGAGTTATTTCGCACATCAGCGACTGGTTTTCTGACTACAATAGGGGGACGATTACACCTAAAGTTGTGAGTTACTTCTATCCTGAAGCCTTAATGCCCCGTAAAATATATCGCCCTAAACATTGCTATGATAACTACCCTTTCTCCCAGCATCAAAGACCATCTTACAACCCCTATCCCTTCAGGCCAAGACCCATGGAAAACAGATTTCTTTCTTCTTTTCCACATGGCTTTGCCGGACATGGTCATTGTCCGCAACCTACAACACCTCAGTGGAACATCCCTTGTTACAACCAATATGCACCACTTTCTGGCCTGGACGACATTGAATGACTTTTCGCTCCTGATGATAGCTACGAGAAGGGGAATGTAGCTGGCACCACTTTTAATGTAGTACCTTCAAGTTGTATCGTTCCGTGTACTAACTTAAATGATAAAGGATCAGAAAGTCGAGTAGCTCTTTCGGACTCCTTAACTATATTACCATATGTAAATCAGTCAAATAACACAGTGTCATTTTATAACCATCCTGAGAATCGAGTCACATCCCCCGAAATCCAGATCCTTAGTTGGAATGTGGCTGGTATTGCCACTAAAATAGCTTTACCACCCTGGCTTGATGCGGTTAGCCCTTTCTCAGTTTTATGCTTTCAGGAGACGTGGGTGCAAACCCCGGTACATCTTTTGGGCTTTCAAACCTTCCATTCACCGGCGTTAGAAAGTAAGCAAGGAAGAAATAGGGGGGGGGGGGTTGTGTATATATGTTAATGTAGTTGGGGGTTTGAGGGTTCGGAAATATCTCCTTAGGGAGTATTATCAAATAATTGCCATTCAAATGGGCATATCATTGAACCTGTTAATAATTAATATCTATAACAACATGTCATTACAGGGTTTGGAGAGAGCATTAAATGAGTTGTCCAATACTGTTGTGTCTATTAAAGAGCAGTGTGGGGGTGAATGGGTTATTGTTTTTATGGGCGATTTAAATTGCTATTCCTGTCAACATGCCTCAATGGGATTATGTGAGTTTTCTTCCACCCCTGATAATGAAACTGATGATACCCCAAATCACTTTATGCACTCTAAAACAGGGGAGGTATTAAAATTTTTTTAGCACATTTTAATTTAGCCTTTGCAAATGATTTATGTTCCCCACCGAAACCCTTCAAACCTACCTTTCATGGAAGAGGTGCAAATTCCACCATTGATTTTGTACTTTTTTCCAAAACATACGCTTCCCTGATATCCTCCTGGGATACACTTGACCATTTATATGGTGGCCATTATCCCTTAGCTCTTTCTATTCTTCTACCATCTTCTACTACTCGCCATTATTCCCATCCCATAACTTATGAGCAACCGATCACATTAGGGGCGACAAATGGTTATACCCTAAAATGGAAAAAAATTGATCCCGTAAGCCTCCTTAAGAATCTCTTGCAGTTGAGATGGGACGAGGTGCACATTTGTCTGTCCCCGATTGAACACCGCCAAAAAATCCTTAAAGCGTTTTAAAAAATTCAAGAAAGTCTAAAAAAGCTACTTACTCGTCAGTTCAAGCCAGGTCATTTTACTCCAAAAGGCTGGTTTGATAAAGACTGCACGTGAGCTTTAAAAATTCTGAAGAAAGCCTTACAATCCACACCAAAATCATCATTGGAGATTCGTCAGGCTAGATCTCGGTACCGCCTCGCCATAAAGAGTAGGAAAAAATCCTTGAAAGCGGAAGCTTGGCAGACACTGTTGTCAACTAGTGAAAGCCGTGATTCCTCAGCTTTTTGGAAACTTGTTAAAGCCCCACTTCCGTGGGTCAAAATGCCCGAGAGGAGGTTAGATCTGGCAATCGATGGAGATACTTGGGCTGCATATTTCCAACAGCTGTATAGCAAACCTAGTCTTTCTGACTCATCTCCAGCGGATCCCACTCCTTCTTTCAATAGTACCATAATGGCACAGAGAGAGGGATCTCCTAATATTGTTTTCCAATGTGAGGAGGTTACTCTCGCAATTAGAGAGAGCCCTTCTGGCAAGGCCCCCGGCCCAGACGCCATTCCTGTGGATGTCTTCAAGGCCGAAATAGACTTTTGGGCCCCGTTATTAACTTCTGCCTTGAACTGCGCTAATTCTTACGGTCAAATTCCAACTTGGGCAGAGGCCATTGTGGTACCCATATATAAAAAAGGAGATAGGCATGTACCCTCTTGTTACCGTCCTATCTCCTTGCTTGATGCGCTAATGAAAGTTGCGGGACGTATCATCTTAAAACGTATCCAAAGCTGGACTGAGGAGGCGGATGTACTTTCTAGATTTCAATATGGCTTTCGAACTGGTAGGGGTACAGTCGAACAGAGTTTGAATTTATACTTTTTAATGTCAAAATACGTGGAGGCTAAAAATGGTAGCTTCTTTGTAACATTTATAGATTTGAGCTCTGCGTTCGACTGTGTCGTTCATGACCAGTTATGGAGTGTTCTTAAGCAACTGGGGTCGAACTTATCCATTCTTAACTTTATCATGGACTTGTATAGAGATGCGGGGGCCAGGGTGCGGTATGGACAGAGAGGGGAATGTTCCCCTAGATTCACCATTGCTAGAGGTGTGAGGCAGGGGTGCATATTAGCCCCCCTGCTCTTCTCTCTTTACATAAACGCTGTTGGTGACCATATGCGGAGGGTTGAATGTGATTACCCTAAGGTGGAGGGTCATGTCGTCCCAATCCTGTTATATGCCGATGATGCGGCTATATTGTCTCAAACAAGGTTGGGGCTGCAAAGGGCTGTTACGAAATTCATTCATTTTATGCAGGAAAAGGGTCTGAAAGTAAATATCGGTAAGACCTTTTCCTTGGCTTGCAGTAAGGGTACCAAGAAAATCCGATGTCCGATATTTATTGAAGGACAAAAAATAGATACCGTAGAACAATTTCCTTATTTGGGTATCCATTTTCATAGAAAGGTGACCTGGCAGTCTGCTGTAAAAGCCAGGACGCTTGCCTTTACTAGAGCTACTGGGGCTTTGCGAGACTTTTCTAGCAAAATAGGGGGGAGACCTGTCAAGCAGCTTATTACCATCTATAAAGCAAAATGTGTAGCAATGGCAATCTATGGGGCTGGCATCTGGGGAATTGACAATATAACATCTATCCAGAAAGTTGAAAACCAGTTCCTAAGGTACTTGCTAGGGATCCCGAAGTCAACATCTATTTATATGATTCATATAGAGCTGGGGCTACCGTTTATTTCTGACGTAATTAAGATTGAGCCCTTTCTCTTATGGCATAAGATATGGACCACCACAGAGACAGCTTTTAACCGAGAAATAATTGTTGACAGCCAAAAACTAGATGGGGTTAAACATATAAAATGGTTGTCATATGTTAAAAGGTTTTGCTTTGAAATTGGTCGCCCAGAGTATTTTACTGACCCTCTGAGCTTGGAGCATATTACCCGAAAAGCTTTGAGAAAGCTCCTAATGGATAACTTAGAGGCAAAAAGATGGACTATTCAAAAATCTAATAAAACTGTCTTGGATTTTCAAAGGATTACCTTGTCCCAGGGTCTACAATTATACCTTTTTTCTGACATCACTTGCTTCTCAAGAATGCTCCTCTCTAGACTCAGACTGGGCTACTTTTTCCGACTTATTACTTTCCCCTCCTGCAATGACTGGTCCCGAAATTTGCCCCCTTGCCCACGCGATGACATTTCACCCCAATCCAACATCCATTTTATATTGTTTTGTAAATATTACCTAGTCCCTAGAAAATCCTTATTGAGACCATTATTGAAGACCTGGGGTCTGCGGTCTTGTAAAGATGCTTTTGACCGATTACAACAACTGGAGAACAGGGACGTGATATTTACTATGGAAATTTTTTTGAAATTGCTGCTAAAATTCAGAAATTCGTTAATTTAGGAATTTGTTACGATGGGACATATGGATTTGAGTGATTATTTACTGTTCTTTTTATTGTTTTTATGGAAAATGTAACCCCTCTGTTCCTTGAAACTCATGTTTCTTTTTATGGATTTACATTCGTTTTTTAAAATTTTTAATTATAAATTGATTAATGTAATGTACGCTTTTATGATATCCTTGTGATAATCGAATAAAGCTTATTTTGAATTTGAATTTGAATTTATGATGGAAAATCGAAATAAAGACCTATGAAACTGAAACTGACAAAGCATGAAGTGCCTGTCTGACCACACCACGCCAACTGTGGGAGTGTTACCATGCCTCGGAGCACTGCAGGTAGCATGTGACACACATGACAACAAACAGACATGTACCTACCCCCTTCTTGCTGTTGTCCCTCCTGCAACTGCCTATGGAGGTCTGGGAACACCACTTCCAGGACCCGGAGCATGTGGGGGGTGAGGTGGCGGGTGCCACCATGGCGGCGTGGAGCTTCTAGCTTGAGCTATACCCTGGCGATGCGGTGGGTCCAGCACCGGATGTCCTGCCACCTCTTCCTGATGTTACTGAGCCTCCTGCGATGCCCCCCCTCACTCCTGACAGGCCTGGCGATGTCCAGCCAGATGTCACCCTTCTCATAGGCAGATACCTGTCACAAATTTAAAGTGAGACAACATCAGTACACCTGGTCCATGTCCCAAAGACACACACTTGCACCAAATCAAAGATGACAACAGGGCATAGGATGCTGACATTACTTGCATCATTGTCCATGTGTATGTGGCCTGTGAGCAAACAACAATGCACTACACGCCATAGAAAGGCTGCAGATGCCATAAGGGGTGCAAACCACTCTTTGAGCATGGCACACACTGAGCAATATATGCTACATCTTGGTGTACTGCAGCACGTGACATGCTGGCACACACCCCACTACACCAAATAACCATCTTCAGACCACACATGCACACCCTGGCACAGCTCATCTGCTTGTCATTGTCAACAGTGTATACAACATCATTTACCATATGTCTCACCTGCGTAAGATGTGACACAGGCCTCAAGCTAACTGTCCAAGTCATGCACACGGCGCAGCATACTTGTCTCATCACATGGGTATAGCTGCGGCATACGTCATGCACCAGTCTTGCAAAACATCAACAACACAATTTTCCTGGTGACAAAGATCTATCACACTCTTCAATGTACATCACTTCAAAGCATGCTTTTGTCCCACAGGCACACATGTCATGAACAAATCCATCTACAGTGAGTACATTCATCTGTCATTTGTGGGGGAACACTGCAGTAGCTCCGAAAAACATCCAAAATGAACATGCAAGGTGTGGCTCAGCAGAAAGTCTGATTCACATTGCAGTCAATGTCACAGTTAGCACAATGCTGAGGAGCAGTAAACACTATTACACCACATCATTAACTGCATGTGTGAGACCACACTGTACACACCAGCACTCACTCAAAACAACATAGCATCTCTTAACAATACATACACAATGGCTGTAGTGTCACACACACAACAGGTGCACAGCCCAAGGTAGTGCACACATGACTCATCTGCTCCTCTGGTCTCCCATACAGCTTGCTGTAGTTAGGCAGGAGGGCATCCAGCAGGGCCTTGTTCTCCCCCTCACTGAATGCAGGTGCCCTCTCCATGCTCAGCTAATCAGGGTCCAGAGGATACAGAGACAGCAGCTGTGTTGTCCACTCCAATGTTGTGCAGGCAAGCGCCTTCTCACAGCCACATGCTGGCTTATATCTGTGCTGCAGAGGGTCTGTGAGTCCAAGGAGTACAGTGTGATAGGCCAGAATAGTTTGCATCCTATGTATCATCCAATACCATGACACATAAGGCCATGATACACATTTGCATGGTTTGAAAACTGAGCCTGAGCTCCACAACAACTTTTGCAACATTGTATAGTTTTGCCAAACTGAATTTTCCAGGACACCTGTAGGACAGTCTCAAATCTCTGTTTCCTTGACAACCTGGCTGCATTCTAACCCTTCCAATGTTCCCCTAGATGTTCCCTATGTATTTTCTGGAATCCCCACACAAGTACGGTGCGATTGCCGTCGCAAATGCAACTCATTCAATGGTGAAACGAGCCGTACACACGCACGTTCATTCGGGGCACGCTCTGCTCGCGTATAGCAACAATGCAATAGGGAAACGAGCCTTACACACGCACGTTCATTCGGGGTACGCTCTACTCGCGTATAGCTACAATGCAATTGCAATAGGGAAACGAGCCGTACACACGCACGTTCATTTGGGGGTACGTTCTGCTCGCGTATAGCTACAATGCAATAGGGAAACGAGCCGTACACACGCACGTTCATTCGGGGTACGCTCTACTCGCGTATAGCTACAATGCAATAGGGAAATGAGCCGTACACACGCACGTTCACTTGGGGTACGCATGGCTCGCGTATAGCTACAATGCAATAGGGAAACGAGCTGTACACACGCACGTTCATTTGGGGTACGCTCTGCGCGCGTATAGCTACAATGCAATAGGGAAACGAGCCGTACACACGCACGTTCATTCGGGGTACGCTCTGCTCGCGTATAGCTACAATGCAATAGGGAAACGAGCCGTACACACGCACGTTCATTCGTGGTATGCTCTACTCGCGTATAGCTACAATGCAATAGGGAAATGAGCCGTACACACGCACGTTCGCTTGGGGTACGCATGGCTCGCGTATAGCTACAATGCAATAGGGAAACGAGCCGTACACATGCACGTTCATTTGGGGTTCGCTCTGCTCGCGCATAGCTACAATGCAATAGGGAAACGAGCCGTACACACGCACGTTCATTCGGCGTACGCTCTGCTCGCGTATAGGTACAATGCAATAGGAAAACGAGCCGTACACACGCACGTTCACTTGGGGTACGCATGGCTCACGTATAGCTACAATGCAATAGGGAAACGAGCCGAACACACGCACGTTCACTTGGGGTACGCATGGCTCGCATATAGCTACAATGAATAGGGAAACGAGCCGTACACACGCTCGTTCATTTTGGGGTACTGTGCGTTTGACATGCTCAAGTGAATGCATGTGTAGGCTGCGTACATAAGCTCATTCATGTCAACATTGGGAGAGTTATACAAGGAAATCACATGGCAGGGATGTAGGTGTAGGCTCATGTTGAGGATGTGGAGGTAGATATTTGCATGGCATCCTTACATCAGCAGGCCCTATGTGTGGCAGACAGTGATATAGCACAGGGAATGTGATATTGTGGCACAGTGGATGTGGGGAGAGATGTTCAGACATGTCATTAATCACGGTGCAAATGTGTTCCACATACATTCAGATCTTCTCACCTGAGTAACATCTAGAACATATTGTAATGCACATCCACACTGGTATGCCACAACATTCAGTACAGTCATCTGTCACATGATGATAGCAACATGCCCACTGGCACAGATGTTAAAATGACTCCCAGCATGACCGTGTGTGACCACGTCATGTGTGTGCCATGTGTGAAAATGTGCATGCTGTTTGTATACTGTCAAGTTCATCTGCTGTAGGAGCATCTATGATGGGTCTTTGCCGTAATGACAGGGTTACACATGTACGCACACCATGCCACTGGTGCAAATCAACCACTCATATGTGTGATGGGATTATAGACCATTTGTCCACAAACATACATATCTGCTGTCTGATAATGTACATGTTGCAGTTGTAGCAAATGCACACCTCAAGCACAATATGTCTGATATGTGCAAATGATGGCACATGTGAAGTGGGTGTGTGCATTGCTGTCAGCTGTCTGGATGTGCAGACAACCTCCTCATGCACTTCACGTGACGTGTGTCACTAACATGAAACATGGTCCTGCTCACTCAGACCAGCCCAGCAGATCATTTGTATGCAAGTCATGTCCATTCCACAGACAACAGGTCTATCAGTTATCATGGAGGAGCGGCAGCCAGCTGGCACATGTGTCCTCAATGTGTAGGCCACGCCACACTCATAAATGATTAGATGCGTTGAAGCAGTGTTGCATGTGCCATGTCCATTGTAATTGTCATTGTCTGTAAGTTGTACTCTTTTCTTCCTTTATATGTTGTGCAGGGCATCCCCTTGGAAGCCATGAGGGAACGTGATTGCATATGGTGTTACCGCTTCACACGACAGTTGATCAAGGACCTGACGGACAGGCTGGAACAACACCTCCAACCACGACACAGGTATCCAACTGCGCTGACACCCAAGGTAAAGGTGATGGCAGCACTACATTTCTTTGCCACAGGTACGTTCCAATTTACCATAGCTGATGTGGGGGGGATGTCCAAAACTATGTGCAGCAGGGTTTTACAGGATGTATTGGCAGCCATGTTGGTGCATATAGATGAATTCATAACATTCCCTACTCCTGCACAGTTGACAGATGTCAAGGGGAAATTCTATGGCCTGGGACGCATGCCACATGTAATTGGTGCTGTTGATGGAACACATGTTTCTCTGGTGCCACCACAGGCTCAGGAGAAAGCGTTCCGCAACAGGAAACATTACCACTCGATGAATGCCCTGGTAGTGTTTCTTGCCAAAATGCTGATCTCCCATGTTTGTGTACGTTTTCCAGGATCCTGCCACGATGCATTCATCATGAGGCGTAGCAGGGTACCACAGATGATGCTGCAGCTGCGCAACCATCGGGCATGTCTTGTTGGTGGGTAAAGTCTGTTACTCATGTATGTCTGTATGTCATTATTTCCTTGACTGCATCATATTACACACTCATTTCCATGATGTCAATTTGCAGAAGACGCAGGATATCCAAACATGCTGTGGCTCATGACTCCGCTACGCAACCCCAGAACGGCTGCAGACCAGCGGTACAACAATGCTCATGGGAAGACCAGGCGGGTGATCGAGTGAACATTTGGACTCCTGAAGAGCCGGTTCAGGTGCCTGGACAAGACAGGCGGAGTTCTCCAATACACCCCACTCAAGGTGTGTGACATCTTCACCGTGTGCTGCATGCTACACAACATGGCAGTGGAGGAGGCTGTGCCACTCATCCTAGATCCTGATGAGCTGGAACATCCGCCGCCTGTGGAGGATGAAGGACTTGGCCAGGATGCCAGTGACGAGGAGGATGAAGATGATATCCGGAGTCAGCTCATCCGCAACTTCTTTTCATAATGGTGAGTCCTAGGTGCATAAGTTATTCAGTAAGTTATTTTGCAGAGTTTTACATAGCGTGAACTAGACCCGAACCTAATCGTATATCAGAGCGCTTTACATAGCACCAGTTACGTTACATGAGGACACACATTAATTTTTTTTAGGCACGGGGAGATTAGGTGATTTGGCCAGAATCACAGGAGGTTTTGGCGTCGTTACCGAGACTCGAACACAGATCTCCAGGTCCGAGGTCGAGCGCCAAGCCGTCAAGCCAACTGTTCACGCATGTACCATAGAGTTGAATGGGTAGCATGCTGTGTGTCCAGCTGACTGTATGCAATGTCACTTTGATGTTTGTTGTGCAGTGTCACACAGGTGCAGATGTAATGCCACACACAGACGTGCTATGTGTGAACTTGGAATGTACAAGTGTAGCACAAACTTAGTCAACTTTACATTACCATGTCTGAATGAAATCATTATGTACTTGACCCCTTGTGTGCCTTTCATTCCCAGGTCGCCCTGCCTGTTGTCCATTGGTGTCATCTTGGTCAGCCTGCTATTGCTCATGATGATAGCAAGGCCAGAAAAATGAACGGACCATGCATGGACATGTGGAAATGTCAGTTTGGGTAAGGACTCATATAAGGCTTTTTTGCGTTGGTATGGTTTCAATTGTGTGGTACATGTTCATGCGCAAGTTGTTGGACCATGCGTACATGCAACAACATCAGGTTTCCGATTCCATGTAGCTCCACTCCCATGACAGGATAGTCACCCTATCTGACAGTCATCTGTTGTTGAGTTTTGAAAACATTGACACTGAAACATTGCATATACCAAGGTTGGACATTGTGTGGGAGATCACAACCACGGACTCTGTGGGGGATTGCAGCCTCACTGTTTGCAGCAGGATGTGTCTGGATTATCCCCTCAACCCTGTGGGCCAGTACACTTTGGTTTACCAAAAACCATGTCGTGTAGGTGTGGGCCGGTGTATGTCCCTCATGTTAAGACAACTGTTGTGTGAGTCTGTTTGCATGGATACATTGCCCCTTGTGCCAGTATGTCATGTCACTGTCATGTCGTTACCTCAGTGCAGGTTGAGAATACTGCTACGCTTGCTTTCACAGTGAGTTGAAGTTCACTTTCCATTCCCATGATGCCAGGTATGTTGGGCTGATGACATTAGAATGGTGGGCTGAATCACATGTAAAATATTCCGTAGCACCAGTGCAGTGAGGTTAATTACATGATTACGTTGTCCCGTTCAGCATCTCATGGTGACGGTAGGGTTCTTTCTGTGGCCTAGCTCCTCATTACTTGCTTTAAAATTAAATTCCACCTGCTTGTCATGTTTAGCACAGTGAGGCTCATTTGCAAGAGCAACAGACTGGCTCCAGAGGGGCTTCATTGGATGTAGCTCATTATACTCCTCATCATATGAGATGCTTACAGCTGTTGTTGGTGATGTCAAGTTTGCCTTCATGGCCCTCACGGATACACAGGGCCAATTACAGATATTTGACTTTGCGTAAGTAGCACTGCCATACAATTTGATGTATTGTTTTTGGACACATCATCATACACTGTGACTTAGTTTTTGTCAACATGGATCTCATTGCATAGTAGCAGACTTGTGAGCGTTACACCTGATTCTAATAGGTGACAGACAGGACAATATTTTATGTGTCTGTGTACATGCATCTGATCTTATGTCATAGCATTATGTGTGATCTCAAATAGGGTACAGTGGTTACACTTCACAGGTGTGACTGGTACAGTGTATCTCATGAGGTATTTGTTGAATCTGTGACATGAAAATGCAATCCTAATGCTTGTTTGCCTCTGTTTCAGATCTCCCTCCCTGCAGTTCCCATCCTCTCCTTCCCTCGCCTGATCACCCTTTTGTGTCTGTCATATGTACTCAGACCAAGGGGCTATTTGGAGGTGGAACCCTTTCAGCATCGCACCACTCTGATGAGCAAAGGTACGGACAGTCCCTGGCAGTCGTGTGGAGAATCTTTATGCAGCATTACAGGTGACATCATTGCATGACTGTTATTGTGTTCTTGGCAATGCCAATGGTCATGTACATTGGATAATGCTGCATGGCCTCCCAAGGAACTTCATCATGTTGTGTATGACGTGTGATTTCCAATTAACATTGTGCCTCCTTGCTGTCAATGCACATGTCTTTCTAATATGCATGTATTCAATATGGCCTAATATAAAGTAAGAGTTCATATGTGGATACGTGTACAGTGACAACATGCATTGTGTTGGTAAAGACAAAACTTCTATATTGTGCATGTGGTAGATGGCTGTGTAAAGTGCTGTTTACCTTGCTACCCACTACGTGCAGACTACACCTGCTGATGCTGTGTGTCCTGTGCCCCACTTGGCCCTAAGGGGCCTGATCCTGTGACCGTGATATTTGGTGATTACTCTGCCATTTTGCTTGCAGTGACCCAGAGTCACCCAGAGACATCCACAGCCACAATGCAGCGCCGAGTGGCCAGATCCTGGACAACACACGCCTACAGGATACTCCTCCTTCCATCGATTTTGTAGAGCATGCTCCTGCCAGCCTACACACAGAGAACACCAGACGTTCATCCACCTGGTATCACAATACCTCTAACTCACCAATCACAGCTTCTCTGCCTGTGTGTGCAACCCCTACTGGCAAGACTATGCTGCCCCACATGACAGTGTGTCTACGTACAACCAGGCAATGTGCCTCGTACAGCACACACACACCTTCCATCTGCACAATATAGTACTGTGTTACCTTGTAAACACCACAGCAGCACACCTCGCCTTCCTCACAGTAACGTGGCAGTACGCAACCTCAGCACACCACTTCAACATGGACGTCACAGACAGTCAAATAGCCACTGGGAACATACACCAAAACCACGTCTCGGGTGTGGTGTGATGTGGCCGGTCTGGTGATGAGACTTCTCACATGTGGCAAGGCGTTCTGGATGCGTAGCACCCATCACATGGGTTTGGTTGTTGTAGCTGCATAGGGGGCAGTCACATGATCAGGTGAGCTTGTAGAGAGTGCAACTGGCCATTGCCCACAGTTTGTCCTGCCACCCTTGGCCTGTGCACCATTCATCACATCTACAGTACAGCTGCATGCTGATGATAGTTCCCATATATCAGGACACAGATGTTGTTACTCCCTACGTGGACACCTATATTTTAACCCAGATCTATACACCTACAAGAGAGTCTCTTGTGCCTGTCTGTAATTGCAGTATTTCTAGCCAAACCCCCTACAGCATTTAGTAACCATCACGGGTGTGTATTGGCATCCATGTATTTTGTTATTAGTAAATTCCGACCTATGTGTGTCCTCAACCTGACTCAGATCCAAGTTTGTGGATGGCTGCGGTTTGTTCAATTGTCTAGCATGTCATATATTTCCACTCACATATGTTTCAGACTCTGGGTACAACATTACTACAACAATGCATATGATGTTTCACAGATTTATTAGGTGATCTTGTGCAGGAAACATGAGAAGGTGATGTACAAAAATGTGGGAATCCAAAGTTCACAGCTGGAGATGAGATGCCTTACAGTTTCAGTCAACAGAGTGAAGGCCACGGTGCGTGGCATCATAGGGCAGATTGTGACCAGCAAGTACATGTGGGAGAGTCAAATAGGTGATGCTGTTGCACAAAAGGGCAACATGCCAGGCAGGTGTCCTGGGAGTTGTGCATGGCCCATTGCCTCTCAACGTCTTCGCCGTGGACGACCCACCTTCCTTGGGGGACCCTCACATGCAGGCCTTGATGATGCATGGGACGCTCCGTCAGACAGTTTCTCCTCCTCCCTCCCTGTGGCTGGAGTATGACTTTGCCTTGAGGTTTGTGGCCTGGTGACATAGGGAGGGTGCTGCATGTTGGCAGACATCTGATGGAGAGATTGGCTCATATCCCGATGCACCGTCAGGAGCTCAGCCAGTGTTGCCTCCACCCGTCCATGATGTCGCACTTGCCTGGCATGTTGCTCGGCCTGCTGTTGTTTCAGTTCATTGAGGGCCTCCACTACTTGGCTGACCTCCCTGGTGTCCCGCCGGTATGCCTCCAGGATGGTACTCAGTTGAGACATACCGGTGCCTGCAGATTCCTGGCCTGAATCTCGCCTCCGCCTTGCGCCACTCCCATCACCCTGACCCACATGACCACGGCCTGCGCTTGTGGGCACATCGGATCGACGGGACCCCCGAGTGTTGGCAGGGGGGATGTTGTCTGCCACCTCCAGGGTGCCCGCCGAAGGGTGTCCCTCATTTTCAGACTGGCTCTCTGGTGGATCATGGGCAGGGCTCTGACCTGTCTGCTGGGATGTGGTGGGAATGGGTCTGGTGGTTGGCACAGATGTACCTGATCCAGTTGCTGCAGGGGTTTGGGATCCAGAGTGGCCAGGTTGGTTGGGGTCATCCACGGTGTGTTGTGAGGCGTCGCTGTCAGTGGGGTCAGGGTCCTGCTGAGCCGGGGACTGGGATCCTTCTCCCCCCTGGTTGTCAGCATCACAGTTAAACCTGCTTTATATTGTTGGCATTGTTCACTTGAGTATGTGTATGTAGTGGGATACAATTAACAGGTGCTCAGGGGTATTAGCCATGTTCCATTTTCTGGAGAATGACTGATGCAGCCATTGCTGTGGCTTGTGTTGCCGGCACGACACTGATGCAGCTGTGCTCGGTTTGAAGCAATATTCACAATACAGTGTAAATCCTTATGCCAACATCAAGCATGCACATGGTTTGACAAGCACAACGCTAGAGGATTGCGCCCACAGGGCCCGTCACCTGCCCCTTCATACATAATCAGGCGTGTGGGTGGGGGGCCCTGGAGGCCCCACGCTCAGCCAATTGCTTCCGGGTCTAATGACGCACTTCCAGGTGTAAGGCGGCGGAGACCGGGGCCTATTTAGGTTCAGGTCACTGTAGGCACCGTCTCTTTGTCCCCCTCCTACTCCGGAACGGATGTGCTCGCTTGTGGTGTGGCACACACCCCATCCCTAGAAAGTGTAATTTAACTTTAACTTGTCCCGGTCCCTGTGAGCAGCGGAGTGCGAGCGAGCGAGGAGCCGGTACAGCTGAGTCCACGAACAAAGGAGGCAGGGGTGATAAGCACTGCGTGACCGTACAACTCACAAGGTGAGGAGTCGTGTGTGCTGGGGGGGCCAGTAGGCAGCCGTGGGGAGCGGGCAGGGTATTATTGGTAGGGTGTCTGTTGGGTCCTTGGCGGCTTTTGGCGGGCCCCTGTGTGCGCTGATTCCTTGCCGAGATAAGCGGCGAGCCTGGGAGGGGCCGGGCGCAGGCTGTGGGTGCGGAGCTGCATAATTGCGGGGCAGCAGCGCTCGGACATTTCAGAGTTTGTTTAGCACAGGACAGGCTGGAATGGAAAAGACAGAGGCGCATAGGGCGTATATAGCACGGGGCTGCTGACAGAGGTCATTTCCGATGATTTTGGTGCCAAGGGATAGAAACAAAGCTTGATAAGCAGCTCAGTGACGCGATAGGCTCCAGGGCAGTGAATTACTGCGCTAGAAGAGCAGGAGGATAGAGCTATCATGCCAGCTAAGAAAGTGAGCCATGAGAGAAAAGACAAGGACCCTGAGATTGCCAAGCTCCTTAAGTTGGTGCTGGCAAAGCTGGGCATATACAGTGACGCGAGTGGTGATGAGGAGACGGTGACCCAGGAGGAACCAGTGCCAGGGGGTTTTGGGGACCGCCCACACAGAGAGGGAGTACCACCCAGAGCAGCCTTCCCCCCTTTGGTTAAGAAGCCTAAGGTACAACGCAAGGTGAAGGGGGGTGCTAGTAGAAAGAAGGACAGAGCGCAAGGACCAGGAGCTGGGGATGCAAGTCCAGCAGGTCCCATCACCCCCCCCGCCCCTAGTGTTATGCCCGCCCCCACCCGCCAACGTTTGCAGAACAGGGGATTAGAGGGGGAGCACCCCGGTAGACCCAGCGGGGTCAGTCCTTGCAGTGATTAGGGGAGCCCTGAGGGCATTAGCACCAGTCCAGACATCAGTAGTGCAAACCAGCAGAAGTACTGGGGGGGATGCCATGTTACTGTAAGAGACAGAGCCTATTTTCTTGGATTCAATTCAGATACTTTTGATGGGTGTTACAGTTCCATGATGGCCAAAGGTTTCCAACCACCCTGGACCAGTACACCCACTTCTAGCTCATGGCTTTAAAACGTGGCACTTCTCCAGGACGCATCACCTTGTCACTACCCATGTCCATGGTGCAAGTTTAGTGCATCCACAATGTTCATGAAATGGGTCGAGTGCATTGTGTGAGAGGCACAATGGACTTGAGATTCTGCACTGTGCATGTTAATTATGTATGCGTAATGATATCAGTGATTGTTTTGTTGGTACCTGACAATTGTGACAGCATTCCACTCCATTGCCTGTCCCCAGGGGATACGTTTCTGTAAGGGTTGTGTGTGTGACAGGCCATGCTAGTTGTTTGAGTCTGATTTGCAAGCGTCCATCCTTCGTGGTTTGGCTGTGCCCCCATTTGGCATGCTGCCATGATCGTGGTTCTGGGTTCATGCACAGGATGTCTGACCTTGTCCTGGTGTGTGTGTTTGCACTGGTCACAGGAGGGCCTTGTGCTGCCTACAACAGGGCCCATTGTCTGCTATCATGTGCGTAATTTCACACTCCCTGTGCATTGGGCATGGTGCTTGGGTGTGTACCTGGGACATATGGGATGAGGGCAGCCTCCTACCCTACACCTTCCACACTATCACCCTCCCCCTTACAACCACCCCCATACGGTTGGGCACTGCTGGGACTCATTTCCACCCCACCCCCATACTGTTGGGCACTGCTGGTACTCATGGCCACCCACCTCCATACCGTTGGGCACTGCTGGGACTCATATCCACCCCACCCCCATACTGTTGGGCACTGCTGCTACTCATGGCCACCCACCCCCATACCTTTGGGCACTGCTGGGACTAATATCCACCGCACCCCCATACTGTTGGGCACTGCTGGTACTCATGGCCACCCACCCCCATACCGTTGGGCACTGCTGGGACTCATATCCACCCCACCCCCATACTGTTGGGCACTGCTGGTACTCATGGCCACCCACCCCATACCGTTGGGCACTGCTGGGACTCATATCCACCCCACCTCCATACTGTTGGACACTGCTGGTACTCATGGCCACCCACCCCATACCGTTGGGCACTGCTGGGACTCATATCCAGCCCACCCCCATACTGTTGGGCACTGCTGGTACTCATGGCCACCCACCCCCACACCGTTGGGCACTGCTGGGACTCATATCCACCCCAGCCCCATACTGTTGGGCACTGCTGGTACTCATGGCCACCCACCCCCATACCGTTGGGCATTGCTGGGACTCATATCCACCCTACCCCCATACTGTTGGGCACTGCTGGTACTCATGGCCACCCACCCCATACCATTGGGCACTGCTGGGACTCATATCCACCCCAGCCCCATACTGTTGGGCACTGCTGGTACTCATGGCCACCCACCCCCATACCGTTGGGCACTGCTGGGACTCATATCCACCCCGCCCCCATACTGTTTGGCACTGCTGGTACTCATGGCCACCCACCCCCATACCATTGGGCACTGCTGGGACTCATATCCACCCCACCCCCATACTGTTGGGCACTGCTGGTTCTCATGGCCACCCACCCCCATACAGTTGGGCACTGCTGGGACTCATATCCACCCCACCCCCATACTGTTGGGCACTGCTGGTACTCATGGCCACCCACCCCCATACCGTTTGGCACTGCTGGGACTCATATCCACCCCACTCCCATACTGTTGGGCACTGCTGGTACTCATGGCCACCCACCCCATACCGTTGGGCACTGCTGGGACTCATATCCACCCCACTCCCATACTGTTGGGCACTGCTGGTACTCATGGCCACCCACCCCCATACCATTGGGCACTGCTGGGACTCATATCCACCCCACCCCCATACTGTTGGGCACTGCTGGTACTCATGGCCACCCCCCATACCGTTGGGCACTGCTGGGACTCATATCCACCCCACCCCCATACTGTTGGGCACTGCTGGTACTCATGGCCACCCACCCCTATACCGTTGGGCACTGCTGGGACTCATGTCCACCCCAGCCCCATACTGTTGGGCACTGCTGGTACTCATGGCCACCCACGCCCATACCGTTGGGCACTGCTGGGAGTCATATCCACCCCACCCCCATACTGTTGGGCACTGGTGGGCGTCCCCCCATATTACATGAGTTGTTTGTATACTCACCAGGCTCCACAGCTCCTTGGATTCCGTGGAATCCCACCGGTGGTAGCAGGGCCATGACTTTCTCCTCCCAGGGTGGTATTGTGGAGGTCTGCGGGGACCACCACCTCCAGTGTGGTGTGCTGAGGCGTAGTCTTGGTCCATCTTCTTCTTGACCATCCTCCTCAGATCATACCACCTGACCTGGCATTCCTGCCTGGTGCGCCTGATGGGTGCACAAAGCGAAACAAAAGGGGATGATGGACGGAGCGGTTGAGCAAATCAAACACTCACCCCCAGTCAACTGATCTGGGTTTAATCCATCACCATTCTTTAGCTCACTCGGCCACCCCAGTTCAGACACGGCTATATGCAAATCAGTCTGACCCTGTGCCTCATGGGAACAGTCCAGCCCGAACTGCCAAGCCATGTCTTCCCTGAACCGGAAACAAGCATCCTGGGACCGGTTTCGGATTCATAATCCTCATCAGCCAGGCTATCTTGAATCCAGTGGCCAAGTGAGCAAGGGACTCACGTCTGAACATACCCTGCCACACTTAGGGCGAACAAAGCGAAACAAAAGGGGATGATGGACGGAGCGTTTGAGCAAATCAAACACTCATTGACCCGGCCTACGATCCTCTCCCACAGGCCTGTTTTCTGAGCTATGCTGGTCTGTCTGACCAATGCGCCAAACAGCTGTGGCTCCACTCTGATGACTTCATCTGTAAGAACCTCCATCTCCTGGTTAGTGAACTTTGGATTCTTTGGTGTAGTCATGGTGTGGGGTGTATGTGATTGAGGGGGTGATGGTGTGTATGGATGGGGGTGTGTGGGTCTGATTGTGAAGGGGGTGTTGTGGGTGTAGATGAGATAGGGTGTATGTGTGAGGGTTGATGGGTGCAGTTGTTGATGTCCTGGCAGTGTCTTCTTTTTGCAAATAGGTATGTTGCAAAGGATGATGGGTTGTATGTGTGGACCCTTTATTGGTCAATGTGTGGGTGTGGCTTGTTTTGTAATAGTGGTTGGTGTGTTATATGGGGGGGTGTTACTTGGGCCCTCTGTTTGCCTGTTTGTATGTGGCCAGGACATTGTTTCCCAATGGTGTGTACACAGGAGACATGTTTTGTGTTGTTGTGCGAGTCGTTTGCCGACTCCTTGTGCTGGTTTCGGGGTTCACGTGTGCTTTATAATTGTTATGTGTGCGGGTCGTACTTGTTGGTGCGTGTGACTAATACGGGCCGTTGGCCGGTGGGGGGGTTCGTGTACGCTTGTTCGGGGGGGTGTGCAGGTCGTATTTGTTGGTGCGTGTGACTAATACGGGCCGTTGGCTGGTGGGGGGGTTCGTGTACGCTTGTTCGGGGGGGTGTGCGGGTCATATTTGTTGGTGCGTGTGACTAATACGGGCTGTTGGCCGGTGGAGGGGTTCGTGTATGCTTGTTCAGGGGTTTGCGGGTCGTATTTGTTGGTGCGTGTGACTAATACGGGCCGTTAGTCGGTGGGGGGTTCGTGTACGCTTGTTCGGGGGGGTGTGCGGGTCATATTTGTTGGTGCGTGTGACTAATACGGGCCGTTGGCCGGTGGGGGGATTCGTGTACGCTTGTTCGGGGGGGGGTGTGCGGGTCGTATTTGTTGGTGCGTGTGACTAATATGGGCCGTTGGCCTATGGGGGGGTTCGTGTACGCTTGTTCGGGGGGGGGGTGCGGGTCGTATTTGTTGGTGCAGGAGACTAATACGGGCCGTTGGCCGGTGGGGGGGTTTGTGTACTCTTATTCGGGGGGGTGTGTGGGTCGTATTTGTTGGTGCGTGTGTCTAATACGGGCCGTTGGCCGGTGGGGGGGTTCGTGTACACTTGTTCGGGGGGGGTGCGGGTCATATTTGTTGGTGTATGTGACTAATATGGGCCGTTGGCCGGTGGGGGGTTCGTGTGCGCTTGTTCGGGGGGTGTGCGGGTCATATTTGTTGGTGCGTGTGACTAATACGGGCCGTTGGCCGGTGGGGGGGTTCGTGTACGCTTGTTCAGGGGGGTGTGCGGGTCGTATTTGTTGGTGCGTGTGACTAATACGTGCCGCTGGCCGGTGGGGGGGTTCGTGTACGCTTGATCTGGGGGTGTGTGCGGGTCGTATTTGTTGGTGCGTGTGACTTATACGGGCCGTTGGGGGGTGGGGGGTTCGCATACGCTTGATCGAAGGGTAAACGGTTCGTGTATGTTGATGCGGCTTGCTGTTACGTGATATTTTCCGTACGAATCATTCTTCATGCGCGACTACTTTGGTCCGTACAAATCGCGTACTGGGTTGCCGCAGTGCATCGTACTTGTCAGTTTGTACGGCAGCTTTACGAATCGAACGGTTTGATTCCCGACGCTTATTCGTACGGGTCTCCGACTGCGGTTCGTACGGATCCCTGAGAATCGTACGGAGAAAGACGGAAATGGATCGTACTTCGCAGTTCGGAGGGAATTTTCCCAATCGTACGGAATCGGCTACGAATACGAATCGTACGGTGGTATTTTTACCAGGATCGGAATCGACCCCTAAGAGTAGTGTGCACAAAGAGAAAAATACTGTTAGTGTATCTGCAACGAAAAAGAAAAAGAAGAATAAAGAGAACAATCAAGGAAAATCAACTCCTGAAAAAATTAGTGTATAGTAAAAGGAGGAAAAACCTATTTATGGAAATTAGGAAAAAAATGTTTTATTATAGGGTGGTGTCAAATTTGATGAAGGAAGTTAAGAACTGTAAAAAAATACCAAGCTTTGGAATTTAAAAAGAAATTATTTGTTTTAGTAATGAATTGAATTAGATCACTAGATAAGCCAATCCATTTAATGAAGGCCAAAAGTAAGTGGAGAAGAGTAATTAACAGAAGTAATTTTTGTGAGTTTTTTTGGGTGAATGGAAACATAGTTTAAGTTCTGAACCTTTTTTTAATGAAGAGAGTTATCTTCAGAGTAATGACTTGTTGCATGCAGTTGACACTAGTGGTCATGCTTATGAGGTTAAAAAAGGTTGTCCTATTGAGAAAGAGAAAATTGTTCCTAGAAATGCAGAAGAGGTGTTAGCTGATGAAGTTTTAGGGAGACGTCCTAAAGCTCCAGTGTACACTTGGAATTGTAGTACAATTTGTAGGGTATGGCAAGAATCTTTTGATTTTTTACGCAATTTCTTATGTAACTATACTAAGAAAAGTGTTAAACAAAAGATTAAGATGTTGCAAGTATTAGACCCTTGCAGAGTGAGAGAAAATACTGGTTTCCAAGGTCATTCTCTGGCTTGTCTTTCTAAAAAAGTATGTTGAAGTGTTTTTCACCATTTCAGGATGTTAGCAGTTCATCATACTCAAATGAGGAAATTAGTCAGAACGTTGTATTATGCAAAAAGTCCAGCACTAATGTTAAAAAGGTTGAACAGTGCTCTTTTGCATGGAGTTTAAGGTGATTTCAGGTGAAAGACCAAATCATTCTTGTATCTGTTGTCGAGGAACTCATTATAAAAATCAGACCAGGACTGTTGTTTTGTATTTAAAAAGTGAAAAGGAAAATAATAATGGGTGGAAGGATTTTGCAACTTATTTGTTGGTAGGAAATTGTTTTGATTTGGGTTCTGATCAGCCTATTTGTAAATATTGTTATAACAAATGAGATGAGAACAAAATGCCTGCTAGAGCTGTGCATAATAATCTTGAGTTGATAAATATTCCTTCTGAACTGATGGAGTTAAATACCTATGAGTCTATTCTTATTCAATGTGTGCATCCATTTCAGACTATTGTTCGTATGGTGCCTAAGACAAGAACATTGCCTCCTTCAGATTTACAGAGGGGATTAAAGGGACGAGTTGTATATCTGCCTCTAGATTTAAAGAAAAATATTGAAACAATTGGTGTAGAAAATGTAGAAAATGAACCTTTAGTTATTCTTGTTAATGGCGTTCCTACTAAGAATAAGAAAATCTGGCAAGAATTAGTGGATGTTAGGAAAGTGAAAAAGGCAACGTTGTATCTGGTACAAATAATCGATATTATAAAAATGTGTATGTGAGAGAAGAAGAAATAACTGTAGTAGAAGATAGTGACTCGCCATCTGGACACATTGAAAAAGTGGATGAGTCCAGAACTGAAGAAATCTACGAATATTACAGTGTTCATCCACTGCATTCTAAAGAAGTGATGCATAATACTATAGAGTTATTCCAAATGAAAGAAGCAAAAGAAAGTCCCATTAGTGTATGAGAAAAAAAGCTTGGAATCTTGTTGTTTCCCTCAGTTGTTTCCCACAGGAAAAGGAGGACAATATGATGACCGACCTGTGCAGATTCCTGCATCTGAATAACGGACATCAAGATTATATGCAGAAGATCCAAGATTTCGACAATGTATTCTGTATTTGTTTCATCTTTTGTTTGAGAGTGATTTGTCTGGACTTTCTTATGCAGTAAACCATATATTGAAAACAGGTGTACATCTGCAAAATGTTTCAGCAAAGGAATTGATGGATAAAGTACTGCAGAAAGATAATATTTTGGAATCTCAGCTAATTAATCTCATGGCATGTCAGCGTGGTACTAATGAGTACTGGTACCGTCGTCATGGAGAACTGAAATGTATGCTAAGGAACTTAGGAGCGCCTACATGGTTCCTTACTCTAAGCTCTGCTGAATATGCTTGGGATGATTTACTTCAATTTCTTCGAGAGGCAAATCCAAATATACTAAATATTGAATACAAGACACCTGGAGAATTGTGCTCTTTGGATCCAGTTCATATATGCAGGTATTTCAATCATAGATTCGAAGCTATGGTGTCTTTTATCACCAATAAAAAAATCCTCCTCTTGGAGAGGTTCTGGATTTCTTTTGGAGAAAGTAGTATCAAGCAAGAGGTGCTCCTCACATACATATGCTAATAAGATGCTCCCAAATTTGGAACTGAGTCAGATGATACTGTGCTGTCTTTTATTGAAGAATATGCTACATGTGATATACCCAAAAGTACACAAGAAAAGGACTTAAGACAACAAGTCTTACGATTCCAAAGCCATCAATGTGGGAAATACTGTTGTCGAAAGTACAAATCTAACGACAAGTTCTACACCAAATGTAGTTTTGGATTTCCACGTCCTGTAATATCGAAAGGAAGAGTGAACAGTTTTATGTCATCTTTGCAACATACTATCATAAGAAAGTCTCCAAAAAATATGTACAATTTAAAAAGAAATGAAGAGTCAAAATACATAAATGACTACAATCTAGTCATTTTGTCTATGTGGAATGCTAACATGGACTTTCAATATGTTGCAGACAATTCCATTGCTGTTGCTCGATATGTAACATTGTACATAACAAAATCAAAAAAGACAGAATTGAAGGAGATGTGGGAAGAGATTTCCCACAAGAAGAATCTAAGTAAGAAATTATATAGTTACAGTTTGAAGATATTATCTCATCAAGAAATTGGAGCGTATAAATGTTCAGATCGCTTATCATCTGCAAGTCTTTACTCTAAATCTAGAAGAATCATTTGGGTGAGTTTAGGTCTTGCTGCAACACGAAATCGATTACTTAAATCTGTATAAGACATTGAATATTTATCTGAAAAAGAGCCAGAAAGTACAGATATTATGAAAACAAATATGTTGGATATATATAATCCAAAGAGAAGTCATCATCTTGAAAACATGTGTCTCTATGAAGTGCTTCAAAACTATATTTTTAAACGGAATATTATAGAAAACATCAATAATGGTATATATGCTGTGGTTGGTTCTGAAGGATGTTTGGTGAAACAAAGAAAAGGACATTTGATTAATCACCGTAAACTGAGTTGCGAAACTCCTGACAAAAGGGAATTTTACTATTTAGCTCTTTTGCAATTTTTCAAGCCGTGGTGTTCAGAATTGGAATTACTTGGAGATTTTCAGAACTATGAAGATTCGTTCCACGCAAGTAAAGATACTATAGAATGTCTTGTTTTTGCTAATTATGTGAAAATGATGAACGACGAAATTGAGCAAGAAGCTACAATTGCAGCTGAGATTGCTAGAGACAGTTCTCAAGACAGTCAAACTTCTGCTCCATTGAGTCAGGACCCACTAGGAGAACCAATTGTTCAAAATGAAGCAGCAACTGCTATGGAAGAGGTGGAAACAGCAATGTATCAAGCGCAAGAAGATGTAACAAACTTAGGAAACTTGGAAGAACAACTAAATGTTGAGCAGAAACAAATATATGAGCAATTGAGAGAACAGATTGACCATGGATTACTTCATGAGAAGAAAGAGTGCTCTTGCTCATCAGTTGAACCTATCGGAATGTACATGAATGGACAAGCTGGAACAGGCAAAAGTTTTTAATTAAAGTAATCACAATTTTTCTACAGAAAACAACTGAGTCGCATTTGTCTTGTGTTGTCACTGCTCCAACTGGATTAGCAGCCCACAACATTAAAGGAATTACTTTACATCGTTTATTGATGCTACCAGTAGAGCATGAAAATAAATTAGAATACCACAAGCTATCTGGAGAAGCTTCTTGTGAAGTTTCAAGAGTCTTGGGGAAAATGAAACTTCTCATTATTGATGAGGTAAGCATGGTATCAAACTTAATGCTTGCTTTTGTGCATTTAAGAATGCAGCAAATTCTTAAAACAGAGTATGACGTATTATTCGGAGGAAAAAAGGTCATAGTTTTTGGAGATCTTCTACAACTTACTCCTGTAAAAGGACAGCCAGTGTTTAAAACACTGTCGTATGAAGATACCAGAAAGTCTTTGGGGAGCATAGGAAATGTAAACATTTGGTCATATTTTGAGTATAAGGAACTTATTACAAATATGCGACAGGCAAATGATGCTGATTATCGAACTATTCTTCAAGATATAAGAATTGGAAAAATGACTGAACATGGCAAACAAGCTTTACAGAGACGATTACTTTCCAATTTGTTTCAAAATGAAAATATTGTCCCAGAGAAAATATACATGAGAATTACAGAAAACAAATCTGTAATCTGCTTAATGCCAACACTACGTGAATGTTCTATATTCAATGAAGAAATGGTAAAGTTGGAAAATGAAGAAATTATAAAATTGGAAGCTATTGATAAAATAGAACATGAAGGAATCACTATTATTTTGACTGAAAAGTTGAAGAGGAAATTGGATTCTTTAGAGAAATCGATAAGTAAAACTGCTGGTTTAGAAAAGAATTTGTATGCATTTGTAAACTGTAGGGTAATTTTACGACGTAATTTGAACGTGGAAAAAGGTTTAGTAAATGGAGCAATGGGTAGAATTGTTGATTTTGTTAATTATTTAAATAGAGATGGGATTGAATTTTTGAAAATCAAATTTGATGAAATTGCTGAAGTACAACAATGTAGTCATTGTTCATCTCGGTTTTTGCTTGTGAAAGATTTGTATGTACGCAGAAAACAGTTTCCTGTTTGTTTGGTGTTAAAATAAGAAAGATCTGTAGTCCATAGGTGTAATCCAGGATCATAGCTTTATTCTTAAGTTTAGATCCATAGTATTAAGATATAATCAAGAGACACCACCAGGAGCAGTTAACCATTGCTCAGCCCTTCATACCAACTGACTCCTTCTTACAATTCAACCCTCTCAATATTCCGATGACATCATGTGGGCCAAGCAGTAGAGCAGGGGCAAGCATAGGAAGGATGCATAACACTTACTATATTATAACATTTGGCATATGCAGTGACCATTCATAAATCTCAAGGTTTAAATGTAGATAGTGCTTTAGTGAATATTGGAAGTACCGTGTTTAAAGAGGGTATGGCATATGTTGCTTTGTCTCAAGTCAGAACTTTATCTGGATTGTACTTGATTGATTTTGATGAGACAAAGGTTAGTGCAGATGGAAATTGTGTGAAAGAGTATAATAGGTTAAGAAGAGAATATGCACCAAATTTAGGTCAATATCCAGTATTTGAAAAGTGTGTGGTAGGTAGAAAAAGAAGATTTGAGAATATCTGTAGTGAAACTGTAGAGAAAGAAAAAAAACAAGATGAAGTTGCGCCTGCAAGCAAAATGAAAAAGGATAGTGTTGAAGAGAATGTTGGTTATCGGTCTGAAAATAGTTGTGGTGTCAACTGCTATGCTAATTTAGTTGTTAATGTTGTTTTTGTTCTTGAAAGTTTGCAACAGTAAATTGTAAAAAATCGAGACAAAAGATTCTGTTCATTGTTGTATTCTGTTTATAAGAAATGTAGTAGTGATAAAAGTAAAATACAAAGTGTTTCTGGTATTCGAAATGTTTTGGACATATGTTCTGGTTCTAGTCAATTTATGTAGAATATTCAGCAAGATTGTCAGGAATTTTTAATGTTTATGCTTGGTGTACTGGAAGATGAAGGTATAGCTATTGAAAACCTTTTTGGCCTTTCTTATAAATGGCAACATGACTGTCAAAATTGTTTGTTTACATGTAGTACTAACATACACACTGAAAGATTCATATATTTGACTTTACTTGACTGTGAATCAGTGTCTTTTAACAATCTAATTAGAGGAGCAAGTCAAAACATGGAGTGTAGGCAATGTAAATCAGAAATGTCATCAACATTGTTTATACAAAGATATGGACAGTATGTAATTTTAATGCTGCATCGTTGTAGAGCTGATGGAAGAAAATTGGAAACTTTAATTAAAAATCTTGTTGCTGGTCAAGTTTCAATATCAGGAAGAACTTTTGTAGCTGTTGCAATTATTTTTCATGATGGACCTTCTACAACATCTATACATTACACTGTTTATTTAAAATGTCTGAAAGGTTGGACCCATTGTAATGATAGTCAATTGGTTTTTAAACAACGATTGCCTAAAGAGTTACCATAGTCTTACCAAATATTTTTGAAGCCAAAATTTTAAGAACAAAATTTGGCCTTTCAGGACTACTGCTGTTAAGGTTGGTTGGACTGGTGTTGTAGAGTACTTTGTAAGTGAGGGTGAGCATCTTGAAGGTGATCGTCTTGTTGACGTGCAGCCAGTGTAGGTCTCTCAGGTGGTGCGGGATGTGCCTGCGGCAGGGGACATTGATGATCAGTCGGGCGGAGGTGTTTTGGATTCGTTGGACTCGTTGTAGGTGTTTGTTTGAGTTGAGATTTAGAGAGTTGATCCTTATGCATTTGGTTACATCTTTCAGTGGTGTGTGGCTCCTTGGTGAGGGAGAAGATGAGTTGGGTGTCGTTGCCTTAGCAGATAATGTTGAGATTGTGATGGTGGGCCACTTGTGTAAGGGTGCCATGTAGATGTTCAATAGCGTCAAGTTGAGGGATGATCCCTGGGGGACGTTGCAAATGATGTCGGAGGTTTTGGATCAGAAAGGTGGGAGACGGATGCTGAGGATTACTATTGATGAAGTTTTTTACTAAGAATTTGAGATATAGTATTTGACCATGAGGAAAACTGTATAAAACTATTAAGGACTATCTGTTGTCTATTTTCTCAGCATATATTTAAAAGTAACTTTTTTTACAGTGTTTGAAAATTAATGATAATGTTTTGGTATTTTAAGATTCTTTGAGATATCTCATAGTTACGTAAGAAATTGCTGTTAGAAAAAAACATTTAATATATGTTTTATTTCAATTTTTTCTATTGTTATTGAGAATGATGATTGTTTTTTTTAAGATAATCTTATTGATTGTCTTTTTTTTGCCCGCTGTTATGTTATGAGTATTATTGAACTCACTATTTCTAGTGAAATTCAATATATTCTGAGAACAGCAAAAAAGGCAAATGAAATGCTTTACAAATTATTTGGTCTTGTAAAGGATATATTGTAACTGTATTTTTTTTGTCTTCCACAGATGCTAATATTATAATATATATTTTATTATTATTTATTATGTTTAAGGTAAGTATAAATAACTGTTAAGAATGGCCAATGGAGTGTGCTTCTACAGAGGTGAAATAACAAAACATGGATGGAGTACATAAGTGTTCAAAGATGGTTTGTATCTTTTATATACATTTGAAAAACTTAAAATATAAATATACTGAGTGTTCCAGTATTCTTTGCATTGTACTACAACACATCTACTAGTTTGGACCAGGTAAGGTGAATAGACATATTGTACTTTTTTTAGTACTGCATTTTATAATACCAGCCTGTTTTTTCCGATAGTGATAAGGAGTGACTGGTTTGATAATTTAAGAAATTGTAAAACTGAAAGTTCATATAAATAATTATAATTATATCCATACTAATATTATAAAGAGAGAGCCCAAACCTTTGAGGCGGGTAATCTCAGTAACCACAGCACCAATCACAACACCCAATACAGCGTTGGAAAGGGCAGTTGCAGCAGAAGGCCATAGGCTATGCAGACGGCCACCATATTTTTTTTTGCAGAGTTTTATATAGCGCAAACTTGACCCGAACTGAATCAGGTATCAGAGCGCTTTACATAGCACCAGTTACGTTACATGAGGACACACATTGATTTTTGTTAGGCATGGGGAGATTACATGATTTGCTCAGAAACACAGAATGTTTGGCATCATTACCAAGACTCGAACCCAGATCCCCAGGTCCGAGGTCGAGCGCCTTAGCCGTTAGGCCAACTCCTCTATACATTTAAAAGGTAAAAGATCCGTGCCAGCAAAGTAGTCCCTTGTGGGCGTGTCTGCGTTGTGCTGTGGACGTGTGTGGGCTGGGGACGTTACTAACGCTGGGGACGTGTGGTACGGCCATCACATCGTGGGCTGTGGGCGTGTGCTGGGGGCGTGACAAACGCGGGGGGCATGACAAACGCTGGGGGCGTGTGTCTGCCCTTCATGCCATGTGAGTCGTACATACAAGTGCCAATTATGTTGCTGCGCAGCATCAAGGGGCACGCTGGGGGCGTGACACGCTGGGGGCGTGAGAAACGCTGGGGGCGTGTGTTCGGCCTTCATGCCATGTGAACACAATTGCGCCGCATCAAGGGGCACCCTGGGGGCGTGAGAAACGCTGGGGGTGTGTGTGCTACGTTCCGCCCTTCATGCCATGTGGGTCGTACATTAATCAGAAGATCGTCTGCTGTGGCCGTGTGCTCGGGGTGTGACAAATGCGTTCACCTGGAGGCCCGGTAAGTAACGTTACTGCAGCCTCTCCTGCGCGCTGTTACTGAACTCTCTCATTCAATGAAATTACACGCACCTGCTACCATCAACCAGGGCTCTAGCCGGGCTCAGGTGGCAGATCAGTTCACTAATTGCACGCGCCTGATAACATCAACCAGGGCTGCAGCTGGGCCTCAAGCGGGGGAACACGCGCCTGCTATTATCAAACAGGCCTGCATATGGGCCTCAAGCGGGGGAACACGCAAATGAGCGTGTCTGCGGGGACAATTACTGAAGCCTCTCCTACTCGCTGTCACTCAACTCTCTCATTAAACGGATTTACCCGCGGCTGATAACTCTCTCATTCAACGACATTACACGCGCCTGCTAACATCAACCAGGGCTGTAGCCGGGCTCAGGCGGCGGATCACTACACCAATTACACGCGCCTGCTAACATCAACCAGGGCTGCAGCTGGGCCTTCTCCGTCCCTATTCTAATGAAACAAAACATGTTGTCTACCGCAAGATTTTAAAATAAAATGCCCTTGCCAAATGCACACATTACACACATTCTATTTCATACCCGGACAACCTCGGGACGGGCTGCTAGTAATGTTATAAAGTTGTTGACAATGGTATTTATATAATATTTATTAAAGGGCAAATTAGTTGCTAAAGCTAGTTTTGTGTTCTGTATTAGGAAAAAATGATAAAATAAAGTGTTTATGTTTTTGTAGAAGGACCTCAGCATAACAAATTTACAATGGAAAATCAAGAAAACAATATGGAACACGATTCTGAAAATACTAACACTGTCGTAGAAGAGATGAACATATCTTTTACGAGCAACGTTAATGAAGTAGAAGAAATGAATGCTGGAGATATCAGCTGTGATTTTCTTGATGAAACCTTGGATGATGCTTTTGTGGAAGCATTAGATGAGATTGAGATTCATCAGATGACTTTTGAAATTGATAACCAGGAAAAAGAAATACCTGATGAAATTATTTTAGAAGCTGTATTAAATTATGAAATGTTACAAGAATAAATGTATTATTATATATTAATAAGGGTTTGAGACACTCTGCTTCCAGAATTGTAATCATTCAGCTACTACCCAAGTACTGATGGTGCAAAGTGGGCCTTAGGGTATGGACTGCTTCAAAACATATGTATTTTTGTACGCACCGGAAAACTTGTCTTTTATAGCTTCTATTCCCCAGTCTGTATCATTAGACTTTCACCAAACACTCTCACACTACTGTTTCAATGTTGTAGTGAGTCATTCAGCAGTATGTGCTTATGTATATACTGTTCTAAAAGTGAAGCTGCTATACATTCAGCCAGACACTCTCACTTGGCACTTTCACATTCACCATACACTACTAATGTATTCATTCATTCATTTATGAACTGCAAATTCATTTTGACAAACTTTTACACACTAACATAGAAATATAGTTATTTCTTTGACCAGGGAAGGTAGTTCTGAAAATAACTGTTTTTTTTGTCTTTTTAGTTATCTAGTTTTTTGGTATTTTTTCAACAAGTTTAAAAATGGAACTGGAAACAAAAAACTGTGTAACAGGAACAAAAAAGTAAAAAAAAAAATTAATGTTTTGGACAACGGTGCTCTTCTTTCCTCTTCACAATGAGTTCAAAAGACTGCTCACCATAACAAAGTAATTTGTTGCAATATTTACAATGAGATTTCAGATCCGCAAACTGTGGCACAATAATAGGATGCGGACTGCTCGGAGGAGGTGGTGGTGCAGTTGAGGTACTAGGACCTGCAGGTTGAGGATTCTCCTGCAACCTTTGTGTTGCCATCCTTGCATAGTCATTTGGATGCAAATGTTTGACATGGCGAACCATGCTGGCTGTACCGAAAGTATACTTTTTTGTGGGATCACCCCTGGAAAGAGTAACCCCACAGATCTTGCAAGTTACTTTCGGTGCATTGACTTTTTTCAGTCCCTCAGGATATGTAAAAAACTTCCAAATGAAAGCTTCTTTCCTCTTTTTCTGAGTTTGCTCAGCAACAAATTCTTCCTCAGAGGAATGTTCTGATGAAGTCTCAAAAAGAGCAGCCATTGTATAGTTTGGTTCTAAAGGACTACAGCTCCACAGAATAGATGCTTCTCCTGAGAAAGTCCAAGTAGAATGATCAAAATGGGAATGCCCTTCAACAGTTGAAATAGGAAGTATTATAAACCAATCATAACTTTCCTTTTAATGTCACATGGCTTTGCGTACGCTTACGGTGCATTTACGGTGCGTTTACGCTGCGAGTACGTACGACATACCATTGCGATTTTGGTAATTGCTTTCAAAAGTAATATACGCTTATTAAAAGTTAAGAAAAGTATTGTCATGGTTATCCCAGATAATGTCTCCCCTTAGTATGTACATTAAATGCATAAATATATGTTTTTAAACAATTAGAAACTTTTGCGCCCTACGCGCACGGGGTGCCATACATGACGTCACAAGGAAGCGTTGATGCGACGCGTAACGTCAAAGCGCATTCGTAATGTATGCACGGGTACGTGCAGAGTACGATTTGCCATACAAAGTATGGTGCGATCACAGTACACGCACCGTACGATTACAAAAAAACTATAAAAAAGGAATTATATAGAATTTAATTTTAATATACTATTTAAAAATGTAATCAATAAAAAAATAATTTTTTATTTTGTTTTGTTATTATTTTACATTAAGAATGTGAAATATAATTTTTTTAAAAACAAAAGAAAAATATTTATAATAAAAATGTAAGGAATTAGTATAAAAGGAAGAAATATATTAATTAATACATTTAATAATTATCATTTACAAAACCTTTGAAATTCACTGAAAAAACCATAGTTTCACACATGTTATAGTTAGGAATTAGCATTTAAAAAACCTTGCAAATTCGCTGAATAAAACATAGGTTTCACACACGTTATAGTTAGGAATTAGCTTTTAAAAAACCTTGCAAATTCATTGAAAAAACCATAGGTTTCACACATGTTATAGTTAGCTGGACATTTCACTCATACAAAACCTTTGAAATTCCCTGTTATAGTTAGTTCAGCTAACTATAACTCGCGCGCCCGCAATGCATTGCTGATGACGTCACATATTACATCACTCATGACATGGTCAGTGACATCACTCATGACATCACTGATGACATCTCAAATGACATCACTGATGACATCACTGATGACATCATCCTTGTGAAAGAATGGCAGACCTCCTCTCACCCTAATATAACCTTTGATACACACATTCAAAAATAGAAACTAAAATTTTTTTTTTTAATGGAGATACCAATACCAGTTACAAGAACCTATTAGGTAATTCCAACATCTACATACACATCCACTCATTCACCAACAGTTCTATATAGTCACTCATACATGTACTCACTCATTATATGTACTCATACACCTATGCATCCTGTTACACACTGATACTCATCTATAGAGTTACTAACACACAAAATCACACATGCAAATAAACTATCAAACATCCATTTACTTGCATACACAGCTATACACACATCACTACACTTACGTCTACAGAAACGTACACATCCTTACTGCCTTAAACAATCACCTATAGAAACACATACTTATTTATACAGGAACTCTTCCAATCTCTCACTCTCACATATACTCACTTATATACATCAATACTCACATATACTAGTTTAAAATATATGTAGTTACTCATAAAGATACTATTGAGACAGTCATTCACTCACTAACACACCCATACACACACTCATCCACCCATACAGTCCTCCACACATGCTGTCTTCAAAACACATAGAAACAGTGAGTCAGTCATTCATGCATCTGTGCGCTAAGTAATACCCCCACCAAACCACACAGACACTCATTTTGACACTCAAACAACCAACTAATAGCCAAAATAGACACTCATGTATCTACTCACCAACCCATGCAGCCACTTATACACAAAGTCAGACACTGATACAGATACTTACATATTTAAACATTACTTTCTAATACATGTATTCACTAAGATATACCTAATAAGTCAGTTATACAATCAATTTTACAAAAAAACATCCATTTCGACATTTATTTACCCATTTATTCTTCTATCGACCTTTAGATATACATATATAAAAAAAATTATATATATTAAATATTCATTTTTCATAAAGACACACATTCACTGGATGATGTCATCAGTGATGTCATCAGTGATGTCATTTGAGATGTCATGAGTGATGTCATGAGTGATGTCACTGACCATGTCATGAGAGATGTAATATGTGACGTCATCAGCAGTGCATTGCAGGCGCCCGAGTTATAGTTAGCTGAACTAACTATAATGGGGGAATTTCAAAGGTTTTTTATGAGTGAAATGTCCAGCTAACCATAACATGTGTGAAACCTATTGTTTTTTCAATGAATTTGCAAGGTTTTTTATATGCTAATTCCTAACTATAACGTGTGTGAAACCTATGTTTTTTCAGTGTATATATATATATATTCACTGAAAAAACCATAGGTTATAAACCATATATAGTTAGGAATTAGCATTTACAAAACCTTGAAAATTCACTGAAAAAACCATAGGTTATAGACCATATATAGTTAGGAATTAGCATTTAAAAAACCTTATTTTACTCACACAAAACCAATGAAATTCCATATATAGTTAGTTGTACTAACTATATATCACGCACCCGCAATCCACTGCTGATGATGTCACATATTACATCATTCATGACATGGTCAGTGACATCACTGATGACATCACTGATGACATCTCAAATGACATCACTGATGACATCACTGATGACATCTCAAATGACATCACTGATGACATCACTGATGACATCTCAAATGACATCACTGATGACATCACTGATGACAACATCCAGTGACTGTATTTTTCTGTAAAGTTAAAATATGTCTTACATATTTAAGAATGAGTGGATGTATAAGTGTCTGGATGAAGGATTTAGTAGGTGCATGACTGACTGTATGAGTGAGTGGTTAAATGTGTCTCACTGAGTGCATGGGTTAGTGACTAAACTGTCTTATTTTGTGCATCATTATGTCTGTTGTTCTGTAAACTGCTGCATGTGTTGATCAGTAGCTATATGAGTAACTATATGGGTTATTGATTGGTTGCCCAAGCATTTGTATGGGAGACTGAGTGTGTGTGTGGGTGGCTGGGAGGTGTATGACTCTGTGCATAGATGTATGGGTTCAAAAGTGCATGTGGAAACAGCTGTATGGGCGGTTGACTGTGTGCATGACTGTATTGGTGAGTGAATGGATATCTCAGTGCTACATGTCAAAGTAAGTACATATGTAAAACACAGTACATGTGAGAGTTGACATATATAAATAACTGTGCATAAGAGCCAGTGAATGTGTGAGTGGCTGTATGGATCATTGTGCTCTTGTATCCAGGATTGTATAAGTGAGTAAATATGTTTTAGTATATGTTTGAATAAGTAAGGTGTGTATAACTGTTTAGTTGTGAAAATGGAGCTGTGATTGATTCTTTGCATGACTGACTAGGTGTGTAAGTAACTCCATGGATGAGTGACAGTCTGTGAGTGTCTGTTTACACTGAGTGTATCTAAGGTTATATTAGAGTCTGAAGAGGTTCATCGTATTATCACATGAATGATGTCATCAGTGATGTGATCAGTAATGTCAAATGAGATGTCATCAGTGATGTCATCAGTGATGTCATTTGAGATGTCATCAGTGATGTCATCAGTGATGTCATTTGAGATGTCATCAGTGATGTCATCAGTGATGTCATTTGAGATGTCATCAGTGATGTCATCAGTGATGTCACTGACCATGTCATGAATGATGTAATATGTGACATCATCAGCAGTGGATTGCGGGTGCGTGATATATAGTTAGTACAACTAACTATATATGGAATTTCATTGGTTTTGTGTGGGTAAAATAAGGTTTTTTAAATGCTAATTCCTAACTATATATGGTCTATAACCTATGGTTTTTTCAGTGAATTTTCAAGGTTTTGTAAATGCTAATTCCTAACTATATATGGTTTATAACCTATGGTTTTTTCAGTGAATTTCAATGGTTTTTTAATAGCAAATATCTATAGCTGTAAAATGTATTCTTATTTAAATCCAAAAATATATTTTATATGTTTATTAATAATTTTTTTAAAATATTTTTTTTGTTTCGCTCCCGGTCCGCGAACCGGGAAGCTTCCCGTTAGCTCAATTTAAAGCCGCGACCCGGTCCGCGAACCGGTAAAAAATCAACATAGTGACGGTATCGCGTTGCCGCGTAATGCGTCTTATGACGTACTGCGTTAGCGCACCCGGAAGTGCCCCGGGGCGCGGACCGAGGCGCGAAACGCAGCTCCCCGGAAGCGATCCGCGGCGCGTCGCGAAAGCGCGACGTATCGCGGTGCCGCGTAATGCGTCTTGTGATGTACCGCGTTAGCGCACCCGGAAGTGTCCCGGGGCGCGGACCGAGGCGCGAAGCTTAGCGACCCGGAAGCTAACCGGGGCGCGTTCCGCAGCGCGTAACATGAGCGTGAGAGGTCATGTGACTTGTTAATAAAACTTTTCATTGGTTCATTTCACTTTTGGTTTCATAATGATGTAAGGCTAGGTCAGGTGACCTAAAAATAACACTTTTCATTGGTTGAGAAGTATTGTTTTTCCCAAATGATGAAAACCCCTCCTTCTTTCCTCACTCTGACTTTCATCATTGTGAGAGGAAGACCTATTTTGCTTGTTGGAAAATGGCTTCATTGGTAGCTTCAGCTGGTGGACCCCCACCACCACCACCACCTCCTCATGGGAAGAGAGGACCACCTCCCCAGGTCATTACCAACACTGAGGAGGAAGATGAAGAAATGGATGAGGAGGGAGAAGAACCACAGTTCTTGGAAGAGGTGCCCCGGGTTTCCAGAAAGAAAGCCAGTTTCATCTGGCAGTTTTATTCGATCCCTCGTGGCCAAAAAAAAGTCAATGCGAGGTATGTCACCTGCCGCATATGCAAAGAACAATTGTCCAGAGGGACGGACAAGAAATATAGCTATGGAAATCACACAATGCACAGGCACATGACAAGGAAGCATCCACTAAATTACAGCCGGGCGGAAATAAGGGATATGCAGGACAATCCAAGACCAACTCCTGTGGCCAGACCAACAATACCGATTTCTCTAACACCAGAAGAGGCACGGGAAACTGTGCCAAATATTCAAGAAAATTTTGGGCACATGATTCACTTATGTATGCACTGTCGTGCATTATTAGCTTGTGGCAACATGAGCATCAATGCACTCAACCTGGCGTATGAACACCATGATTGCCCTAACCGCCCCCAGTAATTTTTTTTTGCTCCTGTTGAGCCCTTTTCAACGCCTGTTTTTTGTTGTTTCCCCCCCCCAAAAAAAACCCAAAAAAATATAAAATCGTTCAAAAAATACAAAAAAAACAAAAAATAAAAAAAAATAAAAAAAAATATAAAACAACAAAAATATAAAAAAAAAAGTTCTTTTCAGAACTACCTTCCCTTTCAAAAAAAATTGCTAGAATGTTTAGCACTCTGGCAAGCTCTATTTCTTTTGGTTCTCTCCCGGGTTAGCTTCCCGGTACGCGGACCGGGAGCTAACCAAAAAAAAAAAAAAAAAAAAAAAGTGTAAGTATAAGGAAAGTAAACAGAGAGTGATGTTAAAAGAAAGACAGCTATAGGGAGTAAAGAAGAGATACTGTTTAATAGATCTATTTACCGAAGAAAAGACAGAAGAGGGTATAATTGTGAAAAACAAAATAGATAACGAAGTGAAAGAAAAAAAAAGAGAGTATAACATTAACAAAGAAGAGTTTCTTGGAGAATGTGAGTGAATGTTCAAAATAAGATTAAAACATGAGGAATAACAGAGAGAAAAAATAGAAAACAGAAAACAAAAAAGTAGTGTAGTGTAGTGTAGTAGTGAAGTAGTGTGGCTCACTGGTTAGAGGCGGCAGACCCGAGAGCAGAGGACGGCCCGGGACCAGGGTTCGATTCCGGCGCGGCAGGTTTCTGGACCAGGGTCAGCGGACTCGATAATTCTCTCGCCTCGGTGCCCACTCTGATCAGCGTTCACACTCGGCAACTCTGGGCATTAGCTTGCCTCATCTTCACTAACGGCCCCACCAGACCGCCGGGGATGCCTGGTCTCACCCTGGAGATACCCATTAAGGGACCATCTCTCAGGGAAGCCAGGAAGGGTTTCGCAGCGGTCGAAGCGCCTTGGGACCCTACGGGTAAGTAGTGCGCTATATAAATGCCTATACATTTACATTTACATTTACATTTACAGAAAAAGATTAATTGAAACAGCAAAGAAATGTAAGTAACATAGAGCCATATCATCAACATAGGCAATAAAAGTTTTGCAGCTTTTATTGGCAGAAATGTGTCGCTAAAGCTGCTTTTGTGGCAGAAAACTGCCGCTAAAACCACTTTTGCACCAGTTTTCTGCCAATAAAAAGAGCAATAATTTTATTGGCTGTGTTCATAATATTCCCCTTAGTGTGCTTCAACTACACAGAGAAAGCATTATGAACAAGTAGTGATAGAGTGATCAGTCAAAGACACTAAGAGTAATAGAGACGGAGTGAGTGAACAAGAGTGAGGAACTATGAGAAGAGAGGGACTGAGAAAAAGAGTGGAAGGAGTTGAGTAAGTAGGTAATAGAGAAAGGAATGAGGGAAGTAGCAAAGGCAGGAAACTGAGGGTTAAAGAAATGAAGCAGTGGAACTAATAGTAGTTAAATGTGATAGAAATGTAACGAAAAGAGTACAAAATATTTAACTTATAATTGTCGTTAAATTACTCACTTTTTGTTTTTATACTTTCAATCTGTGAAAGAGAGAACAAACATTTGAAAAATATTAAAACATGTATTTAAAAATTAGAAAAGACAAGGGAAAAGATTGAAGGACAAACAGTTTTTCAACAACTTTGACACTTACAGAAGCTTCTGCTTCTCCAGGCCCCCTACACAGTCCTAAAGATATACATTTTAAACTAACAGTATCTTGATGCAGATGAAGTGAGGCCTATCTTAAAACATGGTGCATCTTTTGCATTGCTGTTGTTTCAGAAAAGTGTCGCAAGACACTAAAATTTTAAATAATTGCTTCAGGATGCCAATAAGATGTCTACTATCCAGAGGTTTGTTTGAGGTGAGGCCTACTCAGGGTTGCAGATGAGATTTACACTTGTTGAAGAGTACAGAGGAGATAATACATGTGAAGGTCTACCAATGAAGTGAGTCATGTCCACTGCACTCTTCAACAAAGTCCAAACCTCCTATGTTTCCCTGGACAGACCTAAACTTGATCTGCACAATGTGATTCGTAATGATAGGAAACACAGGTGATGTAATTGAAATACGTGCAATTTATTTTGCTCATTTCACAATCACATCACTTGTGTTTCCTTTGCTTAGGTATCTCATTGTGCAGATGTAGTCTAGCATATGAAAGAATACGCAGAAGTGCAGCACTGCATGCAACAACTTTGACACTTACAGAAGCCTCACCTTCTCCATGCCTCCTACACAGTTCTACATATACATCATAAATGCAAACAGTACAGAATTAATTATACATGTTAAATGGTTTATTTTTGCTGTTCTCAGAATGTATCAAAATTCACTAAAAACAGTGACTTGAAGGTATTCATCATATAACAGCGGGGAAAAAAAACACAATCAAAATGATTGTGTTTAAAAAACCCATACAACATAAGAAATCAAAATTCAGAACTCCTTAAAGTTAACTTACTTTCCATGACGTCCAAGGATGTCCTATGAACAGCTTACACTCTTTTGTGCTGTTATTACTTTCAGCCCGCCACTTTCTGAAAGAAAATCTCCATCGTTTTTAAAAACACGTTACATGCAATAAATGACTTCTTGCTCTCTACCACAAGTTTCCACAAGGCCAAATCTGGTCAGAGCCATTTATAACTCTTGGATTTCTTGTAAGCCAATCCCGTCATTTGGCATTTCCGCAACTTTCAGAATTAAAATGTTGAAGATCATTTTCACAATCCTGGAATAGTAATATCTTCCCCTTCTTGCTCAGTCATGTTCTACATTTCCTATGACACTGATACTGCTTACTATGAAGCAGACTTACACTACCTCTATGACTACTACAATTATTTAATTCTCTACATCACTTTTAATCACAAAGCAATGTAAAACAGTAGACAGCATTGCAGACTTACATTCCCTCTACTCCATGTTTTGATTGGCTGCTTCAATTAGCTTATAAAAAGAAACAGTTTTTCTGAACTCATTCAAAGTGCACGTATTTCTCCATGACGTCCAGTCCTATGGTTAGAAGTTATGTCTCTGAACTACACTTATCCTCAAGGCCAAATTGTGTAGGAGCCATTAGAACTTCTTGAAATTCCACAGAGCACATCCCGAGATTATTTCCCTAAAATTTTGGTTTTAAAAACACCAGGTAAGAGTTTTTAAGGTCATACGGCAATTTTTTTTTGAAAATTAAAACAGAATCATTGCAGAATGACCAGCCATTTCTAGACTTTAAATAAGCTGTGTAATGTCCTGATGTTATTGAAGGGCCGTCATGATATATAATTGCTGCAGTTACAAAAGTCCTTCCTGATATTGACAACTGCGAAGCTACAAAATTTTTAATTAAAGTTGTCAATTTTGTTCCATCAGGCCTACATCGTTGGAACATTAAAATGACATACTGGCCATATGTTCGTATAAATAATGTGGACATCATTTCAGATTTACATTGGCTACACTCCATGTTGTGATCAGCTGCTTTTACTAGCTTATTAAAGGAGACTGATTTACTGTCTGGCAAACTTAAATATATAAATCTTTCTGAGTCTACACTAGTAGTACTTGATACCATACAGTTCTCGCAGTCATGCTGCCATTGATAAGAAAGCCCAAACAGCTGATCTACATCTACACCTTCAGCATGTAATACATCAAGCATATACATTAAAAACTCCTGACAATCTTGCTGAATATTTTGAGAGAATTGTGTTTGGCCTGAACATCTGTCTAACAGATTTCGAATTTCAGACACACTTTCTATGTTTCTTCTATCAGTGCTACATTTCTCTAACACAGAATTTAACAAACTGCAAAATCTTTGATCAGAATTGACCACAATCTCTTCTTTTACATTTTCTAGAGAAAACAAAACATTAACCACTACATTAGCATAGCAGTTGACACCAGAACTGTTTTCAAATTGAAAACCAACAACATCTTCAACAGAATCCTTTTTGTTTCTGCTTGTAATTTTAGGTTCATCGACTTTTCGTCTTTTTGCTACAACCTCCCCAGTATTGGTCACATTTCTTCGTTTCCGGCCTACCACACATTTCTCAAACAAAGGATACTGAGGCAAATGTGGCGCATACTCTCTTCTTAACCTATTGTATTCCTTAACACAATCTAGATCAGCACAAATGTTTGTGACATCACACTCAATCAAGTACAATCCCGATAAAGTTCTAACTCGTGACAATGCCACATATGCCATACCCTCCTTGAACACAGAACTGCCAATATTCACCAATGCACTGTCTACACTTAAACCTTGCGATTTATGGATTGTCACCGCATATGCCAAGCAAACAGGAAACTGCTTACGGCGAACATATAAGTCTTTTACAAGCAAAAATCTAGCAGAACAACGAGCAATTAGCTGTACTTCCTCAATGCCATCAAATTTAATTTTTAAAAATTCAATTCCATCTCTATTTCTGTATTTCACAAAATCAACAACATTACCCATTGATCCATTTACCAGACCTCTTTCAACATGTAAATTCCTTCTTAAAATTATACGGCAGTTCAAGCACACAATCAGAGTCTTTTCAAAACCTGCAGTTTTAGATATACTCTTCTCTAATGAATCCAATTTTGTTTTCAGATTCTCAGACAAAATAATTGTTGATCCCATATGCTCTACTCTGTCAATAGCTTCCAGTTTCACAATCTCTTGCTTTTCTAAATGCAACATTTTGTTGTTAAATTTGGCACATTCTGCAAGAGTTGGCATCAAACATATTCCAGATTTCTTCTCAGTAATTTTCTGAAAAATATTCTCAGGCACAACATCTTGTTCTGGATATAAATTTGACAGTAATCGTGCATGTAAAGCTTCTTTCCCATGCTCGGTCACTTTTCCAATTCTAACATCTTGTAGAATAGTCTTGTAAACTTCATCCTTCGCCTGACGCATATTTTCATGCAGTTCAGCATAATTGAAGTTTAACCATATATTGACGTTGCCAATGCTGCCTAGGCACTTCCTGGTATCTTCATGCGTGAGCATTTTGAACACAGGTTGCCCTTTCACTGGTGTCAGCTGCAGAAGATCTCCAAAAACAATGATGTGTTTGCCACCAAATAACACATCATACTCTGTTTTGAGAACTTCTTGCATTCTCAAATGCACAAAGGCAAGCATGACATTGGAAACCTTGCTTACTTCGTCAATGATAAGAAGTTTCATTTTTCTCAAGATTCTTGAAACTTCAAAGCAAGCATCTCCAGATAGCTTGTGATATTGTAATTTGTTGTCATGCTCCACTGGCAGCATCAGTAAACGATGTAAAGTAATCCCTTTAATATTATGTGCTGCCAGTCCAGTTGGAGCAGTGACAACACAAGACAGCGATGACTCTGTCCTTTCCTGCAAATAGCATGACATTGCTTTAATGAGGAAACTTTTTCCAGTTCCCGCTTCTCCACTCACGTACAGTCGGACAGGCTTCAACGACGTACATGAGCACTCTTTCTTATCATGACTTAATCCATGATCAATTTGCATGGTAACTTCGTCATATATTTTCCTCTGCTCAACGTTGAGTTGTCTTTCCAACTCTTCTAAGTTAACCGCATCCTCCTGAGCATGTGCCATGGCTCTTTCCACTTCATTCATAGCAGTGGCAGCTTCATTTTCGATAACAGGTCCTCCTAGTGGATCCTGACTCAATGAAGCAGAACTCTGACTGTCCTGAGAACTGTCTCTGGCAATCTCGGCTGCAATCGTTGCTTCCTGCTCAATTTCCGCATTCAACATTTCTACATATTTGGGAAAAGCAGGACATTCTATGGTCTCCTTGGCGGCATTGAAAGAGTCTTCGTAACAGAGAAAATCTCCAAGCAGTTCCTCTTCTGCACGCCAAGGCTTGAAAAGTTGCAAAAGTGCTAAATAGAAAAACTCCTTTTTTTCAGGAGATTCGCCACTCAATTTTCGATGGTTTACCAAGTGGCATTTTCTTTGCTTGACCAGACATCCCTCACTTCCTATTACAGCATACACTCCTTTCTCAGTATCTTCTTTGATGTTCCTCTTGAATATGTAATTTTGAAGAACCTCATACAGACAAACATTCTCAAGGTGAATGCTTCGATTTGGATAATATGTATCCAACATGTTGGTCTTCAAAATGTCGGTACTGTTTGGCTCCTTTTCCGCCAAATACTCAATTTCCCGGACAGGTTTGAGAACTCGATTACGCGTTGCAGCAAGACCAAGACTCGCCCAAACGACACTCCTGGACTTGGCATAGAGACTTGCTGAAGACAACCGGTCAGAACATTCGTACGCTCCGATTTCTCGATGCGACAACATCTTCAGACTGAAACTGTACAACTTCTTGCTGAGGCTCTTTTCATGGGAAATGTCCTCCCACATATCCTTCAATTCTGTCTTCTCTTTTTTGGTGATGTAAGACGTCACATACCGAGCCACAGCCATACAATTATTAGCCACAAACTGTATATCCATGTTAGCATTCCACATGGACAAAATCACCGGGTTGTAGTCATTGATGTACTTGGACTCTTCGTTCCTCTTCAAATTGTATGTGTTTTTAGGTGATTTCTTCATGACATTGTGTCGCAGCGAAGACATCAAACTGTTTACTCTTCCTTTAGAAATCACCGGTCGTGGAAAGCCGAAACGACATTTGGTGTAGAACTTGTCCTTGTTTCGGAATTTACGACGGCAGTACTTTCCACATCGATGGCTTTGGAAACGCAGAACTTTTTCTCTTAGGCTTTTCTTCTCCTTTGCGTTTGGAACAGCACACGTAGAATACTGTTGGATGAAACTCATCACTGAGTCTTCTGGATCCGTTCCAAATTTAGGTGCATCCTTGATCCACAGCAACATATGTATATGAGGAGCACCTCTTGCTTGGTACTCCTTTCTCCAGAAGAAATCCAACACCTCTCCAAGAGGTGGATTCTTCTTATTCATGATGAAAGACATCATAGCTTCAAATCTATGATTGAAGTACCTACATACATTGACTGGATCCAAAGAGCACAGTTCTCCGGGTGTCTTGAATTCGATGTTATCTACGTTAGCATTTGCCTCTCGTAGAAATTCAAGTAAGTCTTCCCAGCCATACTCGGCACAGCTCAGAGTGAGGAACCATGTGGGAGTACCTAAGTTCCTCAGCATACATTTTAAATCACCATGACGACGGTACCAGTACTCATTAGTACCACGCTGACACGCCATGAGATTAATCAGGTGAGAATCCAAAATACTGTCTTGGACATTGACTTTATCCATAAAGTCACTTGCCGAGATGTTTTGCATGTGTATACCACTTTTCAAGATGTGGTTCACTGCATATGACAGTCCAGACAGATCGCTTTCAAACAGGAGATGAAACAAATAAGGAATGCATTGTCGAAACCTAGCATCTCCTGCATACAATCGCAAAGTCCGGTATTCAGAAGCAGGAATTTGATGAGGTCGCTCATCATATCTTCCTCCCTGACCTGTTGGAAAAAGCTGTGGGAAACACCGAGCTTCCAAACTTTCCTCCCAAACACTAATGGGACTCCCTTTGGCTTGTTTCATTTGAAACAACTCAATAGCATTCCCCATGACTTCCTTGGAATGCAAAGGATGAACACTATAATGTTCATATATTTCTTCACTAGTAGAGGGTTCTACTTTCTCAATCTGACCAGCACACAAATCGCTATCCTCTTCCTCACTTACTTCCTCTTCTGCAACATATACATTCTTATAGTATTTATTATTTTTTTTCAAATACAATGTTGCCTTTTTACCTTTCCTAACATCTACTAAATCTTGCCATATTTTCTTATTCTTTGTCGGAACCCCATTAACTAAGATAACCAGAGGTTCCTCTTCCACTTTTTCTACTCCAATTGTGTTAATGTTTTTCTTCAAATCTAGAGGCAAATAAACAACTCTTCCCTTTAATCCTCTCTGTAAATCTGATGGAGGCAATTTCCCTGTCTTTGGCTCCATTCTTACAATAGCCTGAAAGGGATGGATACTTTGAATCAAAATAGATTCATAAGTATTTAAATCCTTCAATTCAGAAGGAATCTCAACCAATTCCAGATTATTATGAACTGCTCTAGCAGGCATCTGGTTTTGATTTAATTTGCAACAACAATAAGTACACACACGTTGATCCAATCCCAAATCAAAACAATTTTCTACCATCAAGTATGTTGCGAAATCCTTCCATTCACTATTATTTTCCCTTTCACTTTTTGCATATAAATCCACTAACTTAGTCTGATTCTTATAATAAGTGCGTAGACCACACACACAAGTGAAATTTGGCCTCTCACTTGATTTCACCTCAAACGTGGCAATTTCCCTCTGGAAATTATCTGTACTGGAAACCTGTACACTATCTTCCACATTACCCTCTTCTTCTTGGTCAATTTCAACATTCTCCTCTTTACTTCCAAAGTAACAAAACTCAATTTCTTCACAAATATTCTTCACATCTACTTCAGAACCATGCAAAAGAGCAGCACATAATTGTTTAAGCATAATTGCTGGACTCTTAGCATAATACAACATTCTAACTAATTTCCTCACTTTATTATGATGCACTGCTAGCATCCTGAAATGATGAAAAACACTCTGGCATACTCTCCTGGAAAGACAAGCCAGTGAATGACCATGCAAACCTGTCACTTCTCTCACTCTGCAAGGATCTAATTCTTGCAACAACCTTATTTTCTGCTTCAAACTTTTCTTATTAAATGACCGTACAAAATCACAAAGCAAATTGATGGAATCCTGTCGCACACTACAAATACTACTACACTTCCAGGTGTAGACAGGACCCTTAGCACGTCTTCCTAAAACCTCATTACCTAACACCTCTTCTGTCTCTGTTGTCACAAGTTTTTCTTTTTCAACTGGACAACCATCTTTCACTTCATAAGCACGACCACTGGTGTCAACTGCATGCACCAAATCATTATCCTGGAAATAACTCTCCTCATTAAAAAATGCCTCACAGCTTGAACTATGCATCCATTCTCCAGAAAAAACTTCACAAAAATTACTACGATTAACTATTCTCTTCCATCTACTATTTCTTTTGAAATCATAAATTGCCTTGTTTAGCTTCCTAATTCTATTGATTATCAAAATAAATAACTTACGTTTAATTTCAAATGCCTGATCAATAACTTTCTCAACTTTTTTTTTTCTCTTATAAAAAACCAGTTTCTGTTGACCTTTCTTAATATTTTTTAACAAATTGCCAATTATCCTGTTGCGGAACATTCGTTTACGAATCTCCCTAAACTGTTGTTTCCTTCTACTATCATGCACAGAGTTATCTCTTGCTCTAGCAGTAACATTTTTGATTGGCCTTTCCTTTCCATTTGAATTCCTTCTCGTTTTATGGACTGAAACATTTTCTGTAGTAATATTTTTTTTACTACACATATTTCTTATGAAATATTTTGTGCTCTTACCCGGTGCTTTCTTCGTGACTTGACAAATCTTTTTGTTAGAGGACTGCTGCTTATTTTCTTTCACCTGCTGTCTTTGACGTTTTGCAGCCTTTCTCTGTCTTTCTATTGTTGGCATGGTGAAATCTTGAAATGATCTGCAGTTGAATCTGTGGTAAAATATAATAAAAAATGTTATTAACCATTATTACCAAACAGTAAATCAATAACAGTGATCAAAAACTTAACACACTACTTGACATTTTAATTAGAAGATTTTTTAGTCGTTGGCAAATTTACAATACAGAAATAGCAGAAAAGAAATGACATTTATATTTATGTTACCTGTGCTATTTTATATGTGAATCTGATCTAATTTTATGAGCATATTTTAATATTTTATTGAAGACACTACACATAACCTGTTTTTGAAGGTGTCTTTATTTTTAAATTAAACGGTTTACATTTTTACTTTTTATTAATTATAAATTTTAAAAATAAATGTTTATATTTCCATAGGCTCAAGCAGGTCAGCTTCCCACCCTATGTCATATAATTCGGACAAATCTGCATCCTCATCACGCTCTTCTTCATCCTCAGGATTTAAATCATCCAAAGGATCAACATCCACTGATGTTTCAATTACAAGTTCAATGATGAGGTCAAAATCAACTGATTGCAGATTGTTGCTCATGTTGATGTTGTCTTTATCTTTAAAGAAAGATAACAACAATGAGATGTTGCAGAGTAAGAGACAAATCTCAGAGATTATAATAGTAAAATTGTTTAACAAGAGTAATATTTTGCAGCTATTATTTAGCCATGTCCAGCAATGCTGAGCAGGTGAAGACTATGTCTAAATTTTCAGTGAACAGGACTCATCTCTTCTTAACCTTGGATAAGCCTCACCGACTCTGTGTGTCCTGCACATACTTAAATGTAAAGGGGCAGATTTATGTTAAATGGCACATCCCCAGGCATGCACCAGTTAACGTGCACCACTACTCTGCCACCCATGTTGTGCCGTATTTACAATTAGATAGGAGAAAGCTTCGTCAAAACCCTGCGCCTGCTTTATGCAGGCATAGGTCTTGACGCAACATTGTGGAGATGGGGCACCCCTGAGCCTTGCTTGAGCTGCATCGCACTTGCGATACAACTCCAGCAATCACTACCTTTACAGCACAGATACGTCACGCATCTGTGCCATTTTTGCCCCATGATGCCCCGCATTGTAAATGCAGCACACCATGGGTGGCGGAACAGCGGCGCAGGATGACTGACACATCCCTGGTGATGCACCAGTCATCATAAATCTATCCCTAAGCTTCTTATCTTGTTGGAGATGAACCGCCATATGTATCATCAAAGTTTTTTCCATTTCCTAAATAGCGAACTTTAAGGAATAAATAGCGATTCATTACCATTCCTAGTTTGCGATGACCTATTTGCTAATTACAAATTACCCATTCATTTCCATGCAGCAGGAGGCCCATAGGAATGAAGCTGCAATTTGCGATTAGCAATTTACTCATCGCAAATTAGGAATTTTTCCAAGGGTGCAGGGGTGTCTCAAGAACACCCTGCTGCACCCCCTGAAAAAGAAATTTGGGGGCATATGGCGCACATACATGCCCTAAGGGCATGTATGGGCGTCATATGGGACCTTTTGTTTTTTGGAAAAAAAGCTTTTTGAAAAGAATTCACAAATTACCACCAACTAGAAGTTGGTGGTAGTTTCCAAATCCTTAATGTCATTTTTTTACATATTTTTTGTTTGATACATTGCATTTAAGTAATCACAAAATTTGCAAATCCTTCAGTGCAATTGCAAAATAAGGAATAGCAAATTTTGCTACTCCTTATTTTGCATCAAACTTGTTTGATACATACCATTTGTCTAATTAACATTCGCAAAGGCCAAAATTCGTAGAATTTTGATCTTTGCGAATGCTAATTAGCTTGATACATATGGCCCCAAGTGAGGCCTGTCTTGCGACATGGTGCATCTTTTGCATCACTGCTGCATCGGTTTCATGTGGTACGTTTTTTTTACACCATGACATATCTGCCTAAATGCATCAATTTGTAATTTTGTCGCCTCATAGCAAATCTTTTGCACCGCTGCTGCATCATAAAAGTGACGCACAGTGGCACAAAAGAGGCATACACCTATCATAAATCTGTCCCTAGCATTTTAAATGATTAATCCAGGATGACGATAAGGTGTGGCCTATCCAGAGGTTTGTTTAAGGTGAGGCCTACTCAGGATTGCAGATTAAAGTTACGCTTGATGAAGAATACAGAGGAGATAATACATGTAAAGGCCTACCAATGAAGTAAGTAATGTGCACTTTATTGCGCCAGTCATCATAAATGTATCCCTAAGCTTCTTATCTTGTTACAGATGAACCACCATATGTACCATCAAACTATTTTGCATTTCCTAAATAGCAAATTTTAAGGAATAAATAGCAATTCTTTACCATTCCTAATTTGCAATGAGCAAATTGCTAATTGCAAATTAGCACCGCCGCTGCATCATAAAAGTGACGCACAGTGGCACAAAAGAGGCATACACCTATCATAAATCTGTCCCTAGCATTTTAAATGATTAATCCAGGATGACAATAAGGTGTGGCCTATCCAAAGGTTTGTTTAAGGTGAGGCCTACTCAGGATTGCAGATTAAAGTTACGCTTGATGAAGAATACAGAGGAGATAATACATGTAAAGGCCTACCAATGAAGTAAGTAATGTCCACTTTATTGCGCCAGTCATCATAAATGTATCCCTAAGCTTCTTATCTTGTTACAGATGAACCACCATATGTACCATCAAACTATTTTGCATTTCCTAAATAGCAAATTTTAAGGAATAAATAGCAATTCTTTACCATTCCTAATTTGCAATGAGCAAGATGCTAATTGCAAATTACCCATTCATTTCCATGGGCTAGGAGGCTCATAGGAATGAAGGTTGCAATTTGCGATTAGCAATTAGCTCATCACAAAATAGGAATTTTTTCAAGCGTGCAGGGGTATCTCAAGAACACCCTGCTGCACCCCTGAAAAAGAAATTTGGGGGCATATGGCACACATACATGCCCTAAGGGCATGTATGGGCGTCATATGGGATCTTTTGTTTTTTGGAAAAAAATGCTTTTTGAAAAGAATTCGCAAATTACCACAAACTAAAAGTTGGTGGTAGTTTCCAAATCCTTAATATAATTTTTTACATATTTTTTGTTTGATACATTGCATTTAAGGAATCGCAAAATTTGCAAATCCTTCAGTGCAATCGCAAAATAAGGAATAGCAAATTTTGAATTAAGGACATTTTAAGTCATTTCCACATGTGCAGTGTTTTCAAATTATGATTTGAAAATCGTTTTTGGGGAAAAGTAATGGTTTGCAAATTTATGACAAGGACATAATGGTGTATGCTTCTCTATAAGGCATTTCAGTGTCTCTGATGTCATTTTTCCCATATTACATTATAAGACCTTTCCCCATGGAGCACATTCCTTGTAAATATGCTCCCACCTGTGCATGGCGAATTTAGATTTTGACTGTTTGAGTCACATAGCCATGTTAAAAGTGACCAAAATAAATTGCAAACGCTTTAAAAAAACACATTCATGTGTCTTAAGGACATTTTAAGTCATTTCCCCATGGACAGTGTTTTCTAAGTGGCGCAAAAGAGGCATACACCTATCATAAATCTGTCCCTAGCATTTTAAATGATTAATTCAGGATGACAATAAGATGTGGCCTATCCAGAGGTTTGTTTAAGGTGAGGCCTACTCAGGATTGCAGATTAAAGTTACGCTTGATGAAGAATACAGAGGACATAATACATGTAAAGCTCTACCAATGAAGTAAGTGATGTCCACTTCATTGCGCCAGTCATCATAAATGTATCCCTAAGCTTCTTATCTTGTTAGACATCAACCGCCATATGTATCATATAACTATTTTGCATTTCCAAAATAGCGAATTTTAAGGAATAAATAGCGATTCTTTACCATTCCAAATTTGCGATGAGCAAATTGCTAATTGCAAATTACCCATTCATTTCCATGGGCTAGGAGGCTCATATAAATGAAGGTGCAATTTGCGATTAACAATTTGCTCATCGCAAACTAGGAATTTTTCCAAAGGTGCAGGGGTGTCTCAATAACACCCTGCTGCACCCTTGAAAAAGAAATTTGGGGGCATATGGCGCACATAAATTTTAACAACATTCCTTTACCTCAAAAACGATTTTCAAATCATAATTTCAAAACACTGCACATGGGAAAATTACTTAAAATGTCCTTAAGACACATAAAAGCGTTTTTTGATTGCCTTTGCAGCATGTTTGTATCACTTTTAACATGGCTATGTAACACAAACATTCAAAATCTAAATTTGCCATGCACAGGTGGGAGCATATTTACAAGCAATTTGCGCCACAGAGAAAGGTCTTACATTAAAATGGGAAAAATAACATCAGGGACAGTCAATTGCCTTATAAAGAAGCATACACCATTATGTCCTTGTCATAAATTTAAAAACAATTCCTTTTCCCCAAAAACGATTTTCAAATCATAATTTCAAAACACTGCACATGGGAAAATGACTTAAAATGTCCTTAAGACACATGAAAGCGTTTTTTGATTGCCTTTCCAGCATGGTTGGGTCACTTTTAACATGGCTATGTAACACAAACATTTAAAATCTAAATTTACCATGCACAGGTGGGAGCATATTTACAAGCAATTTGCGCCACAGAGAAAGGTCTTACATTAAAATGGGAAAAATAACATCAGGGACAGTCAATTGCCTTATAAAGAAGCATACACCATTATGTCCTTGTCATAAATTTAAAAACAATTCCTTTTCCCCAAAAACGATTTTCAAATCATAATTTCAAAACACTGCACATGGGAAAATTACTTAAAATGTCCTTAAGACACATAAAAGCGTTTTTTGATTGCCTTTGCAGCATGTTTGTATCACTTTTAACATGGCTATGTAACACAAACATTCAAAATCTAAATTTTCCATGCACAGGTGGGAGCATATTTACAAGCAATTTGCGCCACATAATTCATAATTTTCTCCTTAAAGCACACTATTCTCTATCTAAATTAAATAAATATTTTCTCACCTTAGCAAATACTTTGAGTTTGAAAACAGTCTCAGAAACACACCAATTTGTCTTCAGCAGAGCAAAAGGTATGCACTCCAGAGTCTGCAGCTATCAAAAGCACAGAAATGCTGTAATTCTTCACACATATCTCTCATGTCACCCAATCAAAACTCTTCCCTCACTTTTTTTCAAATGAAAACCCTTCCCCCCTCTGCCCTTTCTGCCTTTTCTGCATGGCAACCACCTCTTGGAAGACCTCTGTTGTTTGCAAGTTCACACAACAATGTTGCAATTGAACTCTGAACTCTCAGTGCACCTGCATATCCAGTGCATTCTTTCATTTAATGATTTTTTATTGACCACTCAAAATACATCTTTCAAAGAACACATCCGTGCACCCTAACTTTCTGTTTTCAGCAATCAAAATCCACCAATCACTGTTACTGCTTCATGAACACAGAAACTCCACAGTTTTTTTTCATTTTACACTCTCATTTTTTCAACTGCCATTTCATTGCCACACTTCATCTGACTGCAGGAGAACCTTCTCTCACCATGTTTTCTGTCTGGATTGTTGGACATAGTTATATTCACTGGGCTCAAAGGTACGTTGAAAACAGGAATTTACCTAACCTCAATTTACAAGATGTGGAAATTAAGTGGTTTGGCCACAGAGGATTAAAATGTCACCAATTGATACCATTGGTGAAAACCTTTATGCATTTGCCCAAACCTGACCTGTTAATTGTGCACTGTGGAGGTAATGACTTGGGCACTTTGACTGGTGTAGGTCTGGAAATGCTTTTAAAGGACACCTTTGAGCAATTAATGGCACTTTTTCCTCAGACTGCCTTGGTATATTCAAATATATGCCAAAGACAGAAATGGAGGTGGTCAAACCAATTTTGTCCACAAATTGAGAAGTCGAGGAAGCATGTAAACAAATCTGTTTCAGCTTACATGAGAGACCATGGAATGGGCTCCCTGTACAACAATAACTTGCGTTACTACATGCAAGATATCTACAGAGGAGATGGAGTTCACTTCTCAGATGAGGGCAACAGAATTTTCACTCTGAATTTAAGAATGTGCATTGGTACCTACTTATAAGTACCTAAATGTACCATAAACCCAAAAGCTCTTCTCAGAGCTACCCTACATCTAATCACTCACAATTATTATTTTACTCTAACATTTTTCACAAATTTTCAACAAAGTACGCTCCCTGGGGCGCTACCCGGTACGCGAACCGGGAGCTAACCTCGCGAAATTTTTAAAAAAAATGTTTTTTTTCGCACATATAAGCCTCCTCAGCCACCCTCACAAAACCTAGGGGGTCAAGATAACTCTACCGTGCCCCCTTCTACCCATTCTGAACATTATTTGCCCTCCATCTTGTATCTTAATTCGACCGAAACACAAAATGGTGGACTCCCGGAACGCTTAAGGTCCGCGAACCGAGGCGCTCAACGGTTCGCGTACCGGGTCGCTCCCTGGGAAGCGCACCATCAAAAAAGGTGGGAAAGTAGTTCACAGAAAAGCCACTGGAGACAATTTCACCAAATATAGATTAGCTCATACTACATACCAATCCCTACCATTTTCACAAATTTGATTGGAATTCCATTGAGCCATTTAGCCTGTAGACCTCTCTAAATACCCTGAGGTAAATTACTTCACAAAACACATCTGAAGTGTTGGAATTGACAACCAATGAAAATGTTACTTTCATTTTCTACTTTTTTTACCTGACATTTCATTGGTTATATACCTCAATATATATAAAGGAAGAGAAGAAAACACAGCCATTTTGACTACTACTTCTTGGTGTACATTTCAATAGTATTTTCACTAATTCCTTCAACTTCTTTCTAAAGGTAAGTTTTTATTTTTAAAACTGAAGTATATTGTACACTATAAGTTAATATGGTAAACTTTTTCTGATAGTTATATACTATCCCTCTGTAGTAGTTATAGATTTAGATAGACTTCTCTGTTATAGTTAGGGATGGAGTTAGGCTTCTCTTGTATAATTATGAATTTACTTACGTTAAATCACATACACTTTTTTATATTCCTACTTCCACTCTGATACTATACACTGCCCAAATATAAATTCACTGATAAAAACTGCCTATCTAAAATTAATCCCAACAGTGCCCTATCTCTACTAATATATATTTTTTTAATCTAAATTTCAGGCAAAATGGAAGGCGAACAGAAAGTTGAATTTCAAATTGTCCTGCAAGAGAGCAGCCAAGAAATCATTGATGAAAATGATATTGAATTTTTCGATGAAACTTGGGACAATGAACTACTGCAATGTGTACAAGCAGTAGATAACCTCCTTGCAAATGAGGACATTTTACACCCTCAGAGACTACAATGTAAATTCCATGATAATTATGAAATTTCTGACAATGAAATGTTAGAAAGTTTAATAAATTATGAAACACAATCACAATAAAAAAAAAATGCTTAAAAAATAAAGAAAATAAAAAATAATCAACAAAACCAACAATCAATTAACATACAGCATTTGAAAAGTCTATCATTCATTTTTCATTGTAGTATGCTGCCCAGAACGCTTCCCGGTTCGCGGACCGGGCGCTCCCCACGCAAAAAAAACAAAAAATTGTTTTTGTTTTTTTTGCCCCGCGGGGCCCTTTTAAAACCTCCACATTAAACCTAGGGGATCAGGGAGGATCTAGTATGCCCCCTTATGGTTATTTCCCCCTTTGTTTTGGCCTCCTCTTGTCTCTCAATCCTACCGAGAGACAAGATGGCGGCCGCTCCGGACTGTTTAGAATGTTGACAGACACCGGAGAGCCAATCAGCTTAGCTACGCGAAGTTCCGGTACGCTTAAGGTCCGCGGACCGGAGCGCTGCCCAGAGCGCGCTTACAGATATATATCTTTTTTTAAACGTTAATTTCTCAAAATCCACTGGAGCACATATATTGAGACCTAGAAAAGGCACATCGGGCTACCAGTCCCTACAATTTTGCCAAGTTTCATGCAAATCCATTCAGCCGTTCGGGCTAAAAGTGAGGCCAACCGCCCTATGGAAAACTCAATGTTAAAAACACGTTTTGGGACCCCCCTTTTTTCTCGACCCCCCCTTGACGAACCCCCCCCAAATTTCCAAGGGCTGCTCAGAAACAAAATGTTCCATTTTCCAGAAAATTTCAGCCAATTCCGTCCACAAACGCCAAAGTTATTAGACATAGAATTTTCAAAAATCCCATAGAGAAAAAATCCTAACTATATATACCTACTGGCGACTGCCAGTAGGTAATATATATATATATATATATATATATATATATATATATATATATATATATATATATATATATATATATATATATATATATATATATATATATATATATATATATATATATATTTATATATAATTCTACTCTTTGCTATTTGTATATACTGCATTTTATTTCAATTGTTCATTTAATTGTTCACTTGAAATTTGGGAATCTGCAATTACTGATATATTTGGCCTACCGTTATAAAATGTTGCATTAATCAAATTGTGTGTGTGTGTTTTAAATGCACCTGGATTTGTTTTCTTACCTTGCCTTAAGGGGGTGCTGGGTCTTTGCCTCGTCTTTTGGGAGTGTTGCTCAAACATGTATTATTTAACAATGCATTGGTAAACTTGCCTCACCTAAAGGGAGTGCTGCTCAAAGTTTATTATTTAAAGGTGCAGTGGTATATTTGCCTCCAAAGTGGGAGTGCAGGATTTGGGTGTGGCTTATTGGTGAGAAGTCACATTCATTATAGTTGATTAGCATGTTTGCAAATAACGATATTGTACTTTGTAATCTGGAGCGAGATTTGCATGACGTTCAACTGATTTTGTCTTTGTGTTCCGGCAGGAGGCCTGTGAACATTTGCTTGTATTAATGATATGCAATCCCCTGAAAAAGGGTTCAAGTAACCCGAAATGCATTGGGGTCGTTGAAAGATACGTCACTGAGGATATTGTCTGATTTGTTCAATAATGTTTCAAAATTCACAGAACTGTTCAATTTGAAATGAATTTTCAATGATGTACTGATTTTTTCTGCAATGTCAAATTGAAAATATACTTAAAGGTTAAACTTCACATTTGGTTTCAGTTGTATATTTAAGTGTTTAATTTTGGCCAAGCGAGCAATTTTTGTGTTGAACCCCTAGGATAATTGCGTACGGGCGCTTTAATAGTGTACAGAGTTTTCTTTGCACCTAGTTGTTGAAGGATGTGACTTATTTCACTATCACCAAATAGTGAGCATAATAGCAGATCCAGAAGTTTTGATCACCCGTATGGTTTTTCCAAACTTGTCACCACTAAAATTGTTGTGGAGGTCTTTCATTCTAACAAAATCCCCAACAGATATTTTACTGGATATTGTGGATTCCCATAGATAATATAAACGCCACATCTTTTTTTGATTAAATTCAACTCTATTCCTCACAGTCTCCTCACCTCTAATATGAGTGTAACATCAATGGGAACCCAATATCTCCTCATTTTAAACCAATTAGGTTGCAGCTTGGTGGATTTAAGTCTACCTCTCAATAATTCTTAGGAAGTTCTACCTGTAACACATTATGGGGTGTGGTACAGTATGCTCAGATGCAAGTTCTTTAAGGCCAATTGCATGGTCTCTTATATGACCGAACAATTGGCCACATCACCTGAAGGAAATGCAAGCCAAATGATAAGGTATTTTCTTGAATGGTCTGCATGTTCCTTGAGGTGGTGTGAGCTAGCGTTACCCCGGCAGGCACTTTCTGGACCTTGACTTATGTTCTTCCAGACTAGGCGCACTATGAGCACTGACCACTTTTAATTGTGGCACTCTGTTGATTGGACCACTTATGTGTTTGTTCCTAGGCACGAAATTCACTTCATCCACGTGAGTGCGTATGTCCTTGAATACATATGGGACTTTGATTGGTGGCAACTAATTTCATTCCATCTTTTTTCCCTTTTTCTTTCAGTTGTTCTGTTTTTACCATTTGAGTAATCCCTATCAGGGATCAATTGTATGTCCTGATGATGATCCTGGTATGATTAAAGGATCAAAATGTTATAGACTCTCACAAACTGACCCTATGAAATGTACATAGTAAGAAATATTAGGGCAGACTTTCTGCTGTAGGCTTATTTGTGACTAACAGATTTATTCAATTTATGTCACACATGATTGCCTGAGTACTTATGTATACATAGTTTTGTGTCGTCATTGATGTGTGTTAACATCCACCTTGTGACATGGTAACTTCTCCTGTGATTTGACAGACTTGTGCATCACTACTTTTTCACATATCATTTTATATGTTTTGTTGAACACACAAGTTGATGCTAACATACGCAATGTAGCAACATAAGCTTCAACTGCCTCGCCCGGAGCTTGTTATCTGTAATAAAAATTGTGATGTTCCATCATACTACTGATGTTAGTATCAAAGTCTTCTTCCATTCTTCTTTTGGCTTCCATGTATGCAACCCAAACTTCTGCACCTTCTGTCTTCTCAACCAGTAATATATTATCAAATAATTGGCTGTCCTCAGCAACCAAACCGTTAAATTGTTGGGCTTGCTTGCGCTGAACACTCCTGTGTTCCATAGATAGCCTGGCTCCATCGTTCCCTCTGCGTACCAGGAACATCCAGGAAAGTGGTAGGCATTGCCACTAAACTAATTTTCCGAGCCTGTAATGGAGTTTTAATTGATGTGTATGTGAACTTGCAGTTAATTTACATAAGGCTCTTGGAGATGAATAAATGGTGAGGAGGACGTAGAGACTGTAGGAGAGAAAAACTTAAGTAGACACAAATGGTTGAAAGTTAGCAGAATTCCAGCAGGTAGGTGCTCTGTAAATATCTATTAACTGGAGGATACAATGCTCAAGAAGTATGAGTAGGATCTACTTTCACAATGTCCACTCTCAGGTATTGGGTGTGTAAGGCAGGAGGCATTGCTGGGAAGAAAACCTGGCTCCGGTGTGTAGCGTTACAGGAACTGGGAGAGGTGGCCCCAGTGCAGGAATATCATCAGTCAATGAATTGAAGGGCAACCACAGTGAATCCGCACAGGAGCACATAAATGGAGGCACTTATAAATCACTACCCTTGGCTGTTGGGGGGAGACTGAATGGCAGAGACAATCTGATGGGTAGACCTGAGCAGTCAAGAGAAGGTGCAGCAGATAGTATGCTGTCCTCATCACCAGAAAAGGCCTATGTTAGCAACACTGGCCGATGGGAATGAGCATGACGTAATTTATCATTGTTCTTCCACTCGTGTCTCCACATAGATGGTTCCTGCCCACCGTCAAACCACTGAACATTCTAAACAGTATGCAAGGCCCTTGCATGCTGTGGTATGTCTTTCCATGTATCACTGGCTTGTTCTCTATTTGCTTGGGCTCATGTACAATGTTTGCTTTTGCTCTGCATTCTCTTTGCCTTTGTGACCTCGGCTGTGATCACTCTCTCTCTTCGTTCGACCATTCCGTTAGGCAGTTGCCTGCTGGACTTTGACTCAGAGGGAGCTTGCTGTTGTGGGTCCTTGATTATTCTTAAGGAATAAACCTTTCGACAAAATGGACTTACCAGCGTCAGGAGTACTTTCACGCCTCCACATATTTGTTACCAGGAGTGGGGTGAAGAGACTCTGACCCACTGCCCGCAGAGCCATTTCTTCTATCCTGTATCCCTGCTGTTTGGCTTGCTGCTGCCAACGCTGATGTCCTCATTTCCTTCATGTTGCAGCCCTCCTGTGTATCCACCTGGCTAGGTCAGTTCAGCTGCCTTCTTCGCCTTGGGCCTAGCGGTGAGTTTCGGGAGTGTCGCGTGCTGTGTTCGAGAATTCTATGATGCTTGGAACTGGAATTCTTCTCGCCAGCACTCGTGAGCTTCCTGACTTCCGGGTTCTTGTGTCACAGTGGGATGTCGTCCTGTGACAGAGTTCTCATCGGAAGTGGCACGCACCTGGCAACGTCCTTCTTCGGGTCTCACGTCAGGTCGCTACGTTGGTGTGCAGCCATTTTCTGCTCAGCTGCTCAGTTTGCCACATCTCCAGGGAGTTTTCTGTGTCACTTATCAACTGTGTATGTTTTCTTGCTTTTGTCCTGTCACAGAGATGAAAGTCTCTTGCACCCAGCAGAGCCGGAGTTTCCCTGGCAAGTTACAATTTATAGTTTTTTGCCATTCCATTTACTTGGTTGTATGCTGCACTGTAAGAAGTAATTTACTTTGAACTACACTTTGGATCATCTGCCACTTTGTACTGTTCTTTACTTACTTTATTCTCTGAAGTTACTGTTGTGACTTCTTCATACTTGCTTCATTTTGTTGCTTTCAAATGGCTTCTGCTCAAGGGGTGATTCAAACTCCACCTTTTCTCTCAAAGCCTGGCAGACCATAAATCAAGTGGGGAGAATGGCTCAGAACTTTTGAAAATAACTTGGCTGCCATAGATGCTGATCAATATTCTCCCACCAGGAATTTGGCTTTGTTATTTAATCATCTTGGCATAGCTGTGCAGAGAGTATTTGACAACCTTCCTCCTGTTCTTGAACCAGGTGCAGATGGTATTCTAATGAACCCTTATCTGGTAACTAAGGAGAGGATAAGGAAACAATTTCCTGATGAGTCCAGTGTATTGCTCGAGAGGTTTAAATTTGCCACATGCAAGCAATCGCAAGATGAGTCTGTGGAAGACTATGTGGCCACCATTGGAGTACTTCTTGCAAAATGCGAATTTGGACCCAATATTGACACTTTTATACAAGACCAGTTTGTATTCTATTGTGTCTCCAAAAAATCCAAATGTGTTTACTTACATGTTGTAAGCCCACCTTGGCTGAAACTTTGGATGTAGTTAAGAGTATTGAGAGGTCTATAGTGACTTCGAAATTTCTGTCAAATTATGCTGTGCAATCACAACCATCCGTGGGTTCAAATGTAAATGAAGATGTGTGTGCAGTTACTGACAAATCTGCTAGTGACAGGAGTCCTTTCAGGTCTCAGCAAACTTGTGGGCAACAAATATGTTATAGGTGTTGTTCTAGGAGCCACATTGGTAACAATCCCTCTTGTCCCACTCTTGGCAAAAGATGCAACAAGTGTCATAAATGAGGTCATTTCCAAGGAGTGTGCCGCGGAACAGCTGCTGTAGGCAAATACAACAATAAAGCTAGAATTAGCAGTGTGAATCTTAAGATGTTGAGAGTGAGTTGCGCGAAAATAGCACCAAGTTTTCCAATGTCTTGTTAACAGTGGATCTCCCTACTGTTGCATCTGTGAGTTCTGAGAAACCTATCAGGTGACCCACTATGGATGCCTGTATTGATGCGATGCATGTGCATGTCATGGCTGATTCTGGTGCACTGGTTACAGTTTTGGCGGGTCTAACTTTCTTCAATGCTTGGCCTACTGGAACTGTAATATCTCCTCCTGACATCAATCCTAAAGCGTTTGCGGAGCAAGATATGGACCTTCTTGGCTTTCTTTGGTCTTCTGTGGAGTGCTTGTGGAGGTCCTTTACCACGAAAGTCTACGTGGCAGTCAAGGGGAGAGAAATTGTGGGATGTAAAGACCTTGCCAAGATGGGAATGGTTCTACAACCTGGGTGGGGCCCACCTATCATTTTGGGGGAGCCACCTTTAGACATGCTTTACAGGGGTCCCAATGCCGATGTAGTTCCCAAGTTGTTTGATGCCTATCCTAATGTTTTCAAGGATGTAGTTGGCACACTACCTGGTTTTTAACATTGCATCAAACTTAAGAAAGATGCTCTCCCAGTGGTTCTTGAGGTTAGGCCTGTGCCTTTGAGTATAAGAGAAGATCGTAATATTTTATTGAATACGCTCAAGGAGGAGAACATTATAGCACCTATTGATGCTTTTGAATGGGTTTTACACATTGTTTTGACAAATAGGCAGACTGGGGACCTCAGGCTGTGTGTGGACTTGAGGTCTGTCAACCAGGACATAGTGGTGGAATGTCATCCTTTGCCACACATTCATGAGATGTTAGCTAACATTGGATCCTCTAAATTTTTCTCATAATTGACATGCACTCTGCATATCACCAGGTGCAACTTTCCGAGGAATCTCGGTCTCTAACTGCCTTGTGACTCTATTTGGTGCCTTCAAATTTTTGAGGTTACCTTTCGGGCTCGATTCGGCAGCGAGTGTGTTTCAAAAGCTGATGGATGGGTTATTTGGTGATATCCCGCATATGCAAGTATTTCAGGATGATATTCTCAACTACACAGAAACTGAGGAAGAACATAAGCCAGTCTTGCACAAGGTGTTAGGCACCCTTCACAACAGAGGGATGACAGTCAAGCCCAGTTAGTGTAAACTCCTAGTGCAAGAAGTGAAGTATTTGGGCCATCCTATTTCCAATAAGGGCATTAAACCTAAATTTTGTAATGTGGAGGCTATTCAAAAGGCTCCGGTCCCTGCTGATAAGGATAAATTGCGTTAATTCTTGGGGCTATGGAAGTAATATGCCAGATTTGTACCTGTGTATGCTTAATAGGTCAACCATTGAGATCTTTATTAAAGAAAGGAGCTATATTCATGTGGTCAGAAACTGAAAATGCTATCTTTGAAGAGCAAAAATGTCTTATAGTAAACGCTCCTGATTTACAACCTTTTATTTCCACAGGCAAATCGTTTATCACTGTTGATACCAGTCTCAAGGGACTAGGAGCTGTTTTTGGTCAGTGGGTTAATGGTCAAGAGAACACCATTGCTTTAGCCTCTAGGGTGTTGAAAAGGGCTGAAATGAACTATAGCACCATTGAAGACAAGCATTGGCTATAGTGTGGGCTGTGCAAAAATGTTAAACCTACATTTGGGGTAACTCGAAATTTTCATGGACTACAAGCCTTTGGTGTTTTTATTGGCAGGAAATGGATTGGGTTTGGCGTCTGCTCGTCTAGTTTGTTTGTTGTCCAAACTCCAAGAGTATGATTTGGTGGTTGAATACATACAAGGGAGGGAAATGTCCGAGCAGACTGTTTTCTCGACTGCCTTTGAATTCAAATGGTGACGTGTTTGATTTTTCTGACAAAGAGAGTGTAGTAGGACTTGTTGATTGCTGTGTTCCCTTACCATGGCTCCATCTCCCAACAAGAGTGGGATTAAGCTATGAAAGAAGATGTGAATTTGGGTAAAGAGGAGAGCTATGTAACGTATAGGTGGCCTTCTGAGAAAAATCTTTCAACTGAATTTGGGTTTTACAATCAAGTGTCTGAAGAGTTATTATTTGAGGTTGGGATTTTACTACGAAGGGTCCTTTTGTTCCTCCCACCAAGCTCAGACCCAAGATCATCAAGATAGCTCACAAGGCACACCTGGGGATTTTGGCCACTTCCAAGAATTTGAGGCAGATATACTGGTGTTCGGGTAACGACTCTCAGGTAGACGGTGTAATAGAGTCTTGTCCTCAATATGTAGTCTCTGACAAACATTGGAAGATGCTCAAGAAACCATTACATCCTGTTCCATTTCCTGATAGGCCTTGGGAAAAAATTGCATTGGACTTTGCTGGGTCTTTTACCTTGCTTCCTGCTCAAATGAGGTACTTGTTGGTAGCCATTGACTACTTCTCAAAATGGATCTATTATTCCTTTGTCGAATCAGCAAACACCTCCTCTGTGATTTGTTTCCTTGAAAGTATCTTTAAGGTGGAGGGCCCTCTATGTTCTCTTGTCACTGATAATGGTTTGCATTTTGTTTCCAGGCAGATGGAGGCCTTTTTGAGGAAATTTTACATCAAACATTTACAAGTTGCTCTCTACAGTCCAACTTCCAATGGACGCGTTGAAAGAGCTAATAGATTCCTCAAAGAAGGCATTCAAACTGTCCTTGTGGCTCACATATGCGTGGCAGATGTTCTGCAAGAAAAGGTCTCGGCTTATATTACTTCTCCCCATTCCACCACTGGGGTTACTCCTTTCAAGCTCTCAGAGGGAGGGAACCAAACTCTAGTCTTATGCCTGATTGGTTTCGTACGTTTTCTGCATTAAACCTAAATTTTGTAATGTGGAGGCTATTCAAAAGGCTCCGGTCCCTGCTGATAAGGATAAATTGCGTTAATTCTTGGGGCTATGGAAGTAATATGCCAGATTTGTACCTGTGTATGCTTAATAGGTCAACCATTGAGATCTTTATTAAAGAAAGGAGCTATATTCATGTGGTCAGAAACTGAAAATGCTATCTTTGAAGAGCAAAAATGTCTTATAGTAAACGCTCCTGATTTACAACCTTTTATTTCCACAGGCAAATCGTTTATCACTGTTGATACCAGTCTCAAGGGACTAGGAGCTGTTTTTGGTCAGTGGGTTAATGGTCAAGAGAACACCATTGCTTTAGCCTCTAGGGTGTTGAAAAGGGCTGAAATGAACTATAGCACCATTGAAGACAAGCATTGGCTATAGTGTGGGCTGTGCAAAAATGTTAAACCTACATTTGGGGTAACTCAAAATTTTCATGGACTACAAGCCTTTGGTGTTTTTATTGGCAGGAAATGGATTGGGTTTGGCGTCTGCTCGTCTAGTTTGTTTGTTGTCCAAACTCCAAGAGTATGATTTGGTGGTTGAATACATACAAGGGAGGGAAATGTCCGAGCAGACTGTTTTCTCGACTGCCTTTGAATTCAAATGGTGACGTGTTTGATTTTTCTGACAAAGAGAGTGTAGTAGGACTTGTTGATTGCTGTGTTCCCTTACCATGGCTCCATCTCCCAACAAGAGTGGGATTAAGCTATGAAAGAAGATGTGAATTTGGGTAAAGAGGAGAGCTATGTAACGTATAGGTGGCCTTCTGAGAAAAATCTTTCAACTGAATTTGGGTTTTACAATCAAGTGTCTGAAGAGTTATTATTTGAGGTTGGGATTTTACTACGAAGGGTCCTTTTGTTCCTCCCACCAAGCTCAGACCCAAGATCATCAAGATAGCTCACAAGGCACACCTGGGGATTTTGGCCACTTCCAAGAATTTGAGGCAGATATACTGGTGTTCGGGTAACGACTCTCAGGTAGACGGTGTAATAGAGTCTTGTCCTCAATATGTAGTCTCTGACAAACATTGGAAGATGCTCAAGAAACCATTACATCCTGTTCCATTTCCTGATAGGCCTTGGGAAAAAATTGCATTGGACTTTGCTGGGTCTTTTACCTTGCTTCCTGCTCAAATGAGGTACTTGTTGGTAGCCATTGACTACTTCTCAAAATGGATCTATTATTCCTTTGTCGAATCAGCAAACACCTCCTCTGTGATTTGTTTCCTTGAAAGTATCTTTAAGGTGGAGGGCCCTCTATGTTCTCTTGTCACTGATAATGGTTTGCATTTTGTTTCCAGGCAGATGGAGGCCTTTTTGAGGAAATTTTACATCAAACATTTACAAGTTGCTCTCTACAGTCCAACTTCCAATGGACGCGTTGAAAGAGCTAATAGATTCCTCAAAGAAGGCATTCAAACTGTCCTTGTGGCTCACATATGTGTGGCAGATGTTCTGCAAGAAAAGGTCTCGGCTTATATTACTTCTCCCCATTCCACCACTGGGGTTACTCCTTTCAAGCTCTCAGAGGGAGGGAACCAAACTCTAGTCTTATGCCTGATTGGTTTCGTACGTTTTCTGCAGGTCGGGACTTGACTGAGAGTAGGAATCTGGAGAGCGATGCTCAACTGGTCAGAAATAGAGTGGCCACAAAACAGTTGGCACACAAATTATTAATAAACATAAAAGTCTTAATTCTCATGTTGCCATCAATGATTGGGTGTTGATAACAAAAAAACGTATAAAGTCTGCAAAGGGTAGTCGACGTTTTCTCTTTCTGTACGCATTATAAGAGTCAGCAAACGATCTGTATTACTTGAAGGAAAAGCGTGGTGGAACAATGATAATGTCATTTGTTTAAATAAACAACAACTTGATATTTTCAGGTGTGTTAATGCTGACAGAGAAGATGTTGAGGATTCTACATTGAGCTATGATCTTGAGTCAAGAACTGAGCGAGTTTCCTGTCCATCGAGCATATGCAGGGTTACACTTCTCAAAGTTATGACACTTCCACTTCTCAAAATCTTGATAGTTATTCCGATACTTCCGTTGTGCAAGATGTGACCAGTCAGAGGAATGTGTTATCTCGCCCTAAGCGTATTATTAGGCCATCTACTAGGTTTCATGATTACTTTCTTTATTAGTTAGTTTGAAGGGGGGTTATGTGGTATTCCTTTTCATGTTTACTGGTTTGTGCTCTATTCGCATGGGCTTGTGCGCAATGTTTGTTTTTGTATTTGCTCCGCATTCCGTTTGCCTTTGTGACCTCGGCTGCTATCTGTCTCTTCGTTCAACCGTTCTGTTAGGCACTTGCCTGCTGGACTCGGACTCAGAGGGAGCTCGCTTTCGTGGGTCTTTGATTATTCTTAAGAAATAAACCTTTCTACAAAACGGACTTACCAGCGTCCGGAATTCTTTCACCCCTCCACACATGCGCAGACACAGGAGGAGGAAAGGAGGTAGGGGAAGGGGAAAAACCCGCAAGTAAATCATCAGAACTGATAATGTTAACATATTATACAACCAAAACATATTGATCAATGGTACATAAAGTCAACACTACAACGTGGCGCACAGTGTAAAGGCCAGATGAATAGTTGAAGGAAATTCTTAGGCTAACACTATCAAGCCACTGGGAAAACCCCAGGGAAATATTTCCGATATTTCGTAACTTATGTAGTGTTCTTTCCTGCTAGGTTACATTAGAATTGTTATGGTTCTTTCTTGTTGAACATTCCATGTCCGGGAGTTGAACAGTAGAAGCCTGTATCTCTATGCTTGTGGTTGTTTAAGCTGTTTCCTCTGCATTAAATCTACCTTCTTCAATCAACCTCTTGTTGTGGATTACTACACAATTTTGGCGACGTTTTGGGATTGGAAGAGAACATCATCTTCATTGGATTATTTTTTTTACTTCATAGTTTAAATATGAGGAAAATCGAACCCTAATGAAGAAGAGAAGAACTAGAAACAGCGTTCACACTAAGGTATTTATTTATCTAAAAGCAAGTGTATATTGATTGCACCAGCGGCCGTTTTCTTTTCTTAAAACGTGTGTTGATTGCACCAGCGGGAGTGTCCACGTTTTCGAGGGAGTGTTTGAATTGTCCCATCGAAATTTTTGTGGAAGTATTTTCCGTCCATTTACAGTGGACGGCATCGACAAACTTTGGTAAATTTTTGTCAAAACTTGTTCAAGATATCTAATTTAACATTTTTGTTCATTGCTGTTACGTTCGTTTTTTAAATTCACCGTTATCTGTGAGCGAGACTTACTGGCATTCTCGTGAAACCATCTCCAAGTTCTGCACCGTGTTCTGCCTCGAGCCTCTATTGTTGTGTATCCATCGCCGAGTCAAGAAGGAAGTTCCTATCCTCTCCGCTACAAACAAGAGAACCACATCACGATTGGCCTGCATCACGCTACGCTACGCGTGACGTCATTTTGACGTGGCGGCCATTTTCGTGAATTGGTAACCATAGCAACGGTTTACCGAGCACTTTATCGTTTACAAAAGAGATTCATACGATAACGTGTATTGCAGCAACGTTTAAGGATATTTCACCAGCGTCACTACTAAGCAACAAGACGCACGGATTTTAATTGATTTCCTTACATTTTAAAAGAAAAATGTCGACGATTATTGAAACTTATACATGACCACTCTCTGAGGAACATTACTCGGACTACGGTGACAACTTTCTTTATTTTAGTTTGTTATTTACCTTATCTCCCATTTTCTTGTATTTTAAAGAGTGACAATTTTCTTGTACCATTACCATTTTGAGATGTCTAACAATATTATCTCTCCTGCACATTTTCTACCTTTAGCAGGTGATCCTAAAGTAGAATGGGATCTATGGTTTCCAACTTTTCTAGCATATGTTGATGTAGTTGAGGAAAATGGGTGTTCTCCGAAAAGGAAGTTGGCTTTATTAAAAAATTGTTTGGGTGGACAAGGGCTCAAAGAATTAGAAAATCTACCTCCTATTGAGGGAGCAGGAGATACAAATGTTTTTGAGGTAGTAGTTAAACAAATGGGTATTAGGTTTGGAAGAAAAATTAATACCGTTATGGAAAGATTTAAATTTTACTCCCGCGCACAAAAAGAGGATGAATCAATAGAAAACTATGTAGCTGCTTTACGAACTCTTGCTGGGTCATGTGCTTTTGAAACAATAAATTTTGATCAAGTTCTCAGGGATCAAATCATGATGAGAACAAAAAGTAAAAAGATACAAGAACGGTTATGGATGGGAACTGAAACTACTCTTAAAGCTGTACTAAATATTGCAAAAGGGATTGAACAATCTGAACTTTTTGTGAGTGAGATTAGAGGGCAAGAAGTGAAGAATAAGGTGATAATACCTGAAGTTTCTGTTGTAAAAGACACCTCTAATTTTAAGAGATCTCAGTTTGTTCCGAATAAGAAGGAAAGTTTCAAAAAGGATTATAGACCATTTGAAGGGAAAAAACTGATAATCTGTTATAGATGTGGTGGAAATGACCATGTTGGAAGTTATAGAGGCTGTCCAGCTTGGAATAAAATTTGCATGAAATGTAAAAGACCAGGTCATTTCAACAAAATGTGTAAATCTTCTCAGAAAGTGAATTTTCTTGGTGAAGAGGAGTCAGACCCGGGGGTTGATCCTGGTGTTAATAGCTTGCTATGTGTTGGTGATACAAAATGTAAGGGTTTTCCTAGTGACAACATTTTAATTAATGATGTTGAGATTTCCATGCTTATTGACTCCTGTGCATGGTACACTATTATTGGTAGAAACATTTTTGAGAAATTCTGGGACACAATAAAATTATTCCCATCAGATGTACATCCTGGAGGTTATACAGGACACAAAATTGATTTGGTCGGTTTCATGTGGGCGGACATTGGATTCAAAGATAGGAAAATACTAGGAAAAGTTTATATTTCCTCAAAAGGGGCGTCAATTCTTAGTTGGCCTCACCAGCACGAACTGGGTATTAAATTGGACCCGAATGCGTCACCTCCTGTGTATGTAATTCCACCAGGAAATGATGAGTTTACTGTTCAAATTAAAAACAAATTTCCCACTATTTTTTCTGAGGTGTTAGGTAAATATGCTAATTTTAAACATTGCATTATTCTTAAAGAGGGTGCCATACCTGTTCGGCACAGAGTGAGGAATGTCCCGTTAGCATATCGTGATAAGCTTAAAGTTATCTTGAATGATTTGGTTGCTAAAAACATTGTGGAACCAGTTGAATCTTCTCCTTGGGTTTCGCCTATTGTTTTATCGATTAAAAGCAATGGTGAACTCCGTTTGTGTGTCGACCTTCGTAGTCTAAACAAAGAGATTTGGGTAGATAAGCATCCTCTACCCAATATTCACGAATTGATTGCTATGCTTTCTGGAGCAAGTGTTTTTTCAACAATAGACTTAGCAAGTGCCTACCATCAGGTACTATTACATGATGAGTCAAAGTTTTTAACTACCTTTATAACACCTGAGGGCATGTTTCAATATCGGCGTATGCCTTTTGGATTAGCCAGCGCAGCATCTGTTTTCTAGAGACTCATGAAAGAAGTGTTGGAGAATTGTAAAGGTGCTGTTGCCTTCCAAGATGATATTTTGATTTATGGGAAAGATTTTGAGGATCATGATAACAATTTAAATGTTGTTCTTAAACGCATTCAGGAGAAAGGTTTAACCTTAAAATTTACAAAATGCAAATTTAGACAGGACAAGGTAGAGTACCTCGGACATGAGATATCATCTCAGGGTATTAAACCAAAACTTAACCATGTACATAGTATTCTTAAAGCTCCTTCTCCTTTATCTAAAGAACAGTTAGTGTCATTCTTAGGCTTAACTGAATTTTACAGTAGATTTGTACAAGATTATTCATCTAAAGTACATGTTTTGAGATTATTGTTAAAAAAGGATGCAAAATTTATATGGAATGCTGAGCAACAGTCTGCATTAGAGTTGCTTAAAAAAGAGATTGTAAATGCTCCTTTTTAAGACCGTTTGAAATGGGTAAAGAATGCATTTTGTGTGTGGATGTGAGCAATGTTGGACTTGGTTCTGTTCTTATGCAAAAAAAGTAAGGGCGAAGAATTTGTAATTTCTTATGCATCAAGGACTCTTCGTGGTGCTGAGTTTAACTACTCCACCATTGAAAAGGAGTTATTGGCCTGCACATGGGCTGTTGAGCATTTTAGGCAGTTCATTTGGGGCACTCAGTTTCGTTTGCGAACTGATCATAAACCTTTGATCAATATGTTGGCAGCTGGTGGAGGTAGAACTTTGACAGCACGTCTAGCGCGTTTAGCTGCTAAGTTACAGGAATACCAATGCATTGTAGAATACATTCCTGGTCGTTTGAATGTGCATGCCGACTGCATGTCCAGGTTACCTGTGCAAGATGCTCTTCTCAATTCTGTGAGTGACTCAGAAGTTGTTTTTTCTATTGAAGATTTGAGAAGTGATTCTGGAGTTGACATTATTTCAGAAGTGGATTGGAGGGAAGCTATGTGCAAGGATGTGGATTTGTCTAATGTAGTTGATTGTCTAAAAAATGGTTGGCCAGAGGAACGTAAACTTTCTGGTGATAAATTATCTTTTTTCAAAGTAAGAGATGGGATCATGTTTGATCAGGGCTTTATCACCAGAGGTGACAAAATTGTCCCTCCTGTTGGTTTAAGGAAGCGTATCATTTCTATGGCTCATGAAGGCCATATGGGCATGTCTAGCACTAAACGCAGGATCCGTGAGTTTTATTGGTGGCCTGGTGTCGATGCCATGGTTGAGAAGTGGGTTAGTTCTTGTTCTCCTTGCGCTTTAAGTGACAAGTCTGTCAAACCTCTCAAAGTAGGTGTATCTCCCATTGAGTTTGCCTCATCTCCTTGGATGAAACTAGGTGTGGATATTGTTGGTCCGCTAGATGTTTCCAATAATAAGGATGTTTTTATTTTGGTTTTTATCGACTACTTTTCTAAATGGCCGGAGTTAAAGGTTGTAAATAAAATTGGTTCAACCCAGGTTGTGGAATTTCTTGATGAGGTGATCTGCAGAGAGGGCATTCCAGCTGAAATTGTCTCCGACAATGGCCCACAATTTGTTAGTGGTGAGTTTTCTTCTTTCATGAAAAGATGTGGCATTGTACATAAAAGAGTATCAAACTATAACCCTCAGGCCAATGGTCAGACCGAACGCTTCAACAGGGTTATTAAAGAGTCCATTCAGCTTGCAGTTAAGAGTTATCTAAATTGGCGTGAGGCACTACGTGCTTCCCTGTTATCATATCGAGTTTCCCCCAACTCTGTAACTGGCCTGTCTCCCTTTGAAATTTTGAGAGGCAGGAAACCTGGCTCAAGGTTATTACCTTGGTGGTTGAAAGAGAAAGTCCCTTGTATGTCTCCTTGTGATCTTAGTAAAGTCAGGAGTAAGGTTTTGTCATATCAGGAGAAAATGAGAAATACTTCCTCTCGTTCTAGTAATTACTCCAAGAAGATCAATGTTGGGGATTTTGTTCGTGTAAAGTTTGGTAGGAATTTTAGTAACAAATGGGGGAAATGGTCTGATCCATGTAAGGTAACTGAAGTCTTTTCCAAAGCTGTAAGAGTTGAAGGTGGGAAAATTTGGAATTTCAGAAGGATTTCCTTGTGTAAAGCATTGGACTTACCGGTTCCTATCCCTGTTTCTCATTCTAGTTCTAATGCATTGAATGATGTTTCATTTTCCAACATGTTGGACACTTTTGGACTGGAACCTTATTCTGATTCTGTTGAGTCTCGTTCCGAGATGGTTTCCAGGGATGAATTGTTGGAATCTTGTCCTTTGGTTACTAACTTCTCAGAAGCAGACTGTCCTATTGTTGTCTCTGATAAGCATCCCTCTGAAAGTGTGGTTGAATGTTCCACGAGTGACTCTGTGAGAAGAAGTTCTCGTATAAAACATTCTCCTGTTAAGTTACGTGATTATTTGCACTGATTATTTCTTTTGTTTTTTTTTGTTGTTTTTTTTAATGTTTCTTTTTTTTCAAAAGGGGGAAGATGTGTAGTGTTCTTTCCTGCTAGGTTACATTAGAATTGTTATGGTTCTTTCTTGTTGAACATTCCATGTCCGGGAGTTGAACAGTAGAAGCCTGTATCTCTATGCTTGTGGTTGTTTAAGCTGTTTCCTCTGCATTAAATCTACCTTCTTCAATCAACCTCTTGTTGTGGATTACTACAACTTACACTATTCAGATCCATCCAAGCATTCCCTAAAGGAGTAGTTTGACGCTAGCCTTTAGGCTGCAGCCCAGAACAGAAGGCGAACCACAAAGTAACTTTGCCCACATTCACCCTTATTAGTGTGGGGTCACTGGCGTATAGTTACGATGATACATCAGCCACTCCTGAACATATGCACTTGACTCAGGAACCCTCATCAAAAATTATTACGTTTCGCTCCCGGACCAAACCTGTTATTACCCCCATCCCGCAAATTTTTCCATGTTAAATTCTGACCAGACAAACTTGCCGAAAGCTGGCAGTAGAAAACGTGGTGAATTTTGATAAATGCTGAATTTGGAGCGAAAAAGTACCAGACGCTACATGGAGTTGCTCATTTTCACGAGGAAATGTCAGAATTGGAGATATTTAGAGCACATGATAAATATCTTGAAGTATCTGTTTATGCTCGATGGAGTAAATAGCTCTCCCACTTGTAATGGGGCTAAGGTATAGCCTCATTAGAAGTTATTATTGCCACTCAAATTCTACACCCAATGTTATCAATAGTTTCAAATGCCAAGAAATCTGTTTTTCTTACGATTATTCATTAATAACTTTCAACAGTGCACAAAGAAATGCATTTTGGTAGAAAAATAGCAGCATTTTAGTCAGCAGATATATGCTGTGCACTGGGAATTTTGTGCAAGAATAATGTTCACCCTTAAGAAGAATGTAGAAAAACAACACACTTGTTTAAAGCCATGCATAATTTTGTGCTGTCAGAGTCTGCTGATTTCCATAATGATATGGGAGGAAATATTTGAGACTCTTTGATCTGTATTTTAGCAAGTGCTTAACTGCGTTGTTTCTGCTGCTTTTCTGGCATGAAAGTGAATGAGAATAAACAACTTGGTTTGTTGTTTTTCCTTTTGTTCACGGACAAAGGGCCTGAGTTTATAATTGATAAAGCCTAGATCAAAAGATTTCATGTGAGAGGGCATTCGCTTACAAAGCGGGGCCATTGGCCCTGGCTTTGAACGATGACAGTGATGTACAAATATGGATAGCCATAGTCTGAGGTTTTAAATTGAGGAGCAATCCAGGCAGCAGCCACTAGTATGAAAAGTAGGCCGTCACACATACCGTTGACAGATACGAACCCACGGGTTAATCAATTAAACTAATCACTAGATGATATCTCAGCAAAATCTCAAAATGCCAGCTGGCATCATCAGACAAAGCACCATTGTAGAATGCTTATTGTTGATGATTGTTAGAGATACAGGTCTAGGTAAAGAGAACTGTACCTTATTAAAATAAGGGCTCAATTCACAAAGGGCCTGCGCACTCGTGGTGGAGGACCCACAGACGTGGCAGGGGACCCACTCGTGACGGAGGCCCTACACACTAAGGGTGGGCGGAATTTGCGAAGTTGCCCTACACAATTTATCGCGAAATTGCTCTAAATCTCCGCATGCGCGCGGAACTTTCGCGAAGACGCGGAGATTGTTTTTCCCGTCCGTTCGCGATGAGTTTTTGCCTGCTCTAGGGGAAATATATCTTTAACTTGTCCATGCGGTCACTAATGGGCGTGGCCATCTTGTTCGAGATGCTTATTTCCTGTTCCAGGTCGAATGACGTGTTCGCTATCGCAAACTCTCGCGGGAATGCGCGACCGGCTACCAACAATCCAACATCTCGTGGCGCATGCGGACGGATGGGAAAACTCGTCGCTGAACGCAGGGACCCGGTTAGCCGCTACCGCGCGCGCAAGAGCGCATTTTTAAAGTGCGAACAAGAAAATACTTCCTTTTCGCGGCGGATCGCAGAAGTTTCGACATTTCCGCATTCTCAGCGGAATGCAAAATTGTCAAAATATCGCAAATTCTGCGACAGAACGAAATTTACCCCCAGGCCTACCACACACGTGGTGGGGGACCCGCACTGGTGACTGGGACTCCGCACTTAGGGGGTGACTAGAAAGACGGGCGGACTTACGTCAGCCATCCCCCCCTATTGGAAAATGGAACCGCCCCACCTGCTGTCGGCGGTCCTGTCAATACAGTTAGAATGCAACTGCCTCCAAGGTGGGCGCATTGTCTATGTTTTGATTTGTGGTGGGTGCTGTGTGCTGCAGCATACTCCGCAGTACACAAAATAAACATATCACATATCCCTGCACTACGTGGCAGGCACCATGTCACATGGTGCAGAGATATGTTGTGCCCCCAACACCCAAAAATCTGGATCAGGGGTGAAGGGGGGCCTGCTACGGGCCCCAAATGTCCCTTTCCACCGGCCTTTTCATGGTGGGTAAACCACCATGAAATGGCTGGCAGGGAGTGACATCATAATCCCTACGGCAATGCCTTGTAGGCACCTCCAACAATGTATGGACTATGGCTGCCTCCAACACACCGATGGGTACGTGGCAGTCGAGCTTTCCGACCAACATCCATCTGCCATATGGCGGGAGGATATGATGGTTCCGATGGCAGTGAGAGCACCCTGACAGGCTGTTAGTGGTGGTCTCAACGTCATTGTAATCAAGCCCTTAGAAACTGCAATGTGGAGTTCCCTCCATGAATTCGAGGCCTCTGCCACACGTGTGGAAATCCCTTTTGAATCTGGCCCTAACTGTTCCCTGTGAATGTTTTTTTTTCCTGGCAATGGTGGAGGATGGGGGTCTGAGATGCTTGCAATAGAGATGCATGTTGTATCAGACTACAAATCATGATTTTATCCCAATAAAAATAAGTTAATGTCTAGATGTACACGTGTAAGGGGACAGTGAGAGTGTTAGCAGCACGAAAGGTAAAATGGAATTTTGTCTTCTGGAGCGCTTCCCGTATGATGCAGAAAGCCAAACTGTTGACCTCTTACAGTAATTCGGACCACCAACATCGATGGAATGAATAGCTAACCTCAGCTTTTATATTTAAGCACCGAATCTGATAGTAGGGAATGAATTGTGTTTCGATGCATGATTTCCCTACCAAGAACTGCTCCATTTTCAGTATTTAGTAGCAACTGGCCTTTACAAATTCCAACTCGATCATTTCCATTGGAGCACAGAATCACGTGCCTTTGTGACATATGCAGGTGTTCAATCAACTAGCAACCACTAAGACACCACCAAAACAATGAAGGCAAACACAAAACTTGGCGTAAACATGTAGAATACTTAAAAATCATATAAAACAAAAATAAAACTTGTCATTTATACCTTCTATGGCGCACTGGCGTCCTTCCAATGTAAAGACTGTTATGGCATGCCAGATACCTTACCTCTGCCATCATGCCCAAAAAGGATATTTTTTCTTAGCCGTTAATGACCAGAAAATCAGGATTTCAGTGAAGGCTAAAGATATTCATTTTATTGTATTAGTTGTTCCCTTGATGCCCCTAATCCCAGCAGCACACAACCCACAACGAGTCAATACTATCTGTTTCACCTTTCGGGATGTTGCTTTAAGAAATAGGTGAAAGAGTATTATTTAGCCTTTCTTTGCTTCGTATTGATCGACAGGATAATTTATTATATTAATGGTGATGATTGCTACCATACAAAAAGAAAAATTGATGGACAGAATGCAGAACAATGTCATACATTCACCCCAGTACAGAAATCTGGACCTAAATCCATCGTTTTTTTGCTCACCATACTATTCCAGTTTAGACACATAGGCCAGGACCTCCCTGGACTGAAAATAAGAATCCTAGGACAGATTTCAAGTTTTCAGCCCTCATCAGCAGGATAGCTTGACTCCAGTGGCATGGAGAGCACGGGACCCACGTCTGGGCATACCCGTCCCACTCGGCGTGATGAATGCAAAAAGAACAATTGATGGACAGAATGCTGACCAATGTCATACATTCACCCCAGTACAGAGACCTCGGCCTAAATCCAATGTTTTTTTTGCTCATCATGCCATTCCTTTTTGGACCCAGCCATATGCAAATCAGTCTTGACCCTGAACACATTGGGAAAAGTCCAGCCTGAACTATCAGACCATGTCCTCCCTGGATTGAAAACAAGCATCCTAGGACCGGTTTCAGGCTTTAAACCCTCATCGGCCAGGGTAACTGGACTCCACTGGCATGGAGAGCACGGAATCCACGTCTGTGCATACTCGGGGTGACGAATGCAAAAAGAATAATTGATGGACAGAACGCAGAACAATGTCATACATTCACCCAATACAGAGGTCTGGGCCTAAATCCATCGGATTTTTACTCACCATGCCATTCCAGTTTGTACCCAGGCATGTGCAAATCAGTCTTGAACCTGCGCCCAATGGGAACAGTCCAGCCCGAATTGCCAGGCCAGGACCTCCCTGGACTGGAAACAAGCATCCTAGGACTTGTTTCGGGCTTTCAGCCCTCATCAGCCAGGATAGCTTGACTGCAGTAGCATGGAGAGCACAGGACCCACGTCTGGGCATACCCGTCCCACTCGGGGGTGACAAATGCAAAAAGAACAAATGATGGACATAATGCAGAACAATGTCATGCATTCACCCCAGTACAGATATCTGGGCCTCAAACCATAGTTTTTTTGCTAACCATGCCATTCAAGTTTGAACCCAGCCATATGCAAATCAGTCATGACCCTACGCCCAATGGGAAAAGTCCAGCCCAAACTGCTAGGCCTGGTACTCCCTGGACTGGAAACAACCATCCTAGGCTTGGTTTTGGCCTTTCAGCCCTCATCATCAGGATAGCTTGACTCCCAAGGCATGGAGAGCACGGGACCCACGTCTGGGCATACGCGTCCCACTGGGGGTGACCAACGCAAAAAGAACAATTGATGGACAGAATGCAGAACAATGTCATACATTCACCCTAGTACAGAGAACTGAGCCTAAATCCAGTGTTTTTTTGCTCAGCATGCCATTCCAGTTTGGACCCAGCCATATGCAAATCAGTCCTGACCCTGCACCCAATGGGAACAGTCCAGCCCGAAAATGCCAGGCTAGGTCCTCTCTGAACTGGAAACAAGCATCCTAGTACTGGTTTCAGGCTTTCAAATCTCAACAGCCAAGATAGCTGGACTCCAGTGGCATGGAGAGCACTGCACCCACGTCTGAGCATACCCGTCCCACGCGGGGTGACAAATGCAAATAGAACAATTGATGGACAGAATGCAGAACAATGTCATACATTCACCTCAGTACAGCGATCTGGGCATAAATCCACAGTTTTTTTGCTTACCATGCCATTCCAGTTTGGACCCAGCCATTTGCAAATCAGTCTTGACCCTGCACCCAAAGGGAACAGTCCAGCCCGAACTGCCAGGCCTGTTCCTCCCTGGACTGGAAATAAGCATACTAGGACAGATTTCAGGGTTTCAGCCCTCATCAGCCAGAATAGCCTGATTCCAATGGCATGGAGAGCATGGGACCCACGTCTGGGCATACCATCCCACTCGGCTTGATGAATGCAAAAAGAACAGTTGATGGACAGAATGAAGAACAATGTCATAAATTCAACCCAGTACGGAGAACTGGGCCTAAATCCAATGTTTTTTTGCTCAGCATGCCATTCCAGTTTGGACCCAGTCATATGCAAATCAGTCCTGACCCTGCACCCAATGGAAACAGTCCAGCCCGAAACTGCCAGGAAAGGTCCTCCCTAGACAGGAAACAAGCATCCTAGGACCAGGATAGCTTGACTGCAGTAGCATAGAGAGCACAGGACCCACGTCTGGGCATACCCGTCCCACTCGGGGGTGAAAAATGGAAAAAGAACAATTGATGGACAGAATGCAGAACAATGTCATGCATTCACCCCAGTACAGAGATCTGGGCCTAAATCTATAGTTTTTTTGCTCACCATGCCATTTCAGTTTGAACCCAGCCATATGCAAATCAGTCATGACCCTGCACCCAATGGGAACAGTCCAGCCCAAACTGCTAGACCAGGTGCTCCCTGGACTGAAATCAACCATCCTAGGCTTGGTTTCGGCCTTTCAGCCCTCATCAGCCAGTATAGCTTGACTCCCGAGGCATGGAGAGCACGGGACCCACGCCTGGGCAGACGCGTTCCACTGGGGGTGACCAACGCAAAAAGAACAATTGATGGACAGAATGCAGACCAATGTCATACATTCACCCCAGTACAGAGACCTGGGCTTAAAGCAAATGTTTTTTTGCTCATCATGCCATTCCTTTTTGGACCCAGCCATATGCAAATCAGTCTTGACCCTGAACACATTGGGAAAAGTCCAGCCTGAACTATCAGGCCATGTCTTCCCTGGACTGGAAACAAGCATCCTAGGTCCGGTTTTAGGCTTTAATCCCTCATCAGCAAGGATAGCTGGACTACAGTGGCATGGAGAGCATGGGACCCACGTCTGTGCATACCCGTCCAACTCGGGGTGACAAATGCAAAAAGAATAATTGATGGACAGAATGTAGAACAATGTCATACATTCACCTCAGTACAGCAATTTGGGCCTAAATCCACAGTTTTCTGCTCACCTTGCCATTCCAGTTTGGACCCAGCCATATGCAAGTCAGTCTTAATCCTGCACTCAATGGGAACAGTCCAGCCCAAACTGCCAGGCCAATTCCTCCCTGGACTAGAAACAAGCATCCTAGGAACGTTTTTGCGCTTTCAGCCCTCATCAGCCAGGATAGCTTGATTCCAGTGGCATGGAGAGCACGGGACCACGGTCTGAGCATACCAGTTACCACTTGTGGTGACAAATGCAAAAAGAACAATTGATGGACAGAATGCAGAACAATGTAATACATTCACCCCAGTTTAGAGATATGGGCCTAAATACCCTGTTTTTTTGCTCACCATGCTATTGCAGTTTGGACCCAGCCATATGCAAATCAGTCTTGACACTGCACCCAATGGTAAGAGTCCAGCCTGAACTTCCAGGCCAGGTCCTCCCTGGAATGGAAACAAGCATCCAAGGACCAGTTTCGGGCTTTCAGCCCTCATCAGAAAGGATAGATTGACTCCACTGGCATCGAGAGAACGGGACCCACATCTGGGCATACCCTTCTCACTCGGAGTCACAAATTCAAAAACAACAATTGATGGACATAATGTAGAACAATGTCATGCATTCACCCCAGTACAGATATCTGGGCCTCAAACCATAGTTTTTTTGCTAACGATGCCATTCAAGTTTGAACCCAGCCATATGCAAATCAGTCATGACCCTACGCCCAATGGGAAAAGTCCAGCCCAAACTGCTAGGCCTGGTACTCCCTGGACTGGAAACAACCATCCTAGGCTTGGTTTCGGCCTTTCAGCCCTCATCATCCAGGATAGCTCGACTCCCAAGGCATGGAGAGCACGGGACCCACGTCTGGGCATACGCGTCCCACTGGGGGTGACCAACGCAAAAAGAACAATTGATGGACAGAATGCAGAACAATGTCATACATTCACCCCCGTACAGCGATCTGGGCCTAAATCCAAAGTTTTTTTGCTCACCATGCCATTCCAGTTTTGACCCAGCCATTTGCAAATCAGTTTTGACCCTGCACCCAAAGGGAACAGTCCAGCTCGAATTGCCAGGCCAGATCCTCCCTGGACTGGAAACAAGCATCCCAGGTTATGTTTCGGGCTCTCAGCCCTCATCAGCCAGGATAGCTTGACTGTAGTTGCATGAAGAGCACGGGACCCACGTCTTGGCATACCCGTCCCACTCGGGGGTAACATATGAAAAAAGAACAATTGATGGACAGAATGCAGAACAATGTCATACATTCACCCCAGTACATAGATATGGTCCTAAATCCGTTGTTTTTTTGTTCACCATGCCATTCTAGTTTGGACCCAGCCATATGCAAATCAGTCTTGACCCTGCGCCCAATGGGAACAGTCCAGCCCGAACTGCCCGGCCAGGTCCTCCCTGGACTAGAAACAACTATCCTAGGCTCAGTTTTGGCCTTTCAGCCCTCATCAGCCAGGATAGCTTGACTCCAGAGGCATGGAGAGCACGGGACCTACTTATGGGCATACTCCTCCAACTGGGGGTGACAACGCAAAAAGAACAATTGGTGGACAGAATGCAGAACAAAGTCATACATTCACCCTAGTACAGAGAACTGAGCCTAAATCCAGTGTTTTTTTGCTCAGCATGCCATTCCAGTTTGGACCCAGCCATATGCAAATCAGTCCCGACCCTGCACCCAATGGGAACAGTCCAGCCCGAAAATGCCAGGCTAGGTCCTCTCTGAACTGGAAACAAGCATCCTAGTACTGGTTTCAGGCTTTCAAACCTCAACAGCCAAGATAGCTGGACTCCAGTGGCATGGAGAGCACTGCACCCACGTCTGAGCATACCCGTCCCACGCGGGGTGACAAATGCAAATAGAACAATTGATGGACAGAATGCAGAACAATATCATACATTCACCTCAGTACAGCGATCTGGGCATAAATCCACAGTTTTTTTGCTTACGATGCCATTCCAGTTTGGACCCAGCCATTTGCAAATCAGTCTTGACCCTGCACCCAAAGGGAACAGTCCAGCCCAAACTGCCAGGCCTGTTCCTCCCTGGACTGGAAATAAGCATACTAGGACAGATTTCAGGGTTTCAGCCCTCATCAGCCAGAATAGCCTGATTCCAATGGCATGGAGAGCATGGGACCCACGTCTGGGCATACCGTCCCACTCGGCCTGATGAATGCAAAAAGAACAGTTGATGGACAGAATGAAGAACAATGTCATAAATTCAACCCAGTACGGAGAACTGGGCCTAAATCCAATGTTTTTTTGCTCAGCATGCCATTCCAGTTTGGACCCAGTCATATGCAAATCAGTCCTGACCCTGCACCCAATGGAAACAGTCCAGCCCGAAACTGCCAGGAAAGGTCCTCCCTAGACAGGAAACAAGCATCCTAGGACCAGGATAGCTTGACTGCAGTAGCATAGAGAGCACAGGACCCACGTCTGGGCATACCCGTCCCACTCGGGGGTGAAAAAGGCAAAAAGAACAATTGATGGACAGAATGCAGAACAATGTCATGCATTCACCCCAGTACAGAGATCTGGGCCTAAATCCATAGTTTTTTGCTCACCATGCCATTTCAGTTTGAACCCAGCCATATGCAAATCAGTCATGATCCTGCACCCAATGGGAACAGTCCAGCCCAAACTGCTAGACCAGGTACTCCCTGGACTGAAATCAACCATCCTAGGCTTGGTTTCGGCCTTTCAGCCCTCATCAGCCAGTATAGCTTGACTCCCGAGGCATGGAGAGCACGGGACCCACGCCTGGGCATACGCGTTCCACTGGGGGTGACCAACGCAAAAAGAAAAATTGATGGACAGAATGCAGACCAATGTCATACATTCACCCCAGTACAGAGACCTGGGCTTAAAGCAAATTTTTTTTTGCTCATCATGCCATTCCTTTTTGGACCCAGCCATATGCAAATCAGTCTTGACCCTGAACACATTGGGAAAAGTCAAGCCTGAACTATCAGGCCATGTCTTCCCTGGACTGGAAACAAGCATCCTAGGTCCGGTTTTAGGCTTTAATCCCTCATCAGCCAGGATAGCTGGACTACAGTGGCATGGAGAGCATGGGACCCACGTCTGTGCATACCCGTCCCACTCGGGGTGACGAATGCAAAAAGAATACTTGATGGACAGAATGTAGAACAATGTCATACATTCACCTCAGTACAGCAATCTGGGCCTAAATCCACAGTTTTTTGCTCACCTTGCCATTCCAGTTTGGACCCAGCCATATGCAAGTCAGTCTTAATCCTGCACTCAATGGGAACAGTCCAGCCCAAACTGCCAGGCCAATTCCTCCCTGGACTAGAAACAAGCATCCTAGGAACGGTTTTGCGCTTTCAGCCCTCATCAGCCAGGATAGCTTGATTCCAGTGGCATGGAGAGCACTGGACCACGGTCTGAGCATACCAGTTACCACTTGTGGTGACAAATGCAAAAAGAACAATTGATGGACAGAATGCAGAACAACGTAATACATTCACCCCAGTTTAGAGATATGGGCCTAAATACCCTGTTTTTTTGCTCACCATGCTATTGCAGTTTGGACCCAGCCATATGCAAATCAGTCTTGACACTGCACCCAATGGTAAGAGTCCTGCCTGAACTTCCAGGCCAGGTCCTCCCTGGAATGGAAACAAGCATCCTAGGACCAGTTTCGGGCTTTCAGCCCTCATCAGAATGGATAGATTTACTCCACTGGCATCGAGAGAACGGGACCCACATCTGGGCATACCCTTCTCACTTGGAGTCACAAATTCAAAAACAACAATTGATGGACAGAATGCAGAACAATGTCATGCATTCACCCAAGTACAGAGATCTGGGCCTCAATCCTTAGTTGTTTTGCTCACCATGCCATTTCAGTTTGAACCAGGCCATATGCAAGTCAGTCATGACCCGGCGCCCAAAGGGAACAGTCCAGCCCAAACTGCTAGGCCATGTACTCCCTGGCCTGGAAACCACCATCCTAGGCTTGGTTTCGGCGTCTCAGCCCTCATCAGCCAGGATAGCTTGACTCCCAAGGCATGGAGAGCACGGGATCCACATCTGGGCATACGCGTCCCACAGGGGGTGGCCAACGCAAAAAGAACAATTGATGGACAGAATGCAGAACAATGTCATACATTCACCCCCGTACAGCGATCTGGGCCTAAATCCACAGTTTTTTTGCTCACCATGCCATTCTAGTTCAGACCTAGCCATTTGCAAATCAGTCCTGACCCTGCACCCAAAGAGAACAGTCCAGCCCGAATTGCCAGGCCAGGTCCTCACTGGACTGGAAACTAGCATCCTAGGACTTGTTTTGGGCTTTCAGCCCTAATCAGCCAGGATAGCTTGACTCCAGAGTCATGGAGAGCTCAGAACCCACGTCTGGGCATACCCCTCCAACTGGGGGTGACAAAGGCAAAAAGAACAATTGATGGACAGAATGCAGAACAAAGTCCTATATTCACCCTAGTACATAAACTTAGGCCTAAATCCAATGTTTTTATGCTCAGCATGCCATTCCAGTTTGGACCCAGCCATATGCAAATCAGTCCTGACCCTGCACCCAATGGGAACAGTCCAGCCCGAACGGCCAGGCCAGGTCCTCCCTGGACTAAAAATAGGCATACTAGGACAGATTTCAGGGTCTCAGCCCTCATCTGCCAGAATAGCTTCACTCTAGTGGCATGGAGAGCATGGGACCCACGTCTGGGCATACCCGTCCCACTCGGCTTGATGAATGCAAAAAGAACAGTTGATGGACAGATTGCAGAACAATGTCATGCATTCACCCCAGTACAGAGATCTGGGCCTAAATCCATAGTTTTTTTGCTCACCATGCCATTCCAGTTTGAAACCAGTCAAATGCAAATCAGTCAGGACCCTGCGCCCAATGGGAACAGTCCAGCCCGAACTGCAAGGTCAGGTCCTCCCTGGACTAGAAATCAACCATCCTATGCTCAGTTTTGGCCTTTCAGCCCTCATCAGCCAGGATAGCTTGACTCCAGGGGCATGGAGAGCACGGAACCCACGTCTGGGCATACCCCTCCAACTGAGGGTGACAAACGCAAAAAGAACATTTGAGGGACTGAATGCAGAACAAAGTCATACATTCACCCCAGTACAGAGACCTGGTCCTAAATCCAATGTTTTTTTGCTCATCATGCCATTCCAGTTTGGACCCAGCCATATACAAATCAGACTTGACCCTGAACCCATTGGGAAAGTCCAGCCTGAACTGTCAGGCCATGTCCTCCCTGGACCGGAAACAAGCAGCCTAGGACCGGTTTCAGGCTTTAAACCCTCATCTGCAGGATAGCTGGACTCCAGTATCATGGAGAGCACGGGACCCACGTCTGTGCATACCCGTCCCACTGGGGGTGACCAATGCAAAAAGAATAATTGATGGACAGAATGTAGAACAATGTCATACATTCACCTCAGTACAGCAATCTGTGCCTAAATCCACCGTTTATTGCTCACCTTGCCATTCCAGTTTGGACCCAGCCATATGTAAATCAGTCTTGACCCTGCGCTCAATGGGAACAGTCCAGCTGAAACTGCCAGGCCAGGTCCTCCCTGGAATGGAAACAAGCATCCTAGGACAAGTTTTGGGCTTTCAGCCCTCATCAGCCGTGATAGATTGACTCCACTGGCATCGAGAGAACGGGACCCACATCTGGACATACCCTTCCCACTTGGAGTCACAAATGCAAAAACAACAATTTATGGACAGAATGCAGAACAATGTCATACATTCACCCAATACAGAGATCTGGGCCTAAATCCATTGGATTTGTACTCACCATGCCATTCCAGTTTGTACCCAGCCATGTGCAAATCAGTCTTGAACCTGCGCCCAATGGGAACAGTCCAGCCCAAACTGCTAGGCCAGGTACTCCCTGGACTGGAAACAACCATCCTAGGCTTGGTTTCGGCCTTTCTGCCCTCATCAGCCAGGATAGCTTGACTCCCGAGGCATGGAGAGCACGGGACCCACGCCTGGGCATAGGCGTCCCACTGGGGGTGACCAACGGAAAAAGATCAATTGATGGACAGAATGCAGAACAATGTAATACATTCACCCCAGTACAGCGATCTGGGCCTAAATCCACAGTGTGTTGGCTCACAATGCCATTCCAGTTTGGACCCAGCCATTTGCAAATCAGTCTTGACCCTGCACCCAAAGGGAACAGTCCAGCCCGAACTGCCAGGCCAGGTCCTCCCTGGACTGAAAATAAGCATCCTAGGACAGATTTCAGGCTTTCAGCCCTCATCAGCAGGATAGCTTGACTGCAGTGGCATGGAGAGCACGGGACCCATGTCTGGGCATACCGTCCCACTCGACGTGATCAATGCAAAAAGAACAATTGATGGACAGAATGCAGAACAGTGTCATAAATTTATCCCAGTACAGAGATCTGAGCCTAAATCCACAGTTTTTTGCTCACCATGCCATTCCAGTTTGGACCGACCATATGCAAATCAATCTTGACCCTGCACCCAATGGGAACAGTCCAGCCCAAAACTGCTAGGCCAGGTCCTCCCTGGACTGGAAACATTCATCCTAAGACCAGTTACTGGCTTTCAGCCCTCATAAACCAGGATAGCTTGACTGCAGTGGCATGAAGAGCACAGGACCCACATCTGGGCATACCCATCCCACTCGGGGGTAACAAATGCAAAAAGAACAATTGATGGACAGAATGCAGAACAATGTCATACATTAACCCCAGTACAGAGATATGGGACTGAATCCATTGTTTTTTTGTTCACCATGCCATTCTAGTTTGGACCCAGCCAAATGCAAATCAGTCTTGACCCTGCGCTCAATGGGAACAGTCCAGTCGAAACTGCCAGGCCAGGTCCTCCCTGGACTAGAAACAACCATCCTAGGCTCAGTTTCGGCCTTTCAGCCCTCATCAGCCAGGATAGCTTGACTCCAGAGGCATGGAGAGCACGGAACCCACGTCTGGGCATACCCCTCCAACTGGGGGTGACAAATGCAAAAAGAACAATTGATGGACAGAATGCAGAACAATATCATACATCAACCCCAGTACAGGGATCTAGGCCTAAATCCATTGTTTTTTCGCTCACCATGCCATTCCTGTTGGGACATAGCTATGTGGAAATCAGTCTTCACCCTGCGCCCAATGGGAGCAGTCCAGCACGATCTGCCAGGCCAGGTCCTCCCTAGACTAGAAACAAGCATCGTAGGACCGGTTCCGGGATTTTAGCCCTCACCAGCCGGGATAGCTTGACTCCAGTTTCATGAAGAGCATGGGACCGACGTCTGACCATACCCGTCCCACTCAGCATCACAAATGCAAAAAGAACAATTGATCGACAGAATGCAGAACAATGTCATGCATTCACTCAGTAAAGAGATCTGGACCTAAATCCATGAGATTTTTTCTCACCATGCCATTCCAGTTTGTACCCAGCCATATGCAAATCAGCCTTGAGCCTGCGACCAATGGGAACAGTCCAGAACGAAGTGCCAGGCCAGGTCCCCCTAGACTGGAAACAAGCATCCTAGGACCGGTTTTGGGCTTTCAGCCCTCATCAGCCAGGATAGCTTGACTCCAGCGACATGGAGAGCAGGGGACCCACGTCTAGGCATACCTGCCCCATTCTTGGTGACAAATGCAAAAAGAACTATTGAAGGACAGAGTGCAGAACAATGTCATAGATTCACCCCAGTACAGAGATCTGGGCCTGAATCCATCTTTTTTTTTCTTACAATGCCATCCTAGTTTGGACCCAGCCATCCCCAAATCAGTCTTGACCCTGCGCCCAATGGGACCAGTCCAGCCCGAACTGCTAAGCCAGGTCCTCCCTGGACTGAATTCAAGCATCTTAGGACCAATTTCATGCTTTCAGCCCCATCAGCCAGGATAGCTTGACTCATGTAGCATGGAGAGCACAGAATCCACATCTGGGCATACCCATGCCACTCAGGGTGAGAAACTCAAAAAGAACAATAGATGGACAGAATGCAGAACAATATCATACATCCACCCCAGTACAGGGATCAGGGCCTAAATCCATTGTTTTTTCGCTCGCCATACCATTCCTGTTGGAACCCAGCTATATGCAAATCAGTCTTCACCATGTGCCCAATGGGAGCAGTCCAGCCCGATCTGCCAGGCCAGGTCCTCCCTAGACTGGAAACAAGCATCGCAGGACCAGTTTCGGGATTTGAGCCCTCACCAGCCAGGATAGCTTGACTCCAGTTTCATGGAGAGAAGGGGACCTACGTCTGGGCATACTCATCGCTCTTGGGGTGACAAAAGCAAAAAGAACAATTGATGGACAGAATGCAGACCAATGTCATTCATTCACCTCAGTACAGGGATCTGGGCCTAAATCCATTGTTTTTTTGCTCCCTATGTCATTCCAGTTTGGACCCACCCATATGCAAATCAGTCTTGACCCTGCGCCCATTGCCACAGTCCAGCCCGAACTGCCAGGCCAGGTCTTTCCCAGACTGGAAACAAGCATTCTAGGACCGGTTTCGGGCTTTCAGCCCTCATGAGCCAGGATAGCTTGACAAGAGAGGCATGGCGAGCACGGGACCCAAGTCTGGGCATACCCGTCCCACTCAGGGTGACAAATGCCAAAAGAACAATACATCTTTGTAGTGGAGCGACATCTCACCCCAAACCAATCGCACTGCATTACTGTGCCATCCTAGGCGACATCTTTATACATGTACTCCTTTTCATTGCAATATTTGTCCTCTCTTCTTTTACTCATTTTTTTCATTCTTGACCATATTCAGATTCCACGCGTGGAGTGAAAATGCTATTTCCCAAGTTTCTTATGTTCTCCCTGTGCCCATTCGGACCTCTACGAAAGACCACGAATAAAGCATATTTCATTCAGGGCAGGGTTTATTTTCTAAAAACCCAATGCATTTCGTGCTTAATGGCACTTCTTCAGGGGTCACTACAACCAATAGAAAACAGCCAACAATTAATACAGTAACATATGCTTCACTCATATTTTGCTTCATGTTCGTATCTTTCAGTCTATAATGACCAATTAATCTTTTACTAGCATTAAACCATAGACCATAACCCTCCCTTCTTCCCAACCAGCAACAGCTTACTTCTTACGCTAAAAACATACCAATGTCACAACCCTCGATCCCTCCTGACCCTGTCCCTCTCACCTCTATATTTTTCACTTTGGTGCAGGCCGCATTCGTCTCTACTTTCCGCAGTTTCAATGCAGTGTGTTTCAGTTTAGCAACTCCCCTCGTACCCTCCGTTAACTCCGCCTTTGTCTAAACATGCAACTATCACTACATAACCTTTCCTTCACTCTTTATTTTATACCTCCCACGCCTTCCCGTTTACAGGACATTGTTGCTAAACCTTCCATAAATCCACACATACACCCCTATCTGCTAGTTACAATTTACCTTGTAATCACTAACACTTTTAATCTACGAGCTCTACATACCTGCCCTGTGACGTTAAAAACCTTCCATTCTCGAGGCAGCTGCAACCCAAACATGTCTGCGCCCCACTTATCTTCGCGCTTTTAACCTTTCTATTACCCGCCCAATTAGCGCGCTGACTAAATTGACGTCGCTCCCTCAGCACCGGAATCAATCACAACCCTAGCAAGCCCATTATCGCCGTTTTAGCAGCAGTTTCCTGCCGCTAAAGCGGCGATAATTTTATCGCAGTTCTTGAGAATATGCCCCCATGTACCTTTTTCTCCAAGTATATGAGGGATACCAAGAAAGGAATTGATAGGTCTTGGACGTGGTAGACCCCCCTTTTGTACCGCCAAATTATTCAATTGGCAGAGAGTTCAAAAGAGTCAGGATCCCCTTTCTCCACGGATATTGCGGCTGGCTGGGCGCACTACCGTAAACCCAAAACATTACCCCAACACCACCCCCTACACTACACAAACACCACTGCACTACCCTAAACCCTAAAACACTACTCCCTGCACGACCCCCTACACTACACAAAAAAACACTGCACTACCGTAAACCCAAAACACTACCCCAGCACCACCCACTACACTACCCAAACACCACTGCACTACTCTAAACCCTAAAACACTAACCCCAGCATGACCCCCCTACACCACCCAAACACCACGGCACTACCATATACCCTAAAACACGAAACCCCACACTACACAAATACGATTGCACTACCCTAAAACCTATAACACTACCCACAGCATGACCCCCTACACTACACAAACACCACTGCACTACCCTAAACCATAAAACACTTTCCCCTACACTACACAAATACCACTGCATTACGCTGAACCCTAAAACTCTACCCCCAGCATGACCCCCACACTACACAAAAACCACTGCACAACCCTAAACCCCCACACTATACCAACACTTATGCATCACTCTAAACCCTAAAACACTACCCCCAGCATGACCCCCTCACAACACAAACACCACTGCACTACCCTAAACCCTAAATCTACCCCCAGCACAACCCCCTACTCCACCCAAACACCACTGCCATACCCTAAACCCTAAAATACTACCCCCAGCATGAACTCCTACACTACCCAAACACCACTGCACTACCATAAACCCTTAAACACTACCCCCAGCACAACCCTCTACACTACCCAAACACCACTGCACTATCCTAAACCCTAACTCTATACCCAGCACGACCCCCTATACTACCCAAACATCACTGCATTACCCTAAACCACAGTTCTTCAAACTGTGGGGCGCGTCCCCCTGGGGGGGGCGTGGATGGGCTCCCAGGGGGGCGCAAAGGCCTCTGCCAGCACATGTAAATGAAGACGCCTGGAAGTGCAGCGGTGTTTATTTGCTGCATTTCCAGGCTGTCTTCATTTACTTCGAAGGCCTCAGAGTGCCGTGGGGCGAGAGGTCAATGGGTGTGCTGCTGGGGGCTTGGCTGAGCAGTGTCTGGAGTCTTATTAAGACTCCAGCACAGCCAAGTTTTTCACCGGTCTTTAAAGACCATTTGCATACATTTGGAAACTGGTTACCAAAGCTTAGTTTTTTTCTTTTTCCAGTACCCCCTGTGCCCCGACTCTGCCTATTCCTTACATTTGCATTTAAACTTACTGCTGTAGTGTGAAAATGCATTTCATGAAAAGGAATACAAAAAAGGATTGCCAATAGAAAAAGTGCCAGCCATGTATGTTTAAAGAGCCTGCAAAGACCTTGCTTTGACACTAAATAGGGTCTTAAATAAAAAGTATGTATTCATTTGTAATGTGACTTTCTGTCTGTTCCTTTTATTTTCAGTCATGAATCATTCAGGCAGCCCTATAACACATTTAAAAGTACTTTATATTTGCTTTTCGAAGTACGCACACATAAGTGCTGAAAATAGGGCTTTAGGTGACTGTTTATTTTTGTGCTGTCTGCAACATTTAATCATGAGCTGGCAACCCTAATCATAAGACTGGAAGTTTGATGCAGGATGAGCACATTATTTATTTATTTCACCCTTGATTCCCTGATTAATTCCATAATAGCAATAGTTTAACTTATACCTTCAACCCTGCGTCCCGCCAATAACATGCTGATTAACTTCAAGTGTCTGGGAATTGACCCTGCATTCAGACAACTCATTCCTCATTCTCACCCTTCACTTTTACGCTCACCCTGCACTCACAGCGCATAGTTATGGTTTTCCCGCATCTGCCACATAATCAATCGTCTGCTGCATAATTTGCAGATTAAAAAATGCAGCAACACATGTTACCTCGCAGTGGAAGGCCCTTTCTAAAGGTTGACTAGTCACCTTTCTGTTGCTTATTGCTATATGTGGGTGTTAATGTGGTACTTATGAGGGGAAATAAAGGCCAGGACAATGTTAACAAGTGTAAAAATAGCAAAATAGTGCAGTAATGCTATCACAAAATATGCTATATATGAAAGGAGGGACTTTGCAGCCCCATATTCAAATGCACAGCTATGTGCCGCTAAATATTGCGTGCACTACTTATTCACACTCCTTAGTTCAAATATAAATTTTAACCATTTTCTTCCATATCTTGACTCTTTTTTTATGACGTTTTTGATTAGTTGTTACAATCCACAAATGGGTAAGATGCCAATTTTCAATCTTTAACATTCCAACTGTGCCATTCCAGGCCTTCATGAAAGAATGCGATAAATGCAAGAAGTCCTTCGTCAATAGTCGTTTATTCGGTAGTTAAAAACCCAATGCATTTCGGGCCTCCATGTGCCCTTCTTCGGGGGTCACTACAAATAACAATACAATCCAATTAGTCACTTTAAAATCTGGAACATTTTGTGTTACAATGCACTTTTAACGCTACACTTAAAACAAAATAGTTGTAACATTTTTCCTAATAACTGCGTGCCCGTGTTTATTCTTCTACCTTGGTCATAAAGTGCTAGGTTGTGAAGGTACGGGGTGTGAGATTAGTATTAGTAATTATTCAGCCGGTTCTAACGGTTCTAATCTCTCCTGTCTGGCGTGCGCAAGCTGAAACCCTCCTGTGGCCCTATGTTTGTATAGGCGATTCCTCCATTAACTTTACGCGCTGTTAAATACCTCGTTTTTTTTTAAACTGTTTGACAAGAGCTGTGCTTCAATCTCGACAACATGCTGAAAGTTACACAGTTGATATTTAACACTTCCTTATTACTAAGTTTGCCACATAAAATAAGCGCTCTGTCTCGCTAACGCTTACCCGGTTCTGCAGACTGTTAACGTCGCGCGTCCTCATCCTAATTAGTCAAGCCGCTGTACCAGATTATTCACTGCCCACGCTATTTGAAGTTCTCCACCCTCGTGTTCACCCTCCCTATTCCCCCGTGGTCCTAGCGCCTTCTATTCCATCAAGACTACTTACTCGAAATAAAATACATTTCCCAAGGTGCACCATTTTTCTACAAAGCAAAACTGACAAAGTACATAAACATGCAAAATATTAAAGTCACTTAGATTCAATTGTAAAAACTCGCATGTTCAATATATGTATTGATGCTGTTGCGAGGGACTTCGATGTTAGATCCAATTGTGTATTTTATCAGGTTGTGTTTCACCATTCGTCACAATTCCTTAGTAGGGGTGCTATCCCTTTTTTTGGGCTTAGTTAAGACATTTCATCACAGTGAGGGATGCACACCAATTTTTAAACCGACATTATTAATTCGTCCAAGTTATTCCATCCTTCGTTTTGATTGCGTGCAAATGAGATTTATAGGCATGCCCTACTGCCATTAGTTAAACAACATATGAAAGGAGGGACTTTGCAGCCCCATATTCAAATGCACAGCTATGTGCCGCTAAATATTGCGTGCACTACTTATTCACACTCCTTAGTTCAAATATAAATTTTAACCATTTTCTTCCATATCTTGACTCTTTTTTTATGACGTTTTTGATTAGTTGTTACAATCCACAAATGGGTAAGATGCCAATTTTCAATCTTTAACATTCCAACTGTGCCATTCCAGGCCTTCATGAAAGAATGCGATAAATGCAAGAAGTCCTTCGTCAATAGTCGTTTATTCGGTAGTTAAAAACCCAATGCATTTCGGGCCTCCATGTGCCCTTCTTCGGGGGTCACTACAAATAACAATACAATCCAATTAGTCACTTTAAAATCTGGAACATTTTGTGTTACAATGCACTTTTAACGCTACACTTAAAACAAAATAGTTGTAACATTTTTCCTAATAACTGCGTGCCCGTGTTTATTCTTCTACCTTGGTCATAAAGTGCTAGGTTGTGAAGGTACGGGGTGTGAGACCAAATGTTCACCGTAGTAATTATTCAGCCGGTTCTAACGGTTCTAATCTCTCCTGTCTGGCGTGCGCAAGCTGAAACCCTCCTGTGGCCCTATGTTTGTATAGGCGATTCCTCCATTAACTTTACGCGCTGTTAAATACGCTTACCCGGTTCTGCAGACTGCAGAACCGGGTAAGCGTTAGCGAGACAGAGCGCTTATTTTATGTGGCAAACTTAGTAATAAGGAAGTGTTAAATATCAACTGTGTAACTTTCAGCATGTTGTCGAGATTGAAGCACAGCTCTTGTCAAACAGTTTAAAAAAAACCGAGGTATTTAACAGCGCGTAAAGTTAATGGAGGAATCGCCTATACAAACATAGGGCCACAGGAGGGTTTCAGCTTGCGCACGCCAGACAGGAGAGATTAGAACCGTTAGAACCGGCTGAATAATTACTACGGTGAACATTTGGTCTCACACCCCGTACCTTCACAACCTAGCACTTTATGACCAAGGTAGAAGAATAAACACGGGCACGCAGTTATTAGGAAAAATGTTACAACTATTTTGTTTTAAGTGTAGCGTTAAAAGTGCATTGTAACACAAAATGTTCCAGATTTTAAAGTGACTAATTGGATTGTATTGTTATTTGTAGTGACCCCCGAAGAAGGGCACATGGAGGCCCGAAATGCATTGGGTTTTTAACTACCGAATAAACGACTATTGACGAAGGACTTCTTGCATTTATCGCATTCTTTCATGAAGGCCTGGAATGGCACAGTTGGAATGTTAAAGATTGAAAATTGGCATCTTACCCATTTGTGGATTGTAACAACTAATCAAAAACGTCATAAAAAAAGAGTCAAGATATGGAAGAAAATGGTTAAAATTTATATTTGAACTAAGGAGTGTGAATAAGTAGTGCACGCAATATTTAGCGGCACATAGCTGTGCATTTGAATATGGGGCTGCAAAGTCCCTCCTTTCATATGTTGTTTAACTAATGGCAGTAGGGCATGCCTATAAATCTCATTTGCACGCAATCAAAACGAAGGATGGAATAACTTGGACGAATTAATAATGTCGGTTTAAAAATTGGTGTGCATCCCTCACTGTGATGAAATGTCTTAACTAAGCCCAAAAAAAGGGATAGCACCCCTACTAAGGAATTGTGACGAATGGTGAAACACAACCTGATAAAATACACAATTGGATCTAACATCGAAGTCCCTCGCAACAGCATCAATACATATATTGAACATGCGAGTTTTTACAATTGAATCTAAGTGACTTTAATATTTTGCATGTTTATGTACTTTGTCAGTTTTGCTTTGTAGAAAAATGGTGCACCTTGGGAAATGTATTTTATTTCGAGTAAGTAGTCTTGATGGAATAGAAGGCGCTAGGACCACGGGGGAATAGGGAGGGTGAACACGAGGGTGGAGAACTTCAAATAGCGTGGGCAGTGAATAATCTGGTACAGCGGCTTGACTAATTAGGATGAGGACGCGCGACGTTAACAGTCTGCAGAACCGGGTAAGCGTTAGCGAGACAGAGCGCTTATTTTATGTGGCAAACTTAGTAATAAGGAAGTGTTAAATATCAACTGTGTAACTTTCAGCATGTTGTCGAGATTGAAGCACAGCTCTTGTCAAACAGTTTAAAAAAAACCGAGGTATTTAACAGCGCGTAAAGTTAATGGAGGAATCGCCTATACAAACATAGGGCCACAGGAGGGTTTCAGCTTGCGCACGCCAGACAGGAGAGATTAGAACCGTTAGAACCGGCTGAATAATTACTACGGTGAACATTTGGTCTCACACCCCGTACCTTCACAACCTAGCACTTTATGACCAAGGTAGAAGAATAAACACGGGCACGCAGTTATTAGGAAAAATGTTACAACTATTTTGTTTTAAGTGTAGCGTTAAAAGTGCATTGTAACACAAAATGTTCCAGATTTTAAAGTGACTAATTGGATTGTATTGTTATTTGTAGTGACCCCCGAAGAAGGGCACATGGAGGCCCGAAATGCATTGGGTTTTTAACTACCGAATAAACGACTATTGACGAAGGACTTCTTGCATTTATCGCATTCTTTCATGAAGGCCTGGAATGGCACAGTTGGAATGTTAAAGATTGAAAATTGGCATCTTACCCATTTGTGGATTGTAACAACTAATCAAAAACGTCATAAAAAAAGAGTCAAGATATGGAAGAAAATGGTTAAAATTTATATTTGAACTAAGGAGTGTGAATAAGTAGTGCACGCAATATTTAGCGGCACATAGCTGTGCATTTGAATATGGGGCTGCAAAGTCCCTCCTTTCATATGTTGTTTAACTAATGGCAGTAGGGCATGCCTATAAATCTCATTTGCACGCAATCAAAACGAAGGATGGAATAACTTGGACGAATTAATAATGTCGGTTTAAAAATTGGTGTGCATCCCTCACTGTGATGAAATCACAAAATATGCAGCATAATTCGCCTGTGCTTGCTGCAGAATTTAGTCAACCATTCTGCATAATTTTGCCTTCTCCTGCCGCATAATTCAAATGGCCCTGTTTATAGTGCTATGAAGTCCCAGCCTGTGGCAGAAAGCACTGTGAATATGTAAGTCATTATTTTAAAACAGTATTTACATACTCTAAGCTAGACTGCTGCAAAATGATGCAGTGATTGAGATAACACAAGTTCTTACAAAATATACTTTTTAGTAATAAGTAATCAACCTGTATCTAATGCTGACATTTTTGTAAGTATCTCCACTATTCCAGATCCCAGCTGATAACTCTGTTACTATACATCTTAAAAAGAATAGATCTTTGCCACCATAAAACTTAAAGCAGATCCACTGGAATTATTCATCAGAAAAGAACAAAATTATGCGGCAGGTTTGACTAAATTATCCAGCAAGAAAAGGTAAGTTACGCGTCACAATGCGCCACATTTTGTAGTCAGCATTACTTCATTATTTTGTCATTTTAACTCACAGTAACGCTGTCAGGGGAAATATTTCACCTCATTAGTACCAGTTTAACACCCAAATACAGCATTAAGCAACTACAAGATTACCAGTCTTTGCAGGGCCTTCCACTGCTCCGGGAACACTTTGTCGTGCTTTAAATAACTTTTGTTCCGTTTGAGCTAGAATCAAGTTTTTGTCATTGAAATCTGGAGATTGTGTAGCAAATGCAGTAAACTGATAATTATGTGGAAAGCGCTGCTGCTGCAGAAACTCATAATTCCAGTGGCCCTGGCTTTAAGTGACTCAATCAATTAATGGCTAGTAAGAAGGCCAGTTTCTTTTTTAACTTTCTGCACTACCACCACCCACTTCGATTTCAGGCACAGGCACAGGCACCTCAAAGTCAGTATTAACAATTCGGGGAAGTTTTTTGTGTGAAAGCTGAGTCCATGGGGTGGCAGGTAGAAGGCCAGCAGGGTTACATTCAGATGCAGAGCCCTAATCCTCTCGATCCTTGGGGCCTCACAGAAATGGTCTAGGAGACAGAGGAAAGGATTAAGATTCATAGATATTGTCAAAGAGAAGGCCCAGAATAGTGAGCACTCTATGCAAACTCATTTTTAGGATTACAAATGGACAGAGACCGCTTCTTTAGAGAGCTACCCCAAAGAAGGGGACGATATAAGTGGTTTTTTTTTTAAAGGACATTAGTGAAGCTGGTACTGCTGCCAAGTGTGTAAGTGGCCACTGCTGGTTATCATAAAGGAGTAGATGCAGATGCAGAAGGACTTGGGCCCAGGAATTGATGATCCATCAGGGTGGGGAAGAGGTAAAAGAAGCAGAGGAGATAGCCTGCTACTCAGAACTGCAGTTATCATTAGTGCAGCAAGTATAGTTGCATTGGGTTCAAAGAGTGTGAGGAACTCACAACACCCCAATTATGGGGAGCAGTTTGTTTGGGATTTTATTTCATGCATTTGCTGTTTTATAAGTTTCGTATGTGGTGCGGTTCATAAGCTATAGAAAAAGTATTCCTGAAATCATGTCATAAGCCCCGCTCCCTGCACGCAGCCATGTCCCTCCCGCTCCCCCAATCCTAGCCATAAAGTTTTGGAGGGGGGCCCGACCTCCATACATTTTGCTTAGGGGGGGCTCAGAGTAAAAAAGTTTGAAGACCTCTGCCCTAAACCATAAAACTACCCAAGCACGACCCTCTACACTACACAAACATCACAGCACTACTCTAAATCCTTAAACACTACGACCAGCATGACCCCAAATATTACTCAAACACCACTGCACTACCCTAAAACACTACCCTAGCACGACCCCCTACACTACCCATATACCACTGCAGTACCCTAAACCCTAAAACACTACCCCCAGCACGACCCCCTGCACTACCCAAACACCACTGCACTACCCTGAACCCTAGAAAAGAAACCCCCACCACATGCCCAATCCCCCTTACCTCTCACTCCTCATGGTTCCTCTCTCCTCGTAGTTCCTGCTTCATGTAGTCTCTGAGGGGGGGTGCACGTCGTTGTGAGGAAACGGAACAGCCTCTGTTTCCTTACAACAACGTGGATCGTCTCTATGTTTTTTAGAACACATGGTCATTTACCATACATACCGTTACAACAAAATTTGTTGTAAAGGCATGCATGGTAAATGACCATGTGTTCTAAAAATATGCGTAGTAATGACTTCGGGATGTACAACGCATGCGTGGTAATGCATGCGTTGTAATGGTATCGCAAAGTAAAAAAGTTGTTGTAACGGCTGTTTACCGATCGAAGCTGGCCCCTGTTCTTCAGTCAGACGTTTATTTGATTAATTAGGAGGAAGGAATGTGGTTTTTTTACCGAAAAGTGCAATCCCTGCTTTTATATTGTGAAAGTGTCCGCGTGGCCTGGTTTCACTTCCGGTTCTGTTGTTGGATGGGGCCGGCGCGACACGTCATCAGAAAACATAGCTGATGGAAAGCGTCCTCCCTGAAGTGTGGAGCAGTGCCATGAGAGGTCAACGAGTGTGTGTCCCACCACAGTATGACCCATGTGCTGCCTCCAGGGTTCAGGAGGCAGAAGTGGAATCGCAGGTCTTCTTGAAGATCGTTGTAGCACTAATTCTTCATTTTGGAACTAGGGCATTTTAACTTCATTGTTCCTGCCAGATACAAAGAAAAGATCCTGTGTTATTCAGTGCCCTCGTTACCTTTTTTGTAAATTGTGGTGCTGGTCACTTCGCTGCCCCGCCAGTGCACAGGACTGGGCACCCTACCTCCTGTGCCATCTGCAGGGCCTCTGCCCTCAGATCACTGGTTTTGGTTTCTGGAGTTGCAACATAAACAGTTGCTCCCACAGGTCTAGCCTGAACACTAAGGTGAAAATCCCCTGCACCAGCATTCCACGGAAATTCTTTCCTGCCTCTCCTGCATTAAAGAGGACGTCATAATAGCGCGGCTCCGCTCCCGACACCGTGTGATGTATTCGGAGCCATAATAGGACCTTGTCGGCATGCTGACATCAGTTCCACCCGCTTTTTCCATGCCACCGAGGCAAACAGACGGCCTGAGACATTTTCACATGTATACATAGAATAATAAATGAACAAACAATCAAGCTCCCATAGACACATCCATGGACGAAGGCACAGACACGAGGTAATCAAGATGTGGCAACAATTTATTTTCTCAGGTCCACCCCCAACCCCTGAGATAAGAGATACGCGTTTCGGCTTTCAAGAAGCCTTTTTGAATCTGTTTGGCGCCATAATTTACACAATATATATAACCCTTCCCACTTGTGGTAAGTATAGACATAGAAAACACACTTAGCAGTGCGCTTAAACACTGTCCACCCACTGCAATAACATCATGCTCTCTGCAATGGAGTATCAGCACTGAAGCAGTTTAAAACAAGAACATATACAATGATTGCGCAATGCAAATCTACAATTTTTACGTTGTATGATCAATGCTGGTGTTACTGTGTCAAAGCGTTACTCAATCGAGTGTGTCATCTGCTATTGGTGGGAATATTGTGCATATTAACTAGTATGCCGCCAAGGCTTATCTCATATGTCGCTTAATAAAAAACAACATTGATAAAAATATTAAAAGAACATTGCTGCTATGTTGCTGTATTCTCCAAATCATAGCTGCCTCACATCCGATAAGCTCATTTGAGCCGATGAAACTTTCACCGTTCAGAAATCTTAATACCTCTGTCATAAGAATGTTGTTAAATACTGAAATGTTATTTGTTTGGCACTTTGACAAGTCAGTCATTAAACATCAGGGAAACACATATTACTGGCATCAGCACCTCGGGGTCAAATTCCATCCCAAGTGTGAGCTGTCGACTTTAGTATCAACCTCCGAGGCTGCGCGCTTGATCCAACAGAACTACCTGTCCCATAATGCCATTTAATAAGTCTTATAAAACGATGGAGTGTGCAAACACAGTTCAGATCGACTGCAGGAGGTAACACCAAAGGTAAAAAATAAACGGGAATGGAGGCCAAAATGTCAAAGTCTGAAATAATAAACAGCACAGATACAGTCAAACCTGACACATAACGTTGAGGTTGAAGGGGCCCGATGCATAAAGATGTGTACGCCAGGACTGACCTCACCGCTTTGGCATAGGCGTCAGCAGTGCTCAGTCACCAACAGGCACGAGTCTCCTGAGTGAGGCATTTCTTGCTTGGAAGGCACAGACCCTGTGCTGGTAGTTTTAACAAACCACCCCGCTCCTGGACCCTAGTCTCCCACTGCTGTCATCCTCATTCCTCTTACTGGCTGCTGATTTGGGGGCTCTCCCATTAGTATAATAAATATATATATATTCCCTGAAAAAACCATAGGTTTCAGGCACGTTATAGTTAGAAATTAGCATTTAGAAAACCTTATAAATTCACTGAAAAAAACATAGGTTTCAGGGGCGTTATAGTTAGTTGGACATTTCACTTGAACAAAACCATAGAAATTCCCCCGTTATAGTTAGTTCAGCTCACTATAACTCGCACGCCCGCAATGCACTCATGACATCACTGATAACATCTCAAATGACATCACTAATTACATCACGGATGACATCATTCAGTGAATGTGTATTTTTCTGAAAATTAAATATGTTTTATATATGAAAATCTCAAGGTCGATGGAAGAATAAATGGGTATATAAAGTCTAAATGGATGATTTTGTTTTTGTAAAATTGATTGTATAACTGAGTGATTAAGTGTATCTTAGTGAATACATGGGTTAGTGAGTAAAGTTTAAATATGTAAATATCTGTATCAGTCTCTCACTTTGTGCATAAGTGGCTGCATGGGTTGGTGAGTACCTACATGAGTGTCTACATGGGTTATTAGTTGTTTTTTTGAGTATCAGTAAGTGTGTCTGTATGGTTCGTTGGGGGGTATTACTTAGCGCATAGATGCATGAATGAGTGACTAACTGTTTGTATGTGTTTTGAAGGGATGTATGACGTTACAACGCATGCTTTTACCACGCATGCTGTTACAACGCAGTTTTTACAACGCAAACCTTTACAACACATAGCGCTTTGGGGTGCTGGATAGTGAATAGTTTAATTTAGTATTCCAACTCCAGTCCCCGTGGACACTAGGGAAGATGTTGGATAGTAAATTAAATCTATTCCCTATCCTAGAGCGCCCCCCAGCGCAATGCGTTGTAATGGTTTTCGTTGTAAAAGCACTGCGTTGTAAAGTTTTGTTGTAAAGGATGTTTCCTGTTTTGAGGACAGCATGCGTGCAGGACTCTATGGGTGGATGAGTGTGAATGGGTGTGTTAGTGAGTAAATGGTTTTCCAGGCTCACTTTCGGCAACTCTGTGTTTCTTTTGCCCTACTTGCTGCTGTTTCCTGGGGGTCAAGGACGTTTGCCTCTCGCTCCGGCTGCCGCATCTCTCCTGGTACTGTTGCCTTGGTGGAAGGGCGGACGGGTGGAAGGACTACAACATCCAGCAGCCTTCCCCCGCGCCCACTGACGCCATCACATCCTAGCGCCAGGAGGCGTTTAAAAACACCTCCAGCCTCCCGCAGCGTGGGTTTTCCAGGCTCACTTTTGGCAACTCCGTGTTTCTTTTGCCCTACTTGCTGCTGTTTCCTGGGGGTCAAGGACGTTTGCCTCTCGCTCTGGCTGCCGCATCTCTCCCGGTACTGCTGCCTTGGTGGAAGGGCTGATGGGTGGAAGGACTACAACATCCAGCAGCCTTCCCCTGCGCCCATTGACGCCATCACATCCTAGCGCCAGGAGGCGTTTAAAAACACCTACAGCCTCCCGCAGTGCGGGACACGCGCGGGCTAAGCCCGGGCCAAGGGCGGGCCCGTCCTTGCCCGTTAGGGCCCGGAGGAGGCTGGGCTGGGCCACCTTTTTGACACTCTCCACACCCAGCTTGAACTGTAAGTCGTGGATTTTAGCACCTGGGCCCTGCTGGCAAGTGGGGGGGTCGCCTCCTTAATTCGGATTCTTTTTTTTTTTTTTCTTTGGTGTTGCTTTTTTAGTGATTGGGTTGGTGAACACAGTTTAGTAACATGAGTAAAAGAAAAGTGGGGGATAGGGTGGTGGGCACGTTAGATGCTTTTCTTAATAGGGCCGAGTCAGTCCTAAAACATGAAATACAGGCTACTGAGCGCAGGTTATCATTAGAACCTGCATCTCTGAGGGGTGGCTCCTTAACTTGTGCTTAGATATCCCTATCACAGCAGATCACGGAGCTGGGAACCACCAGTGACATAACTTCCCCCAACACAATAAGTGTAATACCCATGCCCATATCCCCAGAATCCCCTCCAACTCTACCTAATTTAAAAAGCCCCCCCATGGTAACAACTAGGGGTAGGAAAGCCCCAGGGGGGACAGGATCCGAACCACCCACCAATAAAAGGAAAGGTCGGGGCACTTCAAAACAAACCCCACTGACAGTCGTTAAGGAAGTTACTGGGGCCTTTGTGTTTGGAAAATCGGGGATAAACACTACAGGGTCTAATCCAGCTGCGCAACCACAAATACAGCTCAACCAAGATGATTTGTGCTCCTTATTAAGGAAAGATTTAGGAGCCCTTATCGATCCAATACTTAAGCGTCTTGACTTAGTGGATGCTAGGCTAACTAAGATTGAGCTTTGCCTAGCCTCTAGTGCCCAAAACATCCTGCACACGTTAATGTAGAGGCGCACCGCTGTACTCATGGGGCAATGCGTGACTCACAGCGGCTAGATCCGCATAATGTACAAAGTAGTGGTAAGCAGGCAGAACTAGGGTCGAGCGTAGCCTGTCCCCCACAAATCTGTGTTGCTGAAGGTAATCTCCCCCCCTTAATACAACATCACAGGGCAACCACCAATGACATTAGAAGATTAGATGAGCGTTGTTCTGATGGGGACCCGACCATGCTACCTAGCCTACACCTCCCACCAGAAGTCACTCCCTATACGGTCATCTTAGCGAACGTACCTCCCCTGGCGCCGGGGACACGTTAACACTGGTCAGCCCTTAAGAACAAAGCCCTTCATTTTCTAAGTAAGAAGACCGGGATTTGTCAAGAGCTTTTTGATTAATTTAAAATTATACGTCGTGTAAACTGGGTGGGCCACTCGTTAAAATCGCTGGTTGGCGACTGTGTGGTTGTAAGCTTTAGATCACCTCCCTTGGTTAGGCACATCCTTGAGTTGACTGGGCAGTTCCAACCTGTGGCAGATGAAATTAGATCACTCCCACTTGGCTTCTTCTATAAATGTAAATGTAAATGTAGTTGAGCTTATATAGCGCACAGCTACCCGCAGTGGGTTTCCCGGCGCTTGCTTAGGGAACCCTTCCTGGTATTCCCCTGTGAGATAGCAGGGTATCCACAAGGTGAAAGTCAGGCATCCCGCCGCGAGGGGCTGTTGTGGAGATTAAGCAAGCTATTGCCCAGAGTCGCAGAGTGTGATCCCGTGAGTCGAGGAGGAACCGGGGCGAGAATTATCGAGTCCATGGAATTTTTAGCCCAAGACCCGCCGAGGCGGGGAATTGAACCCTGGTCCAGGACCGATCTCAGCTTCCGGGTCTGCTGCCTCTAACCCCTGAGCCACACTTCTCCACTAAACACTGCTCTATCCCCAGTAACAGGGGTGCAGCAACCTATAAATGGTCCTTCAATAGGTTAGATCACCCCATTGAGACTAGGAATTGCTATGAACTCCTGTCTACTCTTGAGGATATAGACTGACTGAGAGGAAGGGCGCCAGGGAAGCCGGTATTAGCTAGAGAGCAGGCATCTGTAAGAGAGGTCAACATGACAGTACTAGAGAATCCTCCTAACAGTATCCACAGCCCACAGGAAAGGTGGGGCCCTATTGTAGGGAATATACTGTTAGTAGGTTTAGGGAGGGTAAGCACTGGAAAAGTAGGGTGGGGTACACCTACCACTTCCGAGATTCAATCCCACATAAGTACAGGCAATCTAGGTAAATCGCTAACAATGGATGCTCATACAATTGAGATTTCGACCGCCAATGGAAATACGGGTTCTAGCACCAGGAGGCCGGTCTTGACACTGTCTTCTTGGAATGTCGCTGGTTTAGAAGCAAAGTCCGTCTCACCAGATTGGTGTAGGTACATTAAGGGAACGGATGTATGGGCATTCCAGGAGACATGGTCTGTAGAAGGAGTGTTCCTTCCAGGCTATTTAAACTTCTCTAAGGCAGCCATAAGGGGTGAAAGAGGAAGGCCCATAGGAGGCCTGACCTGTTGGGTTCGCCAATCTGAGGGCATAAGGATAGAAGAGGTTTGCATTGACAGCCCCGACATTTCAGCTTTAAGGGTAAGATCAACAAAGGGCCTTGATTTAACCATCCATAATGTGTACTCGAGAGGACAACCGGGTGGCAGGAGCTTGAGTGTTATTACACTGCTAGAAAATTATTTGGATCAGGGTGCCAATACTAGTAGCCTGATCATAGCTGGTGACTTTAACACTACTTTCGAACCCCTGGGTATAGAAGATGGAAGACTTAGTGAGGACTTAGATGCTGTGTGGGGTATCCCTTCACTTGATCTTAACCCCATAAGGAAATGGTCTGAGGCCGCCCTTCAATTAAAGGGGCTATGCCTGGAACGGGGCTTGAGGGTGGCAAACGGCAGGACTAAGACCGATAGACATGGTGCCATAACCTATGATAACGGTAGGTCCAAAAGTTGTATAGACTATATATAGGCAAATGTGGAAATGTGGCCGCTAATTTTAGATATGGAAGTGCAGAGCCGACCTGAAAGCGATCACAACCCTCTGGTTTGTACAATAGATGATAAAAGTTTCTGCTGCTCCCCTGGGCTGGAATAAGATGGCTGCCCTAACATATTGACCATCTCTAACGATCTAAGAAGGGTTCGGTGGCCACAGATAGCAGCCAACGCTAGCGATCTTTTACAGATCAGGTCCATGGTCACAAGGTCCTTAGACTAACTGGGGTCCTGTGAGTCTCAAGAAGTGCTTAATGACACTATACTGGGAGTTCATATCAACCTATTCAGTGGGCTGAAAGGGTTTTTTATTAAATCCAATCAGCGCAAAAAAGTCGCCAAGCCGAAGTTAAGCTCATGGTACAACAATTTGTGAAGAACTGCCCACAAATATTTGGTTAAGGCCATAAAATCAAGCTCTCCAGGCAGTGTTAAGAATTGTAGAGCTAATTACAAATCAGTGTTGAGGCAAGCCAAGAGAGAATGGGATGAGGACCATTGGAAGGATTTGTTAAATGCCTGCCACGGGAGGAATATGGTTAAATTTTGGGAATTACTTAAATGGGGGAATAACCCGCAGGCCAAAACCCCAGGTAATTATGTTGAGCCCCAGCAATGGGTCACCTTATTTGAATCACAGTTTAAGGCATCACATAGCCCTACAGAACCCGCCTTGCCTATCCTAGTGTCAGGATTCAGGGCGCTTAGGAAACGGGACACACAGCCGCGAAGGAAACAGACCCCGTCATCGAAGACTAAGGAACCACAAGACCCGGCATGCTCAGCGCGACCTTCGCGCACCCGGAAATGCGTACTTAATGCGCATTGGATCACAGTACGCTGTCGAATATTTTGAACTCTTGCCGATGGTTCGTGGTGTCCCGGCTTTCCCTTTGTGCACGGTGCTCGGAATTGGGAGCCGACCGGCATTGAGAGGAAGCACCGCAGTTTGGTACTATTGTGTTCTGGCATAGGAAACGAGTGGAGTTCGTTTCTATCTGCAGTTTTGGAGTCCTGGTTGAGCTTGGGATTTAAAGCTCCCGGAACGGACAGGAACAGAGACGCCCACCAAGGAGGTGGTTGCCGCTTCTCTGTTTTGGGTGATACTTTATCTTTGTTTTCGACCCCTCGGTGGAGCGCCTGGAGAAGCGTTCCAGAGGAAAGTGGCATATCAAGGAGGACGCCTCATCGTGCACCCCCCATCAGTCGTATCGAACGGCATTTTCGGCCGTTTCTCTGCACAGTGTCCTCTGTTGGCCGGACACCGGGACCGGTGTCCATGCAGAGGACGGTTGGACCACGGCACAACTGAACTAAGTGCTACACGGCTGATGGGTAACGTATGAGAGACCTTAAGTGCGAGATTTGAGTCGCCTTACTGTTGTTTGACCTGAGCTATGTGTGCTTGTGCCTATTAAACAAGAACATAGCCGTCTTTGTGTTGCCAGAGGTCTTTATTACCGGTATCCTCGATCCCGAGAAGTAGGGGGGTGGATTACATAATATTCGACCGTACTTCCTAATCGTCTCCTGATCGAGGCAAGAAGACCATGGCCTCATTAGACGATGTGGTGGCAGCGTTGGCTGCAGTCCAAGTAGAGCTGGCGGCGTCCCGACAGGAAACCGCAGATCTTAAAGCCCGGTTCGAGGCCACGCAGAGGAATCCCTTTGACGCAGGCGGTGCAACCGCGCATTCCGCCCCTGCGGTGGTGGTGGAAATGCCTGTGGCAGTTCCCCTGGCTACTCCAGAACGGTACAGTGGGGACCCCGAGACTGTGCAGGTATTCATGACTCAGGTGGCATTACATTTGTCTTGTAAACCCAAGGCGTTCCCCACAAGTCAGGCCAGAGTGGCCTTTCTCATTTCATATCTCGCTGGAAACGCGGCGCAATGGGCAGTGCCTCTTGTGAGCAGGGATGACCCCATCCTCTGCGATTGGGGGGCGTTTCGCGAGGAATTCCTGAAGGTGTTCGATCGTCGTGCGGATACGTACACCGCGGACCGTGAATTGTTGGAACTAAGGCAAGGCAACCACGACGTGGTGCAGTATTTGAACACGTTTCGTCGATTGGTTGCGGAAACCATGGCCTGTGTCCAAACAAATAGCCGTGTTCCACCAAGGGCTGAGCGAAGAGCTCAAAGACGTTGTGGCCCAGATCGATCCTCAGCCCAAGACGTGTGAAGGGCTCATAGCTTTGGTCCTACGTTTGGATCATCGGTTGAGCGAACGCCGAGGAGACCCCAAAAAGAAGGGGAAAACCTTGCCACCTCCAGGGACGACTGGGACTTCGGACAGTAGTGTCTCCAACAAGGCCGAACCCATGGACATCGGATCCGTTCGGGCCAGTCTCACTGCAACGGAGAAGGAAACACGCCGCAAACAGGGCTTATGTCTCTATTGCGGAAAAAAGGGTCACTACGTCCGTGAATGTCCCGCCAAACCCAAGACCGTCCGCAACAGGACCGGTAGACCTGTACCCGCTGCTGTGGACGTCCCGTCGGAAAACTACATGACTCCCTGAGAGAGGAAGGGACCTCTCGGAGTCGCTCTGCCATCCCTTCTTTGTGTAGTCCTTCTCGGTCACAACCACAGCACCTCTACATCACAGTACAAGTTTCCGTAGACGCCAGGTGGAGAGAGGTGGAGGCCATGGTGGACTCCGGGGCCACTGGCGTATTCATGGACCATGAAGAGGCAGGTCGGTTGGGAATCACCCTGGTGCCCAAGAATCGCCCTGAGAACGTGTATGCCGTAGATGGACGTCGACTGGTCACGGGCCCAATTGGGTATCACACCGGAGTGCTACCGGTGAGATACGGTGAAGAACATGAGGAGGGCATCGATTTCAGCATCATTAGGGCCCCGAAGTACAAGCTTATCCTGGGCCTGCCGTGGCTAGAAAAACACAATCCGACGGTGGATTGGGCGACCCACCAGATCAGGATGACCTCCCAACATTACAAGCATCACTGCAGAATACAGGCGGGTTGCGCACCCGGTGCAGCGACGGAATACACGGTGGCCACCGCGGCGGAGAAGGATGTCGTGTTGCCCGAAGTGTACCTTGCCTTCCAGGACGTTTTTGATGAAGCTCGGGCTGAGGTCCTGCCCCCGCATAGGATATTTGATTGCCAGATAGATCTGGTTCCGGGTGCCAGCATCCCCAGCGGGCGATTATATGCGCTTACTGAACCGGAAAATCTCCATCTGCGTTCATATCTTGACAAGCGCCTGACATTGGGTTTCATCCGACCCTCCAAGTCTCCCGCCGCTTCACCCCTTTTCTTCATCCCGAAGGCCAATGGGGAGTTAAGGGCCTGCGTGGACTTCAGGGAGTTGAACGCTATCACTGTGAAGAACAGGTATCCGCTGCCACTCATAAGCGTACTACTGGAGCAAGTAAAACAGGCCCGAGTGTACACAAAATTGGATCTCAAAGGGGCTTACCATCTTGTGGGATGCGCGACGGCGACGAGTGGAAGACGGCGTTTAAGACTCGCTTCGGCCTCTTCGAGTACCTCGTCATGCTGTTCGGGCTCTGCAACGCCCCTGCGGCCTTTCAGTACTTCTTAAATGAAGTATTCAGAGATATCATGGATGAGTACGTGGTTGTGTATATAGACGATATCCTCATCTATTCCAACACAGATGAGGAACATGTAAGCCACGTGGCCGCAGTGCTCCAACGGCTCAGAGATCACCATCTGTTTTGCAAACTCAGCAAATGTGACTTCCACGTCACTTCAGTGGAATTCTTGGGAGTAATGCTGAGTCCTGCAGGACAGGAAATGGCGGAACGTAAGGTCAAGGCTGTGGAAGAATGGCCAACGCCACAGGGGGTGAAAGCCGTGCAATGCTTCATTGGGTTCGCCAATTTTTATCGCCGCTTCATCGATGGGTTTTCAAGACTGGTTGCCCCTATTACACAGCTTCTGCGGAAAGCACAGCCCTTCAGATGGACCGCCGAAGCGCAGGGCGCCTTTGCCGCACTGAAGAAGGCCTTTATCACAGCACCCATCCTGGCTCATCCGAACCCTGAATTGCCTTACGTGGTGGAGGCGGACGCATCCGAGGTGGCCATAGGAGCCATCCTGTCGCAAAGACACCAGCACTCCGGGGTGCTTCACCCTGTGGCGTTCATGTCCCGAAAGCTAAACCCGGCTGAAAGAAACTATCACATCGCTGAGAAGGAGCTCCTGGCCATCAGAGATGCTTTTGCGGAGTGGAGGCACTGGTTGATGGGGGCCAGACATGAGGTGACGGTGTACACGGACCATCGTAACCTGCAGTTTATGACGGCGGCGAAACACCTGTCGCCCCGGCAGATGAGGTGGATGCTTTTCTTTTCCGGCTTCCGCTTCCACATCACATACAGACCCGGCACGGAAAACAGGAAAGCTGACGCACTGTCTCGTCAATCGTCGGCTCAGGAATCGCCTCCTGCACCGGTGCACTCCATCATCCCGCCGGGAGCGGTGATCGGAGCGGTACAGCCCGACAGGTTCCTGAAAGGAGTCCAGGAAGGGTTTCGAACCTTTGCATGGAAAAACTGGTTGTCATGCCATAAGGAATGGAGGATGGTAGACGGCATGCCTGTGCACGGTCACCGTCTGCTGGTACCCACACCTTGCTTGAGGAAGCAGGCGTTTGAGTGGTGCCACACATCGCCTTGTGCGGGCCATCTGGGATTCGAGAAGACCCTGTCCAGTCTGGGAAGACACTTCTGGTGGCCATCGATACGGTCGGATGTTCGCAGATGGGGGAAGGAGTGCTCCGTATGTGCTGCGGCGAAACCAGACCATCGCAAACCGCAAGGCCTGCTACAGCCACTTCCGTCGCCTTGCAGACCATGGGAGAGCATTTCCGTGGACTTTATAGTGGGGCTGCCGAAGGACCAGGGTTGTACGGCGGTGATGGTGGTCGTGGACTATCTCACAAAGAAGGGGCACTTCGTGGCCTGCAAGCAGGTTCCCTCGGCGGGTCAGCTGGCCTTGCTCCTCTTGAAGAATGTGGTGCGGTTGCATGGTTTGCCCTCCACTATCGTCTCGGACAGAGGTTCGCAGTTTACTGCCCAGTTCTGGAGGAAGTGGTGTTCGGCGTTACACGTCAAGTCAGCTTTGTCAACTAGCTATCACCCACAGACGGACGGGCAGACGGAACGCCTCAACCAGTCGCTCAAGCAGTATCTGCGGTGTTTTGTGGATCAGGGTATGGAGGAGTGGGTGGATCATCTATGGCTGGCAGAAATCGCCTACAACAACGCTACACATAGCTCCACCAAAACATCCCCGTTCTTTACCTCCTATGGTCACCACCCCAGGTTCCTGCCGTTCGTCCACCCAGCGAGGGTACTCCAAGTGCCGGAAGCCGCCAGGAGAGTGGCGTGCATCAAGGACACGCTTCTTCAGTCGCGTGCGTGCCTGGAGGCGGCCAAGAGGTCGTACAAGGCTGCGGCGGACAAGAAACGACGACCGGGGCCTCTATATACGGTGGGGGAGTATGTATGGGTGTCCACCAGGAATCTGCGGTTCAGGAAGCGCAGCGTGTTTCAGCCTAAATTCATTGGTCCGTATCGCATCACCAAGTGCCTCAGTCCTGTGAATGTGCGCCTGTGCTTACCAGGCCATATGAGACTCCATCCAGTGTTCCACGTGTCTCTCCTGAAGCCAGCCACGAAGGGCGGGCGGGTGCCCTCGGTGCCGGTGTCGGTTGCCGCCGATGTGGAATATGAAGTGGCGGGGATTCGGGACTCCAAGTGGCGGGGAGGCAAGCTCTGGTATTTGGTGGCGTGGAAGGGTTACGGCCCAGAGGAACAATCGTGGGAACCTGAGGCGGGCATCCATGCGCCTCGGTTGATCGCTGCGTTTCACAGAAAACACCCTGCCTGTGCGGGTCCTGTTCGGCGGGGCGATTAAGGGGGGATGTACTGTCAGGATTCAGGGCGCTTAGGAAACGGGACACACAGCCGCGAAGGAAACAGACCCCGTCATCGAAGACTAAGGAACCACAAGACCCGGCATGCCCAGCGCGACCTTCGCGCACCCGGAAATGCGTACTTAATGCGCATTGGATCACAGTACGCTGTCGAATATTTTGAACTCTTGCCGATGGTTCGTGGTGTCCCGGCTTTCCCTTTGTGCACGGTGCTCGGAATTGGGAGCCGACCGGCATTGAGAGGAAGCACCGCAGTTTGGTACTATTGTGTTCTGGCATAGGAAACGAGTGGAGTTTGTTTCTATCTGCAGTTTTGGAGTCCTGGTTGAGCTTGGGATTTAAAGCTCCCGGGACGGACAGGAACAGAGACGCCCACCAAGGAGGTGGTTGCCGCGTCTCTGTTTTGGGTGATACTTTATCTTTGTTTTCGACCCCTCGGTGGAGCGCCTGGAGAAGCGTTCCCGAGGAAAGTGGCATATCAAGGAGGACCCCTCATCGTGCACCCCCCATCAGTCGTATCGAACGGCATTTTCGGCCGTTTCTCTGCACAGTGTCCTCTGTTGGCCGGACACCGGGACCGGTGTCCATGCAGAGGACGGTTGGACCACGGCACAACTGAACTAAGTGCTACACGGCTGATGGGTAACGTATGAGAGACCTTAAGTGCGAGATTTGAGTCGCCTTACTGTTGTTTGACCTGAGCTATGTGTGCTTGTGCCTATTAAACAAGAACATAGCCGTCTTTGTGTTGCCAGAGGTCTTTATTACCGGTATCCTCGATCCCGAGAAGTAGGGGGGTGGATTACACCTAGTTGTAAGTCCACTAGAGTTTACTGATGGTGAGGTGGAATCTGTCCTGAAAATTATCCCAAGTGGCAAGGCCCCAGGACTTGACTGCATTCCTGCGGATTTATTTAAGTAAGATTATGAGCTCTGGGTCCCATACATAAAGTTATTAGCCAATGCCATTGCTTGTGGAGCCCCGATTCCTCCATCGTGGTCCGGAGCTGAGATTATACCAATTTACAAGAAGGGAGACCGCTATGCTCCGGCCAACTATAGGCCCATCAGCCTAATTGATGCCGTGCAAAAGATCGTTGAACGTTCCTGGGTAGGATACAGGTCTGGCTGACGGAAGAGGATATTTTGTCTCCTTTACAGGCGGGTTTTCAGTCCCATATAGGCACCCTAGATCAGGCCTTTAGATTTGTTCTGACCTTCTGGAAAGAGGTCTTGTTAGGCAGAGGAATGCTCTTTGCAGTATTCGTGGATCTTAAATCCGCCTTCAATCTTGTCCCTAGGGTAAGGCTATGGGAGGTATTACTTAAGTTTGGGATGCCTAAAGAGCTGGTTGCCATCATAGTAAAATTGCATGATTCTACACATGCCCAGGTACGCTGGGGCAAACCAGGTGAGGTTACTGGAAAGTTTGAGGTGAACAAAGGCGCCAACAGGGGTGTGTGCTGGCCCCCACGCTATTCTCAATCTTTATTAATGGGGTGGTCCAGTACTTTACCAACTACCCCACGGATGCGCCAATGTTGGCTGGCATGAAAGTGCCCCTGCTCACGTTCGCGGATGATACTCTGATAATATCTAAAACTAGACAGGGACTACAATTGGCCCTATCACGGTTTGAGGATTTTTACCGCGAGCATGAGATGGTGGTTAATGTAGGGAAAACTAAGTTCATGGTGCTCCATGGGGTCAAGCCTGTAAAAGCAAGAGTCCATATGGATGGCGTACCCCTGGAGCAGATGGATGTTTTCTCCTACTTAGGTGTTACTTTCAATGATAAGCTGTGCTGGAAGCCTCAAATAGCCACCTTGGCATTAAAACATGCCCAGTTAGCTGGTGCCCTGCTTAAGGAACATAGTTTGTCCCTTACCAAGCCTATAGCTCCGATAGTTAAAATCTATACATTAAAAATCCTTCCAGCAATCCTCTACGGAGCTGAACTCGGGGGTTTCACTGATCTATCCCCTCTTTCCGTAGCCCAGAACAAATTTTTTAGATCCATAGTGGGTTTGCCACAATCCTCCCCTAGAATCCCAATGCTGTACGATTTTGGATGTCAAGCAGTGGAAGATGTAGCCCGTTACAGACCATTGGCATTTTGGAGACGCCTTTGGACCAATTCAGAGCTCCATCTTTATGCTAGGGCTTTGTGGGAAGTCAGGAGACTAAGTTGTTCCCACAGGATCCCATGGTTCTCGGGTGTCAAATCGCTGCTAACTTACATGGGGATGAGGAATCTCTGGGATCACCCCGACACCGCTGTATTTCCATCCAAAAAGCTATTTAAAGCAGCGTACTGGGGGTTGATAAAAGTTAATCGATTCTCTGCCCATGTCACATCCTCACTAACAAGGGATTATCTCGACATCATGGATGAATCTCATTTGGAGGGCTATTGGGACCTAGTGACGAAACGACTAGATCGCAAGCTACTCCATCAGTTCAGGATTGGCACCTTACCCTTGAGGTGGCTTATAAGTAAGTGGGACATGCCTTCTAGTAACATATGCCAGTTCTGTAAAGACGAGGTAGAAGACATAGACCACTTCTTATTTGTATGCCCAGTTTACCATAAATCGAGAACTACCTGGTTGAAACCTATCTGCAAGCTCCTGTTCAAAAGATCAGCCATGGTAGCAAAGAGATTGCTGAAATCTGATACTTCAGACTTTGCAGTAATAGGAGTTGCTAAGTTCTTAAGCTGGGCATGAGTGTTGCGTGCCAAAAAAGGAGGGTAAAGTGATATTTTATGGTCCTGGCATCTCTTATTCATTCCTAGTGCTATACTTCTTAGCTTGTTTTTACATAGTATTAATAGTTGTTGAAATTTATTGTATCTCCTAAGTCTTTTTGCAGAGTTATTCGTTTAATACAATTTTAACTGATTCCAACTATGCAAATGTAAAATTATATGGATGCATTTATTATTGTAATGGTGTAATACTTCTGATTTTATATTTTATAATTCTGGGGTAATTTATGGATGAATTATGTAATAGGGTGTTTTTATGTAATATTGTCTTTTAAGATGAAGAATCGCAATAAAGACTTATGAAAATGAAATGAGTAAATGACTGTCTCAATAGTGTCTTTATGAGTAACTACATATGTGTTAAACTAGTATATGTGAGTATTGGTGTATATTAGTGAGTATATGTGTGAGTGATAGATTGAAAGAGTTCCAGTATAAATAAGTATGTGTTTCTTCAAGTGATTGTTTAAGAGAGTAAATATGTGTAAGTTTCTGTAGAATGAAGTGTGGTGGTATGTGTATAACTGTAAATGGATGTTTGATAGTTTGTTTGCATGTATGAGTATGTGTGTGAGTAACTCTATGGATGACATGCGGTATGTAACAGGATATATAGGTGTATGAGTACACATGATGAGTGAGTACATGTATGAGTGACTGAATAGGACTATTGGTGAATGAGGTGATGTGTTTATAGGTCTTTGAATTACTGAATAGGTGTGTTGTAACTGGTATTGGTATGTCCATTGTTTTAAAAATGTGCGTTTGTATTTTTGAGTGTGTATCAAAGGTTAGATTAGGGTGAGAGGAGGTCTGCCACTCTATTACAAGGATGATGTCATCAGTGATGTCATCAATGAAGTCATTTGAGATGTCATCAGTGATATCATTTGTGATGTCACTGACCATGTCATGAGTGATGTAATATGTGACGTCATCAGCAGTGCATTGCGGGCGCGCAAGTTATAGTTAGCTGAACTAACTATAGCAGGGACATTTCTGTGGATTTGTCTGAGTGAATTGTCCAACTAACTATAACACCCCTGAAACCTATGGTTTTTTCAGTGAATTTCTAAGGTTTTTTAAATGCTAATTTCTAACTATAATGTGCCTGAAACCTATGTTTTTTTCAGTGAATATATATGGATATATTACCTACTGGCGGTCGCCGGTAGGTAGTTATAGTTAGGACCTATTTTCCATAGGAAATCTGCAACATTCTATTTGTAATAACTTTGGCGGCGGTTGACGAATCTTAGCGAAATGTTCAAAACTTATGGTCAGCTCCGGTCTGCTCCTGAAAGGTTGGGGGTGATTCATCAAGTGGGGGGCCGATACATGTTTTCCCCATGCAATTTTCAATAGGAAAGTTTAGCCACGGCTACAGCCCGAACTGCGAATGGAGTTACCCCAAATTTGGCAAAGAGGTAGCCCTTGGTTCAGAAAGGTGTCTTTTTGTTAAATGGTGTAAATCTGTTCAGTAGTTGCTGAGAAAATCAAAGGTAAAAACACATATATATCTATGGCCACGGAGGATCCGCTCACCCTCCTGATGACGAGCTCTATGCTAAATGGCTGTCATCTTGTGCCTCGGTAGAACTGAATCAGCAAGATCCACGCTGGGTGCGCGGATCCTACCGAGAAAACAAAAATGAATCTGGCAAAATACACCCAAACTTCCAACATATTAAATGCATGTGAAATGACAAATGTAAGGTCTAAAATGAAGTGCTTTCCGTTGTGTGCAAAGGAGAGGTGCAACCTCATGCGTCGGCACCCAAGGGAGTGGGTTTCCACCGGCAGTGTTGTCGCGTTTCCACTGTGCATCCTTGAGTGCCCTCAGTGCCAGGCAGCCATGCGTGGTTGCCTCAAAAGGCACCCTCTGGGCTGCTGGGTGGGCTGGCAACCCTGCCGACCTCTGAAGGATGATACACAGAGCTACCCTGCCCCATGGTACCCGTGACAGCCCTTGCCCACCCCTGCTCCATGGTACCCGTGCCAGCCCCGCCCACCCCTGCTCCGTGGTGCCTGTGCCAGCCCTCACCCACCCCTGCTCCATGGTGCCTGTGACAACCCTTGACCACCCCTGCCCCGTGGAATCTGTGACAGCCCTCACCCAACCCTGCCCCGTGGAGCCCATGCCAGCCCTTACCCACCCCTACCCCGTGGAGCCCTCTGCCAGCCCTTGCCCACCCCTGTGGTACCCATGCCAGCCCCTGCCCAACCCTGCCCCATGGTACCCATGCCAGCCCTCATGCCTGCCTGGTGGTACCCGTTCCAGACCTAGGCCACCCCTGCTCCATGGTGCCTGTGCCAGCCCTAGGCCACCCCTGCTCCATGGTGCCCGTGCCAGCCCTTGTCCACTCCTGCCCCGTGGAATCCATACCAGCCCTCACCCACCCCTGCTCTGTGGTGCCCATGCCAGTCCTCGTCCACCCCTGTCCCATGGAATCCGTGCCAGCCCTCGCCCACTCCTGCCCCATGTGGCCGTGACAGCCCTTACCCACTCCTGATCCGTGGTAACCATGCCAGCCCTCATCCACCCCTGCCCTGTGGAATCCTTACTAGCCTCGCCCACCCCTGCTCTGTGATGCCTGTGACATCCCTTGCCCACCCCTGCCCCATGGAATCCGTGCCAGCCCTCGCTCACTCCTGCCCCACGGTGCCCGTGCCAGCCCTCACCCACTCCTGCCCTGTGGTGCCCATGCCAGCCCTCGCCCACAAAGAGATGTGCGAGGAAAGGGGAGCGGCATTCTGTGCCACGAAGACCCCTGGCACCCTGTCTGCTGTTGGGTGTTCTGGTGACCCCGCTGACCTCTGTAGTAGTGGTGCTTAACACTTTAGTTAAGCTATCTTAAATCATTCCTCCCACTTGTAGCTTCAACAAGCCGACTGGTGTCCACTTCCGCTGCAACAAAGCGTGTGATCTTGTACTGGCTGTATCGAATTGGGTGTTCTGTAGCTACTTTTTTCCTTTCACACAATTGGAAGTTTGCATTGATGATGTTTGTTTAAACGATGACGCCTTTGTGTAAGCACTGGTTAACTGTGTGTAACACATTGTACCAGAAATGCATTCGGCTAGCAGCACGCCCCTCATGCATAAATTATACTGGCTGTGAGGTCTCTGATTGATTCATGCAAGACCAGGAACTGATGGTGCGGTCTTCTTAATACCAGACCCTTAGCAGTGAAGGCCCTTTTTGATGTTACGGCATTTCCGGGCACAAATAGCACCTCGTATTTAAAGCAACACATTTGGTTTGGGGCTGTTATCCAGAAAGCACACCTTTCTTGGTGCCCCCTGGCATGTTTGGAGATGGGGAAGTAATTCCCCTTGAATACTGGTGGTCCATTGGGGCCAACTAGCCCACCAGGAACCTCCACTATGCGCCAGGGAGCTGCATTGCAGAGACGTGTTCAGAGGCCATGCCCCTTTCTACACCTCTCTGCAACGCAGCTCTCTGGCGCATACTGGAGGTACCGGGTGGGCTAGTTGGCCCCCAGGGACCCTCAGGATTGAAGAGGAATTAATTCCCCAATTTTAAACGCGCCAGAGGGCATGTTTGCACACATGTCACCTCAAGCCACGTCCCCTTCCTTCACCATTGTGCAAACGCTCCCCGTGGCGAGTTGAAGTTGGGGAATTAATTCTCTTTCAATACTGAGGGTCACTGAGGGCCAACTAGCCCAACATGTATCTCCAGTATGGGCCAGGGAGCTGCGTTGTAGACAGGTGTTGAGAGGCCATGCCCCCTTTTACACCTCTCTTCAACGCAGCTCTGTGGCACTTACTGGAAGTACCTAGTGGGCTAGTTTGGGCCTAGGGACCCTTAGGATTTATGGGGACTTAATCTCCCAACTTAAAATGACCGCATGGCGTGTTTACACAGTGGGGAAGGGAGGGGTTGGGGCCTGAGGTGATGTGTGCAAACACGCCCTGTGGCGCGTTTTAATTTAGGGAAATAATTCCCCTTCAATTTTGAGGGCCCCTGGCGGCCAACTAGCCCACCAGGTGCTTCCAGTAACCGCCAGTGCACTACGTTGCAGAGAGTTGGTCCGGGCCGTGCACCTTTTTACACCTCTGTGCAACGCAGCTCTGAGACACTTACTGGAGGTATCTAGTGGGCTAGTTGGGCCCCAGGGAGCCTCAGGATTCAACGTGCCACACTTACTTCTACAGAAACATACACATACTTACTCTCTTAAACAATCACTTATAGAAACACATATTTATTTATACAGGAACTCTTCCAATCTCTCAGTCTCACATATACTCACTTCTATACACCAATACTCACATATACTAGTTTTAAACATATGTAGTTACTCAAATACACTATTGAGACAGTCATTTACTCACTAACACACCCATACACACACTCTACTACCCATAGAGTCCAACACGCATGCTGTCTTCAAAATACATACAAACAGTTAGTCATTCATTCATGCATCTATGCTCTAAGTAATACCCCCCACTGAACCATAGAGAGTCTCAGACACTCAGTGATACTCTAAAACCCAACTAATAACCCATATACACAGTCATGTAGCTACTCACCAACCCATGCAGCCACTTATACACAAAGTGAGAGACTGATACAGATATTTACATATTTAAACATTACTCGCTAACCCATGTATTCACTATCATAGTGTGAGTGAAATGTCCAGCTAACTATAACGCCCCCGAAACCTATGTTTTTTTCTGTGAGTATATATATATATATATATATATAAATATATATATATATAGATATATTACCTACGGGTGGCCGCCAGTAGGTATATATAGTTAGGATTTTTTCCTATGGGATTTTTCAAAATTCTATGTTGAATAACTTTGGCGTTGATTGACGGAATTGGCTGAAATTTTCATGAAAATGGCACATTTACTCTCCGGTCCTTCCCTGAAAGTTTGGGGGGGATTCGTCAAGCGGGGGCTGAGAAAAAAGGGGGGTCCCAAAACGTGTTTTCCCCATGTTAATTTCCATAGGGCGGTTTGGCTCACTTTTAGCCCGAACGGCTGAATGGATTTCCACCAAACTTGGCAAAATTGTAGGGACTGGTACCCCGATGTGCCTTTGCTGTGTCTCAAGATATATGCTCCAGTGGTTTTTACGAAAATAAACTTTGAAAAAATATATATTGGGCTACATTGGGCTATATATATGTTAGAGCCCAAATGTAGCCCTATGTAGCCCAATGTAGCCCAATGTAGCCCAAAGATGGCCACCAGAGACAAAAAAAACAAATGTAGCCCAAATATCAGCCAGATGTAGCCCAACTATAGCCCAATGACAGAATGTCCCAGAGTGTTCTAAAGAACAACTAGAGCGCTAACAGTCTTACTTATGACAAAAGTATGGCACACCTGAAGTCATCTTGATTGGAATAAAGTGTTAACACTTAAAACATTTAATTTGCAAAGGAACAAAATGAAGGGGTTCATTTTGCCATAGAAATTATGATTAGTGCTGAAGAAAGAAAAATTAGGGCACATTTTGAGTGACTTCTCAAATCCTCTTATATTTCATTAAAAAAATTCTGATATGCAGTCTCCCAAGATGGCCACCAGAGACAAAAGAGCCCAAATATCAGCCAGATGTAGCCCAACTATAGCCCAATGACAGAATGTCCCAGAGTGTTCTAAAGAACAACTAGAACGCTAACAGTCTTACTTATGACAAAAGTATGGCACACCTGAAGTCATCTTGATTGGAATAAAGTGGTAACACTTAATACATTTAATTTGAAAAGGAACAAAATGAGGGGTTTCATTTTGCCATAGAAATTGTATATATATATATATATATATATATATTTTATTTTTTTGACATTGAAAAAGCCGCGAAGGCGAAACGCGTCTGTCGAACTGGAGGGGAGAGGAAACTGAAAAGCACCGATTAAAGCATTTTAGCTTTATATCCTGACTCCGAGTGTGCCTCTTATATCGCCAGCAGACTTACTTGCTTGCTAAGTATAACAATATATATATATATATATATATATATATATATAACCTACCGGCGGTCGCCAGTAGGTATATATAGTTAGGATTTTTTCCTATGGGATTTTTCAAAATTCTATGTTGAATAACTTTGGCGTTGATGGACGGAATTGGCTGAAATTTTCCTGAAAATGGCACATTTACTCTCCGGTCCTTCCCTGAAAGTTTGGGGGGGATTCGTCAAGCGGGGGCCGAGAAAAAAGGGGGGTCCCAAAACATGTTTTCCCCATGCAATTTTCTATAGGGCGGTTGGACTCACTTTTAGCCCGAACGGCTGAATGGATTTCCACCAAACTTGGCAAAATTGTAGGGACTGTTAGCCCGATGTGCCTTTGCAAGGTCTCAAGATATGCGGTCCAGTGGATTTTGAGAAATTAAGGTTAAAATAAATATATATATCTATGGCAGCTTACCCGTGAGCTTACCGGTGCGCTTACGGTATGCGCATGTACGCGTATGGTACGCGTACCTCTAGTGCACGAGCTGCATGCTGATTGGCTGCCAACGTCTGTCAACACTCCAAAACAGAAACTGTTGGCAGCCATCTTGTGCCTCGGTAGACTGAGGCACAAGAAAGCAGAAAAACAAACATGTAGAACTCAAAAAGGGGGCAGGGTAGAAGCACCCTGACCCCCTAGACCCGCTCAGGGGGTCCCACAAGGACCCCCAAGGCAAAAAGATTTTTTTTATTTTTTAAAAAAGTCACGGGGTACACGTACCGTACGCGTACCTGACGCGCACGGTACGCGTACCCCGACTTTTACAAAAAAAATGTAAAACATTTTTTTTGTCTTTGGGGTCTTTGTGGGACCCCCTGAGCAGGCCTAGGGGGTCAGTGTGATTCTATTCTGGCCCCTTTGTGAGTTTCACACCTTTGTTTCACTGCTTTCTTGTGCCTTGGTTCTAACAAGGCACAAGATGGCTGCCAACACTTCCTGGTTTTGAGTGTTGATTTTGAGTGTTGACAGACAGTGGCAGCCAATCAGCATGCCTTCCCGAGAAAGCTGCATGGTCATTGGCTGTCAACACTTCTAACCAGGAGGTGTTGGCATCTATCTTGTGCTAGTGTTGACAGACAGTGACAGCCAATCAGCATGCCTACCCGAGAAAGCTGCATGCTCATTGGCTGTCAACACTTCTAACCAGGAAGTGTTGGCATCCATCTCGGGTCTTAGTAGACTGAGGCACAAGAAAGCAGAAAAAAAAACGCGTAGGACACAAAAAGGGGGCAGGGTAGAAACACCCTGACCCCTTAGGGCTGCTCAGGTGGTCCCACTAGGATATTAATATATTTAAACGTTATCCGCTAATGGAATTAGCATTTAACAAACCTTTGAAATTCACTGAAAAAAACATAGGTTTCAGGCCTTATATAGTTAAGAATTAACGTTTAAAAAACCTTTGAAATTTACTGAAAAAACCATAGGTTTCAGGCCTTATATAGTTAGGAATTAGTATTTAAAAAACCTTGCGAATTCACTGAGAAAACCATAGGTTTCAGGCCTTATATAGTTAGGAATTAGCATTTAAAAAACCTTTGAAATTCACTGAAAAAAACATAGGTTTCAGGCCTTATATAGTTAGGAATTAGCATTAAAAAAACGTTTGAATATATAAAAACATTATCCGCTAATAGAATTAGCATTTAAAAATCTTTCAAATTCACTGAAAAAACCATAGGTTTCAGGCCTTATATAGTTAGGAATTAGCATTCAAAAAACCTTTGAAATTCACAGAAAAAACCATAGGTTTGAGACCATATATAGTTAGGTATTTGCATTTATAAAACCTTGAAAATTCAATGAAAAAACCATAGGTTTGAGACCATATATAGTTAGGTGAATATTTTAATCATACAAAACCAATGAAATTCCCATATATAGTTAGTTGCACTAACTATATATTTCACGCACCCGCAATCCACTGCTGATGATGTCACATATTACATCATTCATGACATATATATATATATATATATATATCTCCCCGGTAAGACAAGCACACCTTTTCACTTCCTTTCTGGGGAGAAATAGAAAGCACAAACTTCTTGTTTGATAGTGCGATTTTCTTTTATTATGCTCACAGATTCCTCCTCATGCCATGATGCGTTTCGGTCACCAAGTGACCATGATCACATAATGAAAGGCATTACGGTAATATTGTTTGTACAACCCCTTTGCGTCACGTGATCCATGTAAATAGCGTGAAACACTCAATTCATTACATATGGCGTTTTACATCGCCACATCATTACCAGCCGGTGTTATGTGTAAGAATTCAATATACATTTAAACTTTCAATTAAGTCTCCATTATACAATTTCTAAAATTGTTAAAAATCAATAAATACATAAATGAGTGAATAAATTCATAGGAAAAATGTGAACAAGTGGAGAAGCGTGGCTCAGTGGTTAGAGGCGGCAGACCCGGAAGCTGAGATTGGCCGTGGACCAGGGTTCGATTCCCCGCCTCGGCGGGTCTCGGGCTCAAAATTCCACGGACTCGACAATTCTCACTCCGGTGCCTACTCGACTCACGGGGTCACACTCTGCGACTCTGGGCAATAGCTTGCTTAATCTCCACTACGGCCCCTTGCGGCGGGATGCCTGGCTTTCACCTTGTGGATACCTTGCCGGGGTATCTCACAGGGGAATACCAGGACGGGTTCCCTAAGCAAGCGCCTTGATACCTTCGGGTGATACGTGCGCTATATAAGTCGCAATACATTTACATTTACATAACAATGTCATAGATGAATTGTCTTATTTATATTTAGTGGCCATTACGGCCTACTCCATCTAATAGTTATATCAACAATGTATTTAAATTGGGGAGATGTTATAGTGGTTGTTATTATAACCTTACTAAATCCCCTGTTTGTAACTCATTGCATTTATATGCTCAGCATTTTATGTATCTATGACACAGAAATATATTCATAAATTCTAAAATCAATATCATTTCCGCCTTCAAATGTTCAAATTGCACCTACCTATCTCAATAAGGTGCATATGTGCAAACTAAGGCCCACATGCATCAATCTCGGCTTTTGCGTTTTCTAAATTGCGAAAAATAACGATTCGCAATTTAGAACTCGCAAAAGCCGATGCATGAATATTTTCGGGGTTTTTTTGCAATTCGGTAAAAATCGCAATTTTTACCGAATCGCATAAATTACCGAAATACAATTTACGAATTTGCTATTCCCATTGGTTCCTATGGGCCAAAAGGCCTATAGGATACAATGGGAAGGCATTAGCAAATTGCGATTTTCACTTCAATTTGTTAATGCATTTCATGGGTGCAGGGGGGGGTCCAAAGGACCCCACCATGCACCCCTGAAATGTATTTTTCGCATCATGTTTCACACACACATGTCCTAAGGACATGTGTGTCCGTAACATGAATGTTGGAAAAAATGCATTTTCAGCGTTTTAAACACTTTTTGCAAATTTACCGAGTGGTTCAACCACTTGGTAAATTTGACCCCCTAATTGCGATTTAGCAATTTTAAAAGTAATCATGCATTGCTTTTAAGAAATCGCATATTTGCGACTTCTTAAAAGCAAACGCAATTTTAGAAATAGCAAAACAGTTACGAATTCTAAAAAATCATGATGCATCCCAAAAAGCACTTTTGGAATCGCAAACGGCCGATTTTAAGGAATCGCACTGTTTGCGACTTCAAAAATGCTTGATGCATGTGGGCCTAAGTGCCTTACTGGGGCAAATAATGCTATAAAGTGGTATGTACGTCACAGTACATATGATAATTATAAATTGCTAAAAAACACATCTACATAACAACTTTTTATTGGGGTTGTTCTGTTTTTTATAAGAATTGCTTATTCTCACTGGGCGGCAGACTTAAATTTTAGTTGATTTATATATTTTTAGACATGTTCTATCATAGTCCTGTTCAGATTTAAAAATCACTGGGTTATATGCATGTTACGAAGGCTGTCAAGCAGATGATTTGTTAATATCATTTTTGCTTATCTGCTTCTGGGCTTATTTGTTTGTTCACTGTGGAACCCAAGTATGAATGGATAAAGGGCTTTAAGGGCTACTTCTTCAGTTGAATTAATCCTATGCAAAATTATGTAAGTACTCCATGTTATTAAGCCCTATCAGTGCTTTACAATCGAATTCTAGAATCATTTGTGAATCTAGCTGTCTCAACAACCGTTCTTTATTGCCACCACGGCGAAGATTCAGAGCGGCATACACTACATAATATTTCAGACAGTTACAGATGTTGTCATGTTCTGTTTTAACATGGCGTGCCACAGGTAGGTGGCATCGTTGTTAACAATGACCTGTAAGTGCTGCAATATTCTCACATGTACCTGTAGCTTGGTGCTTTCCACAAGTACATGTCAGCACATACACCGCGTATTCTGTCCAGCAATTAAAGTTACCTCTGATAGCTATCTTTTTAGGGCTAAAGTGTGTTACATAGTGTGTTGTGTTTACACCAAACTTGTATGCCCTGCAAAAGGAGCACTTATAGAATCCCATCTTGGGTCTGAGCCACATGGTACTTGGACCAATTTCTGGGCTTCTTTTAACTAGCTGGTATCTCTTTGATTGTCCCCTTCTAAAGGTAATAACCCTGGGCGGAGTACTATGCTATGCTCGAGTTGTTTGCGGAGTTTGTGCTACTTCGCACTACGCGAATTGCACGTAGCACAGTGCAAACACGCGTAGCGTAGCGATCATTTTTGCCTGCTCGCGGTCCTCAACATCAAGTTGGCGACCGTGAGCGAGTGAGCAACATGACATCCTGGCGAGACTTTTTTCTCGTTCGTGATCAGCAACAGCAAGTTGCCGATTGCGAGCATGGAAAAAAAAACTCCCAGCGAGATTCTCAACACGGGGAGGTCAGGTTTCTCATTGCGAGTGGTTGTGTATGCTCGCGACCGCAAACGATGAGAAACTACCAGTTCGTGTTGAGAAAGCTGACCTCGAGTAGAAATGTACTTGAGCGGCAGAAAACGACCGCTTGCACTGTGCAAGATGCGGTTTGCACTGATTGCACAGTGTGGACAAGTATCCGGCACTGTGCAATCAGTGCGAACAGGATTTTGCACAGTTCACTACGCAGTTCGCGTAGCTACGTGTAGCTCGCATAGTTCGACGTGCACTACGCATAGCTACGCGCAGCACTACTTCGTGAACTACGCATGGGTTAAAAGGTAACAGTTGGTACGGTTGGTAGCCTGGGTGCCAATACTCCATCTGTTAATATAATTGACTATAGACCTCAACTGTCTTTCTTGAGAACTAAATGTAGTGATTAGTCTTGGTGTGTTGTCGTCTTTCATATTGTATAGAGTTTGAGATGTAGCTACAGCTTCCGCAACCATGGGACATGGCCTTCGTTCTTGTAGATACTCCCTGGTTCAAACATTCTCTTTCTTGATTGCTTAATTTAGAGTTCTCTTATCACACCCCCGCAGCCTGAATCCACTCTTGGCTTTATGTTTGCACTTTTCTAATTCTGTCTCTGTGCTGCATATTCTTTTAAATCTGAGAAATTTGCTGTGTGGATGCTACTTATTATGTGTCTTGGGTGGTCACTTTTGGCATGTAGTGTGGAGTTGCCTGCCGTTGTTTTGCGGTGCAGTGTAGTTTACAATTTACCTCTAGCTACATATACTTTCGTATCCAGGAACTCAACATTCGTTTTGCTAATGTGTGATGTAAACTTTAAATTTGCAGTGTTCTTGTTAATTGCCTGGATAAATGTCTCTGCACTCGCATGGCCACCTTTCCACAAAATAAAAACATCATCGATAAATCGAAGCCAGTGCATTATATGTGCATAGTACATGGTTGAATGTATCATCCTCAGGACCTGTTCCTCCCACCAGCCAACATGTAAGCAGGCATATCTGGGGGGAGAAGCAGGCTCCCATAGCGACTCCCTGCTTTTGTCTAAACAATTCCTTTCCAAATAAAAATAAGTTTTTAAACAGGCAGCACCTGATCAGATCTAGGGCCCGATGTAGGTCGGTCGGTAACGGCCGAAAATCGGTATTTTCGGCCGTTACCGATCGGAATAGAGACAACGGGATGTAGGAGGCCAAAATCCGGCGAAATCGGCGATTTTACCGATTCGGAAAGTCACCGAGTCGGTCGGATTCCGAATCGGAAAAAAGTAGGAATCGGAAAAAATCTCCGATTCGGTAGATTACCTAATCGGAGATTTTTCCGATTCCTACTTTTTTCCGAATCGGAATCCGACCGACTCGGTGATTTTCCGAATCGGTAAAATCGCCGAATTGGTATATATTCCGAATCGGTGAAAATCCGATTCCATGCGAAAACCCTAAGATTGAGATGTAGGTAAGCACTGAAATACCGATTTTGCTCCAAATTCGGTATTTCAGAGTCGGAAATTACCATGGATTGGAATCAGGTGGTAACCAGGTGCAACCTATAAAAAAGGACCCAAAATGCAGTTCTACTTGCAACATGGCAGCTTTCTATGTCATAGCAAGACGGCTACGGCTACAGCAGGAAGGAGAGAGGGAATGGCAGAGAGAGGAGCAGGTGTACAGGCAGAGGGTGACCCTGTGCATGCTGACAGATCCAGAGATCCTACAGAGGTACAGGCTGGAGGCAGACACCATCAGAGACCTCATCAGGGACCTCCAACCCCTGTTGCAGCACCCCACCCCAAGGGCACATGCAATCCCTGTGCAGGTGCAGGTGCTATGCTGCCTACACCTGCTGGCGTCTGGCAGCTATCAAAGTGTAGTTGCTGTGGCAGGAGGGGTGACCCAGAGCAGCCTGTCAAGGTTCTTCCACAAGTTCCTTGATGCCATGATCCAGAGGATGGACCACTACATTTCCTTCCCTTCCACCCATGCAGAACTGGCACAGACAAAAGCTGAATTCTATCAGATGGCAAGATTCCCCCACATCATTGGCTGCATAGATGGCACACACATACCGATTTGCCCCCCTGCTGACACCGAATACGTATACCGCAATCGGAAGTCACGGCACACCATAAATGTGCAAGTGATATGCAATGCCAAGTGTGTGATCACTGACCTGGTTGCAAAGTTTCCGGGGAGTACCCATGACTCCTATATCTTCCAGAGTAGCGGAATTTATGCACGGCTGATGGCAGGGGAATTTGGCGAAGGATACCTCCTAGGTAAGACACAGTGTCAGACCCCCATAACCAAAATTGCAGTGTGAAATACATGTATGCATGTGAGTAATGTTACCCCTTCTCCTTCTAGGCGACAGTGCATATGCCCTACGCTCGTTCATTCTCACACCTTACCTCAACCCCTCAACACCCAGCCAAAGGAGGTACAACCGTGCCCACAAAAGCACGAGGAACGTAGTGGAAAGGACCTTTGGCATCTGGAAGAGCAGGTTCAGATGTCTGCACAAGAGCGGAGGTGCAAGGCAATATACCCCCATCACCTGCTGCAAGATTATTGCTGTCTGTGCAATGTTGCACAACCTTGCAGTCAGGAAAGGCACTGAGGTAGAGTTATCCGACTACGAGGACCCTGACGATGACAATGCTGTGCCACTACCACTACCTGCTGGAGTCTCTGCACCATCTGACGGCAGATACAGGCGTCAGGAGATCACAGACAACTATTTCTGAGTGAGTACAGATGCACAAACAGGTCAATGTATGTTTTCAGAAATTAAATTTAATAATGTTGCATCAACGTTACTGCACTGATGTGCAACAAAAGAAAAGTTAAACAACAAGGGGTAGGAATGTCCAATGTCCGGGTTGCCTCACCCGCAGTGGCAGTCCTATTTTTTGCTGCGCTTAGCAGGCCCACTGGGATGAGCCTCACCCCCTTCTGAATGCCCTGCAGCCTCAGCTGAGCGCCTGCTGCTCCGGCGCGGCTCTGACGCAGCGCTGGCCGGGCTGCTGCGGCTGCTGCTGTCCCCAGCCTCGCCCAGGACGGGATTCACTACGGTGTTGGAGATGAGTAGTGTCTCCATGGCGGTTGTAATACGGCCCATGCCCCTAGTGACCTCGGACATGTTCTGTGTGAGGCTGGCCTCCATGTTTGCCCCACGTTGGCATAGCTGGGTAGTCGCAGCCGCAAGGCGGTTGAGTGACCTGTTCGTGACTCGTGCATCCCTGCGACGACTCAGCTCATGGTCATCCAACCTGTTGCAGAGCTGGGTGATGGCAGTGGTCATTCGGCCAATTGATGTCGCTATTTCCTTGTTGCTGTCAACGAAGGTCTTGAAGCCCTGTGTCATCTCTCCCATCTGCAGGTTGTGCAGGCGCAACTGGCGATGGCAGGCCAGGATGGATTTCGCCTGCATCCTCTGTATCGTGACCATGCTGGTCTCCAGCCCTGCGAAGACGCTGCCTCCCGGTGCTGGTATTGGGCTGCTGGTAGCACGTGGCCTACGTGGAATTCTGCTGCCCTGCTGTGTGTGCTCTGGTGACGCTGGTGTCACGGGGTCTTGTGCAGGAGCCTGACCCGCTGCCCCCTCCATGATGACTAATGGAGCTACTATTCTCCTCCGGGCCGGGGAAGTGGCAGGTGCAGGGTGGCTCTGTGGTGGTGTGTTCTCCGGGGAGAATACCAATGAGGGCGACTGAGACTGAGACAGTCGGGGGGAGTGTGGAGTTGTGAGGGAATGTCCAGTGTCCTCCTCATTTGCCAGGGCACAGCTGTTGCCCTCCTCCTCCTGTGCTGCTGCACTGGTGCTTGCCACCGCCGCACTGGCTGTTGGTGCTGGAGCTGGTGCTGGAGCTGATGCTGCTCCCCCGCCTGATGGTGCCCCTAGGTACAAAGAAGCATTTGTCAAGTGGGTGCTAATGTGTTCCAGTCACAACTATTAAAGCATTGCACATCTCATTACAAACACGTTGATGCTGTATTACAGTTATTTATCTCATGCTTCTGCTGTGGCATTTTTGGCAACTTTTGCAGAGTACATTTAGCAAGATGCATTGCTCATGTCTGTTGCTAGCAGTACTGGCCTGGGGTTTGGCTGTGCATTGGGTCTGTAGGGGAGGTGTCTGGTATGGTGTGTCAAGTTGCGCATGCTTCTTACCTGTAGCTGTAGCTCGGGATGAGCTATCCAGGTCCCCAATTCCCACGACACTGGCCCTCTCGATGGTGGTCGCCACTAGTTCCTCCAGCTGAGTGAGGGGTGGCGCACGGTTTGTTCCTCCTCCAGTGAGTCCAGCCTGCTTGTGCAGGTCGGCCAGTTTGCGCTTGGTCACGCCACGGATGTCATAAAACCTCTTCTTGAGGTCGTCTAGGCTCCTGTGGGTGACACCAACTGCATTCACTTTCTCCCCGATGTTGATCCACAGCCTCCTCTTGGTGCTCTCCGGAACAGTGAGGGACTGCCTGCCATATAGCTGGGTGTGCACCCTCACCACCTCCTCCACCAAAGTTTGCAGCTCCATGGTGCTGAATTTTGGATTGCGCTTACGCGCTGCCTTCTGGCTCTCTGTGCTGGTGTCCATGTCTCACAGGGATCCTGCTCACAATGCTGCTCTCTCTGTGTTTGCTCAGCTCAGGCAGCTTTCCAGAAAGTTCTGATGAGTTGCACCTGCCTGGGTTGCCACACCCTGTGGGGGAGGGTGCTTACAGCTCATTGGCTGATGTCTTCAGTGTCACTCAACCTGCTCGGCAAAACGGCATTCTCCGAATCGGTATTTTCCGATTCGGTATTTTCCGAATGTGTTCGGTAAATACCGAATCGGAATGTATAATGCCTTCCTATTGGCCTTTCGGCCCATGGGGCGTATTTATAATTCCGATTCGGCGTTTACCGATTCGGTTGGTTCCGCATTTTTTTTTTTCCGATTCGGACTTGTCCGACCCGGCCTATACCGATTCGGTAGTTGGCGAATCGGTACGTATCGACTCTCGATACCGAATGCTACCGATTCGGTATTTTTCCGATGATTATTTCCTACATATCATTTTCCGATTTTGAAATACCGATTCGGTACGGATCGGTATTTTAAAATCGGTAAATGCGTTTTACCTACATCGGGCCCCTAGTAACATAGCGTTATGATTATAACAAGGCAATGGTCTTGTGTCCAGAAAATGCCTCACTGCTGTTAGACCTGTGTGATGATCTATGCTTGTATATAATGCCTCTATGTCTAGCGCTATCAGCAGTAATCCTTCCATCCATTCAATATTTTTCGTTTGTTAAGAAAATCTCCAGTGCCTCTAATGTACGTAGGAAGTTGCTGAGCATGGTCTGGAGAAAGATATCTATATATTGTGCTATATTTTCACTGATCCCTTCTATGGCAGAGATGATCAGTCTGCCTGGGACCGGGAATGTTTTCTTGTGGACCTTTGGTATGAAATAGATCATATGAATCACAGGAAATTCATTATCATGAATTTGTATTCTTCATTTGAAATGAATCCTTGTCTCTTCCATTGTTGTAGATCATTTTTCAACCCATCCTTAGATTTCTTATATTCATTCATGGTGGTTCTTTTATAGCAATCAGTATTGTTTGATTGACGGTAGGCTTCTTGGATGTATTCCGTTCTTGGCCAAATGACTATGGGCCATGTGTATCAAGAAGTCATTTTGCGATTCTCAAATAGCGATTTTTTGCGAATCGCTATTTGAGAATTGCAAAATGCTATGTATATAGGATTTGCAATAAATTTTGCGAATCCTACATATTCCTTAATTGCGAATCCCAAATTGTGATTTACAATTAAGGAATACCTCCCCATGCATTCCATTGGGCCTAGAGGCCCATAGGAATGAATGGGAAGACATTCTCAATTTGCGATTAGCAATTAGCGAATCTCAAATTGAGAATGCAATTTCAAGGGTGCATGGGTGTCCAAAGGACACCCTGTTGCAGCCCTGAAATAAGCATAGGTGCACATGTGGCGCACATACATGCCCTACGGGAATGTATGTGCTTCACATTGCACTTTGAAAGATGCAAAAAAGTGAATTTTTCAAGGAAATCGCAAATTACCACCAACCTGAAGTTGGTGGTAATTTCTGATTCCTTAAAGCCAATTTGCTTTTTTTATGCTTCTGCATATAAGGAATCGCAAAATTTGCGATTCATTAAATGCAATCGCAAAATAAGGAATCGCTAATTTTGCGATTCCTCATTTTGCACGCAGATTTCTTTGATACATACCATTTAGCAAAAATGCGCTCGCAAACGCCGAAATTCTGCGTTTGCGAATGCATTAGTGCATGATACATATGGCACTATGTTATCGCCCTTATCGGACTTGTTAATAACGTGATTAATTTAACGTTTTTTTATGACATTTTCATACTGGCAGTCATGATATTTGATGTTTATATTTCTGTGATTTACTCTACGATAGAGTTTTTTGAGATCATCAATTTCTTGTTCAAGGTAGATGTCAATGGCATCTTTGGGCATCATGGGAAGGAAGGTTGGTTTCAGTTTGAAGGGGCAACTGCCCACACTTGTTTGACGTATATCCAGGACTTGCAATCTGTCTTGTGTTGATCCTAGACTAAGGCTATTGTGTTGATCATTATTGGTTTCATCATTTAGTTCCTCCAATATCAGGCGAGTACATGCATCTGATCCATGTAGGTTCTCCATACCTGTGTTCACATTGTCTGATGTCATTTTTTGTTGATTAATGCCTTCTTTAACTGTGAAGTAATTCTTTAGTTTTAGTTTTCTTATAAAGTAAAAAATGTCCACTCTAGTGCGCCATATTTAAAGTTGCTTTGTTATTTATATTTATGTATTTATTTATTTAATAGTAAACTTAAGAACTTGTGATACATTTTTAAAAATAATTTATATTTATCAAACACATATCTCTTAACCACAATAATTACATATGAAATAAAAATACAAATGTTACAGAGAGTGGATTTTATTTAATTCATTTCTAAAAATGATTCAGAAATGGCATTAATATATTTAAAATAATGTTTATATTTCTGTGATTCACTCTACGATAGAGTTTTTTGAGATCATCAATTTCTTGTTCAAGGTAGATGTCAATGGCATCTTTGGGCATCATGGGAAGGAAGGTTGGTTTCAGTTTGAAGGGGCAACTGCCCACACTTGTTTGACGTATATCCAGGACTTGCAATCTGTCTTGTGTTGATCCTAGACTAAGGCTATTGTGTTGATCATTATTGGTTTCATCATTTAGTTCCTCCAATATCAGGCGAGTACATGCATCTGATCCATGTAGGTTCTCCATACCTGTGTTCACATTGTCTGATGTCATTTTTTGTTGATTAATGCCTTCTTTAACTGTGAAGTAATTCTTTAGTTTTAGTTTTCTTATAAAGTAAAAAATGTCCACTCTAGTGCGCCATATTTAAAGTTGCTTTGTTATTTATATTTATGTATTTATTTATTTAATAGTAAACTTAAGAACTTGTGATACATTTTTAAAAATAATTTATATTTATCAAACACATATCTCTTAACCACAATAATTACATATGAAATAAAAATACAAATGTTACAGAGAGTGGATTTTATTTAATTCATTTCTAAAAATGATTCAGAAATGGCATTAATATATTTAAAATAATTGATTATGTAACCACATAATTAGTTAATTTGTTGTAACATTTTAATTTAAAAAATAAATATTGTAAATTAATTACATCGAAATTGTACAAAAATATATATAATCTTTCAAGATTAATGAACTTAAATAATTTTCATTTTTTTAATATATATTTTTTATTGAACGTAGGGAACAGACATATTACAGACAAATTTGCAGACTCTCCAATCGCAAATAATAAATAGACAATAAGTTTAACAAATTTCATAATCCATTAGTGCATAATAAATATGATCCAAAAAGCACACTAAGAGACAGAAAAGATAAAACCTATTGCATATTAATTCTCATATTTAAAATGTATAGTAAAAGAAAACAAATTCATGTTCCATTTTAAATGATGTATAAAACCAGCATTGTAGACGTCAAATCTATGATGTCGTGAGACCCCTAACTTAAAAACCTATATAATTACACTCTACGCCTAAACAATCCCACAGTAATAAATCATATAATATGATTTATTTGTGTAATTGCAACATAGCCCTTCCATATGTTCCCAAATTTCCGCACCACCCCTATCCTCTTTGCGTAGGCCTCCTCAAATTTGTTAGTCCTCTCCATCTTTTGCAGCAACAGAGTCAGTATAGGTAGTTTCTGAGATCTCCAATGTTGTAAAATTAAAGATCTGGCTACTGCTATGGCAAGGGACACAAAAAATTGCTTGTATAGTGAGAGCTGATCAAATATGTAGGAGAAGCCAAATAGCACCAGCGATGCAGATGGAAGGATATCTAATGAAACACATCTACTAATAAACCCAAAAACCTCTTCCCAAAAGTATTGTAATTTCAGACAAGTGAAAAATATATGTGTCCAGTCCCCCGCCTCTGGCAGATTACATCTAAAACAGTCATTTGGTTGCGGAGGGAACCATTTATGGAGCCTGGAGGGAGTGTAATAGGCCACCCATCTAGAAAGGAAGGACATTCTTTGAAAGTTAGCTGCTCTAAATGCCCTGTGGCCAAGCCCCCAGTCTCCTATCCATTCCTGTCTACTAAACCTGCAGTTAGTTTCCGGAGCGATTTTTTGGAGCATTAGTTCAGTGAGGTTCTTGTTCTTCTCTTGGTGTAGTATCTTGTACCAATTGCCAATGCCCAATAAGTTTGATTCAAAAGCATCTTTTAAAATTACTCTTGTATTCTCACTGATTCCTCTGAAGTTAGTCCGGAGGAAGCATGAAATCTGCCTAAATCTTAGCCAGAGGTCACGGCTATGTGTTTCAAATTGTGGTACAAACGCCTCCCATGTCATCTGATTCGCACCAGTATAAAAATCACCCAATTTACAAAAGCCCAACAAAATATAAGGCTGTACCCCTTGCCACCTCGCCATCACAAAGAAAGGAGTATTCATGGCATGATGGAATATTACAATTTTTATGGAATCGCTGAATGCGGTTTAATAGTGTATTCACCACCTTATCTTGGTTTTTTTGGTAACTTTGCCATTCACAAAATTGCTGGTAATTTAATAGAACTCTCCCATAGCATATGATTAATTAAAAAATTCTCAAACTTTGAGAGAGGGGACAAAAGCTGAGTTGTTAGGTTAAGTAAAGCAGCTCGGTAATAAGTGGGTAAGTGAGGTACTGCAAGACCTCCCTGTTCTACATCCAATTCTAAAATAGATAAATTAATTCGAGATTTTTTCTTGGCCCATTTAAACTCCCAAAACACCTTATCGACTTCAATAAAATATGAGATTGGAATCTTTAAAGGAAGATTTAAAAATAAAAATAACAGGGGAGGAATCAACATTTTTATCAGAGCGACCCGACCTATTATTGACAAGGGCAATAAAGCCCATCTATCTAACAGACTTTTTATTTTGTCAAGTGTTTTACTGTATTTTAGGTGAAACAGTTGAAGGAAGTCCTCTGTTACATACAAGCCCAGTTATCTAATTGGTTTGAAAGGTAAAAACTTTAGCCCTTCCCTGAGTTCTATTCTTGGTGTATTAAATAAAAGAAGCTCCATTTTAGATTGATTGACCCTGTATCCTCCTAATTCTATAAATGCCTGGATTTCACCCAATGCTCTCTGGATGTTTGATTTTTCTGGATTCAGGTACAGGATCAAATCATCAATCAAATCAATCAATCAGAGTACTTGTAGAGCGCGCTACTTACCCGTGAGGGTCCCAAGGCGCTGAAGGCAGGGGGGGTGGAAGCTGAGTCTGCTGTTCAGGTAGGCTGGTCCGGCGTTATGGACTTTTTTGTGTGCGTGGGTGGGGAGCTTGAAGGTGATCCTCTTGTCAATGAGGAGCCAGTGTAGGTCTCTCAGGTGGGGGGTGATGTAGCTGCGGCAGGGGACGTTGACGATCAGTCGGGCGGAGGCGTTTTGGATGCGTTGTGGTCGTTGTAAGTGTTTGGCTGGGATTCCTGCGTAGAGTGCATTTCCGTAGTCCAGTCTTCTTCTGACGAGGGCCTGTGTCACCGTTCTTCTTGTTTCGGTCGGGATCCACTTGTAGATCCTGCGGAGCATGTGGAGGGTGTTGTAGCAGGAGGAGGAGACGGCGTTGACCTGCTTAGACATGGAGAGGGAGAAGTTGAGGATGGATCCTAGATTGCAGACATTGCGAATGGGTGTTGGTGCTGTTCCCAGTGTGGTCGGCCAACAGGAGTCGTCCCAGGCTGAGTGGGTGGATCCGAGGATGAGGACCTCCGTCTTGTCCGAGTTCAGCTTCAGACTGCTGCTCCTCATCCAGTCGGCGATGGCATTCATTCCCTTGTAGAGGTTGGTTTTGGCGGTGTGTGGGTCCTTGGTGAGGGAGAGGATGAGCTGGGTGTCCTCAGCGTAGGAGATGATGTTGAGGTTGTGATGGCGGCCACTAGAGCGAGGGGTGCCATCTAGACGTTGAACAGCATCAGGCTGAGGGATGAGCCCTGGGGGATGCCGCAGATGATGTCGGTGGCTTCGCATCGGAAGGGTGGGAGGTGGACGCTCTGGGTTCTGCCGGTGAGGAAGGACGTGGTCCAGTCAAGGGCCTTCTCTTGGATTCCGGCTTCTAGGAGGCGTGACTTTAGAGTGGGATGGCAGACCGTGTCGATGACGGTTGAGAGGTCCAGGAGGATTAGGGCTGATGTTTCGTCTTTGTCTAGTTGGCGCCTGATGTCATCTGTGGTGGTGATGAGGGCTGTCTCGGTGCAGTGGTTTCGTCTGAATCCGGACTGGGACAGGTCCAAGATGTTGTTGTCTTCCAGGTGGTGGGCCAGTTGCATGTTAACGATTTTTACAATGACCTTTGCCGGGAACGGGAGCAGGGAGATGGGCCGGAAGTTCTAGAGTTCCTTGGGGTCTGCTTTGGGCTTCTTGAGGAGAGCGTTGATTTCGGCATGCTTCCAGCTTTCCGGGAATGTCGCTGTTTCAAAGGAGATGTTGATGACCTTCCATAGTTGGGGTGCGATGGCTGCATCTGCTTTGTTGAATACGTGGTGTGGGCACGGGTCAGACTGAGATCCTGAGTGGATGGAGTTCATGACCTTGCGTGTCTCGTCGTTGTTGACATTGGACCAGGAGGTCAGGTGGTTGGCGCTGGTGGTGTTCACAGGGGAGGTGGAGTCTGGCGTAGTCGGGCGGTCGTAGTGTTGAAGCTGTCGTGGATATCAGCAATCTTGCGGTGGAAGAAGATGGCTAGTATGTCGCACAGTTCTTGTGAGGGCAGGATGTTGTTGCCGTTGGCGCTGGGGTTGAAGAGTTCCTTTACGATGCTGAAGAGCTCAATGATGTTGTGCGCGTTGTTGTCCAAGCGGTCTTTGAAGGAGGATCTCTTGGCTAGTCTGATGAGGTGGTGGTGTCTGCGGGTGGCGTCCATGTGGGCTGCGTTGTTGTCCGGTGTGCGTTCGTGTAGCCATGTCTTCTCCAGTTTTCAGCATGTGCATTTGGAGGCCTGGAGCTCGTGGTGAACCATGTGGCTCTCTTGCTGGTGTGGCTGTTAGAGGGTTTCTTGAGCGGGACAAGGGTGTTGGCGCTGTCGTCGATTCACTGTCTGAGGTTGTGGCCTGCAGTGTCAGAGTTGGTGGGATCAGTGGGTGGGTTCTTGGTGAGGGAGGTGAGCAGGTGGTCTTCGGTGACTTTGCTCCAGCAGCGGCGAGGCAGCTGTTGGGTGCGATGGTGCTTGGTTGGTTTCTTGAAGGCGAAGTGGATGAAGCGGTGGTCGGTCCAGTGGAGTTCGGTGGTGTGATCGAAGGCGACGTGGGAGCCTGTGGAGAAGATGGGGTCAAGCGTGTGGCCGGCGGTGTGGGCGAGTGTGGTGACTAGTTGTCTGAGGCCGAGGTTGGCAAGGTTGTCGATCACGGTGGCAGAGTGGATGTTGTTTTTGTTCTCGAGGTGGAAGTTCAGGTCCCCGAGGAGGATGTAGTCAGTGGAGGAGAGTGCGTGGGGGCTGGCGAGGTCGGCGATGGAGTCGCTGAACTGAGCCCGGGGTCTGGCTGGTCTGTAGATGAGTGTTCCTCTGAGGGTGGTGTTGGGGTCGGTGTGTATCCAGAAGTGCAGGTGTTCGGCAGTGTTGAGGGTGTCGTCTGCGTGGGTGGCGACTTTGAGGGTTGACTTGTGGATGATGGCTATTCCCATCTGATTCCGTTGGCTCAATCCCTGCGGGTGATTTTGTAGCCGTCTGGGATGGCTATGGCGTTGTCGGACGCCGAGGAGTCATTCCACCAGGTCTCGGTCAGGAAGGCCACGTCTGGAGCGGAGTTGTCGAGCAGATCCCAGAGCTCGACAGCGTGTTTGCGTACGGAGCGGGTGTTGAGGAGTATGCAGCGGAGATGGTTGGGTCCAGTCCTTGGAGGTTTGGTGTTTCTGTCGCAGGTGAAGCAGCAGGTGCGGCAGGAGAATGGTCCGTGGGTCTGTTTTGGGGCGGTGCGGAAGCAGGTGTGGTTTCGGCTGGCGTTGAGTGAGTGGATGGTGCTGGCGTCGTAGTGGATTCTGGTGTCGTGTCATTCGCGGGGGCCTTCAGCGCACCCGCTGCATGCATCCACTTCGCGGCCGCTTTTCAGACTGCATATGAGGAGGCTTGGGAGGGAGGAGCAGCTGGGAGGCGGGAGCTGGGAGGCCAATGGGTGTGCTGGGGGGCAGGGCCACAGGGAGGCAGCGGCGGTAAGGTCAGATCGGGAGCGGTGGGAGGTGGGGGGGAAAACTGGTGCGCAGAGTGGGGAAAGCCCAGGAACCAGGAGGCAGGCAGCAAGGGGCACAGGAATCAGGTAATCCGGCCAACAGGTGATAAGTGGTGGCGACCTGCCTGCAAGCAGGGTCAAATGTCGCTCCTGCTACCATCACTCAGCCTATATTTGAGGAGGCCTGGGAGGGAGGAGCAGCTGGGAGGCCAATGGGTGTGCTGTGGGGCGGGGCCGCAGGGAGGCAGCGGCGGGAAGGCTGGGTCGGGAGCGGTGCGGGGCAGGGGGAAAACTGGTACGCAGGGCGAGGGAAAGCCCAGGAACCAGGAGGCAGGCAGCAAGGGGCACAGGAATCAGACAATCCGGCCAACAGGTTATGAGTGGCAGTGTGGGGGTGACCTGCCTGCAAGCAGGGTCAAATCAACAGCGAATAGCTTTATTTTTGCAATTTCTAAGAGGAGGCTTGGGAGGCAGCGGCGGGAAGGCCGGGTCGGGAGCGGGGGGAAAAGTGGCGCGCAGGGTGAGGGAAAAACCAGGAGGCAGGCAGCAAGGGGCACAGGAATCAGACAATCTGGCCAACAGGTGACGAGTGGCAGTGTTGGGGGGGCGACCTGCCTGCAAGCAGGGTCAAATCAACAGCGAATAGCTTTATTTTTGCAATTTCTAATAGGAGGCTTGGGTTAATATGTTAGACCGAATTATATATTGCTAATGGTTCAATAAAAAGTGAGAACAAAAGGAGGAAAGGGGGCCACCCTGCCTAGTACCACACCTCCTGTGAATTTATAATAATTTTAGTGATGGCTCCCCTATAGATTCTCTCCAGCATCTCGATCAGCTTGTGTGGAAAGCCGAACTCCCCAAGATAAAGAAGAAGGCCTGCCAATCCACCAGATCGAAGGTTTTTTCTGCGTCCATCATTAAGATGCCCGCAGTCTCCTTTGTAGCAGAAAAATATTCAATAGCCTGAATCAGATAGAAGGTATTCACAGCCATAGATCTGCCTGGCAAAAACCCTGTTTGGTCTGAATGAACCAAATAACGCGCACAGCCAATAATTCTATTTGCCCAGATTTTCATAAGAAGCTTATAGTCTACATTTAGTAGGCTTATTGGGCGATAGGAGCTTGGAGCTTTAGGGTCCTTATCTTTTTTAGAATTGAAATCATCACTGATTCTTTGAATCTGTCTGGGAGTCCCATTCCAACCATTACTTGGTTATACAGTGATACTAAGAAAGGGGTGAATTTGTTTAAAATCAGTTTATATACTTTGATGGGGATCCCATCATTGCCACTCGCCTTCCCATTTGTCATTTTCTTAACGATTTCACTTAGTTCTGTGATTGTAATCGGTTCAGTCAAAAGCATACAGTCTTCCTCTCTAACTTTAGGCAGGTGGACTATTGTAAAATAATCTGTAAGAGCTTGAGGGTCAACTGTCTTGTCTTCCACATATGTCTTGCTGAAATGTGATATAAAAATGTCAGCGATATCATCTTTATCGTTCACCAGACACCTAGTACTCGGATTTCTAATTTGTGGGATGGACTGTTTACTCTGTTGCGTTTTTTGTGGACCAGGCTAAAAATGTCCCGATATGCTGGCTATCCTTGTACACCTTTTGACGGGTAGCTTCACTTCCAGCAATTTCCTCAAGCAGAAAAAAAACTTTTCAGCTCCTCTTTAGCTCCTAATAGTTCCTGATGAAGTGCTTCTCCTTTCTCCTCCCCAATTAACCTCCCTGAAAGTTCTCTCCTAAACCGCTCCCCGCTTCTTGGAGTCGGGCAATCTTCAGTTTTCTTAGCTAATAAAGATTAGCACTGTATGCCACCATCCGTCTCCTAAAGGTAGCCTTAAAAGCCTCCCATACCATAAAATCTGGCACCGTATTCACATTCTCCTTAAAGAACCACGCTATAAAATCCCGGGCTTTGTATATCCATTTTTGGTCTGCTAACAGTGCTTTATCAAAATACCACCTATTACTATTTCTTCTGGGGACAGGCAAGTGTAAAATTAAGGATAATATAGAATGATCTGAAAATGGATTAGAGAGAATCAAAGAGTCTCCCCTTGTGAACAGATTACTAATCAAAAAAGAATCCAGACGGGATGCTGTTTTAAATCCTGCTAAGTAGCACGTGAATTCAGCAGTACCTGGAAGGTGTACCCTCCATGGGTCCAGTAAGGCAAGATTATCTTTAATAATTTTAAAAGTCTATCTGTTTTAGGTTTTAATTGCTTTTTCCCCTTATTGGCGGTATCAAGACGTAAGTCTTGTATTAAATTAAAATCTCCCCCCATAATTATATATCCCTGCACACCCAAAAGCAACTCGTATATCTGTTCCAGGGGCGCACACTCGTCATCAATTGGACCATAGTAATTGAGCAGGACGACAGCTATACCATTAACAACGAACTCTATCCACAACCATCTAGCTCAATTGTCCCTAATCACCTTACCCACCTCCCAGCCCAGATCCGAAGACAAAAGAATACCCACTCTACACACTGCCGCCTGGGATGAGGCCAAGTATGCTTGGGCATAGTTCTTAGGGAGAGTAAAGTTGGGAGAGTTTGATTTAGGATAAGTCTCCTGCAGACAGATCACCTGGGGTGAAAAAGCTTCCAACCACTTTAACATGCTCTTCTTTTTGTGAGTTCAAGAAGCCATTCACAGTACAAGAAATTACTTTATAAACAATTGTGTCATCTCTTAGACCTACGTGGCTCTTTACAGCCCGGACTAGCATATTCTCTTCTCCAACTCTCTTCCATTTTTACATAATCCTTCAGAAAAATCAAATCAAGCCCTGTGTTAACAAAAACCCTGCCACTTACAGCTTGGCCTTCAAATTTAAACAAATTGCTCAACATTCCTAGTCTGTCTTCTAACCCTACGCTAATTTTTTTTATGCTGCACCCCTCTACCCCCCTCTTCCCACCCCGAACCATCTGTGGAGTGAGGTTGCCCTTCCTTCCCTACCACAGCCTCCATCTTACAACAAGGTGCCTTGTCTTAGCACCTTGGAGCACATCCTCCCCCCTTGCCCTCCCAAAAAAAGAAAAAAGTCTCAAATCGAAAACCCCCGGGATATTTGAGATATATCGCTTGCTTGCAAAACCTGTAGTGTATTTAATTCAATACATATAAATACATATAAACATATACAGTACAGCATCCAAGAATCATTAGTGCAAAAGCACAGTACCATAGAAAGTAAAGTGCAATGTGCAATGTGCATTATGCTAGGTGCCGTATAGATAACGTCAACTATAAGCTTATTATGGTCTAGTGCAGCAAGTGCAATGTTTCTTTAGTGCAATTTACTACCTCGTTATGCCTCAGTAAACCTTACATATATGGGGTAGAGCATTTATAGTGCCAAAATCAAGATAAAGTGCAGTGTGCAAGATATAAAGTACGCCAGCTATCAACTTACTATAATAAATGTAAAAGCAAATGCAAGTGCAATTTGTTGAATGTAGAGAAATAGGCTCTGTAAAGTGCCAATGCAGAAAAGTGCAAATATGCAATGTGCAAAGTGTAATATCGGAAAACATCAGCTGTAAACTTATGCTATGCTTGCTGTCATATTTACAATTTCCCTAATGCAAGGACTGCAATTTTACTGCCTCCGACCTACATTTATGAAAAAAAAGGGAAAACCCTGTAAAGTGCTCTGTAAAAGTGCATTATGACTCATCTTCCCCCACATTGATAGTGCAGTGCAAAAAGGCAATCGCCTTATCAACAAAAGATAGCCTTCAAACGTTATTTAAAGTGCCAAGGTGCCAGAAATACAAGAAGCAGGAGAAAGAAAACATTTTTACTCCATTTTGTACAATAGGCTAAAAAAAAAAAAAAAAAGGAGGGGAAGGTGGAAAAAAAGGAATTCTTTAACAATTTAATGGAGTCTACCCAAGTCTCTTATTAATTATCTTGAGCAATCTTCTGTAGTAGATCTTGGGCTTCTTCTAGAGAAACACATAGATGGAACCTTCCTTTCCTTAGCGCTCTCAGTTTGGACTGCTGCACAATCGAAGCCTGGTCTCCTGCACTCTTAAATTGGCTCAGCATCCCAACAAAGTCCTTCTGTCTTCTTGCTGCTACTGCCGACATGTCGGAGAACACTCGTACTCGGCCTCCATTGGGTAGGAAACTTAGCCCCTGGAATTTTGTGGGAAGGGACTCTATGGGCTCTCACTAATATAAGGTCTTCAGGTGCTTTCTCGAGCAGATGATCTCTGATTAATGACTCCATATAAGCCACTGGGTTGGATTGCACGTCAATACGTTCACTATCTTCTGGGATTCCTGTGAAGCGCAGATTCGAGCGCCTTGCATAATTCTCCATTTCATCAATCTTATTCTGGGAGACATGTAGCTTCTTCTGAAGAGAAATTATGTCAGAATCACATAATGCTGATCGATCCTCAATATCAGAAACCCGTTGTTCCAGTTCTTTAAATCTCTCATGTATTTGCTGTACCATAGTTTCAATTTTATCTAGGTGTTGGTGCATAGAGAGAGCTCTTGGGCTTGCAAGGTCTTACAGTCTCGGATCTCTCCCAGAATGGTCTCAAAGAGCTGCTGCATCTGATCTAACGGGACGACTGAGGATTGAGTCACGGCAAATACAGTATCAAGGGTACCTCCTCAAGTATTGGTGCCTCCATTAGCCATTCTCTGCAGAGAAGTCAAAACCCTCGCTTCCGGCCCTATTTCTGGCCCTGGTAAGCCATGTTGTGGTGACAGGGTAAAAACCCCTGGTCCTTGCTTGCCCTGGAATTGTGTCTTGTTATCTCCGGCGTTCCCCCTTGTGCAGTCGCTGCCCCTTGCCTTGTTTGACCTTGATATTTTGAACATTTTTCCCCACAAGAGATCTCTCCTTCTTTTCCTAGATGAGCCCTAATTCCCGTAGTGGCATCTACACCTTTCTCTTGTATTACAGGGACAGCTTCTACAGGAAGTGTTTTGTCCGCTATCCACTTGTCCAATGTGTTAGCCGGAAGAACCATTTGATTCAATTTTTGATTAATGGAGAATACAGGGTACTCCTTAGGAGCGTTAGGAGAAATAACCACTCCTGGGTTCTCAATACTCAGTATGTCCCTGTGACTCTGGTTTTGCCCTAGGATCTCACTTCTGGTGAGAGCTCCAGTGAGGCCGAGGATGTTTCAGGGGAATCAGAAAGCGTAGAGGAGAACTTCTGAGACAAGAGAGCCACCTGCGAGTTCATAAAGTTAATATCGCCCCTTATTTTCTAAGCAGGTATTTTTCTCCTGGCTGCCAAAATACAAGCCTGCACGGTTTGGCGTCTAGTTTTCTGCGCTGATGATGGTGAAATGGGGGGGGGGGTTGCAGATGGAGCTACTGCTCAAGCTGTTGTCCCTCTCAGAACCATCTGACGCATAGCTCTCTAACCAAGCCCTTAATTAAGTTAACTAACTGAACTTGCTTAGTTATATCTTTTCACTGTCTGCAAAAAACATATAAAACACCTCATAGACCCTTTTACGGCCAAACTGCCACCAAGGAAGTAGCGTAAATGGGGATTATGTGACTACTGCCAATCTACCAAGAAGGTTCCAGACAACATTTGTACACTTTAAGTGCATACAAAAAAACAGCTCTAAAAAAAAAAGTCCTACCGTGCCTCTCAAACTTGGTAGCACTGTGCAGTGTAACGCCTGGTAGTCCATTGGTATCCCCCGTTTCCACACTTAGCTCTCTTAGCTCATAGGCAACTCAAAAGATGGATCCTCCTCAGCACGAGCCTCAGCACGTTACTCCCATCTTCAATTCTGCCTGCGAGACCCCTGACGACCTCAGGCAACCTCTAACTTCAGCCTTGGCAGTGGTATCTCACCACGTAACTGTGATCTGAGGGGGGGAGGAGCAGCAAGAAACCGCTGACCTGTTCGAAGCCCAGAGCCGCCACATGCCGCACACACCTCACACACCTCATGCGTCGGTAAAACCTTTCCAAACTGGAGAATCTGCGACCCGGGCAATCCTCATGACACACCGTGGTGGGCAGGCGGATGTTAAAGGCGCATGGTCTGGGACTACCGGCCACCCCCCTCCTTAATACACCGACTGCATTACTTAATTCAACCATTCAACACATGGGTCTTTGGAAGTCAGGGCCCCCCCTGGCCGTATTTATTAAAATATGAAAACAAAATTAAAATTTTAATAAAATAAACATTTAGACAATTATTAAATGCACATTTCAGAACATTAGATTATCATCCATTTTTGACATGGTATGATGGGCTAACCTTAACAAATATCTAGTACAGCGTGTTTCCTAACCGAATCTAACATCCTGAAAATTAAAATGCATTCTAATAATTAAGTCGGACGGCAAGGTCGCTAACCGGTGTCAGATCCTTTTACAGCTACGCTCTCACGTTCGAGATGCGCATGCGCAACCCAGGGCACGTTTCACCCACGTGCGCTCCCTGAACTCCATTTAACCATAACAGGAGGGCCCGTACACTCGCGCACCTTGATGACGTCATAGTGTCTGTGAGGGGTGGCTACCGGCCTGAGGAGAGCGTAGACTCCCTCCCCCGCACCCTTCTAAGTAATGGATATCATATCCTGCCCCTGAAGTTCTGGGAGAGACCAATGGCCCCTCCCGACGGGCGGCCCCTTTCGTGGATGGGCCCGCCCCCCCCTAAGGACCTTAAAATGCTGCTCACCGATTATGACCTTACCGCCAGACCCACATAATAAATACGACATTGCTATTCTAAGAGGGAAAAAAGGCCTAAGGAGAAAATTAGTAAAAAACCACAGCAAAGCACAAAACATATACATATGTACATTTTCCTGTAAACGGGAAAAAAGGCCTAAGGAGAAAAATTTGTTAAAAAACCACAGCAAAGCACAAACATCTACATATGTACATTCGTCCTGTAAACGGGAAAAAAGGCCTAATGAAGCAAGCATGCTATTCCTATCATCCTACACATCGCTAGACAGTATACCTACCATTGTCTGTACCCAAGTTCCGCTAACCAAGGGGATGGAGGGTGGGGAAAATTACACAGCCCCACGGTGGGGCGAGGAGCGAGCCTGGGAGCGCGGGCACAAAGAGGCCGCTTCCCGCGCTCCCCAGGCTCTTAACCCCTTCGCAGTTGCGGCCCCGCCCCCTCGCCCCGGAAGTGCACAACTACTTCCGGGGCGAGGGCGGGGGGCAAGCCACCACGAAGGGACCGGGATATGGGAGGGGCCGGGCCCCGCCATGCATGCGTGGGGGCCGATTGGCCCCCCCTTTTTTCATGGTCTGGGACTACCGGCCACCCCCCTCCTTAATACACCGACTGCATTACTTAATTCAACCATTCAACACATGGGTCTTTGGAAGTCATGGGGTCAGGGCCCCCCCTGGCCGTATTTATTAAAATATGAAAACAAAATTAAAATTTTAATAAAATAAACATTTAGACAATTATTAAATGCACATTTCAGAACATTAGATTATCATCCATTTTTGACATGGTATGATGGGCTAACCTTAACAAATATCTAGTACAGCGTGTTTCCTAACCGAATCTAACATTCTGAAAATTAAAATGCATTCTAATAATTAAGTCGGACGGCAAGGTCGCTAACCGGTGTCAGATCCTTTTACAGCTACGCTCTCACGTTCGAGATGCGCATGCGCAACCCAGGGCACGTTTCACCCACGTGCGCTCCCTGAACTCCATTTAACCATAACAGGAGGGCCCGTACACTCGCGCACCTTGATGACGTCATAGTGTCTGTGAGGGGTGGCTACCAGCCTAAGGAGAGCGTAGACTCCATCCCCCGCACCCTTCTAAGTAATGGATATCATATCCTGCCCCTGAAGTTCTGGGAGAGACCAATGGCCCCTCCCGACGGGTGGCCCCTTTCGTGAATGGGCCCGCCCCCCCCCCCCTAAGGACCTTAAAATGCTGCTCACCGATTATGACCTTACCGCCACAGGCCAGTGTAGTTGACCGACTACCTGGCCCCCCCCCAAACCATCCTGTAGAAAGGTCATAACCTCCCTGCAAAGACCTCAACCCATGCCAAGATATTCCTTATAAAAAGGGCATTCCCTGCCTCTGTTAAATGGACCCCGTCCCCCAGGTAGTCCCTCTCAGATGCACCCCTGTGGGATATACTGCAATTGAGATGTCTGAAATAATTTCACAATCCAAGTGTTGATCCTCTTTACCGAGTGATTCTTCACCGAGTGACTCTGCGCACTCACCAAGTCCACCCCCCCTTTTCCTGCAGCCTGGGAAACAACTGAGCCCCCCTATGGTGCAGTCTGTGTTTTATATTTTGCTAACTAGCTTGCTAGTGCGATTATCCCTTCCACCAGAACCCCCTTTGCCCAACTAAAAACCCCAATCGTTGTTACCCGCATGTCAGATAATGACTGAGGGTGGGGAGCGTGCCTATCGGGTACCTCTCCTTCCCCGCTCCGGACGGACAGACCCCATCTTTGGTGTCCCTATAGTTGCTGTGACCGGGGGTATCCTGGTACTATCAGTGTACACCTCCCACTGGCGTATCGCGAAGTCTGCTAACCACCCACACCTGGCCACTACGCTCTGGGAAATGTTAAGTGTATGTCTACTACTTTACTATGGAAGTCCCCACTTCCCGACCAGGGGTGATGAGGCGTTGCATAGGCCTATTTATTCCTGGGGTTGACAAGGCTAGCAATGCACACCCTTGTGCACTGCCCCATCCCTATCGTTGGCCCTACCAATTGGTAACCTATGAATATACCATGCTGACACTGGTGGCCCTGCGAGCGCAGGTGCCGTTACTGTAGAAATACAATTTCCTGTTAAGGAAAATACTGCCATTTTATGTGACGCATCATCCCGCTACATTACTGCGGCCAGCCCAATCTAGGGTTTACACACCAACAAAAAAACAATCAACCCTGTGCTGGCACCTCCTGCGTCTTTGATCGCTCGCCCATCACACTTGCGTTGTTGCTTGCCATCCTCTACCTGACGTAAGCATCCCGTGGGCTGTCCACCTGTTGCAGCTGTTGTGATGTGGAGCACTCCAGATATCCACCATGGACCCGGCCATACATAAATGGAAAAGATAAACACAAACCATTAGTGTTTCTGGCGATAACTGCTGTACACGTGCTAGTCTTACATTGCCATCACTTGCTAAGTTTTAGATAAGATTAGCGCCAGATGCATACTCATTGACACTTCCGACTGTAAGTGTTAAGCATAGCCTCAGTTTGTGTCCCATGTAGTGTGATTGGATTAGTGTTACGGAGAGTGCCCTGTAGAATGACCTTCATTAGAGAATAATATCCAGTGTGCAGTACAGTGACCCAGTGCATGGGGTCCACCGTGATACAATCGCGCCCTCATGACTCCTTAAGGACGATACACAGTGTGAAGTGCGGTGCCACGGCACATTCATGGCTACTAAAAATTCTGCTGCAGACCAGGACATCACCTCCTATTCCTGGTTTTCTACCCACGTCTTTAGGCCATAGGATCTAGGTTTGAAAGGGACAGTCTGTTTGCCAGTGCAGCATCTAAGTCGTTAAGCATAGGATCAGCACCGCCCTAACCATGCTAGGCTGTAAAATTGGCTTCCTATCTTCACATTCATTGTTACTACAAGAAAATTGTGCTGCAGGCGAGGACATCGCCTCCTAATCCTGGTTTTCTACCCACGTCTTTATGCATAGGATCTATGTGTGAAAAAAAAAAAAGGACAGTCTGTTTAACAGTGCAGCATCAAAGTCTTTACCCAAAAGGATTAGCACAGCCCTAACAATGCCAGGCTGTAAGATGGCACAAGAGCCTTTTTAGCTCGCCACTTTGGCTTCTGGTAAATACCATCCCAGCCAACCGGACATGATCACAAGCATCCCCAGAACTATGTGATGCCGCAACTAGGCTCTTGGACACCTTTTAAGGTGTGACATCCAGGGCCAGGGTGTGTAGGATTATCAGGACCCCAAGTAATCGGTCGTTAGCGTGGGGAAGTTCCACGCTTGCTGAAACTATCAGATCGGTTGATGTCATTGATCTTAGTACTCACATGAGATGACCTATGAGATAAAGGCTTTTTCCTTCGCGTGGGTCCCCATGTGTCACTACCTTGAGTGCTTCCTGTTGGCCCCCGCCGTTCTAAAGGCTGCAAGCCTCGTCAGCATGCCTGCCGTGGTCCGTATACCACTTTCTTAATATATGGTTCGGTACGCCCCTAGGGCACAACGTATACTGTGCTAAGTTACCGTGTGTTAAATAAATTTACTGACTGTAATTCTTTGCCTCATAGCCTCCTAAAGGGGCCAGAGGGATGTGTTTAGAATAAATACCTATATTTATATCCACCTGGTGTGGTTCAACTTTTATTTCCTCACTCGTGAGATTTTGATTGGTAAAACAAGCTGCTTTACCTCCCTACAAGCCTTAGCCTGACGTCTGCTCTCCACAGCTACCACTAGGATAGCTTTCTAATAAGGTTGCCTTTAACCTACCATCAATAAGGGTCGTTTAGACTGGTGCAGTGTGCCCCCTAGAATATTGGGCAGCATATGTCAGGCAACCCTCTCACACTATGCTCACATAATTTGGCTCCCTGATCCGGCTAGATCAATGTTTAAGGCCTTCTGAACCACCTACAAATCATCTCAAGGAGAAAGGAGGAACACAACACACAAAACGTAAGCAATGCAGACAACAAGAGTGACAACACCTCAGATTCTCACTCAGGTTTCAATAAGAAATCCACTTGAGGACTCCCTTTTAGGTCCCAGTGGCCAAGCCCTGGAAGTCATAGTCACCTAAGATTCGTTGCATTCAGTAATGCATAAAGTTCAGAAGAGAAGAGTTGGATGTTCATGAGATAACCACATGGCGCACCCCCCCTAGGATTGAGCAACATTCGACTATCAATACAAGAGCCATCCTGAGCTCTGGGCCCGTCCCATCTAGTAGACGGAGCAAGAAAAACAAAACCAGGGACTTGCTGCTGTTGTTTCTAAAATCCAACTAACACACTCCACGGCAGAATGCTATTCCATACTGATGAGAAAGGAAGGGGGGGGGCATAAATGACCGTCCCTAACCCATAGATCGACCTCATAGCATATATCTGCCCAACCTCCTTACACCCGCATGAGGAAGGCGGGGAACTTAACATTTAAATGGTCTCCCTGACTCAATTTAATATAATCACGGTGATATCACATACTAAAGCGCTACAGGATCTTAATAGTTAAAGGGTCAGAATCCTGGCAATGTAAGGATACTGATAGAAGAGGACATTAACATCGCACTGTGCATTTCTCATCAGGTCTATAGGCAGTGCTTTATGCATCACACTCCTTGAGCATTAAGTGTATGCAAGCTGGTTATCCTTGGCCTACCGGATGACTCCCTCCAAAGGCTACACTTAACCGTTGCTTTACTTTATATAACCCACTGTGGTAGCCGGAGAAGTTGTGCCGCAGCAGAAGACTACATTATGTGTCCTTTGGATACATTACTATGCAATATGCGCTGCAGCACGTTCCGTGACTTGATCCCAAAGGAATAGCTACGCTCGCATCTCTAGAGAGCAGAAAGAACACACTTGTTAGATTAATTTAAATTGTGTATTTAGTACAGATCTGTTTTTAACTTATACAAGACGCATAGGAACCCCACTACCTATGTAATAGCAACATTAAATGTTTAGAGAAATTGTGACCACTTTTTACTTGGCGCCACTGCACCTACTGCACCATTCAACTCATGCCCTACTGTCTGCAAGCTGACAGTACTCGTAACTGCCTGTTCAGTAGCAAAACATAGTAATATTCGGTGTTTAAAAAGGTTTTTTTTTAGAACCTTTGGGCCCCTGTGTCACTGCACCTGTTGCACCATTGAAAACATGAAGCTCAGTACTGTAAAGAAACTGTATTTTTGCTCGCCTCTGCCCGCCAGTTCTGCCTGTGCATGGAAATTATGTTTGTGCGGCGCACCTGGCCCTTGCAGAGACAATTCAGTTTAAACAATCATAAACGCAGTGTAAAGAGACAATTCAGCTGTAATGAGCCACAAATCCAGACTGGCATCATTAACGCCAGGGACAGATTCCAGAGTGAGTAATATATTACCATCCTCCCCGTCGGGGAACCCCGGTCATAGAATAACCAGTTTTAATTTTATCATGACTAACGATGAGGAAAGAGGCACAGTGAAACAATTCCCCGCTCCAGGTGAGGCACGAACTCACAACCTCGGCATTGCTCATTGCAAGTACTGCTATATTAGTACCGCGCTAACAGATTGCGCAACTGGAGTACGTTGTTGATAACTTGCCACTTTCTAACCAATCACAATGAAGTATTATCCCATTAATTTAATAAAATAATAGAACGGAACCAGAACTTCAGGCGCAAGTCTTAAGTTAATAGACAGTTCCTTGGGTATATCTATGACGTACTCAAAAACCCCTCGTGAAGAGACTCCGTGGTGAACAAAAGTCTGTGATTAGGTTCCCTGCTAGAGGTAAAAAGAACGTATATATTTCATCTGTTGTAACCGAACCGACACAACTTGTGGTGCAACCCGCACACCAATACGTCCTTCCTTAATATTGTGAGCGGTTGAATTTACAACAATGCTTGGAATTGCAAAAAAAAAAAAAAAAAAAACGAAAGCATTCTCTTTAACATGCAATTGTGTGTCTGATATACAAGTACGTGCATTCACCAAGTGAAAGTTTCGAAATTGTTTTTGAGAATTCGTCTCATGCCACCCCCCCCAATAATATTTTCCTAAACCCCTTCAACAATGCTTGAAATTGCAAAAAACACAAGCACTCTCTTTAACATGCAATTGTGGTCTGATATACAAGTACGTGCATATTGAATGCATTTGCCAGAATATCATGAATGGAGACACAACACCTAGTCTTGAACCCTGGTCTCTCGCACCAAAACTGGCAGTCTTAGCAGCCATCCCATCTCATCTCCCTATGTCTAACACTTTGCCGACGGCGCCTGTGATAGTCACCATATTGGAAGATTTAGATACCCACAGGTTGCATAAGCAGAAAGGAAAGAAAGAGCAGGCTAAAGCACTACATTCCGCGCCATTGTTAAGCGATCAATATACGATGCATCAGTGAGTATCACTGTCATATCGAGAACATTCACGCTTAAAATAAAACTTGAGCAGGCACGCATTGCGACCGGGCCCTTTTACAGCAAGCACACATTATCTCAAAAGGCGGTACAGCATCGCCCCCAGGACCCTTACCCCTGTGCGCGAGTTCAACAGCTCCGGTGCTCCTTCCGGCCCCCGCTCATGTTCCCAGCTCCGAAGTTGCCAGTATACCATTCCATCACCGGCTTGCCGTCTTGCTCAGAGCCCCCGATGCACGGGCCTCCGGCAGCTCGCTGTGCAATTCCCGAAAACCTGTAAAGGGAGACAAAGAACACGGCCGACGATCGTCCCGTCCTTGCCTCCAGTTACGAAAAAACACTGGTCTCCTCTCCACAGCACTGCTGATCGCGTCTCAGTACTCCCACCGGTGAGCACCTGCAGAGGAGAAAAACAAGAGAAAATTACACAGCCCCACGGTGGGGCGAGGAGCGAGCCTGGGAGCGCGGGCACAAAGAGGCCGCTTCCCGCGCTCCCCAGGCTCTTAACCCCTTCGCAGTCGCGGCCCCGCCCCCTCACCCCGGAAGTGCACAACTACTTCCGGGGCGAGGGGCAAGCCACCACGAAGGGACCGGGATATGGGAGGGGCCGGGCCCCGCCATGCATGCGTGGGGGCCGATTGGCCCCCCTTTTTTTTCCTCGTTTATTGGCAGTGTGCCCTTAGCTGACTGAAACCGCTTCGCTCCTGCATTCAAAATCTCTCTTCTGAACAACTTTCCAAATGCCGATATCGCTCCCTCTCACTGGAGCCTCGTCTCGCTGTAAGCTGCTGCGGCTGTCACGGCCATCTCATCCTGGAAGCCGTAGAAAGAGGAAATGGAGGGGCACTGTGCTCACCTCTTACAGGGCATCGGGCTCACCTGTGAGGAGTCCACCCCAGAACTTTAATAATTTTCCATATCATTTCCAATTGGCAGTTCCCCACCACATTGCCAGAGATCTCTGCCTACATGTGCATATTTACTAGTAGTTACACTACACTCTAAAAACCTGTTGTAGGAGGATCCACCTCTTCATATGAGGAAATGGAAATGTGTATGTCTACACCTAGGTGTAAATCTACAAAGGAAAATAGTTAATAGCAAAATGTGTAGTGTTACACCTAGGTGTAGCAGTAAATGTGTGCACGAGCAAATATACATGTGCAGATTTACCTTTGTAAATAGCCCCCCCCCAAAGTTTCCAACGGGGAAAAACAAAATCTTGTCCTTTATTATTCAGGAGCTCAAGGAACCTCCAGAAATATGCTGACTTTAAACTGACTGTGATAGTTACAAAATGTAACATTTTTTAATACCACAGATTATTCTTCTATGTACAATATTATTTTATGCATTATACTAATTGGATAATAATATGGACAATATTTTAAGGGTAGCCTCATTAGGGGAATTTCTATTACCGTCACACTTTAACTTATAGACATGTGACACAAGCCATCCCATTCAAACGTGCATTCTGACAGGCTAGGGCACGTGGTGTCAGAATTCTGAATTATTCTATAAATAAACCCTGTAGCATATTGTTTAGCTTCCAAATGTAATTTGTTTTACCACCAGAGATAATGGAGGGCTTAAATGCGCAATCAGGAAAGTCCAATTCAATTTCCTTGATGGTAATGTTGCATTATTCATAATCCTTATTTTCGCTCATACATTTCAGGCTGTAATCCAGCCAATTTTCAATTATACATAGGACATTACAGTTCGAGAATAAAGATCAGAATTTACAGAATCATGCTGAAAAAAGAGCAGTGTTAATGTTTAATTTAAACATCCAGTCATTTAAAATTACACACAAACAGCACTGGTGCTTGATTTGTTAATACATTCAGTGTACAAGCATCACATTAATGCATAGTTTTCACTTGTCCAAATTCCTCCAGGTCTTACCCAGAGGACTTTGTCAAGGCAAACAAGTATCAATCCGGGTGCCTGTTGGACGTGGCACTCTATTCAATATCACCCCCGAAACATTTTACCTTTAACCCTCCTATTTTCTGAATTTGTTATTGTTGGCATTAGGACTCAGTGCTCTTTACCACTGCTAACCAGTGCTAAACTACTTGTGCACTCTCCGTAAAACATAGTAAAATTGGTCTACACCTGCCTGATTGAGCATGTCATTTACTTGTACACGCCTAGTAAAGTGGTACAGAATGCACACTGGACCTCTAAATGAATAGCTACCAGTGGGCCTGCTGCCCTCACTGTACCTCCCACTACAGTAGCACTTTCAAACACCTTTCAAGCCTCAAGTCATGTGTTCAATGCAGGCCCATTGTAATTTTCCCTATGTTAGCCTAACTGTGCAGGCCACAGGCCGCGTTAGCTTTGTACACGTTACTATATAAAAAGGTTTGCTTCTGTGCTGCTTTGTATTTTTTACACAGAACCTGCAGTTGTTGTCTTATTCTGTTCTCTCCTGGAATTTAGCCTGAACAGTAGACAAGGTCAAGCAACAATTTCCCTTGTTATCGTGTTCCAGTCAGGCGCTCGCAACTAGCCACAACACAGAAATGCAGTTGTTGTTTATGAACCTTGTCATACAGGTATGCACAGCAATGCAACACACAGAGAGACAGATAATTTCTGAGAGAAGATCACAGCTATATCTGAGATGTAGAACATCCATCTGTGCATGCTAAGGTACGTGGTCTTCTGCTAATCCCAGAGATCGTTGCTTTATAATCAATTTGCTTCTGTAGAAGGGGAGGTGGTTAGGCTACTCTGTCTTATAGTATGACAGGGCTTTTCATACCATATGGTTTAGTGACAATGCTGATGGTATTTTTTCTAGGCATTTGTCTTCTGATTGTGGCACGTCTACTGCGTTCTAGAATGCAATAGTTTAGATAAACATTTCAAACGTCTTTCGTGTCTCATTCATATCTTATTGTGGACGAGGAGGAGTACAAGTGTGTGAGCGAAATGGAGTGTCCTGTCAACCCGCAATCCCTGGGAATGTCGGGGGTGTTGTGCTATGGCATGCCAATTCACTTGTTCCTCTGGTTATGAGTAGAAGGGCAAGTGAGACACTATAGTTAGTCTCAATCGGGCTCATGGTACTGAGGTGGTATGGTGACTCACCCCTTATCTACCAATGTTCTGTTGTCCCAAGCATAGTCTGTTCCTGAACAGAATGCCTGCAACATGGCGCCACCAACATTTGATATGGTACTTATTCGCTGGAACCCTGAGTAGCTCTTGTGCTTGTACAAAAAACCCTTACACCATCTTGTGGAGACATTCGTGGTGTTTGGGACTTATCCTCCACAGTTTTTAGGGACTACCTAGTTCTGTTGGTTTTTCAAGCTTGAACATTAAAGGGATTATACACACTTTTGTGCTGCCTTTTTTAATCCTTCCTTCATTGATTATGGCCATTGCTATTGCTGCTAATTCCCGCCTCGGGTTACTCAACACTTACTTGTGCATGGTGTCCCTAATGCGTGGGCTCCTATAGTCTTTGTGACTTAGACAGACAAAGCGTACCTCTTTTACATTTTTTATTCCTTGGCCACCTTCCCGGCTGTTGATGTAAATTATAATATGTTTCATACTTATACTGCTGCTGCACCAAATACTTATTGTCCTTAAGCACTTCTTGAAATTCCTCTTACAATCTGGGGACACCAGACATGGTTTAACGGCACCCGCCCCATATACCCAGTTCGTATTGGCCTCTTAAATATTGACAGGATCTCTTGGGTTTACACCTTACCTAACTTTAGCTGGTCTGAATTTGGCAGAACTGCATGTGTTAAATAATCAAGTTGTTCTTTTATATAAAGGCTTAATACAATTTGTCTACCGTGCCTTTCTGGCAGGTCCAGCTTGGGCTTGTGTGGCTACTCAGGCATACCAAGGTCCGGAACTTTTTATTAGTTCGGTGATTGTCAATTTGGTTAAGGGAAAATTCCCACCTAATTGTGAGGACATTTTGTTTTGGATTGCCAAGAAAATTGATCAACTTGTTGCTGTGTTTCCACTTACTCGTCCACAAGAAATACATTGAATTTTCATCATGTGTTTGCCTAATGATCTGGTTCCCCTTTAAGCTGACTGCAACACCTGGGGGACTGTATTTGCCACAGTGTATACTCGCCGTTATGGCACTCCCTCGATGGTCATTCTTGTGAACACCCTCAAACAAATACAGAATGAACATGGGGCATGCCCTAGGTTTGAGGATGAAACTTGCTGGGAATTTTCTGGTTGTCTCCGAAAAGATGCTTTCTAATGTTAAAGGTAAAGCTGCTTCTTTGGCTATATGCCAGCGACTTGCTGTAATGCCTATTGCAGACCGTGAGTGCGAGTTACCTATTATAATTTCACAGGTGTATGTCTTTAGGATGTAATAGTTTAGGTACCAGACCGTCAGTGTACACCCTTGTTGAACCAACTTCTGACAAAGATGCTCAACCTGACCGGGATTTTCTGAAGAAAACATGAGATCAATCTGAACAACCACTACAAAAGCGTAGACCTCGGGCGGTACATTGCCCCCGGAATATTCTGAGCGGTTTCACAATTTTTGTGGCCACTCTAAAACTAAAACTCCTGATCACTTTCTGGTTCCTGATCCCCATTCTCCTCGTTCCTTTCTGGATCAGTCTGATCAATAGTACAACAGAATAGGTTTTATTGTAGACAAGGAGAGTACATGCAACCTAAACAGGACACACAATGTACTTTTGATGTATGTGAAAATAAAGGAGGATCATGAACCTCCTTATAAGCCCCATTTCCAGGAAAAGAAAGTTGTAGCCTTGACAGTTAAGTATGACCCGGATGGGGAAAACCCTTCTCCTGTACAGGATTTGGCCAGTTACTCTTCACAACAGCACGGACGAAGTCACCATAGGTCCCAAGACACTCTGCCAGCTTCTGGGGGTGATAGAGGCTGAAACTTTTGTCACAATAGAAACTGCAGACACCCGCGTTGCACCCCCTGACAGACCCAATCACTTGGACATTCAGGGTGATGGTTTCAGGGTGATGGTGACGATAAATGCGCCATTAAAGCTATCTTTTAGGACAATTTCACTTCTTCATATGATATTCTTTCAGTAGAGGGCGATTGGCCTCCTCTTTTTATTCCTGCTTGTCCCCAAGGTGAGAATGTCTCCGTTCATTTTTGTATCTAGTTCCAAACGCAGTTAAGCAACCTTATGCTTCAGAATAGGCACTTGCCTTAGCCTTTGCTTTATATCGCAACCAAGCAGGATGGGATAAATATTCTCCTTTCCGTGTAAATCCGATACAGTCAACTCCGCAACCTCAGCCGCAATACCCTATTAAACTGGAAGCCAAAGTAGCTGTTAAAGACATTTTTACTCAATTGGAATACCAAGGAGTAATTGAACACTGTGAGTCACAGATGAATAATCCTCTTTTCCCGGTTTCAAAACCTGATCAGTCTTGTCGTATTGTTTTAGAATTAGATCGACATTTAAATAGTCATACTCACACTTTTGCTGTTCAAAATACATACAGCACCCCTCTAATTAACAATTATGTTTGTAAAAAATATAAAACCTCCCTTGATATTTCAACAGTTTTTTTCATTCTCAATTTGGTTCTACAGAGCCGTGATTGGTTCGCATTTACTGCCCTTGGCTCCCAGTGTCAATATGCCTGTTTGCCTTTGGGGTATAGAAATAGCTCTGGCATTTTTGCAGCTCAAATGGGGTCAATTCTCCATGAAATTGACTTGATGTTTTGTCCTATGTTGAGGACATCTACTTAACTGATAATGAATTAAATCCTCATTTAGTCAAAGTGGATCGGATAATTTTAAGGTCTGCTGAACTTGGTAACAAGTTAAATATTTCAAAATCTCATATTGCTTTCCTCAGTCTTCTTTACCTTGGTTATCCATTAACCAATGAAGGTAAGAGCTTGGTGACTAACTTTTCGGAAAAATATGGATAGCTGCAGCCCCCAAATATGGTTAAAAAGTTTCAATCTTTGCTTGGCTTTTTACATTTCAGAAGAGCTTACATTCCAGACTAACCTCAATGTATTAAATTGCTTTATGGGTTGATACGTCCAGATTTTTCGGCTTCCTGCTGGATGCCTGAACACACTGAAATTCTCAGATCATTACAGTCTGATTTGCTTGAAACACACTATTTACATATAAGCCTAAATCTAGCAGATTTGGTCATTTGGACTGTACCGGGTTCTATCGGTTTTTCTCTATGTCACATTTAATGAAAGTCAGACGGTTCTGATTGCAAATGTCACATTTATATTCCCTGGCGGAAATGCATTTTGCATCTATTGAACAAATACTAACAGCAGCCTAATGGCCGTCTTCAAGGAATGACCTTTGGCTCAAGGTAGGCGAATTGTTCTCATTTCTTCTTTGCCTACCCTAGAGGCTGTCACAAAAGCTAGCATTCCCAATTCAAAAGCCCTTCACCCCCAGCAGACTCAATGGGCTACATCCTTCATGGCAGTTGATGTTGACTTTGTATTTGACCCTTCTTTAGAGACACAGGAATTTTTACGACATGAACATGTTTCTTTTCTTCTTCTGCTTGATGATTACAAGTGTATTATCTATACAGGTGGTTTAGTACAAACACCCATAGGTCTTAAGCAGCAATATCTATGCAGCATACTCTATTCTTTTAGGTATTATGTCTGATAATGTTTTAACCCAGCTATTACTCACACTTAGGGGCATATGTCCAAGCCCCTATGACCACCACAATGTCACTTTTACTGACATTGTGGTGGTGATAGGGGCTGTGCCGTATGTACAAGGCAGTGTTAAGCCACTTAACGTGGCTTAACACTGCCTTGCACATAAGGCCCCCTTTCACACTATGGTTAGCGTGAAAGGGGTGTAGAGTGGGTGTTGTGGTGGGCTTTCCACCACAACACCCATTGTATTTGACGCTGCAAGGGTGGCATACATAGGAGGCAACGCAAAAAAATAAGACCAGGAAAACCCTGGTCTTAAGTTGGCGAAACGAGGCAAAATGCATTATTTTCCCTCATTTTTGCATTTTCCATGTGTTCTGCCTTGTGCAGCATGGATGGAAAAAGCAAAATGCCAAGGTTCGCTTATGTACAGGAAGGTGTCCCTTCCTCTACATAAACAAACCTTTAAATAAAATCCAGTTTTGTCACTTCCATGTGTGCTGCATGAAGCAGCACACATGAAAGTGACAGAATGGCATTTTAGGATTGTTTACGTACAGGAAGGTACACCTTCCTACACATAAACAATCCTCTCCTACACGCAGACACCCTTGCACTCTGGTGCAAGGGTGCCTGCGTAGGCGCTAAGTTGTTAAACGTAGTGCAATCGCACGGGAAAACGTAAGGCTGCACCACATTCTTGTAAATATGGAGCAGCCTTGCGTTTCAGAAGTGGTGGAGTGTGTCGTTAAGCCAATGAGACTAACAACACACTCCACCACTTCCTTGTACATATCCCCCTCAGTCTCTAGGAGACTGTACTGCACAATTTGAACTGAAAGCTTTGCTTCTCACACTTCAACATACGAATCCTGAATTCCCCACTCTCACAGTGTGTGACTCATTTTATTGTGTACAATCATTTAATGATCATTTCCATTTTTGGTGGCAAAATGACTTTAAGGATTCGCAAGGCAGCTCAAACAATAAAGTGATTTGGGTTTAGGTGTCAGGTTTCAAGGGCAATTTGCCACATGCACATGTCATTCATACATTGGGTAATCAACGTGCAGGAGCACATGCAATATGAAATTCTCTGGCTGATGAAGCAGCAAAATCTGCAGCAGCCACATGTAAAATAGCAGCAGTTATGCATTCTAAAACTTGTGTTGATAAAGACATCTTGGCTGTCGTGCATACTTTTCAGGCCGGCATCACTTTATCTAAAGGTTTTCCTTTAAAATACTCTCATTTTTTGAATAAACACAATGTTCCTTTTGTATACCTGCAGACAATCTTTAATAGTTGCCACACATGAAGGAGTTCTGCTGTGACATTTGTTTATTTCCAATCAGCCCTTTGGCTGTGTTTACTTAGATCATTGTGGTTCTTTAAATTCTGATACTGCTTATAAATGTATTTTGGTTGCAGGTGACTCTTGCTTCAGGTTCCTCTGGGTTGGGCCACAGCTATGAGTTGATGCTCAAACTGTTATTAATTAAATATTTGCAAGTCTTTGTTGGGACCTCTACCTGTCATCCAAGGGTATGCAAGTGCATTTTCTTCTCTGTATAGACCTGAGGGTAATTCTGTTGCAGAGAGAATGAACTGTGACTTAAAGCAATCACAAATTGCTAGAGTAATACTTACCGGGTGTGGTTGGTTTAATCGTCTCTATAAGGTTCTAGGGGCATTAAATAATCCCCCTGAAAGATCTCTGGGTGGGCGGACACCATACAAAATGCTCTTTGGCATCAAGATGGATGTTCCCGACCTTGATGGTCCAGACGTTTTGGCGGCAGCCACAACCTTCGACATAGATAACCACTGTACTGTTTTGCGGGATTTGCAAAAGTGCTGTGATGCCCTGACGTGGAAACATTTGCCTGCACCTCTCTCCTTGAGTCCAGACACTCAAATTCCTGTATCCGGTTGGTTTCCCAAAGTTAGAGACCCTGTCCACGAAAAAGTGCCCTAAAGAAATAATACAGTCCAATGTACTGTGCTCCTGTGAGAAAGTGGCTCTATGTATACTGGACTAGAAGGAAGTACAGTGTGTACAGAGTCCACCAACTCCAGAGGTATAACAGAGGTTAAAGTCAGAACTGACCTTACTCTTCAAAGTGGTAGCTTGGTCGAGCAGTAAGGCAGTACTAGGGGACAGTGTAAAGCACATGTTGTACACACTCAGTCAGCAAAATGTTTCACACACTCAAAGACCGAACTCCAGGCCAATTGTTTTTATATTCACAGATATAGTTGTTTTATTTTTAGAACCTACAGTTATCAAAATATACTTTTCAAGGTACGAGTACTCTCATGTAAATACTTTGCAGAGGAGCAATACGTTTGTACGCACAATAATTACAGGATAGCTAATCAGCAATACAGTTCTGAAACACACTCTAGCATTGGGCTCAATGGGTTTTTCATAGGAAAGTACAGTTGATTACTTTATGGATTACTTTGGTAGGTTCAGGACTAGATCTTAGATTCAGTCCTGTGGTCTAAGCTGAAACCACATTAGCAAAAATGTTTTAGTTACTGTGAAGAATTTTCCTGACTATAAAGCTGTTTTAAAAGTTCACACTTAGAAACTTTTCAAGGTGCTTCTGACAATGTTATCCAATGGGAGGAAATTCAGGTTACAGGTAAAGTACGATTGCGTTACTTTTGTAACCAAGCACTAGTCTCCTAGGGCCAGCACTGATGGCTTAACTCAAAACAGGTAGGTAATTGCGTTTCAGTATTTCGTACGATTTTTAAAGAATATTTACAGTTTTCAAAAGTAGACAGAAGAAATTTCATAGAAAAGCAGACAATGGGTCCCTATGGAGAAAATACAGGTTACTAGTAAACCCGCTAGGGATTACTTTGGCGGGTCAGTACTGGGCTGAAAGGTACAGTACTGGCTTCTCTCCTGATCACAGGTGAGTATTTTCGATTTCGGACTTTGGCTGATTTTATAGGAATATTTTCAGTTTTCAAAACATCACACTTAGAAAATGTTTGAGTCAAAATGGGTCAATGTTATCCAATGGCAGGTAAGTGAATTACTGGTTTCCAGGTGAGTACTTCGTTGGTGAAGTTAGGGTTCTGGGCGTAGACTCAGGGGCCCCCCAGGGTCAGGTGAGTACAGTTAGTGCAGTCCCAGCGGCACAGGGGCGGCCGGGTGCAGAGGTAGGTAGGCCCAATGTAATCCAATGAGGGAAAGGGGGCCTTCGGTTGGTGGCTGCTGGCTAGCAGGCCACGCGGCTCTTGGAGCTGGGCTCCTGGTCACTTGCTCTGGGCAAGGGGAGAAGTAGGATAGGGCAAAGAGGCCACAGCCAGCGGCACTCGGGCAGCTGGGTGCAGGGTGCTTTTGAGCCGTCGGGCGCTCAATGTTATCCAATGAGGATCTTGAAAGAGGAACAAAGGCTGCAGGCTCGGGGACGTTGACTCTCCAGGGGCGACCAGCACTTCGAGAGGTAAGTTGGGATGATGGAGCACAGGTAGGTACCACAAAGCGAGGCACAGGGGGCCGCGGGCGCCGGGTGCAGGGGTGTCTTTGGGGGTCAGAAAAGCTTACCCTTGGCTGGTCGCGGTTGGGGTGGCCCCTGGTTCTGAGTCTGCAGGCGTCGGCTAGTTCATCGAGGAGGGTCTTTGGGCACTGGACTTTGGGTCATAGTCGCCGGGGGGATGTCCTCGTGGTCTTGGTTCGGGTTGGGCCGGCCCGGGCTCGACTGGTGCAGAGTGGGCTGGTCCGGAGCTTCCTGGTGAGCACCCCCAGGTGGGGTGTTGCAGCAGAGCCTCTGCTAATGGGAGTCCCAATCTTCGAGAGGGTCAAGGCAGGCAGGTCCTCTGGGTGTCCTAAGGTTGCTGTCCGCGGAGGTCACCGGGTTTAGGCAGGAGCAGGTTCCAGGATCAACAGGCCGGTAGGGCTGAGGCCAAGTCAGTTGTTGTTGTCCTGTTGTTAGCAGCTGCGCGGTGGTTCTTCTTCTTCTTGATCTTCTTTCTTCTTTTGATATTGGGATCTGAGGAAGGAAGGTTCAGGGACCCCTAAATACTAAATTTAGGGGTGTTACAGTTAGGGCAATGGGTCCCTGTCCTGGGGTGAGGACAACCCCTAGCCTGCTCCTCTCCTGTTTGAGGGGGGCAGGAGCCTAGCTGGGATTGGGCAGGGCTCCCTATCTACAAGATGGCTGGAGCGGGGTCGTGCTTCACATCGCCTCCTCCACCTGAGGGGTGGGGTTGGCAAAGGTTGGCACACCCCCCTTCCTGACGTAGTTTTTCCCGCCAGTCTTCCCGCAAGAGTGGGGATAGAACGGGTGGGGGGCCAGTTGCTGGGTACAGCAAATGGTCTGGAGAAGCTCTCAGAGGTGGTATGCCTTTGGAGCTTCCCCCTGTCCATCCTGGGGGAGGAGACACATCACCTCACCCAGGATGTGCATTGTTGCAGGCCCAGGAGAGCGGGGGGCTCTAAACCCAGGGGTCCAGCAACATGTCTGCTGTGTGGCAGCCTCTGCAGCCACTCAGCCCAGACGTGGATTGTAGGTTTGGGTTTTGGAGGGTATCTCTAAGATGCCTTCTTGTGCATTTTACATTAAATCCCACACTGGCATCAGTGCAGGTTTAATGTGCTGAGAAGTTTGGTACCAAACTTGTCAGTCTTCAGTTATGTTATGTTAAGAGTGGTCTTATAAAGCGCTCAGCTACTCGGGCAGAGTGTCCCGGCGCTATACAGACCTGCAGGGACTGGGCCGCAAAACACATAGAACTATTGTCCAAAAAGCCAGGTCTTAAGCTCCTTCCTAAAGGAGAGCAGGTCGTCTAGCTTCCTAAGGGAAAGAGGCAGTTTGTTCCACAATTGAGGTGCCAAAAGTTGGCATGAACGTCCCCCAATGCGAGCTCGTTTGATTGCAGGAACAATGGCCAGCACTTGAGAGGCGGATCGCAAGGATCGGGAAGGATAGTAGAAGCGCACTCTTCTCCTTAAATAGAAGGCACCTGTGCCGTGAAGAGATTTAAACGCCGTGATGAGAGTCTTAAAGTAAATGCGTGGAGCGAATTTAAAAGAGCCGTCAGTGTAGCCATTATGGTGCTGTGGAGTTCATAATGACAACCTCCCAGCACCATATACTCTTAAATGGCATCATTGCACTTACAGTGCCCAGGAATGGCCCTGGGTACTGAAGGGGCACAGGGCTCATGCCCTGGTGCCCTCACCTTTGGCATAGGGCACCCAGCTAGAGGGGTGACTGAAGTATGCCAGGGCAGTGGGTTCTGTGGGCATGGCACACAGGGATGTGTGCCATGTTGACTCTTGTTTTAGTTCTGTACATAGGCACTCAGCCTGCAAAGGCAGGGTGTGGGTGCCAGGGTACAGGGCCCCTGAGGGTGGCACAATAAGTGCTGCAGCCCTCAGGGGTATTCTCTGGTCACCATGCCCTTGGTACCTAGGGTACCATTTTACTGGGGGCTGACAGGTGGCCAGAGGTGCCAATTGGGTATTTTGTTTCAGCATAGCTTTTATTTTTAGGGAAGGAACCCAGGCCCTGGGTACCTGATTGGCAGGGACCCAGGGCACACTCAGTCAAGCACATCAGCAGTTCAGAAAAAGTGGGGGCATACCAAGCAAGAAAGATAGCACTTTCTCACAGCTCCTATTCCAGTCCTTGGTATCCATGATACACGAACTTCCAGGACATAAAGAAAATCATTTTGTTTCCATTGAACATGTCAAGTTACACCAAATAGCTGATGCTGCAGTGTATGCCCAGAAGTGGTCCTTAACAAGACTTTCCTTTGCAGCCTGTGAGCACCACCATTGCCTGGGGGGAGGCTGAAACATCTGTTGATTTGATACATGTTTGTACTCATCCATCTTCTACAATGGATGTCGTTTACAGTGATCTGCTGTTGGATACAACTTCTGAGTTACATTTTTCGACTCTGACTGCCTAATTTCAACCACCTCTTTTCCATTTCAGTTCTTCTTGGTATCGTATTGATCAAGACCATTTCTCATCAGACAGTTCTTCAGTGTCTTCGGTTCTGCATCCACCTCCACCACAAATTTGTGTCTTTATTTCTTGGTTCAAATGCACTCATCTAGTCCTTCCTTAGATATACATTTGGATCTTAATTACTTTGGTTTTATTATTTATGTGGATTGGATTTATGATTGACTCCTTTCTTTTGATCAATGGCTATTACATCCCAGAATGTTCTGCTACAGAACTGGTTGACGGGGTGCTGGCTCTACATTCCTCCTCACATAAAATTAAACAAGACTTGTCTTTTGCCAATATTTCAGCTGTTCCAGTAACTGATGGAATCGTTTGGGATAAAGTCCCATTCAATATATATATGGTCCTATGGAGACCATGCTGATTCCATATGTGTTCAAAATTTCTACGGGTCATGTATAAGTACCGGGGTACAACCAGATAATTGGGATGTTTATAGTGTAAATTCAATGCTTTCTGAATTGCAATATTAAACTGTGTCTGATTCGGAAGATTTATATCTTAATTCTGCTAATTATGCTGAGATGTTCTGTTACCACCATTATGGACATCATTTTCTGAATAGAGCACGTGGGCAAAGTCCCTATTATAAATATACACAGTGGGAACATTTTCCAACTTCACAATAGAGAAGTTCAAAAACGCAGACAGATACATACACATATTTCACAAGTTCTGACCTTTCAGACCTAGCATCATATTATTTTTAATTGGTTTCAACCCAGTCGGAAAAGTATATGCTTATTCATACTCAGCTGATATATGCAACTTTATTTGTTAAACTGGCCCTCATGGGTTATGATTATTGGAAAGACAATATTGACCTCAAATCAATTTGTGGTTCCGAATCCTGGCAGGTCCAGGGCCCAGAAACTCTATTTCGAGTCTGTCTGATTAGCACGCAAATTATTTTTCCAAATGAAACAGTTCAACAAACTACTTGTCTGGCATTGTCTAAAATTAAAGAACTGAATGCCCCTATAATTTCTTCAATTGCCCGTTTTTATAATTGGCAATATTAAACATATTATACAGAATACAAGTTAAATAGCATGATACAAAATGGTACATTTAATTTGTCATTTGCGGCTCCTGGTGGATGGTTAGTGTGGCCTGTGGACACTAACAGTTGTCATGCTTGTTTTCTTAATTCCACCTCCAGTTTCAAATCTAATAGACCAGACCCACGGTACTCACAGTCAACTCCTTCGAACACTAATACCACCTATTCAGTGGGTAAACTGTACCAGCAATGGTTAGAACATTCTACACTGTCTGCAGTTAGACAACATCTTTCTCTCTGTCCGAGGACATTAATTTATCTGATTTTATGATGGGTCCCAAGTCCCCTCACTCAAAAATATTTGTATATGCACCCAACAATGAAATATGGAAATCATCACAGATTGAAGCTGCTATGTGCTTGAGACAAATTGATCAAGATCACTTGGATAAAGTACTTGCTGTAGTAGACAACAGTATTAATATGTTATCATCTCATATTTATAATTTGAACAGCATTGTGTCATCTGTTATTGATATTGTACAGAATTATATGTCAACATGGTCAGAATAAGCTCAGATCTACTATGCAGTTTTGGCTGGAAACTTCAAACTCTGAAAAATCGATGCGTTCCTTGCCACTACCTGAATGATACTGCTTTGTTTATGTCTTTCAATTTAACACACACAAAACAAGCTATGGCTATGAAAGACGCAACAAATACCATGTTACATTTAGGAAAATTAGAAAAAATCTGAACCAGAAACGCCTTCAGCAGTATGGTTAATACGTGGAGTTATCTCATTGCCCATATATACCTTTAAGTTTTCAGCTTCCATGAAATATTTTCCAATAGGTAGAAATAAACCCTTTGGAAGCAGTTACATCCACAGTTTCTAAACTCCATATATTGTTCCCATTTCAGATATACACTAACACTCCCCAGGACACGTCAAAGATTTGTGAGAACGATTAGCAGTGCATAAAATAAGCATAATTAATACAAAAGAGTTCAGATCATCTCTGTGTTCTTTTCTCCTTTTTCTGTACATTTTCAAACAGTGAAACAGCCGACACATGTTTCGTGGCATACTTGGGAATTAGTCCCGCAACTTTGACGTGTTCTGGGGAGTGTTAGTGCATTCTGTAGGGTTAGGCTAAAAATTTGGGGAGGTTTGTGGTTCTCCTCACCTTGCAGCACCGCCACCCAACTAGGTTACTTCAGGATAATGGCTGTGTTAATTTCTCATGAGAGGCGCCAGTGAACCTAGAAAACGTACCACTTTTTGGTCTTTCTCCCATTTCAGATATACGTAGCTTTTCTTGATATCTACTTTTCACTCTTTGCATTTTACCAAATGAATTACTGGATACCCACTACACAATAAAAAACCATTGCAAGGTGCAACTCAGTTATTGGCTCTGTGTACCTCATGTTCTTGGTGAACCTACAAGCCTCATATGTCTCCACAACCAGAGATGTCCCACGGACTTAATGAGATATACTCTTTTAAAAAATCAACCATAGTTAGAAGAAGTTACAGGTGAAAATGTAGGCATAAATGGCTGTTTTTTCAGCAAAATTTCAATATTCTTTTATTTCAACTGGTATTTTCTGTTGGAAAACCTTGAAGGATCTACACAAATGAACCCTGGCTGAAATTTTAATGTCTACTTTTCATAAATTTAAAGCCATCCGGGATTCATTATTGGTTACACGCCCATTTCTACCACTAGCTGGAAGCAGGTTGAAAGCACAAAAAATAGTAAAAATACAATATGTCCCAGTAAATGTCAAAACTCTGTAGTTCTTTTTGGTTTCCTAACAAAAGTCTGCTAGTTCTTGAAAGCTGGGAAGATGGCGATTTTAGCACCGCAAACCCTTCGTTGATACCATTTGTAGGGAAAAAAACTGAAACTTTCTTCTGCAGCACTCTCTTCTTCCACCAAACCCCAAAATGGTGTTATATTTAGCCTAATTTGTCGATCTCCTCCAGGAGAATCCCCAAACCCTGGGTACCTTTAGAATCCTCAGCATGTTGGAGGAAAAAGACACCAATTTGGCATGGATACCTTATGTGGATAAAAGGTTATGGGGGCCTAAGCATGAACTACCCCAAATGGCCAGAAAAGGGAGTGGCAAAGGGGTAGAAAAGGCCTGGCAGCGAAGAATTTAAGCATGTTCACGCAATAGTAACTGAGGAAGCAGAGGCGCAGTCTCTATTCCTTGATTTGATCAAACAAACTACCTTCATTAGGACGGGCCCTAAGAGAAAAGAGTGCAGCCAGCTGTGCCAAGCATCAGGTCCTCTAATATGAATATGGGGAAAAGGTGGGACGTGTACTCGATCATCAAATGGTGATAACAAATCCAGCAGTGTAATACATTCCATTAAAGGATTTGATTGCACAGTGAATACTCACCCCAAGGCCATTGCTGAACAATTTCTGGTCTTTTATCAAGAACTTTACAGTCAGCCTAAAGGGTTTAACTCTTCAGGATTTGCACAATATGTTCAGGACAGCATGCTGCCCACTCTGATGGAGCCCCATGCTAGTATACATCAGCAAGATATTATTATTAGTGCCCGATCATGATTAAAGCGGTCCATAGGACCGCCTTTGCAGCAGTGGCAGTCCGCAAACTGCCACATTTGCAGTCCCACCACTGTAGTAGAAGTGCGGCAGTGGGACCACCACAGGACTGTCCCAACTGCCAGGGATCCTTGATCCCGCAGTGGTATCGCCGCGGTGTGAGGCAGTAATATGCTGGAGGTGCCGCTGTCTCAATGCCAAGCATATTACAAGTTTCCTCACTGCCGCCGTTTTGATGATGCTTAGCCCTCCATGAAAAGTGTGGTGTGAGGAAACTAAGCGAGCTTTAGAGGGTCCCTTGTTACCTCTGGTCTAGGGAATGCATGCAATGGAGCACATGGTGTTCCCCCCTATCTTCATGCACCCCCAGTTCCTGCACGGCACCAACTTTACAGGAACATGCATTGGTGCTCCCATCATGGTGCCATTCTAACGCTCAGATATAACCTTTAAAATCTCGCTACTGTGGATCACCAAAGCACTGCCCGCCAGACCACAAATTAATTTGTAATCTGTTTGGCGGTGTGTGGACAAGTTTGGTAGTGTTGCAGTGGGGCGCTGGCGCCGCGGCCCGCTGCCATACAGTCAAACTCGAAATCAGGCTCTTAGTGATATTGAGGTAGGTCTTTTAGCTCTACCATCTGGCAAGGTGGCGGAACACGACACCATAGCACTTGAATTTTATAAAACATTTAAAGATATTACTATCCCATTTTTTTGGAGTCATTCGGTATGTGAATACCGGTGGTAAAATGCTGGCTATGTGGAATGTGAGTAATATTAATCTTCTTAAGGAAAGATAAGCCGTCCTATATCTCTCATTAAAGCTGATGCAAATGTGTTTGCAAAGATTCATGCTATTCGACTTGCTCCTCTTATGTCAGACTTAGTTTTGCAGCAACAGCTCAGTTTTATACCTGGCAAGGACACTACTTGCTATGTCAATACGATTATTGCTGCATTTGATGTAGCAGAGAAACTGGGTCAAAGATCAGAGATGATCAAGAAGGCGCTTGACCACGTCAGATAGGACGCAGTAAGATGGGACACACTGTGGGCAAAATTAATTGGTGGCTTTGGGTATAAGGGACAGGTTCTGCAAGTGGGAAGTCAGTATATAGGAACCCTAGCATGCAGTTAGTCTATACCGGGATATCCTCAAAATAATTTCAGATCTACTATGGCTATCTGCAGGGGCGTCATCTATCTCCTGTTTTATTCACTCTTTTTACCGAGCCTTTCCTGTGCTCTCTGTCTAAGAACGAGCAAATTCAGCCTATGACTGCAGGAGGTTTTGAACTCAAAAGGACAGCATACGCAGACGACGTGGCTGTATTTTCACCTAATCCATCAGTGGCACTGGTAAATATTATTAAGGAGGCAAATAGATTTTGATTATTCTCTTACTATAAACTTAACATATTGAAGACTCTGTTCCTCCTTAACTTTAAACCAGAAGCCCTGATCTCCGAGGTCTGCTCATCTACAACAGACCTGGGGGTCCGATTAAGCCAGCTGGTTAGGAAAGTTGTCGAATTGAACTATAAACCCTGCTGCTAACAGTTACTAGAAAAATGTGGCTGTGGAATAAGCTCCCGTTAAGCATTATTGGTCGAGGCAACATTATCAAAATTTATTTTTATATCTATTTCGTGCATTCCCCCTCCGGTTCCCAATAATGTTTTTTAACCCTTAGAAGATGCCATCTGTAGTTTCATTTGGGGACATAGACAGGCTAGATGTGCCATATGACTTTTAAAATTTCCTTATGGGCAGGGTGATCTGTAGCTTCCCGGTTTTAAGATTTATTTCTGGGTGGCATTTGCGGGTCGCCTGCATAAGCTGCTAATGCAAAGTGACCCAGACCCTTCAGATTTCTATTATCAATTAGCATTAGGGCCACGGAACAGGTTATTCTTATATAGATGTGGAGATCTCAATTTTTTTAAATGTGTTTTGTTTTAAGTGTATTAGGGACATTATCAGTATATGGTGGGAAATATCTATTAAATCATCTCTCCAGTTGATTAATTCAGACACACTTTTGTGCGATAATCCTGCATTCCCTCCTATATTCCACGATATAGTGGGTAAAGCCTGGTGGTGCAATGGGGTGGAAACTGTGGGACATCTCTATGACCTTAATGAATTTTGTACATTCGCTGGGCCCCAGGTCTCATTCGATCTTCCTCACCATTTCTTTATTAAACACCTACAGATAAGGGATTTTTGTATGTTTGAATGTAAGATTATATATGAATTAGGCAGCCCTGACCTACTCTCTTGTTTGCACAAGGCACATCGGAAAGCGTTAATTAGTGCAATTTATCAAGAGTTTTGTCAATATAGGGCAGATGACAGCCCATCTCTTGCGGCCAAATGGTGTAAGATGATTCCCGATGAAATTCTTGTCTCCGTCGTTTTAATTGCTTTAGAGACTATTGAGGGCTCAGTTCATTCTTTTATTCTACAGCTGCAACAGTTTAATACAATCTGAATGCTGTATTATACACCTGACAGAATAGAAAAGTGGAATGGGAACCCTGGGAGTGAGAAGAATTTGTGATTCCCTAAATGCAATGCAAGAAGTGTTTTCAAAATGTGACTTTGCATTCAGGAATCACAAATTGCCATCAACTTCAAGTTGATGGTAATTTGCAAATCCTTAAAAAAATGCACAAAATTTCATTTTTCTAAGTGCCATCTGGAGCATGCATAAGGGCATGTGTGTGTGCCTCATTTGCACACGTATCTTTTTTGGAGATGCATCAGCCGGGGCCCCTAGCACCCTTGCAATTGCATTCACAATTTGCGATTACCTATTTGGTAATCGCAAATTGCGAATGCTTTCCCATTCATTCCTATGGGCCTAGAAATGCAATTTGTGACTTGCTATTAGGGAATGTGTTGGAATCGCTATTATTTTTGCGAAACCTACATGCATAACAAATTGCGACTCCTAAATAGCGATTCCTTAAAATTCGCTATTAAGGAATCGCACTTCCTTATCTTGATGGATGCGCCCCTAATTGTGATTCCCTAAATGCATTTGCAAAATAGGTAATTCCAAAAATTGTGATTACCTATTTTGGGAATGCAATTTGGATTGATGCAGCGCAGACAGCTTTTTACCGGTCACAAACAGGCCGTTTGGGATCAGTAAAAAGCTTGATGCATGTGCCCCTAAGTTACCTGAGTGCGGGTGCTATGCATCAGATATCTTATGCATGTTTGCTACCTGTCCTAATTCATAAGACTTCTGGGCTGGGGTGACCCAATGCTTAAGCCTGATATACAACTTTCCTTTAAGGAGATTATGCTGGGCTACAAAATGGAATTTGACATCGGCTTGAGACAAATGTTGTCTATAGCATCACTAGATCATGGATTTCCCCCATTCCTCTTACGGTGGTTGAGACGTGGACTGTTATTTGACAAACTCATGAGTCAAAGCTGACCCTGGCTAAAGCAAGATTAGTTCAAATCTGCGCACAATTTGACTGGGATCTATAGGGCAATGCTTGTGTATGAAAATTAGTTGGCTACGGGTCGACTCCGTAAATTATGGGGTCAAAGAAATATTCATGTATAATGTGACAGTGACTAATGTGACTAATGTGACTCCCCACTATTGTGACTAATGTGACAGTGTATAACGTGACTCCCCACTTGACCCTCTTCCCCCATCCACGCTCATTCTTCTCAAAGAGTCAGTCCGTAGTGTGATTCTTAAGCTTCTCAATACCTCTTTAACCTCTGGTCACATTCTCCAGAACTGGAAACACGCTCTGGTGCTTCCTTTACTAAAAAAGACGTGTATTGATCCTATCTGCTAGTCAAACTATCATCCTATATCGCTCCTTTCTGTATTCTCTAAAGTCTTGAAATGCCAATTGAATTCTCAACTCTCCGCTCACATGGCTACTTGCAATTAATTTCATCCATCACAGTCTGGCTTTCAATCAGGCTACAGCACGAATCAGGTCTGCTTGGGGTCACTGAATAACTCAGGCAGCAGCTTGAGTGCGGTGGCATAGCATCTCTCGTTTTACGGGACTTGAGCGCCGCATTTGATACACTCTCGCATTTCATTTTTGTTGATTGTCTGGAAGCCTCAGGTATTGTGGGTGTGGCTTTGAGGTGGCTGATCTCTTTTCTAAAAGATCACTCGTTCCAAGTCTTTTCACACACCACTAAATCTAATCCAGTAGCCTTACTTTACGGGGTGCTGCAGGGTTTGATTTCAAGCCCTCTGCTTTTCAATCTCTACGTTCACCCTTTGGTGGTCATTGTGCAGAAGTCGGGACTGACCTTTTTTTTTCTTATGCAGATGATACCCAGATTATCTTTTCTCTGTCAGCTGCTCAGCATCAGGACCCCTCCCTAATCCATCTCGAACTGTGTAATATCTCTTTGAGGGTATCCAGAAACACCTTGAATCCGAATGGTTCTAAAACTGAGGTCCTCATTCCAGGAAACAATCCGGAACTCTTGGGAATTACCCATTGGCCTGACACTTTGGGGCCTTTACCTGCTCTGGTCCCTAAAGTTAAGAACCTGGGCTTTACTTTTGACAACAACCTCTCCCTCAGAGCCTAAGTGTCCGGGGTCACAGCGACCTGCTTTGATGTTCCGAAGTGGCTAAAGAAAATCCTCTGGTTGATTCCTCCTGCTGCCCAGAGACCAGTAATGCAGGCGATATCCAGACTTGACTATAGCAATGTTTTGTACCTGGGTGCTGATAAAGCCTCCATCCATCACTTACAGCTCCTAACAAATACAGCTGCGTGCCTTCTTTTCTGGCTGCCTCAACATGCCTCAGCCTCACCTTTGCTCTATCAACTCCATTTGCTCAGGGTGAACAAGTGCGTTGAGCTTAAAGTCTTTTGCTACATGTTTTGAGCCAAACATGGCTTGGCACCCCCCTACATACAAAGCCGTGTCAAACTTTACATGCCCACTAGACAGTGAGCCTTTCTCTGTTCTCTGGTCCCAGAGTCTGTCTCGCTCACATGAAAAGTCGCTCGTTCACCTATCTTGGCCCCAAACTTTGGAATTCTCTTCCTTTGGAACTTAGGATGTGTCACTGGCTTTTAGACTTTTGCAAGTAATTAAATACCTTCCTTTGAAACCAAGTATAATCCTTTTGCGCTTCCTTCCGCAACTGGTGGCTTGTGTATTGTCCTGCTCAGCGCCGGGAAACCCTGTTGGGTAGCTGTGCACTTTATAAATCTATAAAACAATTAACCAAAATAAACAGTGAGGTGTTCCAGCTTACCTTATCTTACATTCTTCTAAACTGTTCCACTTGTAATCTAATGTGTCATAGTTATTTTTGGATTAAGGTATGCTAACGGACTATGTTTTCACATTTACTTTCTACTCCTATGTTTGTACTCCAAAACACATGCTCAAAATCTGTGCCTTTTTGGGACCTTTACATTTCAAAGTCTGCTTTTACCTTCTGACTAAAGAAAATTGAAAAATGCAATAAAAAAAGGAAACAGTAAATCTGAGCTTCCAAACCAGGTCCTCCCTGAACCGGAACCCAAGGAACCCACAGCCAGTTTTGCCATTGTTATAGACTCATCAGCCACGTATAGCTTGGTTCCAGTGACACAGTGTGCACGGAACCCATGCCTGGGCATACCCATCCTACTTAGGGTAACATGCTAAAGTATACAAAAGGTGATGGATGAAATTCTTGAATTAATCTCAACCAATGGTAATTGCTTGTGCCGTATCCCAGTCAATTGTTATCATGCACACCATGCTACCTCAATTTGGACCTTGCTAGATATGCAAATCCTTCTTGACCCTTCTCCAATGAGAGTAGTCCAGCCTGAACTGTCAAACTAAGTCTTCCCTGAACTGGAACACAAGCAATCCAGGACTGGCTTTGCCCTTGTTATGGGCTCATCAGCTGAGAATAGCTTGGTTCCAGTGACACAAAGTTCACAGTACCCACGTCAGGGAAAACCCATCCCAGGTAGGGCAACATACTACAATATACAAAACGTGATGGATGGAATGCTCGAATTAATCTCAGCCACTGGTAATCACTCAGGGAGTACTAATCCCACAGGGAGAATGTGGATGCCCAGATGGAAACGAAAGGGCAGGAGGTGGAGACAATCCACAGAAGAAGGACAAGTGGATATGGGGTAACAAGCTCTGAGAGCAGAGCACCCTAAGGCTGCTTCTGCTTTGGATGAGCTCCCTGCAGTGTCACGGAGACAGAGGGCTGAACACATTCACCAGCAGACCCCTGTATGACACAGAGTGAGTCACGCTTGAAGGGGTGGGGATTCTCCTCTTGAAGTCCTGGCTTTCTTAGGTACCTGTTCAGTCTCAGGGTACGGACCTTGGACTGAAAGGCAAGTCTCAGGGTACCACCCTTGGACAGGTGCGAAGGAGAGTGGAAGTAGGATGCCTAACACCCGGGTCTGGAGCCCCACCCCACTCTGAAAAATCTCAGAGGTCTGGGAAAACTTGGGAGCAAGTAAGGAACTCCTCATAAGCTTGAAGGCTAGAAATGAGGCCTACCTAAGGCCTGTGCTTGAAACCTCCCCCTGGCAGTGGATGGCCTGAGACCTGGGTTTAGATACCAACAGCTGTCAGTGGCCTCTGGTCGTTGTGGCCCTCATGAGCAGAGTTTTCCTTGGGTGGGGACAGAAGTCTGATCCAAGAGATTGAATGGACCACATTACTTGGCTGGCTATGGTGGTACTGTCCACATACTGGGATGCACCTGAGAGCAAATTAAAGTTAAGAGATACACAGATAGGGTCCACAGGTAAAGAGAAGAATTTCCATGGGGCCAGTCCAGTTGCTCAGGAGAGTGTTGACTGAAGGATTCAACTGGGTTCAGAGGGGCATAGAACTGACCAGTGGCAATGCAGAAAAGGCTCATTGTCCATGTTCTATTGACTAAGAAGGGAAGCCTATCAAGGCATTGATTAGTTTACTCTAGATTTCGGCGGGAAGGGGTTCATTTTGGTCTTGGACCTCCCTACAGGGTCACCACCAAATGTATTGCCTTCACCCCTCCTGTTTTCAAAATTAATTTTGTAGACATTACATCTCTGTGCACTCTACCACTGCTACGCTGTGTTAAAGCTTGTGCGTTCTCTTCTTTAAGTCCCTAAAATGTGATAACATTTGTCAAAAACTGATTGACAGATGTAATTTACATGTAGGTTCCTAGTAAAGTGGTACTGCATGTACTCAGGGTCTGTTAATCAACTGCTACTGGTGGATTTGTAGCTCTCATTGTACCACTCATTACAATAGCACTTTGAAACATGTCTCAGGCCTTTTATTGCAGCCAGTAGGTCAGTTTTAAACTGCCAATTCTAACTGGCAAAATAAACCTTTGCCAGACCTATCCCTTTCAGTATATATACATCCCTTCCCTAAGGTATGACTTAAGGCCCATAGGGCAGGGTGCAGTGTATATAAGAGGCAGGGCATGTGTTTTCAAGTTTAATATGTCCTAGTTTGTTATTGTACTGTAAGGCCTTTCTCTCTCATTGGATAACATTGTGTTACCTTATTACACTTATTAAGTGATAACTTAAGTTTGGGAGAAGATAGGAAAATTATGCTTGCACTTAAATGAATTGTGATTTAAAATCTTCTTTAATTATATCGTCAGATTTAAAGTCACAATTCTGAAAATTCCACTTTTAGAAATTGGGCATTTTCTTGCCCAAAACATTCGGTGCCTGCTGCCAATGTCCTGGGTCACATGACTGTCAATAGCTTAACTGTTACGCTATGTATATTCCTCCCAGCAAGTAAGACAAAGGGGGACTAGGTGTTGACAGGCTAGGCCACCTTGCTAGTGGGGCACACACAAAGGAAAAGTACACTGTTAGTTTGTCACCCCAGACTTCTTGAGCCTTGGCAGGGAAAGGGAAACACTACCCAGACCACATTTGGGGGTAGTATAGAGAACGCCACCACTTCAAAGACTGGCAACAGATATAAATAGTAGACCCTCAGAACCACTCTTAAGGACACTCCTAGACCTGTGTAAGACTCTAGAAGGACTGCCTAGATCTATAGAGGACCTGCTGCTTGAGACCTGCCGTGTTCTCCACAGAACTGCCCAGCTGCTTGAGGCCTGCCTTGCTCCCCAGAGGCCTGCCTTGTTGCTTGAAACAAGCACCTCCAGAGTGACTCAGAGGGGTATGTGTGACCTAATGGGAAAGAATAAACTCCAGAGACCTTGAAATCTGTATCTAGCCTCTGCTGCAGTGAGCCCTAACCTCCCAAGTCGTGCCTACAGGCCCTGGACCCTTCTAAGTAGTGTTAGAGGTGCTGCTCCTGCCTAACCCTAAAAGTTAGCACTTAGAAATGTTTCTACCAAAAAGTGCCAGAAGAACCGACAGAAGACCAGGACTTGCCTGCCAGCCTATCCACACAAGGCGCATTGCCATCCAACATGATTTTGCGGTAGCTTTGATACATTGTTCTTCACAGCAGTATATGCTGTTCAGCAGGACCTCAGAGTGACAGTATCTGGCCTTATGCAGATCCTTTGGCTGTACCTTGCAGGTTCATCCTGCTGGAGGTTTTCGACTTCAAAAGATTATCTAAGTCCAAAGGAAAAATACTTCTCTGGGCTTGATGGTGACCGACTCCTTTTCAAAGAAGGCATGGAAATCCAGCTTTCCTGTTTTGATCGTTTTCTTGCCATTGACAATAGCTTCACCAAGACCTTGTCCAGCTCTCTATGACAAGGAAGACTCTTCCTCAAACACAGCCGGCTCCCTTGCACCTCTAAACTCAACCTTCTTTGAAACGTTTCTTCAAAATGTCATGAAGATCCAAAGGTAAGCATAGACAGGACCCAAACCACTTTGGGGGTTATTCTCCAGGACCCATCGCCAATTTATCGGCACTTTAATGCCGCAAAGTGGCGATAGATTTATTGCCATGTTCTCAAGCTGGTGCAAACTGCCGATATCGTCAGTTTTCCAGCGATAGCTGCCGCAAAAAACATCGCCATGGATGAGAGCGACAACTAACGCTAATGATGTGCAGAGTAGGCGTTCCCATGCAAAAACTCACGAAAACACCACTTTGCAATATTCTCAATGACCAGCCAGATCTGCGATGCAATCCAAAAACAGGCAATAAGGCGCGTTAGCAGCAGGAATTTAACACCTGCCTTTTGCTGGTGTTAAGAAGGATGACAACCTGCAGTATGAAAGGGAGCCCAGCCCAGAGCCATATCTGAAGACCAACATATGTCATGGAGCTTCTGATCATGCAGCTCTTAGACCCAAGAGGGCCACAACACCCACCGCCACAACCCCCAGAACCCCCCCTAGGACCACCTCCCCCTGGACTACCACCTAGGCAGCGCAGAACAAGACAGGGGACATTCCTAAAATGCACCAGCCTCAGAGACTCAACATCCGAGGATGCCATTGCCCACTACAGGCTCAAAAGGACAACCATCCTCCTCATCCTGACCCACATTGCCCACAGGCTGACGATACCAACACAACGGAGAACCAACATCCCTCTGTAGACCAAACTGCTGGCTGTGCCGCACCTGTTGGCCTCTGGTACCTCCCAACTAACAACTGCCAGAGTTGGAGGAGTCTCACAGCCAGCCCTATAAAACTTCCTTACACATGTCTTGGATGCATGTCCACAAAAGCAACGGCGGGCCCCTCTATCCGCACCACACGCTAGTTCAAAATCGTAGTGTTCCTGCGCAACCAAACCCAACTCCAGCCGTTGCTTGATGCCTCTGTGATCCAGATCCAAGATTGTAGTCACTGAAATGGAGGTGCGTCAGGTCATGAAGTCCAGTAGTCAACAGTAGTGTAAAAACAGTTCTCTTTTACAAATACATAAATCAACAATACGAAAAGCTCAGCCAACGCGTTCCATTCCCAACGGTGAACTTCATCAGGGCAACACGTGGATTCAATTAACTGCATATGTTGTAGGAACTCCCCAATTCAATTCCATATTCCAAAAGCCAGTATTTTGAAACCTGTTGGATAAATGGTGACAATGGTCAAGCGTCCGTTTAGTCACAAACGTAATCTGGTACAGTGTATTGTACTTGCTCAAACTGGAATGCTTACAGGTATGATTAATCCTGCATAAAAAGACTGCAACAGACGTTTGTGTGGTCGTAACTTTCGTAGGTAAGAAAAGGAAGGTTACGAGCACATGAACTTCTGTTACGGTCCGATTATACAGGATTTATCATACCTGTAAGCATCACAGTTTGTATCAGCTTGATACCCCTGCACCTTTACTTTCCCTACACTGCGCAGGAACAGCTAGAGACCAAGCAAGAGAACTACGCCATAGCTGGATTCCTGCATGTGTTGGGGACAATTGACTGCACACGTGTACTACTTGTGCCCCCTGCCGACACTGCACACAATCACCACATAAGAAACCACATGCATTCCATCAATGTGCGGGCAAAACTGGACCACCAGGGCCTGTTCACCAATGTCATTGCAAACCTCCCGGGCAGTGTGCATGATTCCTACATGTTCTGCAAGTGCATCACCAACCAGCACTTTGAGGATGACACTTATGGAAATGCACTGTTAGTTGGTGAGTACCAACTGAACACACCACACACCTCAACTCCACAATTATACAACTCACAAATGTGGGAATGCACACATTACAAAATCATATACAACATGCCAATCAACATGCCCAAATACCAGACATGACAACACAAGTAACTGTTGTTACCGTGGCCAGCCATGTAGACAAACCATCCAAGGCATGGCACCTCTGCCACACAATTGCAGAATGTGGGGAGAGGTGGGAACCTAGTATGTGCGAAGGAGGCAAGTGACCCATCTATGAGAATGTACACAATGCCAAGTGTGGCGGTGATGTGCTGGACAGACCGAAAAATCAAAATGGGGGAGAATGAACCACTTGTCCTGTATTCCCAGGATCTATGATAACGTGGGAGGGACCATAGTTGTTAAAAAACCCTCATATGCGAACACAGGCTTTAGGCGGTATATGTTGGTTCTCCGCCATTCAGTGTTGCAACAGCATTAACATTGGGTCTTTTCCTTAGTATGTTATGCTGACCTCCACATGGAGGGAGACTAGCTGGTGTGACAGTAGTGGCCAGAAATAAAAAAAAGGGCGTGTTGGTGCTCAGGTGAGTGTGAAATAAAATTCCTTATACCAAGTCTCTCGTGTTCTATTCTTTAGATCACTGGTATCGGAAACTAAAAACAGGAACATGCGTCTTCAGGCATAGTTACTAGCCTGACGCACTGGTGAGATCGGTCAACATGTTTCAGCCGCCTGGTATCTCTAGAGGCTTTCATCAGGACCACTCGTTTTAGAGCTTATTGTGGCTCCTAAGTGTATAAAAATGGTCTACTCACCACCTTTATAGTTAGTAGGTAGATCATTTTGTATCTGTACCTTAATTTATTTTGATATTGGCGTCATCAGGAAACTCAGTCAGCTTAGCAGACCTGTGGCAGAGCTGCCGTCACGAGAACTTGTGCTGACTGTAGTTCCTCAAAACACACAAGATGATGAACGGAATGTTGCACAATGTCAAAACATTCACCCCCAGTCACAGATCTGGGTTTAATCCATCATTATTTTGCTCACCAAGTCACCCCAGTTAAGACATGGCCATATGCAAATCAGTCTTGACCCTGTGCCTCATGGGAACAGTCCAGCCCGAACTGCCAAGCCATGCCTTCCCTGGAACGGAATCAAGCATCCTAGGACCGGTTTCTGGCTATCAGCCGTCTTCAGCCAGGATAGCTTTACTCCAGTGGCCTAGTGAGCAAGGGACCCACGTCTGGGCATACCCTTCCCACATAGGGTGAACAGCAAAACACACAAGATGATGGACGGAATGTTGCACAATGGCAAAACATTCACCCCCAGTCACAGATCTGGGTTTAATCCATCGTTATTTTGCTCACCAAGCCACCCCAGTTCAGACATGGCCATATGCAAATCAGTCTTGACCTTGCGCCTCATGGGAACAGTCCAGCCCGGACTGCCAAGCCATGCCTTCCCTGAACCGGAATCAAGCATCCTAGGACTGGTTTCTGGCTATCAGCCGTCTTCAGCCCGGATAGCTTTACTCCAGTGGCCTAGTGAGCAAGGGACCCACGTCTGGGCATACCCTTCGCACATAGGGTGAACAGCAAAACACACAAGATGATGGACGGAATGTTGCACAATGGCAAAACATTAACCCCCAGTCACAGATCTGCATTTAATCCATTGTTATTTTGCTCACCAAGCCACCCCAGTTCAGACATGGCCATAAGCAAATCAGTCTTGACCCTGTGCCTCATGGGAACAGTCCAGCCCGAACTGCCAAGCCATGTCTTCCCTGGACCGGAATCAAGCATCCTAGGACCGGTTTCTGGCTATCAGCCGTCTTCAGCCAGGGTAGCTGTACTCCAGTGGCCTAGTGAGCAAGGGACCCACGTCTGGGCATACCCTTCCCACATAGGGTGAACAGCAAAACACACAAGATGATGGACGGAATGTTGCACAATGGCAAAACATTCACTCCCATTCACAGATCTGGGTTTAATCCATCGTTATTTTGCTCACCAAGCCACCCCAGTTCAGACATGGCCATAAGCAAATCAGTCTTGACCCTGTGCCTCATGGGAACAGTCCAGCCCGAACTACCAAGCCATGTCTTCCCTGGACCGGAATCAAGCATCCTAGGACCGGTTTCTGGCTATCAGCCGTCTTCAGCCAGGGTAGCTGTACTCCAGTGGCCTAGTGAGCAAGGGACCCACGTCTGGGCATACCCTTCCCACATAGGGTGAACAGCAAAACACACAAGATGATGGACGGAATGTTGCACAATGGCAAAACATTCACTCCCATTCACAGATCTGGGTTTAATCCATCGTTATTTTGCTCACCAAGCCACCCCAGTTCAGACATGGCCATAAGCAAATCAGTCTTGACCCTGTGCCTCATGGGAACAGTCCAGCCCGAACTGCCAAGCCATGTCTTCCCTGGACCAGAATCAAGCATCCTAGGACCGGTTTCTGGCTATCAGCCGTCTTCAGCCAGGATAGCTTTACTCCAGTGGCCTAGTGAGCAAGACTGTAGTTCCTCGGCATGCTTGACAGACTTCAATATGCAGAGCACAGACATGTCCAAGTGGACATATACTGCTGGTGTTTGTAGTGTTGTAGACAATGGACGCAAACAGGTCACCTCAGGCAGTGTGGAAGACCTTGGACAAGTAGTTTTGTTGTTCCCCCCTGTAAGCGTGAGCAGAGTGGCATTGGCCGGTGTATTTCATGAATAAATAGACCAGGCTCTTGGCGTGATTCAGTACCAGGATGGTCATCAAAGTAACTACTGCATGTGTCTCTGTGTCTGCCATATCCTTACCGTAGGCCTACACACATGTGGCCGATCACCTTCAACGGCCAGATTTACACTGGAGACGAGGTGGCTACGTCCCCTGCCAACCCGCGCACATCTTGTTATCACATGCAGAGTGATGTTTGCCAGGGCGGCGCCCCCACCCAGCCACGAGGCCACTGCTGTGACCGATGGTGCCTGCGAGATCCTGTGAGCCTGCTGCACCCCAGCCCTTGTTCCCCGACCTGTCCGGCGTGTGTGCAAGAGGGCCCACCACGTGCAGTTGCAACCTCCTCATCCGATTGCCAGATTCCACGCCACAGGCCCCCAGCGCACCCTGCGGCACCACACCATGGAGTCATGTGTGTGCTAACTGCTGCCTTCGGTGTACACTGTGGTCCAGCAGGGCTCTCATTTCAAATTGAATCTTGATTGGCAGGATGGCGTATGGAGGCCTATGCATCATCACAGGCTGCACACCCACTCAGCTCTTTAGGTGCCCCAACCTCAGTGCACCGCAATTCACAGTCCCGTGGTGGTAGGCCCGTGCCGGCCGCAGTGCATCAGGTGCCACCAATTCTGTGCACCGCAAGTCACAGTCCTGTGGCGGTAGGCCCGTGCCGGCCACAGTACATCGGGTGCCACCAACTCTGGGATGTATGTCATCTCAACGCATGCTTTTACTACGCATGCCTTTACAACGCAGGTTTTACAACGCAAGTCGTTACAACGACTTGCGTTGGGGGCGCTGGATAGTGGAATAGTTTAATTTACTATTCCAACTCTAGTCCCCGTGGATAGTAGGGAAGGTTTTGGATAGTAAACTAAACCATTCCCTATCCTACAGCGCCCTCCAGCGCAAGTCGTTGTAATGACTTGCGTTGTAAATCCTGCGTTGTAATGGTAGTGCGTCGTAAAAGTTGCGTTGTGATGGATGTTTCCCCAAACTCTGTGCACAGCAAGTCATTGTCCCTTGGTGGTAGGCCCATGCCGGCCACAGTGCGTTGGGTGTCATGAACACAGTGCACCACAGGTCATGGACCCTTTCTGATTGAGTCGCCATCATGTCACCTCCGGCAGTGGGGAATGTGATGTGGTAGGCCCCTTTTATTGGCAGGGTCACATGTCCTGTGATGCCTGTGCTGGATGGGTGTGGAGTGGGTGTAAACCAGACCTCAGGGAGTGGCTGTGGCATGCACACAACTAGACCAGTGATCAGCAGAGCACTACAGGGAAGACTTGGAACATGTACCTTTGCTGTCCCCCCCTCTAAGCGTAAACGGAGTGGACTGGGCTGGCGTATGCCAGTGCAGCGTAGGGGTGTGAACAATGATCCCGGGGCTCTGGGCGGTGTTCAGTTCTGGGCTGGACAAGTAAGTGATTAATGGGTGTGTCTCTGTTGTAGTGTTGGCGCCACCCGGACCGCAATCGGCAATGTTGCACCCTGTGGCTCAAGTCCCACTACATGAGCAACATGGTTGTAAGGCGAATCACTAACTCTACATACATCCATACTTTCATACTTGAATGATCATAGACATGACACATCTCTGTGAATTGGAATGTTTTATTCACATTCATGGGAGTGTTGAAGCTGGAGCAGTACAGGGCCATTCAAACCCCACTTTACATTGTTGCCCGTGGAGGGGCAACCTGAGTCCTTTAGGGAATGACAAGTTCATCGGAAGAGGAAGAGTTCAGTTCGCAGTCTGATTGCTGTGTTATTGATAACCAAACAGAATATGGCAGTCCATGTCGAGGTTCAAGGTGAGTTTCGCAGTGTGTATCGGGGGACAGTGGTAGGTGATAATGCAGAGGGTAGAACCAAGCAGGAACAGGCCATATGGCGGAGATGAATTCTACTGATTCCTTCTTACCACTTAGTCAGAATCATCCGCATCTTCGTCCTCTGATGTATCATGTGCCTCACATGTGGGTGGTGTTCTTTTGTCTGCAGCACTGTGTGGCAGTAACACATCAAGGGGCGGAGATGTGGATGGAGTAGCAGCAGCAGCAATCATCCGCGCCAGGCCTTGTTGCAGCAATGCCATGATGAGGGCTGCAGGACATGGAAGAATCCAGCTACCTCTTGCTGATGTGCAACCGTGGTAGCCATTCTTTCCGCCTGCATCCGCTCCATGTTCTCCATGATCCTCTGCATGTGTACCAATTCCCGGATGACATTGTTGGAGCCACTCTGACTAGACAGTTTTTCTTCCAGCGATGTCAACCATGGATCGTTGGAGAGCATGGAGCAGACTGTGGGTGTCCGTTAGGGACTGTGAGTGGTTCCAGGTGTGACATGGACACCCACGTATGGCATCTAGTTTGGCTGCCATGAGGTCAAACCCCACCCGCACCTGATCAGCCATCTTCTCCTGGCACCACAACACACGGCGTTGGAAGGCAATGTGTTGGAGGCAGCCATGGTGGTGGGTGCTTCCTGCTGTGTGGTCTGTGCAGGGGGTGAGGTCATTGCCGAAGGTGTGGAAGTCCTCTTTTTCATCAGTGAAGAGATGTTCGGTCTGCTCTGCAGGAGCTGTTGATTTTCCCTCTGCAATGTGAAGGGGAGATGTAGTTTAACATTGTGTTCACATGTATGTTGCGCATTGTACAAGTTTACATACAGACTGCATGACAATGTACATTGTGACAGTTTAGGAGAAGCAGCCTATTTGATGCAGGACAGTGGACATTTCAACTTCACAGATGTGTGTTTGTACTTGAAAATTCTCATCTCACATTTCCCTGCTATGCCAAATGTGATTGGCCAGTTTCTACAGACAAGCGGCACCAGTTGTGTCCTCTGTTCTGTTGTGAACATGTTGCAGTTCGTATCACATTGTTGTCAATGTTGATGTGCTTTGAATGTTATGTGTGTGTGTGCTGCATTTTGGGAGAGTCACCCTGCAGCTCTGATTTTGCTGCACCTTATCCCTTTGTTACATAATCAATTCTGCCCTCATTTGACAGATAAGAGCTGACATGCTTACAACTACTATTATGGCTTTACTCCCATGTCAATGATGTACGCCACTACTCACAATGTTTAATTCTTTTTCTTATATGGTATATGTGGTTGGCACGATTAATCACTGTTTTAAAGAATGTTGTGGCCTATACCCCCATGTTTGGTAGGTACGCCATTTATTCGATGTTCGCATTGTTGTCATGCTCTTAACTTTTGTACACCACTAAATAACAATGTCAGATTTGGGTACTCCGTGTGAGTGGTACTTTACACATGATGCCATTGACTTTATGCATCAGGGTTCAGATGCCATTGGGTGGTAAATGTATTGCCTTTAAGATGGTCTCCGTGAATGAAACTGATATACACTTGGTTTTCTGCCCTCGATCTAACACGTTTCGAAGCAATCAGACTCCGTTAGACCCTGGCCTAAATGTCGCATTTTTCCTATTGTGGCACAGGTATTATAACACTCGCAAATAAGGAGGCTTTATTTGCATTAGTTAGTGTATATAATTCCCGACATGACTTGAGTCTGTTTTCTAGTTCTATTTTGGGTCACATGATCCTGTAACCTAGGTTACTTTATCATCGAAACTCACTTGCAGCTTTGTCTGATGGCGCCCTTCAGCTCCGATTGACTCGGCTCAAGTAAGTTTCTTTTTGTTTTCCCACTGGATTTATCGCATCCCACACTTTAACGGCCAAACTCTAAAACGCGTGCATTTTTTATAGATACACCACGGAGGTTTTCAATCCCGCGGTATTATCTATTCGGCACGGACTTCGATCCACGTTTCTTATGGTGAGTGGTTTTTAACGTCTTTGCTCCTCTACATCTGTGGTGAGCGTAAATGTGGATTGACCAGTATATAACGTTCTAAGGCCTTTAATCTAGCGGTCTAAAATCTGCACCTTTATTTTCAGGTGCGTTAATAATTACCGACATCGTCAACTGAGGTTACGACTTTTAACCAATCGGTAAGCCTTTTCTTAACACTTTCACCTTTTTGGTGATCGCAATTAGGACACTAAGCCAGTCCTTGCACGGTCACTTTGTGAATGTCACGTGTTCTCTTTCAGACACATATTTGCGGATTAATCTGCCCGTGACGCCATTTATGATCGCGGAGTCTCTGGACCCACAGGTATTTGTTCATCATCCTGGGCTATCGGTCTTTATGCCTCAGACCTTTTCCATACCACCGTTTAAAGCCCTTTAGTATGGTCGTTTATTGATGTGCCTTACCAACTAGGCACTATCCACCTTTATTTGGGGATGTAGATTTTATGTAATCTGGCCTCCATTAGTCTCCAACATGTATACTTCTTTGTTACTTAGAATTAATTTCGTTATTTAACTTAGTTCTTCAATATTTTCATTAGGTTGCCTGCCCCCACACCTACCCCCCAACTGTCCTGAAGAAGACCCCACAGCAAGGGCACCATTTATCCCTGCGCACAATTGAGGGTCGAAACCTCGACAACCACCTTATTTTGCGACAACTTCATGCCATCATCGTTACATATATTGTAATATTCGGAGTATGTCTCTTTGTTGAAAGATTGGAACTTTTGTTCCTTTTTTGTGTTTTGCAATTTGATTTGTTAAGAAAACATTGCCAATTTACTGATTTTACTGTCACCAACTCTCCTTATTCTCACATCCTCACTTGACTTACACTCCTTTTCTGCTTTACTGGGCACCTAGCAACTACTATGTCTTATGAAATTGTCATGTATATCGAATATACCTTATCCCATTGAGAATTAAACAGTGTGGATACATTGATTGCTCTATGAATGTCAGTTTGTTATGATTTTGCAATAATCTTCGATCACACTGGGATCCCTTCCTCCTAGTACCTTATCCCTTTCAGGCAGTGTGCCTTTGACTTCTGTGCTTATACAGTGCTGAGATGTTGCATACTTGGGCACATTGGGCTCTTGTTGGGAGTTGGGAGTCTGGAGCATGGTTTGTCCTCAAATGTGTGGTTGACATCAGGGGTTGTTTGGGCACGTGGATGTGTCAGAGTGTGACCTACTCATTTACGGATGTGGTCCACACTCAGTGTCGTGGCGTGCAACAAGTCATGATATATTGACTGCAGCCATGTTATTCGTCATGCAGTGTCACTTACATTTTCAGTGTGGCTCACAGACACCCTGCTATGCTGGTTTTGGCACAAGTGCATGGGTTGGTTGTGAGATTGGTGATGTGTGGCAAGGGCCCCCTCTGGGCACATAGTCAACAGGGGCCTACTTGCTGTTTCTAGGTGTGCTGCAGTGTGCCAAGGGGATCAGGGACATGATCCATAGTCATTGTGGGTGTGCACTGTGCTTTACTTAATTGTGGATATGTGCCGTTGTGCCCATCTCACCCCGTCCCCCCAGTCCCTGGTCATTACTCACCCTGTTGCTATTGTGTCAGGTAATGTTAAGCAGTGTCCGGCCCTTCAGCTCTTGCCACCATCTCCACACTGATGACTGTGGACACTATTTCCTCCATCTCATCCAGCTCCTCCTGTGGCGCTGGACTCCCACCTCCAGTATGCATTGCTGCCTTCTGGTTGTTGCTGAGTTTCTGCTTGGTTTTGCGCTTCACATCATTCAAGCGCCTCTTGACCTCTTCCATTGTCCTCCTCAGCACTCCGACTGCATTCACCTTGTCCACGATGGACTGCCATATTCCATTTTTTGTTGCCAATAACACAATGGAGGTGACCAACAGTAGTTGGTGATGTTTTACCACCTCCATTATCAGTATTCTGTTTTCCTGCGGACTGAACCACGTCTTCCTCTTCTTCTTCTCCTTGCCCTTCCCTGACCCCGAGGTCCCAGGGTGGTCCTCCGTGGGGCTTTTGGGGTTCTGGTTGCCCTCTGTACTCGCTCCGACTACCTCCATTGTGCTTCGCAGTTGTTTTGGTTTTGTTTGTGGGTTTTTTTCTGCTTTTATAGTGATTTTTCCCACCTGACGTGTGTGAATTGCAGGCCTGGTGCAGATTATCACTGAACGCGGTTGGGCCCATCGCAACATTTTTCACGTTCGGGTTTATATTTTTATCACCGTCCCGGTAATTTTGTCACAGACATTTGACGCGTTATCAGGAAAATATTCCATGCTATCGCCGCGTTGGGAATACGATGTTAACACAGAATTATTTTCCCACGATAGACTGCGATATGAAAATTTACGTTAACTTACTTTGGCAATGATTATCGCACATTCTTGAGAATATTCCCCCTTTGTGTATCTAACCCACACTCCATTGCGGTTGGACTTAAAACATTTGACTTTGCTCATACCACCAGTTGGTGCTATTTTGCACTAAAAACATTAGAAAAATAATAACTGGAGTTCTACTAATTGCATGTAATTTGTGTTGGGGCAATTTACTCATTAAAGTTTACTATATTTTTCTTTTTTTTGTTCTCAAATTGTTCAAGAGATACAGAAAATACATGAATCAAAAAGCTATACAATCACGAAATCATTTCATTGTCAGAACCAAAGAAATTATAAATAATCAATATATTGAACTGTGAACAAAACCATTAGATATGTGAGGGAGACAAATAATAATTCTAGCTACATTATTGTTATGAATGCCATAGTCAAAATAAATCAAGTCACATCAAATAGAATCCCAATTAAACCTACTACATATTCGGTCAGATTTTTTCTAGAGCATAATCACCCTGGTCCTAGCTAAAGCAAGTTCCCTCTCATAAATTCCCTAAGGGTAGCCCTCCACTCTGCTCCTCTTGGGGGAGTTGATGAGACCCATACCCTAGCTATGCACAGCCTGGCTAAAACAATTATAATAGAGAGGGTACTTTTTAGGCCTACATGTGCAACACCTCTATACCCCAGCATGATCACCGTATTTGTTAATTGCAGCTCTAAACCAAGGAAAATCCTATTGTTTTTGCTCACTGTCCCCAACTCTTGGCAGGAAACAAACATATGTAACAAATTGGCAGCCCTTAAGCCGCATTGTGGGCATATATTCTTCTCCCCTCTGTCAGTCTCCACATTACCTGGCCACTTACCTATTCTAAAAGGCGTATAGTTTACTGAGAGAACTGACCTCTCCATACTATCTAATGCTGCAATTAATTTCGAAGGGGTGATATTTTCTGAAAGAATGTTGCTCCATTTCAGCCAAGCTTAGAGCTATCGTAAACTCTTTGCTGACAAACATTCTGGTAAATAGTGTGTATTAGTGACTTCTCTGGTGCCTGTTAAAGATCTCTCAGCAGATCCGAGCTCTACAATATTTTTATCCCCTGGCGTACCAAGGAAAAATCCCTAATTTGCAGAAATTTAAAAAAGAGCCAGGGAGGAAGAGCAACGGAGCTTTGCAAACTTTCAAATGTACGAAACCCATTTGTGCTATATAGATGTCCCAAGCACTCAACACCATAACTAGCCTTGATCTTTCCAGCTGGGTCATGAAACACTTCTAAGAGAATCAGGTTTTCCCACAAAGGGAGAAACTCATGGAAGAGAGGTAAGGAGTATTTTCAGCAGAAAGTTGACTCTATTTTTCTAAATCGGCCTGTAGTTTTACTTGATGTAAAAATACTTAACACATTGCCTCTAAGTCAAGCATGGCTGTTTTTGTGGCACACTATCAGAGGGCTAAACACAAGTTAATTTAGTGACTCTGTGATTCAACCTGACAAGGATTGTGGTTGTTGCTTGCGTATGGTTTTCTCCCCTCATCCAATAATCCATTTTCTTACAGTGCATATTGACACATTTATTTTAAGCTGCAAATTTGGCTATGAACATAAGTTTAAGATCAAAAATAACTTGTTTATGCCTGACAGAAATTAATGAAGGGGATCTTGGAGGGTGAAAATGAATGCATTAACTACTTTAGATGTTCCTTCCCAAGTACACAGTGACATCTACATAATTATATTGCACTCAAGGGGGAAACAACCTTTACAACGCAACTTTTACAACGCATTACCATTACAACGACACTTTTACAACGCAATATCCATTACAACGCATGCCATTACAACGCAACCATTACAACGCATGACACTACAACGCATACCACTACAACGCATGTCATTACAATGCAGTCATTACAATGCATACCATTACAATGCATAACATTACCATCCAACACTTACCCTACTGTTGCACCCCCTGGAGTTAGAATAGTAATTTTTACCCCTACACTATCCAACACTTACCCTACTGTTGCACCCCCTAGAGTTAGAATAGTAATTTTTACCCCTACACTATCCAACACTTACCCTACTGTTGCACCTCCTGGAGTTAGAATAGTAATTTTTACCCCTACACTATCCAATACTTACCAAACATGCAATGTAATGTTATGCGTTGTAATGGTATGCGTTGTAAAGGTAGTATGCGTTGTAATGGAATGCGTTGTAAATGTAGTTTTTAAAAATTCGTTGTAATGGCATGCGTTGTAATGGAATGCGTTGTAATGGATGTTGCGTTGTAAAAAATGCGTTGTAAAGGTATGCGTTGTAAAAGTATGCATTGTAACGACATACATCCCACTCAAGGTGGGCGTTCCAAAGCATTTCTTGCCTTGGAAGTTTAGGAGCACCCACAAACATGTACATTCATGGGCATTCCCAAATTGGTATCTTACTTCTTTCCATTCTGGAAATAGACAGAAACCTGCACCAACCAAGATCTTGAGTAACTCCCCTTTTTTAATGGGAAAGGGAACCGGTCATCCCTAGTTTAGCTAGTGTGTAGAAAAGCAGCCTTTTCCATGGGAAATAAAATTATCAGGTACCCGGGGAAAAGAAATTTCACTTGGGAGATAATAAAGTTCTGTTGCACAGTGGCCTCATTCCATAATAATGTTTTCCCTGTTTATGTATGCCACTCCCTGAAACGTACCACTGAGATCATGAGTAGGTGCCAAAAACACAAAGTCATACAAAGAGACACAAAGCAATCTATTGGTATTTAATATCTATTGGAAAAAGGTATTTTGCAGTGGAAATGTGCAATTTTTCCAGTGCATAAAGCGATTTGCTATGCTTTGCACTTAGGGGGGCATTCCTGGTGATATTGCAATGCAAATAGTCAGTGGACCCTATTCACAAAGGTATACATAGAATTAAGCAGTAAACTTGGAAGTAAACTTTGGTATTCACAAATGTAAGTTAATACGAGTAACTTTCTAGTAAACTCACTGGTAGGAAAATTACTACTAGTTAAGGTACTACTAGTAAAATCACTAGTAGTAAAGATACAAGTAGTAACTTACCTTTCTGAATACCAAAAAGTAGTAAACTTAGATTTAAGTTGAAGTTTACCACTTAAGTATAAGTTTGCTACTTTTTGGTATTCACAAAGGTGAGTTACTTCCAGTAACTTTACTACTAAAAAACATACTACTTCTAAAGTTACTAGTAGTACAGCTATTACTAGTGCAATTACTACTAGTAAAGCTACTAATAGTAACCTATATTTGTGAATACCAAAAAGTAGTAAACTTAGACGTATGTCTAAGTATGCCTTTGTGAGTCAGGCCCAGTTGTTTTGCTGCAAAGCCCGATCTACCATGATAGCAAGCTCAGGCTTTGTGTTAAAAGCTAATGCCTCCTTGAAGCAGGTTCTACAAACTAGAAATGTTTTCATTTACCAAAAAGAGCCAACGCATTACATGTGTGCTGAAGCTCAATGCACCCATCCGGTGTACAGGTTCCTTAGATATCTGTCTAGAAAAATGAATTTGTCCTGGAATTTGTTGCTAGTGCCAATCTCATGCTTGACAGTGCATGCCTGAAGAGCACAAGAGGACATAAGCAGCAAGTCAATCTGCACTGTGTTTTCCCACATGCACAACACATCAGAGAAAAGTAGGTTGTTACACCGCATTGTGTTACAAATTGGGGCAAATTACATTTATGCTGGGTTTTAACATTATTGCTAACCTCTAATAATGGTTTCTGGAGTGTAAAGATCAATTTAGAAAATATTAACCAAGAATATCAAGCGTGTGACAGCACTTTGAAGGTTATGCTCTAAATCCTACACTGCACTCTAAAGCTATTTCTACTGCATTGATGTGTTTTTTTTTTTTTTAAACTCTTTTTATTATATAAAATAAAACAAACAATCAAGGCAAAAGAGCATTACAATACAGGCGCGTTTCTGAGCGGGAAGGAAAAGGCAATAACATCATAAAGCAAGTCAATCAATGAAAATCAGAGGGAGGGCATAATCGGGGGAAAAAGACTCAAAATTTTAAAACATGTAAATTAGAACAAATCATGGAATGTCGGATCAGGGAGAGTGTGGGGCATCGAGGACATCAGGAAGGGGTGGTATGCATATGTCTCCTCTGTAGGAGTTCCATTGACTCCAAATTTTACCCCATTTTTTTGGCCGACCTCGAGCCACATATACCGTCTTCTCTCGAAACATACACCAATCCATATTCTCCTTCCACACCGAGACCATCTGCGGGCGGGGAGCGCCCCACAACTGTGCAATGTCTCGTTTCGCAATCATGTTGGCCAGGGTCGCCCATCGCGTCTGAGCCACGTCATAGTCATTCGGTTCCCATACATTCAGCAGACACCGCCTAGCTTCCGGTAGTATCTCGACTCCCGTGACCTCTTTCATGACCGCATGCACTCTACTCCAAAATGTAGCAACCTCCGGACATTCCCAGATGATGTGAAGGAAAGTAGCAAGTTGGCCACAACCACGGATACATAACCCATCAACAGAATAACCCATTCGAATCAGTCGCGGGCCAGTAACATACACACGGTGCAAGATCTTGAGTTGAACTAGTCGAAGACGGGCCGGTATCGCGACCTCCTTGGGTGAGGAAATCGCGGATTGCCACTCCTCATCATCTAATAGTAAACCGTCACTGGTCCAGACCTCCCTTAAATGCGTTAACAGGTCCGACCGATCATTAATTAATTACTTATAAATCAAAGAAATCGTGCTATCTGGCACATATCCGTCAAGTATTCGATCTTCCAAAGGGGAAGACTCCGGAATAACGATCCCCATGGGGAAAACAGAGCCCAACAAGTGACAAATCTGTAAATAGCGAAAAAATTCCCGATCACTCAATTCATACTCCGCCTTCAAGACCTCGAAAGTCTTAATCCTATCCTTAACCCAGAGATCGCCCACTCTACTGATACCAATCATATCCAATTTCTCAAAGCCTTTCGTCTTCCATAAACTTCCTAACTTGGAAGAATCGTACAAGGGGGTCGCTCGGGTTAGTCTAACACTCCACCCCATTGCCGCATTTGCACAATTCCACACATGCACCGCGATATTAGTAGGTCCAGTAAGCGTCCGGAAAGCCGACCTAGAGTATAGTGCCCTATTAAAATTCCCACCCGGTAACAGCCATCTATCCATCTCAAATGCGGTATCTAAACCCGGACCATACATACCGTGATTGATTGCACTCAGTTGAGAGGCCCAGTATTAGCGCCTGATATCAGGAAGAGCTATACCGCCGTCATACCAGGGAAATGTAAGCTTGGGGAGGGCGATACGGCAACGCCCATCCCAAATCAGCTGTCTTTGTAGACTCTCCACTTCCCGGAAGTATTTTGCCGGAATTGCGTCAAACGTATTCTGGAGCGCATATAAAAACCGCGGTAGCGACATCATCTTAAAAAGGGTCGCTCGCCCGAGGGGGGACAGAGGAAGGCTGCGCCAGCCCACCACGTCGGAACACAATCGTTGTAGCGGAGGGGTAAATTACGTTCATATCTGGCCACGGGGTACAACGTGATAAAAATTCCCAAATATTTGAAACCCTCTTGTGTAACCTGTATTGGACAACCACGCGGCAATGCAGGGGCTCCACCCACGAGTACATATATACAGGACTTGGACCAGTTAATCACGAGGCCAGAATTGCATCCGAATGAAGTCAACACATCAAACAGCACGTTTAAGGACTTTTGGGGTGAAGTGAGGTACAACAGAATATCGTCCGCATAGAGCGATATGCGATCCTCAAACTCAGGGGTCCACTGTATACCTCTCATCGATGGTTCCCAGCGCAACCATGCAGCCAGAGGCTCCAGGGCAAGCACAAAGAGGAGCGGAGACAATGGACATCCTTGCCGAGTACCCCTTCCCAGAGCGAAGGGACTGGATACACGACCATTGACTACTACCTGCGCCAACGGTGCCTCATAAAGAAGTTTCACCCAGCTAATAAAGCCAGGACCAAAGCCGAATTTCGCAAGAGCGGCCCACAAATACGACCACTCCACAGTATCAGAAGCCATCGTGGCGTCAAGGGAGACCAAGATGGCCGACTCCAGAAGATATGGGGCTCTCGCGAGAGCGCCGTGTAGGCGTCTCAAATTCAGTGCTGTATTACGGCGCGGGATAATCCGGACTGGTCCGGGTGAATCAAGTCACTAATCACAGTGATAAGATGGTTCGCTAGTACCTTAGCGAGGATCTTTGGCTCTGCATTAAGAAGCGATATGGGTCTGTAGGACGCACAACAAGCCCGTGGCTTCCTCTCTTTGTGAATCACTACTATCGATGCAAGACGTTGATCGTAAGGGAGGGAGCCAGTATCCCTCGATTCTAAGAACATACCGCGGAGATATGGTGCAATCCTATCTGGACGCAGCTTGTATAACTCAATAGTGAGACCATTGGGACCCATAGCCTTCCCCGATCGAAGAGAGCGTATGGCAAGAGGTCTCATCCACTGAAAGTGGCGCATCCAGCAGCTCCCTGTCTGAGTCCGATAGGCACGGCAGCGAAATATCTCTCAACAACTGGTGAGAGTCTTCTTCGGGCCTAACAGACACTGGAGAATAAACCTCCCGAAAATGATCAGCGAAGCACTCAACTATCTCAACCGGGTCAGTCACACGCATTCCATCAGGTCTCTCAAATATCGGAACCACACGACTCACTCTGTCCTTTCCATCCAACCAGGCAATCAATTTCCCAGCCTTGTCCCCCACATCATACAGCCGCCCCTGTCGCTCCCTACTCATGAGTTTAGCGGCATCGGTCATCAGGGCCTTATAATCAGACTGTTTGAGACCGAGGACATGAAGTTTATCTCGGGTGACCCCCAACTCCAACTCTCCTTCCAGTTCAGTAATATCAGCCTCAAGTCGGACCACCGCCTCATTCCTGATCTTTTTAGTACCAGCAATCAGTGATAAGGCATGTCCTTCCCACAAGGAGACAGAAGAAGACACCGATCCCTCATTCTCAAGAAAGTAGTGATCAAAAGATTTAACAACTTCAGCACAGGTCTTAGGGTTGTGAAGATACCAGGGGTTAATCGGAGCCACTCGACCCCCAGTGCCCGGATTAGTGTCCATATGAAGCCATACGGGAGAGTGATCCGAAATCCCCCTAGCTAAGTGTCTGATCTCCTTTATCAATGAGGCCTGTGCTGCCGGCATCAAAACATAGTCCAATCTGGAAAGGCTACCATGGGCACCCGAGTGGAAGGTAAACTGCGTCCGACCCGGGTGCATCACCCTCCAACAATCAATCAAGCCCAGCATTTCCAAAAATCCACTCAACCATGATTGGGAGCTTGCGAGATCCCGGGGGGGATGGCGGTCCTCTACCCCAGAAACAACAGAATTAAAGTCTCCGCCCACGATCAACATACAGTCAGGAAGTCCCAAAACCACCCTCCCCAAATCAGCAAAGGTCGAGGACTGCAAACCAGGGGGGACGTACACAGAAAGCAGCGTGATGGTCTTCCCCTCCCACCTACCAGTGAGGGCAGCATAACACCCTCTATCGTCACACATTACATTGTCAACCTCCAGGGGAAGGGAGTTTCGAACAAGAATACCCACCCCCCTGGAACCGGAGGTGCAACCAGCGTGGGCAGCAAGGTGGTATCCCCGCCTATTCATAGCGTGACAAGTGTTCCCAATCAGATGTTTTTCCTGCAATAACACTACATCAGGGGAGAAACGTTTCAAGTATTGCAACACCACACCCCATTTTATCCTGTCCCCCAATCCATTAACACTCCAACATAGAAGTCTCAACCCTCTACCCCCCACACTCGAAACGGTAGCAGAGCCCTCCCCACCCGCAGCACAGCACCCAAATCAAATAGTAAATCAATATGTTGCCTTGAAAAAGAACACACCCCAAACACTCCCCACCCTCCCCCAACAATCCCAAGAAACAAACGCCCCCCCACCCTGCACCACTGCGTTAGACCCAAGAGCCACCCCAACTTGCAGTGTGCCTATCGCCCTAACATAAAACTAATCTACAAGAAAAAACCCAGAGGAGGAAAGAGTCCCACCCCCCCGCCACCCCTAATTACACACATAAGTCTTAGAAATACAGGAGACGTCAAACCACAGTGACATATCACAAACAGTATTAGAAACTCAGGAGCTTCTGCTCATCCTTGGTCATGTTGGCCTCCCTCAGCTCCGCCGGAGTGTTCCATGCGATCCCGTCGCTCAGGCAAGGAATCAAGTCAGTCACTCTGTCAGGGCGATCAAAGAAAAATGTCCGGTCCTCATATTCAATCCGTAGTCGGGTCAGGAAAAGCATCGCATATTTCAGTCCCATGTCCCTCAGTCTCCGCTTCACCCCTTGGAACTCCATCCTCTGTTTCTGAACAGATTGTGTGAACTCCGGGTAGAAGCTCACAGTGGTATTCTCAAACTTCACCGGGCCACCCGTTCGCGATGCCTGCAGGATAGCGTCTCTATCCCTGAAATAGAAGATTCTAGCAATAATCGGACGTGGTGGAGCACCGGTTTTAGGCTGACCACCCGGAACTCTATGCGCACGTTCCACGGCAAAGAATTTGGTGAGGCCTTTAGGAGCAAGATGCGTGAGGATGAGGTCTTCAACAAGGAGATCCGTGGAAGAAGCTGTGGAACTTTCTGGAACACCAATGATGCGCTTGTTATTGCGTCTCGCCCGGCTTTCCAAATACTCCAGTCGACGATTAAAGAGGTCATTAGAGGTCCGGAGATTACGCACCTCCGTTTGTAGGTCAGCGGCATCCGTAGTGAGGCTGGAAGTCTTTAAGTCCAAGGATTTTACCTTCTCGTTGGTTTTTGATAAATCCATTCTGATAATATTGACGTCAATGGCAATTGTGTCAAGCTTGAGGGCAATGGCCTCATACTGTTGATCCATAGAAGACCTCATACCAGTGATGGCGCCCATGACGTCTTGCAATGTAAGATCAGCCAACATGGCGGGGTCCTCGGTCACTTCTCCCCGATTCCCATTCGCCCCTCCGGGTGACACCTTAGGCTGGGTGTAGCGGTCCATGACGTTCGTTTGAATGGTACCACCTCGGAGAGGGGTCTTGGTTTTGCGTTTCTCACTGTCGGGTTTGCCCGCCATGTCGGGGGATAAGCCCCCAAGAAGCGCCCTGGACCTGGTAAAAATGGTTCATGCGTTTTCCACCAATATTACCAAAAGCAAGCTAGCGGGCATACGGCGTAAACCACAGACACGCCGCCGTGGGCTTACAGTGAAATCCCAGGGTCCAGGCGCGATACGGGCTATTGCGACAGGATAGAGATGCGAGGGGGTGAAGACCCAAAAACGAAACCGAAAGTCAACTCAGGGCAGCAACCAAGACTCCGCAAGCCGTTGTTGTTGAATTACAGCCTGGGCACTCAGACCACCCGAGGCCCGGAGGAGTCCATGGGGCAGGCCACAAAAGTTCAAAACACCATAGGTTCGGTTCCCGGAGTCCAAATCGATTTCTGAAAACAGCTAGTATGTCAGCTGGGTTGCGTCTTCAATAGCCCGTCGATGTTGGCAGGATAATATTCAGGATAAATGCGGGAGGTGGCGAGGGTCTCGGGAGCCATGGGCTCACGCGGCCATCATGGATGCGCGCGTAGCTCCTCCTCCTGCATTGATGTGTTTTAATCCTTTCCAGACTCATAGGTGTGATGAAAATGTCACATTTGACAAGCCACTAGCAACATATTTGAATATCCAGAATGTTATGACAAAGACTGGAGGGATGAATGTGGAATGTGCATAATTGTGCATAATGTAATTGTGAAGTTTCATTTTATTTAAATGTTGTACCTTGAAGGATTCATCCGGACTGCATTACAGGGGCGAACCCAAATTTGCTGATGAAAAATATATTTATCTATCAATATATTAAAAATGAGGTAGCAGCCTCAAGGTGGTGGAATATGCTTCAGCTGTCTCCAAATCTTTCTTCAGACGTTTTTCTATTCTGAACTAGGTGTTCTTGCTGCCAGAAAACTGAAGAGGGACTTTGTACGAAGTTTGTGACCCAGACCCCACAAACAGTTCTTACGGGCTAGTGGTTCTTTCTTAACAGTTGCTGATAAGGAGCAGTGATGTAAACTACATTTGAATGTAGGGTAACTGTATGAAACTGTTTGGACAGGGTATAGGTTTCAGGCAAAACGGAGCTAACAGAATTGTTATCCATTTTTAGCTTTCATTTAAAATCAACGTACTAAAGGGTATAGCCTCATATTCTAGTGCATGATCATTCTAAATTCCAGCATGCAGTTATTTTGGAAAGAGTCAATGTTTACAGTGTAGTACTTGTGGTATCTTGCATACTGGTAAATCAATTAAAGAAAATATTATCCTATTTTGATTGGTCTATGAGCAACAACAGGAGGCATGTTCACAAAAGCATGGACTACACTAAGTAGTGCTCCAGGAGTGCTACTTATTATACACACAAATGCTAACTCCCAATCTCTTGCTGGAGATTACCACCTTTGCATATCCCATCTCTTATGTATGGCGATTTCCACCCTGAGTGCAGACATATCCATACATGGTAGTATATATTTTTGAGTAGCTGTGGAAGGGACAAATGTAAGTGGGAAAATAGGGGTTAATTAATGCTAAATGGGTAGAGTTAAGTGAAATTAAGGGTTGATTAATGGAGGGGCATGCACATGCTAAAACACACCCTTAAAGGAGTAAAACAATTGCTAATTGCTTTTCACAAATGTTACCCCTACATCTACTACAGTAGTACTACCAGCAAAATAGACATGAATCTGGAAGAACACGTGGCCAATAGCTGGCAATGTAACACACTTTCATAGAAATCAACAAAGGAAAGAAAAACATTATCAACACATAGGTAAAAATGTCACAAATATAAATGTAATCCATACTACTATTATAAAGAGAGAGCCCAAACCTTTGAGGCGGGTAATCTCAGTAACCACAGCACCAAGCACAACACCCAATACAGCATTGGAAAGGGCAGTTGCAGCAGAAGGACATAGGCTATGCAGACGGCCACCATATTTTTTTTGTTGCAGAGTTTTATATAGCGCGAACTTGACCCAAACTGAATCAGGTATCAGAGCGCTTTACATAGCACCAGTTACGTTACATGAGGACACACATTCATTTATGTTAGGCACGGGAGATTAAGTGATTTGCCCAGAATCACAGGATGTTTGGCGTCGTTACCAAGACTCGAACCCAGATCCCCAGGTCGAGCGCCCTAGCCGTTAGGCCAACTCCTCTATACATTTAAAAGGTAAAAGAACCGTGCCAGCAAAGTAGTCCCTTGTGGGCGTGTCTGCGGTGTGCTGTGGGTGTGGCTGGGGGCGTGACTAACGCTGGGGGCATGTGGTATGGCCATCACATCGTGGGCTGTGGGCGTGTGCTGGGGGCGTGACAAACGCTGGGGGCGTGACAAACACTGGGGACGTGTGTCTGCCCTTCATGCCACGTGAGTCGTTCATATAAGCGCCAATTACGTTGCTGCGCAGCATCAAGGGGCACGCTGGGGGCGTGAGAAACGCTGGGGGCGTGTGTCCGGCCTTCATGCCATGTGAACGCAATTGCGCCACATCAAGGGGCACGCTGGGGGCGTGAGAAATGCTGGGGGCGTGTGCTACTTTCCGCCCTTCATGCTATGTGGGTCGTACATTAATCAAAAGATCGTCTGCTGTGGCCATGTGCTGGGGGCGTGACAAATGCATTAATCTGGAGACCTGGTAAGTAACGTTACTGCAGCCTCTCCTAAACGCTGTTACTGAACTCTCTCATTCAACGAAATTACACGCGCCTGCTACCATCAACCAGGGCTCTAGCGGGGCTCAGGCGGCGGATCAGTACACTAATTAAACGCGCCTGATAACATCAACCAGGGCTGCAGCTGGGCCTCAAGCGGGGGAACACGCGCCTGCTAACATCAAACAGGCCTGCATCTGGGCCTCAAGCGGGAGAACACGCAAATGAGCGTGTCTGCGGGGACAATTACTGCAGCCTCTCCTACTCGCTGTCACTCAACTCTCTCATTAAACGGATTTCCCCGCGGCTGATAACTCTCTCATTCAACGACATTACACGCGCCTGCTAACATCAACCAGGGTGGTAGCCGGGCTCAGGCGGCGGATCACTACACCAATTACACGCGCCTGCTAACATCAACCAGGGCTACAGCTGGGCCTTCTCCGTCCCTATTCTAATGAAACAAAAAATGTTGTCTACCGCGAGATTTTAAAATAAATTGCCCTTGCCAAATACACACATTACACACATTCTATTTCATACCCGGACCACGTCGGGACGGGCTGCTAGTTATTTTATATTTGTTTAAATATTTTGGGAAAATGGGTAAATATAAGCAATAGTTTATTATATTATATATCAGATATTCCAACAAGGCTTCAAACACATTCCCACAACTGATACTGAAAGAAAAGTGAACAGTTAGGACTCCGCCACACCAATCAACAGGTAAAACTCACTACAAACTAAAACAGCCACACATGACTGGCCACATACAAAAACAAGTCACATACCACAAAACATTCGGCCCACATTTTTGAGGAATAAACTGTGGAGAAGAAAAATTATTTAAAGGCAGAGGCTTAGCTTCATTGGCATGTCCAGCGAAGCAGTCATTTGCTAGATACCGCATGTGTCCAGGTGTGATCCTACATGGTCGAAGAGTAGGAGCAGGAGCTCTATTCCCCTACACCTTACTCCTGGGCCATACTGCACATGGTAAAATACTGGTTCCACTCTATTTTCTGACCATTCAATCTTTTCCAGAGGGTCAGTGGGAACTCCATGGGCATTTCACAGGCAATTCAATCACGCCGCTTGCAAGAAGTGCCAAGATGTATCACCTAACAAGTACACCAGTCTATTTGCATTTCAGAGTCACAGGTCTAAGTCAAATGCAATGGTGGCAATGGAATTATATGCCCTTACTTACTCAGGTGTTCGGTGCCATTGATTGCACTTGTGTGGCACCTCTGCCACCCCACCATAAGGTAAACCACTTTCTAAACAAATACCACTGGCACTCCATCAAGGTTCAATCTGTCTGTGAAGCATGCAGCTGTTTCACTAATGGGCATGCTGGCTTTCTGGGGTGCACACATGATAGATACATTTTCCAAAAGTCACCTATTCCACGTCAGTTGCTTGCTAAGGATTTCAGTGACATGTGGCTTATAGGTAAGTGATAGTAACTCAAACTGGGGCTTCATTTCTACCTCGGGAATGGCATCGCACATATAGTCACTCTTAACATCACCCTATCATTATATACACTGTGAAGAGAACCTTTGTATGAATGCAAGTTTAGAATATCAGTAGCTTTTAAAATGAACCTACATTTAAAAAATATTAAATGTTTTTGTTGCAGGTGATGCCAGGCATGCTTCCTGTCCCTTACGATGTCCAACAAAACATAGGGAAGTCTAAGTCCTTGGACATGGGCCATCATAGAGCCTGCTCTTAGGTTCCACAAGTCACACCTTGGCTGTCTTGATTGTACAAGGGGGGCGGGGGTACTACAAAAATCCCCTGAAGCTATGGGCAGGTTTTCTGTAGCCTGTTGTTTGTTGAGCCACATCACCCTCCGGTCCCATCTGAATTGCCAGGGTGGGACATGTAACAGAAGTCAGAGTCTGCAGGTAAATAACAAAATAGAAGGCTCATTTTTCACATAGGCTACTACTTTATTTTGTTGCATCACAGGGCAGGGTCAAGACTGATTTGCATATGGCTGGGTTTAAACTGTAATAGTATGGTGAACAAAAAAACAATGGATTTGGGCCCAGATCTCTGTACTGGGATGAAGGTTTGACATTGTTCAACATTCTGTCCATCAATTTTTCTTTTTGCATTGGTCACCCTGAGTGGGACAAGCATGCCCAGACGAGAGTCCCATGCTTTCCATGCCATTGGAGTCAAGCTAGCCTGGCTAATGAGGGGTGAAATCACGAAACCTGCCCCAGGATTCTTGTTTCTGGTCCAGGAAGGACCTGGCCTGACAGTTCAGGCTAGACTGTTCACATGAGGAGCAGGGTCAAGACTGATTTTCATATGGCTGGGTTTAAACTGGAATTGCATGGGGAGCAAACCAACAATGGATTTAGGCACAGATCTCTACACTGGGGTGAATATTTGACATTGTTCAACATTCTGTCCATCAATTGTTCTTTTTGCATCACAGTGTCAGCCAGGGTTGAGTAAAGGATGAATGATGAACTTTGACACAGTCCACATATAACACACTGAGACATTATGTCACATGCAAACAAGCATGCCTCATTGTACTAGCTGTGCACTAACACATCACTTTCTCACCCATCCAGTTGTGAATTACATATTGTGAATTCAAACATCATTCACATACTAAACACATACATTCATACTAGCAAGTTTTAGCCTTTAAACGTTGCTCTTTCTTATCACATTTCAAGTCAACCCGGATTTTTCTGCCGCCACTATGCATGTGGAGATTTCACTCTCTGGACTGAGATCTACACCCTGAGATGGGGATCTCCAGTCAGGGAGCAGAGAGCTCTGCACTCAGGAAGTGGATCCCCGCTTATCTTTACAAACAGAAAATGACATATAGGAACAGGAAGTAGGCTATTTCTGAGCCATCCATTCACCACAATATTCTGCTTCTCCTTTTTTCCAACATTCCCAGAAAAATGGCTAAAGAAATCAGGATAGCATCCCAAGTTTTAATGTAGAAGAACAAAAGATTGTTACAGAGTGGATCCTCTCAGATACTCCTCAGGCAACCAGCTGCGTAATGTAGCACAGGCTCAGGTATGGAAACTCATTGGCATATTCTGAAGTGTAGTGGGTGTCCAGACATACAAGATGGAAGGAGTGCTAACAATGCTAGTTGGACCACCAGTGCTGCGCACTCCTAAAGTCACAGGATGTGCTGGGGTATCATCCAAACCACATACACAGCACCTCAGTCGGACACCCCTGCACAGCCCGACCGACCCTCCTTGTACAGCTGGAAGCACACACACACCAGGAAATGGTTAGTCTGTTTTGCACGAAAAAAATACATATATGTTTTGAAAGGGTTGTTGAGTCATGTCTTTTGTATATGTCTATGTTGGCTGTATAATATGGCGATCTCAAAAATGGGTTGCTGACTGAATTTATTTATGTTAATTTTAATGTATATTTAAAAAATGACGTGTCAATAGTTGGTATTTATAGATAGACACATTGGACATTTACAAAGACAAAGCTTTTATAATCCAAACACATCTTCAAGTAACCATTGTCATATTGCCTGATTTCAAAGGTGTTTTGGGTTGTTTCTGCATCATCCTTATGATACTTTTACCTAATATCATGTTAGCAATGGACCTTACATACTGCAGCCATATTTACACTCTTTGACACACAAAAGGATCGCATTAAAATGGTTTTCATGCAATGATCACTTATAATAGTTGACTGTCACATGTCCAAGAACTAACCATCGATTTTCCACCCATCATGCAATATTCTTTGACCATTCCGTAAAAAGAAAGAAAATTGCTGTTTGCCATCATAAGTGAATATAAACGTTAATTTCTAGCTGTCTTCTGTGAAAGTGTAGTTTTGATATTTCTAACATAGGCAAATCTTAATGTTTCAGGGTGAGGTGGTATGTCCTTAAGGCGCATATTCTTTAAGCACAGACAACCAATGCTGGAGAGGCCAATATTCCTTTGAGATATTCCCACAGCAGACCACTCGCTAGTGGGCTGCTTTCAGAACTGGAATGTGGGCCACCTAATCATACCAATGAGGCTCAGTTCTAATTAAGGCATCCTACATTGCGTGGCTAGAGTCATTTTTTTTATCAAAGTCTGATGTTGATTTGTATATTTGGCCGTTTAGCAAACATTGATAAAAGTGGAAGCTGAATACAGCAGTCTTGCAATGCAAAGGAAGTGGAGTGCTTGGCACTATCACTCGGTAACATTTGCTATTGATTTTTATTGAGAAGTGTTTTTTGACATATGTACTCATCTTTCCTTTATTGTGTTACTATTCTCTTTCTGTGGGCAGTGCTGGTGAATCAAACAAATAGCAGGATATGAGGTCAGCAACAACATGGTGCATGTTAAGTTAAGACCCAACATTGAGGAGTGAGGACTTTTACCCAGCAGGAAAAATGCACTCGTCTGAAAGTCATTTGCTCTAAATTCTTGTCAGAGACCGTTGAGTCCACAGATGGGATAGCAAAGCTGAACACCTCATACCACAAGGCGGCAGGATGTGGCTTCTCTTGGCCTAGAAGAAAATTCATCAGTGGTGTCACAATGACAGGGCCACCATCATCTGTTCTTCAATACAATAAGGAGCAACAGAGGGAAAAACCAGACTAGGTCACCCTCCACTCAAAAACATTAATAACAACAATAAAACCTAGTCTGCCAAGGCAATAGAATAATTCTCCTGACTTAGTAAGTAGGACATGGCAGTATATTTCACCCCTCTACAACAACCAATCTCTTTTTCAAACGTGTTGTCCAAACTCAAAGTAGCCTTAATATTTGGTTTAAAAGAACCAACCTCTCAGATCAACAGTCACTGTTATCAAAAGAAATACCCCATGCTGTCACAGGTATATATATAAAAATGTGCACGATTGTGAGAAAAAATGTGAACAGACGAGGTAGCACCTCACGTGCGCACCACCCGAGGGGCCGACTGGTTAATGATCACCAGTTATGCCCACGTTTCTCATCATAGGTTGCTACCCCGTCAAAATAAAAAACAATTTTTGTGCTAAATGTCCAGAAACATAAGAAATACAGGTGAACATCTGTGTCAAATTAGCACAATTCAACCCCGTGCAGTTAAAATTGAAATAAGTCACACCGTCACTGCAAATCCACTTTTATTCTAGACCTGTGTGCTTATTCATGTTAAAACATACTGCATGTGTGCAAACCACTCAATGATGGGCCAACAGGTTTCATTGCCTGTCAACTGTAGCAGCAATTTCTTCAGGGCTCAAGGACTGTGTCCACCTTTTCTGGACCCTTATTATAGACCTACAGTGACAGGTAGTAGCCAAGTCCCTCATAAGAGCTAGCCACCACATCACACAGGGGTTATGAAATTATTAATAGCCCTGTTCCATATCCAAGACACTTATGTTGTCCATTTTCAAGTCAATAATTAACCGGAGCCTTGTCTCGTCCGTGTACATCATCTGTGCCTGCAGCCTTCCCCCTTTATCACTCCAGAGAAATCCATACTAACGGGACTGCCAGCTGCACCCTCACGTATTCCTCTACCTCTTACAAATGCCAACTTAGAAGAGCAGTGCAGGAAGCATCTCTGAGCCCACATGTGTTGTCTCTCTGCACCAAAATATGTCACATTGGCTGCTTTTAAGGAATGAGGTGAGTTCTGCTCAACTGGCGATAACTCAGGATTACAAGGAGTTGACAGGGGAGGTGTGGGCAATCTGGGAGATGCTAGCTGACCAGCATCACAAGCTATGTAGCCTGCTGCCCTCCTTGACAATAAGCTTATCTTCTTGTTTGCCAACACACCCATTCCCACCACGTATTCTTGGATATCCAGATATGTAAGTACAACTTATTTCCACCCCCACCTAGTAAATACAGTTTCTCAAGGTGGGTCCAGTATTGTCCTACAGGCTCACCTGTCTGCAACTCTTGAGGAGTTTGTGGTGGTGGTGAGCCAGAGGCGGAGGATGACCAGGAACATTGCTCCCAAGCAAGGATGGCAACTCTGAAACAACATTTGTGTTGGGGAAATGACTTTACTTTTCAGTTAGACTTTTGACTAATTGTTGAAATTTAGACTTTACTTTAAGACATTTGGACTTTTTTGAAAGCCATATTTTGAATTTCATTATATGTTCCTCTTGTCATCATTTAATTAGAGTTGTTGTTGATATGTTTTTTTTATTGCTATCCTAAAGTTGACTTTTCTTTCTTTAAGTATGGCACTATGTATTTTTCATTTGGCCCATTCCATGATCTGACCCATTCAAATATGTTCAAATCAGGAAAACAATCTCATTTAATCAAGGCATAGAAAATATATTTATGCAGTCTCTATCTAGGATGTGTTGTAGGTCTCAGCGTAATGATATCATTTTCAATGGTAGTTAACTTGGAATAGTCAATGTGACTTTGTCTAAATTAATCATTTTCCCCAATGCTTTTTGGATTGTAGTCAGAATAGTAAATATGACTTCCCCAAACCCAACATTTTCCAAGCGGTTGCTGGATATGAGGTGAGGCAGGACACCTTCAAATCCAACATGCTTCCTTATGAGAACAGTAAATATGACCTCCCAAAAATTAAACATTTTCCCCACTGTTAGTTGGGTTCAAGTGAGAATAGTAAACTGAACTTCACAAATCAAACTCTTTTCCCAATGGTAGTGAGACTGGATTTAGAATAGTAAATCTGCTCTCCCTAAAGTGAAACATTATTACTCATTGTTAGTTGACTTGGTGTGAGAATAGTAACTCTGACCTCTCCAAAACCATACACTTTTACCAGTGTTAGATGGATGGAAGTGAGAATAGTAAACCTAAATTCCATGTTATTAAGCACCTTATTGCATGTTTGTTTCTTGGTTTTCATGTGTTACATGCTCAGTTTTGTTTAGGTGAAACATACAAAGTATGCATTAGATTACTCTTGGACATAATTATTTGTTAAATTTGCAATGAAGGATGCTTTATTACATTTGAGTATAATTTCACATTTTTAGGATTTTACATTCTATACTTATATCTTTTGGGCTTAGTGCAGAGATTCAAAATAGTTTCTTATTTTTTAGGATGCTTTTTCGTGTTTTAAACTTTCAGGTCTAGATCTTTTTAAAATAACTTTATACTCTCACTTAACAACATTTTAATACTGATTCGTGCAGGAGAATAAATTAGTTCAGGGTGGTGAAAAAAATGGGTTTTTCCCATTCTAGCCCTGATACAAAATTCAGGTTCAGCTTACATTCTAAACTGATGAACAGATTTACACAAAAACTTTGCTTGAAAGTAAAACTTTATGCAAAAACCATGCTTTTGAGTAAATCTGTTCAATAGTTATGGAAATATAAGTATTTAAAATAGTTGTGAAACATCTTTAAAGGCTTCTTTTGTGTATGTCACCTGTTTAGGATTCACGGATTCTTCATAAGTCCAGAAACTAAAAATACACAAAGCTAAATATATAAATGAGTGACATTGGGAAAGAAAGACTTTCCTCCTGTCATCCCTTTCAGAACTGTGGCTCTAGGGTAGGGAGAAATTTCGCCGGTGGCAAACATTTCAGGGAAAAAGGCTATATTAGGAGGCAGTGCCAAAGCATGGTGACCTTGAAGGAATCTGCTCTGGGGTAAAAATAAAAAAGGAAATGATAGAGTCTCATAATCCGCAGTACCTATTTGGGAACCAGGCTTCCACAACACCTACAATGACACCTGGAGTCTGCAGTGCCAATAAAGGTAATATGGACACAGATAGACACACAGCCTGATTCATCAAGCCGAAATCGGCTCGCAAAGGGCCAGATTCTGAGCATCTGGCCCTTTGCGAGCGCTATTTTTGCATTTGGGATTCATCATCCCAAATGCAAAAATCGGTAATAGCGATTTCGCTATTTTGCGAGGATTTACATTTAAGAAATCTCTATTTGAGATTCCTTAAATGCAATTCATCATCCATTTAAAAATTTGCGAATTCGCAATTTCGGCCCGCTATTTACCGCGAGGTCAAACCTCGTGGTAAATAGCGAAAACGTAGAAAAATGCTTTTAAAAGCATTTTTCTAAGTTGCATGTTGCACACACACATGTCCTTTGGACATGTGTGTGCGCAACACCTGTTTCAATTTGCATTTAAGGGGTGCTACAGGGTGTCCTTTGGACACCCCTGGCACCCTTTAAATCGCTATCTTATTTGCGATTAGCTAATTGCTAATCGCAAATAAGGAATACTCCCCAATCATTCCTATGGGCCTTTTGGCCCATAGGAATGTATGGGGAGGTATTCCTTATTTGCGATTAGCAATTTGCTACTCGCAAATAAGGAATGTGTAGGAATCTCTATTTATTTAGCAAATCCTACATGAATCCTGTTTTGCAAGTCCTTAATAGCGATTCCTTATGAATCGCTATTAGGGGCTCGCAAAACGGGAGAATGATGAATCAGGCTGATAGAGGTAGGGAAAACATGGATTCCAAAAAATGTACCACAAATAATTCCTGGCATGATCCCAAAAATGCTTGGGCTGGTGAGCTTCACCCAGCGTTCAAGTTACCAAATGAGGATCTACGGACATTAAAAATTCAGAAAAACATATGAGGATCCATAGTACCAAATGAGAATCTGTGGACCATAAAATACCCACAAGGTGGGTAAAGTACACCTTGTGTTCTGTTCAAGCACTAAGCACAGTGAAAGATGGTTTCCTGGTGGGTTAGTTACTAGGCTTCTGTTGGGGAAACTCCTGCTCTAAACAGCCAAAGGCCACACACAGCAGGGGTTGGCAGCTGAAAGTATGGGCTGGCTGTCTTAAACTGTTTGAACGCAGGGCTTAGCCAGAGGGTAAGATTAGCGGCCAATCTCCAGAGTGCACGGTTGACAGATGGCACACAGGTGTTGGCTGCCCATACTAAGGGTTTGTCAATGCTTGCTGTCATGCATTTGAGGTCAGAATCTGTCCAGAGGTCAGGTCCTGTATTCATCCTCTACTGTTCAGGGACAACGGCAATGCACAGGAAAGTTGATTGCCTGTTTTGGGGCTGGGTTTTGGGCATGGCCAAAGGCCCCATTGTGTGACCAACCCCTACTTGCCATTACTGATGGCCATGTACAAGCAGGTTTGGCAGCTTATGGTGATTTGGCGATCCACAGCAGGGATTGGCTGCCCATGGTGAGTTTTGCACAGTGCCTGGATTGAGTTCAAGCTCTGTTGCAAACCACCACTATGCACAGAATTAAAATCTGCTTAGGTGAAGGCTTTGAAGTGTGGATATTGGTTGTCTGCAGGCAATCCCCACTCTGCAGAGCCAAAGACCAAGCACCACTGGGACTGACTTCCCATTGCGGGTTTGTCCTAGCGCCTGGCTGTCCAAAGGCCATGCAAAGTAGTGGTTGGCTGCCCGCAGCAGTTAGCTGCCTGTGGCAGGTTGATCTCAAGTTGTGACCAGAGGCCACACCCTGTTGCCATACCCTGCTTGCTATAGCCGATGATCATGTGCTGTAATTTACTTGGCGGCCTTCTCATCCACCCCAAATACCTTCTCTACTGATGAGGGAAACTATCCCGAAATCCGGGCCATGTCTCGGGTCTAGAGATCTTGGGAACAACAAGTACTTACTTGCACCAACTTTGGTGAACCACTTACGAACTTTGTTTCAACTCTTCAAACCACGCGCACTTCATATACCAGAGTGCTTAGGGGCGATCCGGAGGAGAGGCTAGCGGTGTGCGATCCATCGTTGATTTCCGATGATCATGTGCTGCCTGGGTAAGATGTTTATAGTGGGTTGCCCATCTACAGCAGGTGTTGGCTGCTGCCGGAGGGTTGGACACAGGGCCTGCCAGAAGATGTGCCATGTGGATAATCCTCGCCTGCATATAATCCTTGCTGCGCTGCCTAGAGGCAACACCACTATATGCAGCAGGGGTCAATTATCCACGGCCGGTGTGCTGCGGGGGTTGACTGAAGGCCGGGGCCTGCGGCTAAGCCCTGCTATGCAATCCTTGTCACTCACATTCTCACTTTTTCATACTGTTTTACTGACTGTTGCAATCACTCTCAATGACTTCCAAAACATACAACATAGAGCGTTCTATCATTTTCAGCCACTAAAATTAGTTTTAAAAATAACTATATTGTGCCTTTTTTAAAGTTATTAAGTTTTTTATGTTTTTACTTTTTTGGAAAAACAAAAATGAAACTTGAACAATTGGAAAAAAACTACAGCTAAAATATTTTTCACATGTATATCAGAGAAAAAGCACTTGATTCTTCTATTCTTTTTTTTTTTTTTTTTTTTTTTTTTTTTTTTCCAAAGACCTTTATTGTACGATGTCAGTTATACACAGCATTGTGCCTACAACCCTGAGGCCGGCTGCTAAATCATCATAATCACGTTATTTGAAGTATCACACATACATTCCCTGCTTCTTGTATATCGTACATTTATACAATTCCGTCATTATTAAGGTCTGACATTTTCGAAAGAAAACAGCAACCTGACAGTTGTGGATCTAGAAACTTACCACAGTAACAACATAACCAAATTGAGACTTCTTCAGCTTTGCGTATGTAATAAAAGTGTGCATTTAGGTGTCGATGGGTCGGACTGCCCGGGACCCACCCCTATGCCAGTGTCTACCCTTGATGCCAACTCATGGCGAACCCTCTTCTCCTGTGTCTCGTGTCAGTAAATAGTCTGTGAGATAGTACCAGAAATCTTTGGGCCGAGCCCTGGCAGGCAACTCCTCCTCGTAGGTGTGTAGTTTATCCCTGCAACTTGACATATCCAGGAGCCATCTACTTGTTTTGGGCGTCTGCCTGCTGTGCCAGCATTGTGCAATCTGCCTCTTGGCCAGCAGCAGCGCTATCGCACAAAATTTACGTTTTGTAGCCCTAAGGTGTGAGACCACTCCCAATAAGCAAACCTTAAGTGTACATTCTATCTCAACCTGCAACATGGCAGATAGCTCGGTAGTGATCTCCTGCCAGTAAGACTGCACAGCTGTGCAGCACCAGGCCAGATGTATGAACCCAGCTCCCCCCGCATTACATCTCTTACACCTATCATTATCTTGCAGTCCAAATTTATACATACGCTCCGGTGTGTAGTATGCCTGGTGTATAAACTTGTAGTGGATAATACGTAAATTACCGTTAGGTGTGAGAATCTGTGTAAGTGCACATGTTTGTTGCCACTCCTCTTCCGTGAGCGAAGTCTCCATCGCCTCATCCCATCTCTCCTTAGCCCTGGTCCCAGCTACTGGTATTTCGGCCTGTGCTGCCGCATACAGTCTAGACACCAGATGTGAGGTGTCCGGTGAGGTGATGACCATTTGTAGTGATTGCAGGCTTTCCGGTTCCAACGGAAACGTCGGGTAAAAGGCCTGCACAGCGCGTTGCAGTCGGTAGTGTGTAAATAGGAACAGCGGAGTTTTATTTTTAATATACTGCAAGTCCGCTGCAGTCAGAAACTTGCCTTCCTGGAACATGTCCCCCAATTTTTCAATGCCTACTTGTTGCAGTAGCGACATCCCCACTTTCTCCCCTGTGACGGAGAGCGCCTGGTGGTGCGGGAGAGGCATTGCTGGCGCATATAATGGCTCTTTGTGTGCTACTCTGGCCAATTTCCTCCAAGCTTTAACAGTGGTGTCAATTGTATTGATGTCCTGATTATGTAGAGGCTGGCGAGTGTGTGAGAGCATTGACGCTAGTGGTATGGGTGCAGCATCTCCCTCCTCAATGGCTGTGTGCGTTAAATATGGTATTTCGTGGAACCAGTACGCTGCGTACTGTGCCTGCGCGCAGAGATAATACAGCAGAAAGTCCGGCACCCCGAAGCCCCCTCTGTGATATGGCAGTGTGAGTGTTTGTAAAGGTATTCGTGCTTGTTTTCCCGCCCATATCAATCGCAAAACCAGGGATTTAATGTTGCGGAAGACTGCAGCTGGTGGTTCAATAGGGATATTATTGAAGAGGTACAGTAGTTTAGGCAGGATATTCATCTTAACGATCGCTATTCTATCTGCTAATGACAAAGGCAGTTGTACCCAGCGGGTCACTTTATCTTCCAGTTTGGATATAACCGTACCATAATTTGATCTAATCACTACCTCCGGATCTCTGTGGTATAACACCCCTAGATACCGTATCGGGTCCGACTGCCATTCCAAAGGGTAGTCTGTTGCTTGCGAAGTTGTTGTTTCCGTTAAAGGTATTATGGAGGACTTGGACCAATTTATAGTCAACCCCGAGTGGCCTCCAAATTTTATATACTCTCGCATTATGGGGTTCAAATGAGTGTCAGGGTCGCGTATATACAGAAGCATGTCGTCCGCATAGAGTGATATATGCAACGGTCTGGACGGGAACTGTAAGGCCGAGGTCTTGTAATTCTGTCGTATTACACAAGCTAGGGGTTCCAGTGCCAGCGCAAACAGCAATGGGGAGAGTGGGCATCCCTGCCTAGTGCCGCGCTTGATACTGAATGCTTCCGAGATGTACCCGTTAATTCGCACCCTCGCACTTGGATTAGTGTAAATGAGTGTAACCCATTGTACAAACCGTTTGGGAAAACCCATCCTTAGCAACACCGTGATTAAATAGTCCCATTCGATGGAGTCAAACGCCTTAGCGGCATCTAGCATGACCGCCACGGCCTTGGTTGACGGCGTAAGATAGTGGGACAATGCAAACAGTGATCTAGTGTTGTGAGCCGTAGAGCGGGTAGGGATGAACCCAGATTGATCCGGCAATACAAGTCGTGTCATGAGTGGTTTCAGCCGTACCGCTAATAATTTCGCTAGTATTTTTGAGTCAGTGTTAATAAGGGACAGTGGCCTGTAAGACTCACAAATCTCCGAGTCCTTACCAGGTTTGAGGAGCGCTATGATAGCCGCCTCACGCAATGTTGGTGGAAGTTCTGATTTCTCGAACGCTGCACCAAACATGCACACCATGTGTGGGGCAAGGAGGTCAGCATACTGTTTGTAGAATTCATTAGTAAACCCGTCAGGGCCCGGCGCCTTCCCGTTCGGTAGGGATTTTATTATGTCTGTCACTTCCTCAACCGTTATGGGTGAAGCTAACATTTCCCTCTGCCCATCTGAGAGCCATCCTATCGCCACATTTTCCAGATAGGCGAATGTATCCTCTCTCGACGCTATCGGCCTCGACTTATATAGTTCCCCGTATTCAGAAGTAAAACAGCCTAAGATGTCCGCGGCTTGTGTGTGTATTGTGCCATCCTTTGCCTTAATGCGTAGTACCGGGTTGTGTCCCTTGCCATCACATATTTTAGCCGCCAATCTACTGCCAGGCCTACCACCCTCGCCGAACGATCTGCCTGTTATTTTTTTATCAAGATATTTGATCTCATCCTCCACAAATGTCTGATGTTCGGAGTGTAAAGTCCGCAACTCGCCTAGATGCGCTGTGTCGCACGTGGTGTCGTAAGCCTGCTCAAGTTCCCTCATCCGTGTTTCACAGCGTGTGATTTGCCGCCTGATATCCTTTAAAATGCCTATTGTAGTGCTCATGCATATACCCCGGATTGTGGCCTTGAATGCTTCCCATAAAAGACCCGGGTCGTCCACAGTAGGTCCGTTAAGTAGGAAGTATTCCTTGATCGCTTTGTGTATAGTGGATGCATAGATCGTGTCCGTGAGTGCACGGGAATTGAATCTCCAATGAAAGGGAGGTGTAGTGTAATTGGGTATCACCAGTGTTAACCGTACCGGGTTGTGATCCGATTCTTCTATTCTTTTACACTTTGATTTCCACAAGAGATTAATTACCTTGTGGGCCAACAAATAATGAAAGCCCACAGATGCAAAGCAAGGACCAATTATTTGTTGCTTTTCCTGAAGGATTTATTTTAGCATGGTCTCTCTTGAATCAATGGTTTATTGCATTGCCGAAGAAGTTGTAGTCACCTCTTCATTGTTTCCTCTCATTTTTACAGTATTGAACTTTGGTTCACCCCAACCATTAAAGTGTATGTGCTTTAAGGATGTTCTGAAGCTGAAATTTCCTTGGTTCCCCCTGCTGAAATTCTTGTTGTACAATTTGAAGTTGTAGTAAAATGTCCCTTTTGGCGTGGTAAACCTCGTTTTTTGCTTGATTTTGTTGTCGTTTTTTTGTGCTCTGCACATTGAGCCACTGTTGGCCAGTGCCCGGGGTATGCGCTCTGATCCTAAAAACGTGTCAAATTTGTAATATACCTAATGGGCATTCTTAACATCCATACTTAACATACCGATAAGTCTTTAGTGTATAGTACAAAGTGTGCTTGTGAGTTAAATGGCGCTGTTGGACTGCAGCACTCATTGTGCCGCCACTAAGGTGACAAATCAGAAAACAAAACTGCCATCTGTAACATGGTTGTTCAGGTTTAAACTGCAAATTCAACTTGTCAAAATAACCCCCTTTGACAGTTCTAAACCAACCTTTTAACGTTAATAAGTCACTCTTATGTAGGCATTAAACGCCCAGGTTGAATGATATTTAAAGATAGGAATGTTAAAGGATTAATGTTAAATATGTCCTTACATGGACTGTGATAAAAAGCTACTTATAATATAGCAGAATTAGCTTGTCCTTAGAAAATCATTGGCCTACCTTATTAATGTTAAAAACGTTTTCTCTACATAGGAACCAGATAAAAAGTTACTTCTTGGACTTTTTAAAATATGTGTTATGAATTCAATTTATTGGTAAAATCAGATTTGTGACAAGTAGTTCTCAAAAGGTATTTTTTTTAATTCCCTTTAGCCCACCTGAAGCCTATAAAATCCCATTTGCATGAGCTTCCAGCTGTCACCCAGGAGCTGAAAAGTTACTTGATTAATTGTGAAGTGACTGTCAGAGCTGAGAAAAAAGACGGGTGTAGAGAAGTGTACTGTTCCTTTGACAGGATGACAGTCTTGGCAGTGCCCAGGAACCTAATATCTTCAAAGTTACCAGCCCTGTCACAGGAACAAGTGGCTCACACTTGGGACTGCCCCCTCTATTATCCTGATATCCAGTTGGAGAGGAGCTGCCCCCAGAACCAGTTTTGAGTGACCATAGGGAGGGTTTCTTAATTTCCCTGGCCACACCTCTAGAATGAACACAGGAACTCTCTACAAGGAAGTAAGGATCTGCTATCTTTGTTTCAGATTGAGAAGGTTACTTCCAGTAGGATACACAGGAACTGCTGAAAAAGTGTGTATGGTTCCCCTGTGAACTTTCTCTCCATTTGTCAGGGAAAGGCCCAGAATCACTCCCCTGACAGGCTAGTGCCAGAAATAGAAGTGGAACCCCCTTAGGCACCTTCTTTAGAACACCTATTGATCTATGAGAGATAGAAGAAAGACTGTACCCACTAATGTGACCTATGAGGAGAGCCCTGAGGAATAGACTTGTTTCCACTTGTACCCCGACTGAAAAGTGGAGTATAAAGTTTGCTGGCCTCCTCCTAAGCTTCAGGGACACTAAAGCTGCAAGAAGTACACTTTCCTGAAGAGCCCAGCATACCGGTTTCAACTGGGCCTGCCCTGGACCCTCTGGTGGCTTCTTCTGGGGTGAGTCCTGACCCGTAAGTGATGTCCCTAAGGGCCCTTGGGCCCTTAAATAAGTGACAAAGTGAACTCCTCCTGTCTAACTGTAAACACTTGGACTTGAAACTTTTTTCACGTATTTTGGCCTGGAGGACCACAGACTGCCTAATGTGCATCAACAGTGGGCCTGACTTTACTGCAGCTCCTGCTACATTCTTCTCAATAGTAACAAATCTGATTCAGTGAGCCTGATACCAACCGCCATCTGACTACATCAAACCCTATCTGTCTACATCCTGCAGCCTTGCCCCACTGAATGTATCAGACCCCCAAAAAAGAGACTTGTTCTGGACCCGACACCTAGCAGCATCCAATTGATGTCCACGGCTTCATGAGCACCTACTCCGGACTCTTTCCACTCAGAGATTTTCCCGCCTTCATGATGGCTTCACCAATACCTTCCTAGTCATCATCCCATCATTATTCGATGCACAGAATGGCAGCAAGGTTGGTTCATACTGCACCACCCAGTCTGGTCACTAATATTTTCTGGCATGTGTATTGCCCACCTCAAATGACCAGCTGCCACAGGGCCACAGATAAGATACAAATTGCACAAAAAAACACTGTTTTTATTTGTATTGCCTCACATCATGTTGTGCAAATTATCATCACATCATTGACAACTCCATCTTCAGATCTACCCTGCTGCCTTGTTCCGCTGAGGATCTACCTTCTCAGAAAACGTCTAAGTCAGAAGGTGACTGGTTGACCAAGACCATCTTCAATCTAGTATCTGACCAGCATTCCATCGAGCAGCTGCACTCAGTTGATGCTTTGTGTATTTAGAGCTACAATTTAATTCAAACTTTAAACATTCATATCTCTGGTTTCCCTTATTGGATGTTTCTAATTTTTGTGTCATTTTGTACATTAAAATATTCTCTATTTCTATAAATTGGAGTGGGATTTTTATTGTGTTCTGTTTTGGACATTTTGAGTATTTTGGTACTTCTAAAATAAATGCTTTACACATTTTCTTAAGTAAAGCCTGTCTGCTCTGTTCCCTAGCTACCATAACTTAAACTCAGATTTAAATTACTGAAACCAATACTGGTCCTAAGAAGAATATTGCTATTTTTACTTTGAGTGGACCCCCTTCAACCTCAATTAATAATCCACTTTCTCACAGGAGTGTAGATTGGGCGAGGAAAGCTTCTCATCCAGGAAAAATATCTGCATGGGGTGTGGCCAACCAAGATGGCCAAGTGGACTTGATCCACACAGGCTTCGCTGCCATCCTACAGACTATTGTGACACATGAGCTCTTGCTAACCATGGCCAACAACACCTATCAACCATGAAGAGAGTGAGGGGAGCAGTGTGGGCCACTCAGTAGCTTCCAAGGAGGCAAGTGTGGAGGATTTTCCTAGTGCCTATGGACTAGCAGTGAGGAGGCAAAGGCTGCGCTGGAGGTTGCTCGATACTGGTGAACATGAATCCACAGCTATGCCGGTGACCTCTTTACACCGCAGGTGCCTTGAGAGAGTAGACCCAAAGGAAATGATGGACGGAGCGTTGACAATACAAGCACTCACCCCCAGTCAACTGATCTGGGTTTAATCCATCACAATTCTTTAGCCCACTCTGCCACCCCAGTTCAGACACGGCCATGTAAATGTAAATGTACAGGAATTTATATAGCGCAAATCACCAAGCGGTTTCTAAGCGCTTGCTTAGGGAACCCGTCCTGGTATTCCCCTGTGAGATAACCCCGGCAGGGTATCCGCAAGGTGAAAGCCAGGCATCCCGCCGCGAGGGGCCATATGCAAATCAGTCTGACCCTGTGCCTCATGGGAACAGTACAGCCCGAACTGCCAAGCCATGTCTTCCCTGGACCAGAAACAAGCTTCCCAGGACCGGTTTCTGGCATTGCAGCTGTCTTCAGCCGGGCTTGCTTGAATCCAGTGGCAAAGTGAGCAAGGGACTCACGTCTGAGCATACCCTGCCAACTTATGGCGAACAAAGCAAAACCAAAGGAAATGATGGACGGAGCGTTGACAATACAAGCACTCACCCCCAGTCAACTGATCTGGGTTTAATCCATCACAATTCTTTAGCCCACTCTGTCACCCCAGTTCAGACACGGCCATATGCAAATCAGTCTGACCCTGTGCCTCATGGGAACAGTCCAGCCCGAACTGCCAAGCCATGTCTTCCCTGGACCGGAAACAAGCTTCCCAGGACCGGTTTCTGGCATTGCAGCCGTCTTCAGCCGGGCTTGCTTGAATCCAGTGGCAAAGTGAGCAAGGGACTCACGTCTGAGCATACCCTGCCAACTTATGGCGAACAAAGCAAAACCAAAGGAAATGATGGACGGAGGGTTGACAATACAAGCACTCACCCCCAGTCAACTGATCTGGGTTTAATCCATCACAATTCTTTAGCCCACTCTGCCACCCCAGTTCAGACACAGCCATATGCAAATCAGTCTGACCCTGTGCCTCATGGGAACAGTCCAGCCCGAACTGCCAAGCCATGTGTTCCCTGGACCGGAAACAAGCTTCCCAGGACCGGTTTCTGGCATTGCAGCCGTCTTCAGCCGGGCTTGCTTGAATCCAGTGGCAAAGTGAGCAAGGGACTCACGTCTGAGCATACCCTGCCAACTTATGGCGAACAAAGGAAAACCAAAGGAAATGATGGACGGAGCGTTGACAATACAAGCACTCACCCCCAGTCAACTGATCTGGGTTTAATCCATCACAATTCTTTAGCCCAGTCTGCCACCCCAGTTCAGACACGGCCATATGCAAATCAGTCTGACCCTATGCCTCATGGGAACAGTCCAGCCCGAACTGCCAAGCCATGTCTTCCCTGGACCGGAAACAAGCTTCCAAGGACCGGTTTCTGGCATTGCAGCCGTCTTCAGCCGGACTTGCTTGAATCAAGTGGCAAAGTGAGCAAGGGACTCACGTCTGAGCATACCCTGCCAACTTATGGCGAACAAAGCAAAACCAAAGGAAATGATGGACGGATCGTTGGCAATACAAGCACTCACCCCCAGTCAACTGATCTGGGTGTAATCCATCACAATTCTTTACCCCACTCGGCCACCCCAGTTCAGACACGGCCATATGCAAATCAGTCTGACCCTGTGCCTCATGGGAACAGCCCAGCCCGAACTGCCAAGGCGTGTCTTCCCTGGACCGGAGGCACAGGGTCAGACTGATTTGCATATAGCCATGTCTGAAATGGGGTGGCTGAGTGGGCTAAAGATTGGAGATGGATTAAACCCAGATCACTTGACAGGGGGTGAGTGTTTGATTTGCTCAAACGCTCCGTCCATCATCCCCTTTTGTATCGCTTTGTTCGCCCTAAGAGTGGCAGGGTATGCTCAGACGTGAGTCCCTTGCTCACTTGGCCACTGGATTCAAGATAGCCTGGCTGATGAGGATTATGAATCCGAAACCGGTCCCAGGATGCTTGTTTCCGGTCCATGGAAGACATGGCTTGGCAGTTCGGGCTGGACTGTTCCCATGAGGCACAGGGTCAGACTGATTTGCATATAGCCATGTCTGAATCGGGGTGGCTGAGTGGGCTAAAGAATGGAGATGGATTAAACCCAGATCATTTAACAGGGGGTGAGTGTTTGATTTGCTCAAACGCTCCGTCCATCATCCCCTTTTGCATCGCTTTGAGAGAGTAGACAGCACATGAGGTGAGAAGACCCTGGGAAGGGGGCACAATTATCTACCAACAAACACAGCACGCACTAACAAGAGGCCCACAGCCCTTACATGAAACCCCGACACATTATGGCTGTACCTGGTGATAAACTTGGACCCCCGTAAACAGACAACATTGGGGGGGAGGAGTTACTTACCAATCCCCTAGAGGCACTACTACATGTGGGGGGAACCCTTCATCACTTCATATTAAACATAAAGCGGAGAATCACTGCCTGTCTACAAGATGGCGATGATAACCGTCACAAAGTTATAATGACTCTTTTAATGGGTTAACGTCTCACTATTCCATACAATCTTCTCACAGGGTGTAAGTGTGGGCCATGGACCTTTCCTCTTAACGTCAATCTATGAAAATAGACGTCCCAAGGTCAAGCCAACCGCCAGCACTTGCTTGCCTGAGTTTAACATGGCATGCCCACCATGCAACAACTGACAAGGTTGAGTACAAAGACCTACAGTTTTTAAGACCATCCAGATCTATAGCTTGATTATCGGAGGAGGTGGACTGGCCCATCCTTCCGCTGCTGAAACACAGATGTAGTTGAGGGCTGATGTCAGCGCCCAACACCTTCAAGAGCTCTTCCCTTCACAGTAGTGTTGGAATCCCGGAACTTTGCAGCTCCAGGTGGGCAATTACATAGTAGTGCCACAGTTTACCAGGACACAGGGAACTGGATGGCTCTCTCATTGCCTCACTGTTCTCGTGGCACTTGAAGATTTATCATTATGCGCCACCGTATTACCGACCCTCGCACTTACAGACTCCTGTGGCCATGATCACCTGGCCAAAATTGTACACCTGGTAAAAGGTAACCCAATGGAAAACACACAACACTGCATTTAACCAAATTGGTGGTACTAGCCGGCTGCCTCCTCTAGCTATGAACCCTATCTTTATGCCACCAAAAAGAACCCACACCAGCAGAGTGTCCAGTTACTTCACACCAGCAGAGGTGTGAGACGCTCACACTGTTGATAACAGGCTTTCATAAAAGAGGACCTCCTATCCTCCTTCAAGGAATTCAAGCGAAACTTCAAGAAGAGCTGAAAGCAGATATGGCCTCCTCTCTGGAAACCCTCAAATTAGACATTAATAATGGATTTGTCTATCTCCAACAAGATGTTGACTCAGTGGCACTGAGCACTCGCATATTAGACCTTGAAATTAACTGCTGGGAGAGGATTGAGTGAAGATCAAGATTGATAGAGTCCATAAAGTAGGCCCACAGGGCTCTGGATGTGGCAGACTCCCCCAGGATGTCCTGGTGAAACTATATTCCTTTAAGGCATAGGATGCTTTCCTGCAAGCAGCATGAAAGAATCATGTAATCTCATTCCAGGGTGTCACATACTACCTTTTCCAATACATCTCTGCAGCAAAATTGGTCCATAGAATGCAGCTGCGCCCAATTACTGACAAACTGCAACACGATGGCTTCAAAATACAGATGGACCTATCCATATGGATTAGTCTTTGACTCTCACAATAGGACACACCATATAACCAAAATCTCGGAAGCAGCAGGCCTACTGGAAAAACTAATTTAAGACTACAGGCAGTGTGGCGACAGAACAGAGACCCCGAGTAGGAGCAGTCATGCGAACACAGACAAAGAACAATGGCTTTGCCGATGAGGTCCGAGGCACTCAAGAAGGATTTAAATACTAACATTATCTTTTCCGTCTAGCAGGTTATCTGCCACTCTAATTAACAAAAGTGGAAACGCTTGCCTGACCTTGCTTATTACATATTGCATCTTAAACTTTTCATAAACCTGCTAAAGGCTCAATATTGACTCACATTACTTTCAACATATATTTTTTTCATCATACTTCATATTGTATCCATTTGTTATTCACAGTGAGATTATTTTATGAATAATAACAAATGCATGACTGAACCTACCCCTCAAAATGATATCAAAATTCTTTAAAAAGAATTCAATACTCATACAAACCCTTCCTCTCATACTCACACATTCCTTTCACTTCCTCAATGTATTTCTCACTATAAAAACATCAAAAGAAACCAGATTGTTAATGAATTCATGCAACACAGACTTGATTGTGACTGGGATAGCATTCTTTTTCTATTCCTCCTTAAAACTTATATTGGAGGACTCCAAATCTAAAAGGGAGGGAAGGATTATTATGATGAAAGGGATGTCTCACTGGGTGAATGTGTACCATTCGCTTCCATTTATGCCCTTAACTCCAACCAAGTCCCATTCATACAGACACTTCTATCTTTATTGAGAGGCTTTTAAGAAGAAGAAATACTCCTGATGGTCAACTTTACCCTTACCTGGGACTCGGGCATGGATAGTACTCATCCTCGAACCGCTAAATCCACGGTGGAGGTCTAAACTTGCAGTATTACGATTGCAGCAGTAGGGCCGCAATGAGACTGCCGACACAGCCAGGCTCACAGGTCCCATTGGATCATGGTCTCATGGAAGTCGGACCACCATGAGACCACTGGCACTGCCAGGAACAAGGATCCCAATGGGCTAGTGGTCTCTCAATGGCAGGAATATGCTGGTGGTGCCACATATTCCGAGTTGTCATTTCAATTGACTGGTAGCTCTACCCTACCAAGCTGAAACAAAATCTTCCCAAATACATCATGGCTCTGCTGGAGGGGTGTGGGATGATGGGAGACTTTCTCCACATTTGGTGGGACTACCCGGCTATTCATCCGTTCTGGATTGAAATATCAACTCAAATCAAAAATATTCTAGGATACCCAATCCCAAACATGCCAAGCTTTACACTACCAGACCTGATAGATCGCACCCTCAAATGCCAAACCTCAGGTGCCATAATGATAATGTGGCTGTGCTTGAGACCAGCAAAATTGGCGCTGGCATCTGGGTGGAAGAAAAATGGGGCTCCATCGTTATCTCTGTGGCACACTAGACTCTGGCTAGCCATCATGATGGAAAAAATGACTGAAATTGTTTTAGATAATGACAAAACATTTGAATATATTTGGGGCCCCTTGGTGTCATGTCTCTCCAGAGGACTACATCTAAATGCATGTCTTACCCAGACAACAGCATTTCACCTCTTCCAATTCTAATGATGTTGGCCACAGCTAGATTATTTAGGAAGCGGTGCCCCCTCCTCTAAACACGGCTCTTCCTCCGCCCCCTCTCACCACTTTTCACTTTTTCTATATCAGATGATAACTCCCCATGTACCGACATTATTTCTTTATTTTTCTGGAGTTTTATGTTTGGGGAGGGGAGGATAACGGGGGGGGGGGGAATATTTGTCCACTGAAATGAAGGGCTTGACAGCACTGTGAGTGAATTATGTTCTGTCTCCTAGAGAACTTCTGTCATATGGCAGAAAATGGTCACTACAATATCCACTTTGGAGTGATGAAGGGATTTGAAATGTTTAACTTGCCATTACCTGATATATGTTCTAAAAACCAATTAAAGAACATTTTGAAAAAGAAAATTTGCACAACAACAAGAACAGGGCCATCAAGCTGCTGGAACAAGTCATGGGCAGTCTTCTGTTCACATACAGGAAGAAAATTACATTTTGGAAGTGACAAGGACGTCATTGTGTTCCAGACAAGATCATTCCAGACCATAATCCCTAGCTTGGAAACTTTTCACACATCCCAGAGGAGAGAAGAAAGTAAATGCACGAAAGCTAACTAATAATTTGTGTGACTAGTTTTTGCCACATAGTCATCCCGGGATGTAGTCATTTGGTACAACGAGATTGATGAAGCACCTATGAACCATGTAGCCAAATAAGTACTCACAAGTGGAAATGGAAAAGCAGTGACAGGGTGAAGAGGAGCAAGAAACAGTTCCACCACTAATAGTTTTACTGGCTTAGGTTCTCAGTGACCCGCCATTTTGAAGCAGGAAAGCCTGACCGCTTGCATTGCCAGAATATAATGCATTTACTGATGTCTGTTAAAAGTACAAAGCATCTTTGTGTTCTCTCTATATGGATACGCTTAACCTGATTGAAAATGTCAATCTGTGAAAACTCTATGATGAGTGCTCTGAGACTGTGCTATGAAAAATGCACCAGGGGTGTTCGAAATCGGTGTAACTTGCTGTTGTGAAATTTACACAAAATGCTTTGTAATCACAGTCAAATCTGTCATTTGAGCTATATTTTAGCATATTATGTACCCTCAAATCAATTTTCGAAGTGATGATGCGCTTCAAGCTATAAAATAGTACACATGTACTACAAACAACAGTCACACGAGTTCTGTTGTTAGAGCATTCGTGATAAATGTGTACTTCAAATGGCTCATTGCCCTGGGCATTATTATTGCAAATGGCACATAACTAAGCCAAGTGGCATAATTTTGTGAATTGTGAGTAACAAGTATAATGTGAAATTCCCAAAATCCTGCGAACTATGCCAGCGTTATTTAAATTTTGCTCAGACCTAAAATGCACCTGACATGACCATGATGTACTGCTTGTCTCTCCTGTTTGGGGGTCCCTTTCACCCTTCCCTTTATTAATAAGGACTTGCCAGATGACCCATTTTTGACTTTGGAAAAGGTCTGAACACAAAATTGGGCAATTTGCAACAGCAAAAAGTCTTTTGGTACTTATGAAACACAAATTACAATACCAGAACATGTTTCTGAATCGCAATTTTAGTTTGCGATCAAATATCGGATCAATATTTGGATGGGGCATGTTGAGGGCATTGCTTCTAAACACTGATTCAGAATGGGTTGTGTTAATGTTGTGTGACTGAAATCTGGTTACGCAAATATTCAAATTTGACCAACCACACAAAGTGGTGGTAACCCATTCAGAAACAGGAAGGAGACCTCAAGGGACCTCTTCCTCTATGAGAATATTTATCAAAACATTTTTATGAGTTGGCTGAGGTCTCATGGACCACTACTTACTCTTAAGAAAATGTTACTTAAACGTGTCACATTCGTTTTTCAAATGCAGCCGATAGCATTTAAAAACAAATCCTTATTTAAAAACAGTAACCAACATGGTGGTCTGCTGACCTCTTCAGACCACCACCCCTGTGATGGTTACGCGGCATAGTGGCTCACAATTTGTGACCTACCTGATTATTATTGAATTCGTAGGTAGAATTGTAACAGATTACGAAACAGTATTTTGCAAACTGACCTATTAGTAGATAGGTCAGTGAGCAAAATAGCACACTGGTTGCAAAAATACTAATCCCGAATTGCATCAATCATTTCAGCAAATAAATAAAATCAGAAGCAGCATGGACTGATAAGGCCTTGGTCACTGCATTCTATTGCAAGCTGAGGCAGGAGCTTAACAATACCCTTTCTTAGGTGCCTAACTGACCAAATAACTAATTCATTGATTGATTTAGTATTACATGAAGACCATCAGCAAAAATAGAGACAGGAAGATAAACAAATAAAACCACACCAGTAGTTACTGAGTGCTCCTGTGCAATCTGCTAAAGACACAACTTCTGAGGAACCAGTGTAAATATGGAAAAGCTTCTGTCTCGCAAAGAAAAATATAGAGGAATTGAATGGTTGGTAAATTTACTGTGAAAAAGCAGGACATTTTGTGAGGAAATGCCTTTAGCTAGAAAGAAACAAGAATGTCTTGTCTTAAATGGTAGACTTAGGTCAGGTGATTATTTTTATACATGTGGATGCTGTACATAGAGCACTTTATGTATTGAAAGTTACTTTGGCCAATCTGGCAGGAATGCATGATGGAACAACACATTCCTATGCCAAGCATATCTTCACCACTCAGTGTTTACTATATATATATATATACCATTACCACACACGCTTTTCCCAGGCATGTCTTTGCCACGAACATGCATAAGGGTACATTATAAGTACTGTTAGATCTGGGGGTCTCTGGTTGGCAATGGTTATCACCCTTGTCCAAATAGGGACCCTTACTTCTAAGTCAGGATAAGGGGATTACACTCCGTAATACCCCCTGCTCACCCCCTTGGTAGCTTGGCACAAGCAGACAGGCTTATCTCAGAGGCAGTGTGTTAAGCATTTGTGAATATACACAGTAATACAGTGATAACACTACAGATGGACACAACACAGATTTTATAAAAATAAGTATTCTTTATATAGACTTAAACACAAGACCACAAATGACAAAAATCCACAATACTACACTTAAGATTACTTAAAAGATGATTAAAGTCTCTTAGTTCAAGTTGATGGTAGATGCGACAAAGTTCTCAACAAAGAACCTGGATGCGTAACGCAAAGTAAACAAAAGGACTCGCAGAAGGGGAGATGCGTCGGTTCCGTGACCCGGGGGAACGGTTGCGTCCTTCCTCAATGCTTGCGCAGAGTAGGGGACTCGTCGTGAGCCTTACCAGTGCGGAGGTGATGCGTAGATTCTCGACCTGTTGCGGTGCGCAAGATGGCGCCTTGATGCGATGCGATGACGATGTGATGATCCAGTTGCGATGCGAGAAGATAACGCCCTTGATGCGGCAATGCGATGACGATGCGATGACGCCCTGGCAACCTTGCGACGACTCTGTACTTTGGAGCCGCGAAAGGCCCTGCGACGCGCTTCTCCGGCGATACGATGGCGACTCTCTCGATGGCATCACGCTTCTCCGGTGATGCGACAGCAGGCAGATTCGATGAACACACGCTTCCAGGGAGATGCGACGAAGGCTCGCTTCTCCGGCGTTGCAAAGATTTCAGCTGTGGCGGCGACACAATTCTTCTCGATGCGTCGCTCTTCCATGCTCCCAAGTGACTGGAGTCAGAATTCCCAGCAAGGAAATTCAGGAGGGAGCTGGGGGTGAAGTCTTTTGGCCCTGAGACTTCAACAGGAGGCAAGCACGGTTCAAGCCCTTTGAGAATATTCTGTAGATGAAAGTCCTTACAAAGTTCCTTCTCCTTTCCCTTGGCAATGAAGCAACCACTGCAGGCCAACTCAGCAAACAGCACACTGGCAGAGGGGCAGTCCAACTCCTGCAGCTTCCTTGGTTCTTCTCCTTGGCAGAAAGATTTCTTGTTCCAGAAGTGATCTAAAGTGATTGGGACTGGGTCCCAATATTTATACCCCAAAATCCTTTGTTCTCTGCCTAGTTCAAACCAGTTCCTAAGCACTTTGTTGACATGACTCTCCTCTTCCTTTCACTGGGCAGGGACATCAGCCCCCTCACAGGAGGTGGAGCCAGCACAGGGGAGAGAAGATACAGCTCTGGAGCACTCTGTTGACAGGATTCCTCTTCTCCTTTCACTGCGCAGGGCAGAGACATCAGACAAGCCACAGGGGGGGGGCAGCATTGTAGAGGGAATGCCCAGCCCTATTCAGGTCCCAGGTGCACTCTCCCCCTCCCATCTGGATGTAAATCTCCCTATTCACCACTGGGCTGTCCCAGACTGTCTCCTGGAATTTCCCCAGCCCTGTCACACACAAACCCAGACAAGGAATACACAACTCAGCAGAGGCGGGCTCAAATGGTTAGGCAAGCAAATACCTACTTTCTAAAAGTGGTATTTTCAAACACAGAATATTAAAATAAACTTTACTAAAAGATGTATTTTATTATTCTGAGTTCAGGCATACTAAATTCGAATTTCTACCATGTTCTCTGAGTCAGTTAGGATTATAAGAATGTAATAATCTTCACTGCCCATTCTGGCCTATGGGAACAGGTAGCCTTCAATAGTGAAAAACGAAGTCGACATGGCAGTGCTAGACTGCACACAGGCCTTGCAATGGCAGGCCTGAGACATACTTTACAAGCTGCTTTTGTGGGTGGCACAACAAGTGCTGCAAGCCCACCAGCACCATTTGATTTACAAGCCCTGGGCACACATGGTGCACTGTACTAGGGGCTGACAGATAAATCAAATAACCCAATCATGGAATCCAATCAGTATATCAATTTAACATAGGGAGCACTTGCACTGTGGCACTGATTAGCAGTGACAAAGTGCCCAAAGCATAAATCCAGCAAAAACATATCAAAACAGAGGAGGTAATCCGTCAAAAATGAAAGGGAGTCTCACACCAATGATGTCAGGTCGAACAAGTACCATTACTATGCATACCCTTACCACACATACCACTACCATGCTAACGTGCACCACACATTTTATTTTCCTATAGGAAAACGATTTTGCCCTGTTCATCTCCAAGAAACATAACGCAATGCCAAGCAACATTCAGAAAAAACTACGCAATACATCCCAAGCTTTTTCTAACAATATAGCATCATGCAAAACATGCCAAAACACATCACTGCGCAAAACACAAAAACATTACTGCAAAGCGATGCAATACAACGCAAAGTAAAGCAACATAGTATACTTTTTACACCATTTCCTAACTATAAATAACAGTTGAAAAACACATCTACAAATAGTGAAAACAGTTTAATAGGTTTCAAATATACACATTCGTCTTTCTTTCATTTGAATTTGTTACCTACAAAGATTGGTTGCTGAACAGTGACTGGGGATAAACATTTCTATTCTAACTCAGCTGAATACTTATCTCAGGGAAGGTGCTGGACAGTGACTGGAGGGCAACATTTCTATTCTAACTCCGCTGAGTACTTACCTCAGGGAAAGTGCTGAACAGGGGCTGGGGCAAAAATACTATTCTAACTCCACCATATACTTACCTCAAAAGAAATGCTGGACAGTGACAGGGGCAAAATTACTCTTGTAACCCCACCAAGTTCTTACCTCTTTTTCTTTCTCCTAGACCTTAAAAGAAAAAAATACATCTAAAGAGCAGAGAATTTCCACATTCCGAAAAACAAAAACAGGGGGCAATCAAGAACAAGAACAACTTTCTTCCATATAATACAACACTAACAAAAACTAAACTTTCCTCTGTTTCAACAGGTTTAACAAATAGTTTCTCCACCAAACAGAGTGCATGAATTAACAATACATTTTTTCCCAAAGCAAACAGAATTTTGTCAATGGAAATAAAACACCCATTTAGTACATTGCAAACATGGTCTTTTTTTCTCTTTTTATAAACAGATCAGTGAAACATGGAGAACCCCAAACAAGCTAACTACATCAAATCATGACATGGGAACAGACAGTTGAAATATGGTGGTTAAATTTATTGTGAAGAGACATTAACTGAACCCAGGAGTCAGGAGTGTGTTAAGTATTTTGATCCCATTGCAAAGGCAGAGCAGTTACTCTGGGTGACAATGTGGAAAGGACCACGGAGCATAACCATTCTGTCTCTGCAATGTAGATTAAAGTTAGGGAAAACATCAAATAAAAATTCCAGCATTCAGTTCCAATGAAATGAATGAAATGTGTACTTGTAAAGCGCACTTATACCCCAACTGGGGTGTCCTGGCGCTGGAACGCATACCGCTGTGGAACCCTTCCTGGCTTTTCCCAGTGAAATGTCCACTCCTGGGCACCCCCAAGGTGAAGCCAGGCATCCCAGCGCTGTTGGGGCCATTGTGGAGATTAACAAGCTATTGCCCAGAGTTGCAGAGTGGGACCCATGATTAGAATAGGCACCCAGGCGAGAATTATCAGGTCCGAGGAAATTGAGCCTAAGACCCGCCGAGGCAGGAATTGAAACCTGGTCCCGGGACAGACCTCTGCATCAGGGTCTGTCGCTCTAACCATTGAGCCACACTTCTCCAATGAACCCTGAAGCTCATTTTGAGGGAGGTGGCATAAAACATCGCTATGTTCATTGCTAGTAGTATTTCTGCAATACCCAATCTAAATGGAATGGTTCAAAAACAGAAACAGTTGAGCAATCCCCAAAGAACAACACCATGATACTACTCTGATATTAACATCCTCATTGAACTTAGCCATTTTTATTAACATAACTTATCTACTGTATAACGGTGAGAACCCTGTCAAACATTTACTAATATTTAGTACAATGCAGACCTTGATAACCCAAGAGAATACTGAAATTTGGATGAAGGATAATCCCAAGTCGATTGGCCCACATTTAGAGTATTCATGTCAACATTAATGATACTAACATCCCATTAGTGTACAGCTTACTCCCAGCCAAGCAATCCTCAATTTACACTGAGTTTTTATGAGTAATAAAATACAAAACAGTAAATAAAAATCCTAGGAAAATCATAATTGATTTTGAATTACAGATGATAAATACTGTTACTAAAATGTACACAGTCACACAAATTCAAGTATGTTTTTTCACTGTTTCCAGACGTATTGGCAAAACATGTAAAACACATCCTTAGCTGAGGATTACATGTTAAACAGTAAACTACAATATGAGTTTAAAAAAACAAACACATTTGTGTTTTGTTCCTCCTGAGTGTGTATATGACTTCTACCCATCAATTATCAAACCGGAATACTTTACACAAATGGCCTCATTAGGATGTCGTGCAGACTGCCACCAACAACCCTTCGGTGGTGGTCCCCCTGAAAACCAGAAAAATGGTACAACCACTGAATTAAAATACCAGTGGTCAGAGCGCAGCGGGTCTGGGGAGCCAACAAGCTCAAGGCGGTGCCAGCATTGGCCCCACCGTAGGGATTACAATGTCCATTTCCCACAGCCTTTTCATGGCAGTCAAAACACCAAGGAAAGGCTGTTGAAAAGGACTTTGGGGCCCCCTAGAAGTGCCCCGTACCCATGTACCAGACACATGTGGTGCCCCCCAAACATCCATGGACCATGTGCCAGGCACCACATGGTGCCAGGCACCTGGTGCATGGATGTCTAAAAACATGGCTTTTACTTCTGTGGCTTGTTCTGCGGCCCTTTTCCAGGCTGCAGCACAAGTCGCAATAGTAAAAGGCATGTTTCCGACCTCCTGCACATTTATTTATTATTTATTATTTAAAATATTTATAAAGCGCGGCTGTCACCTGGCAGGTATCCTGGCGCTAGTAGCTACTCTTGTGGTTTATTGACGAGGGTGAACTAAGGCTGGCCGATTCTTTTATAGGGGTAGAGGAAAGAGCCATGTTTTTATACGTTTCCTGAAAGAGAGGAGATTGGGGATATGGCGAATGTCGGCAGGTAGGCTGTTCCATAGCTTGGCTGCAGCTACATCGGTCACATAATATGATTGGTGGAGCCGCCAACTACTTATCGGCCAGTCTCCATGCCGCTGTGATGGCAGTCGAATGCTCATCCGACCGCTATCATAATGAGGCACAAAATGAGGAAACATTGGCTCCAATTTATATTATTTCCAGGAGGCGTGGATTGGCCATATAAGCAGGTTGGGTCATAGGCAGAAGGCAGGATGTCCCATTGACTGGTGGAACTGTTACTCGACCTGTTTAGAGGGAGGTTCAAAAACAAACAATGGAATAGAGGGATGGCATCATTTGTTCAACAAATCTATTGAAATATCTCATATTTATAATTTCCTGGAAATGTTAATGAAAGAATAAAGTTTCCAGGAAATGAGAATGGTGTTCTTATTCTCAGGTAGTTTGAATCTTCGTATTTCTAATACAAAAGTAAGGAAATGTCTGAGAGTCTTTTGGCAAAAAAAACATCAATTTCCACTGATGGAACCTTCAGACTACCTAGAAAATATTGCATACATCTTACTCTACGAACATTACCTAATACTTTCTAATATTAGTCGGCTGTTTTAATAACTACATCCCATTAAATTGACATTTTTGGAAAATTATTAACTACAAAATTAAAGACTATCTCCCATTCCTACCTCAAGCTGTCATTTTTCTTTTACTCTTGGTGATATTTCATAAATCCTTCTTTTCTGAGCAATCCAATAATCCAAAGCGTAAATCCTCAATGCAAATGAATATAAAATGTTTCTTTGAATGTGGTTTAAAAAAGTCATATTCAATATTTTTTACCAACTTTTTAAAACCTAAGTTGGAATAAAAACAACCATCACATTGTGCACATACAAACACATAGGTCAAGGTAAGAGAGAAGACCCATCGTGTTTCAGGGAACAGGGTACTAAACGACCATGCAAGTCTAAGGAGTATCCCTGGACTGACTTTTGGACAACAGTTTATATGGTAATTTCACTTTGATCACACCTCATCCATACAAGTACTCTTTGGAAACAGGCCAAGAACTAAAATGTAACGTTTACACTCTTTTATTAAAATATAATCTGATTATTCTTAGTTAAAATTTCAGAAAAACCAAATATTCTGAAAGCATACAATGTAAAGACATCTTGTACAATTAAATAAAATACATACAAATTTAATAAATGCTGTGCATAAAAGAACACCCTAAATAGTAAGTACATTTCACAACACATACGTTTCCAATTATAATCAAAAACAAACTTAAACCTCGGTATTCAGATAGCTCGAATGATATTTCTACAGTTTAGTGGGATCCAATAGCCTTTAAACAATTAGTGTGTTACCACCAGAATTCCTGAATTGGCATATGACTGGTGTCCTCTAGGCTTTACTTGGATTCTCTATTGCTCAGTGCGTCGACGCGTTTCGGTGTTTATGCCGTAGATATGGTCACACCTTCCTCAGGACAGATTTTAGCGGGGTCATCAATTTCATGTAATTGGTATCCTTCTGTATATTAGAAAGATATCCGTCAGTACAGGATAAAATGTCTATACAACAAACAACGCCTAACAGTTCATGGGCAACATCAAATTTTAACTTCTAGTTTTTTTACTTAAAAAAACTCTAAATCCGGCTCAGTACACAGACCTTTAGTATACAGTTTCTTAATATAGCCATCGGTTTATCTTTTGTGTAACCTAGAGCATGTGGGTTGAACACTAGGGAGGACTGGGACAGCCTGATATAATAGAAAAAGAGAAAATCTATGTTCTGGCGCCATCTTGGGTGAGGGGCCAGCGGCTTGCCCTCACAGGACTCTCGCGATCTACGGTATTTAAGATGGACGCCTCCCAAGCGCACAGCATTGGCGCGCAGCGGGCACATCGTAGGCGCGCCGGATGTGCGCCAGAGGTAAGCCCGTTTGCGCCCGTTCGCGCAACGGGCGAGCTTAGGGCCGGTTCTGCTGCCTCTCCTGCCTCCCATCGCTTAGTCTATTCCAGTTTAGAACTCATGCAGCTTAGGCCGGACCTATCGCTCTGTGGACAGCAGGACATTGCTATCCGTAAGCCGGAGGTGCTTGCCTGTGGCCTACTTAACGTGCGGTCCCTTTGTAAGCATCACACCGAGATCGCTCTTCTTATCGAGTCTCTTGGGCTGGATGTGCTCTGCCTTACGGAGACTTGGACGCGGGCAGATAGCGATGAAGAACTGGGACTGGCGTGTCCATTGGGCTACAAAATTAGGCATACTCCCCGCCTGAAGAACAGAGGTGGAGAATTAGGATTTATTTTTAGAGAGACTTTAGCCCTTACTCAGTTGGAGATTAAGGAGGTGCAGGGTTACGAACTGATGGGTTTTTCCTTTAATGGACAGAAAGGAGTATTACAATCTTGGGTTCTTTGTTATAGACCACCGGGTAATACAGTTTCGAATCTGCCTGAACTGATTGATCTCATCTACGATCTCTCTAATTCCCATACCAGGCTATTAATTTTGGGAGACTTTAATCTGTGGCCGAATGAGCCTTTAGATACTGCCTATAGCGACTTACGCCAGGCCTGCAGCAATATTCAGCTGCAGCAGTTGGTACTCTCCACGACCCATCTGAGGGGCCATATTTTGGATCTAATCTTTGCCCATACTATGCAGGTGATGGTGAATGATATAATCCCCCAGTGTTGGACGGACCATGCACTTGTCTCCTTCTCTCTCTACCTACCGGTGGATTCTTTGAAGGATGCAGGATCAAGGCCTACCAAAGTGGGTAGACCATGGTCCAGACTCTTAAAAACCCCGGTTCTGCCAACTCTACTTCCCGGCGGGTATGTATTGGGGGGTAATGCTGAAGAAAGCTATACCAGTTTGTGTCAGCAAATCTCGAACTCTCTGGACAAGGTGGTTCCATTTTGCAGGTCAAGGGACAGACAGAAACGAGCTAAGCCCTGGTACTCCAACGATCTTCTGCAGCTGAAGCAGCGATGCAAGCGGGCAGAAAGGGCTTGGAGGAAGCATTATTTAGCCCCGGCGAAAGCCATTTTTAAGCATGCTTTGATGGAATATAAAGCACAGATTAAGTGTGCAAAGGCTACCTATCTTGAGGAAAGGCTGAATCAGGCGACAAACAAGTCGCAGACTCTGTTCAAGATTGTTAGCGACCTCTCTCGACCAGCATGCACCATGGATAATATCCCAGCCTCTCAGGCTCTATGTGACTCTCTGGCAGCTGCATTTGAAGACAAGATCGCTACCATCTTGAGTGGACTTTCTATGCCGGACTCTCAACCTTTGGTGCCTCCGGCCATTACATCTACTCCTGGTGGCCCGGAAGATCTGTCTGACCGGCCTCAGATGAGCTGCTTTTCCCTCCCTCATTTTGATGATTTCTGCAAACTGGCACAGACTGTGTGTTCGGGTTCACCAATGGACCCACTTCCTCACAAATTCTGGAAACTTTTCCAGGAGGAACTCTTTCGCCCACTGTATTCCATCTGTCTTCAGTCCTTTGACACCGCTATGGTTCCCGAGTGTTGGAAGCTGGCGGTGGCGTCCCCCCTCCTGAAGAAGCCCACACCAGATCCCACCTGCTCGGCGAACTATAGGCCTATGTCGCTGCTCCCTTTTCTGGTTAAGATCATGGAGAAGTTGGTTACCCAGTCTCTGTCCAGATTCCTGGAAGATAACACCTGTTTGGACGTGGCCCAGTTCGGTTTCCGGCCAGCGCATGGTACGGAATCCGCACTGGTGGTCGTGGTGGACAAACTTCGCTCGCGGGTCGACACTGGTCGGGCAGCCTTTTTAGTGCTGCTCGACATGTCGGCCGCGTTCGACATGGTCAGCCACTCGACCCTTATCAGGAGACTGGAGGAGGCTGGGGTAACAGGGTTGGCACGGGACTGGTTAGTCTCGTACCTTCACAATAGGCAGCAGGTGGTGGCATTGCCGCCTTTTAGATCAGGTGTTCGGAAAGTAGGGCAGGGTGTGCCCCAGGGCTCGGCCATCAGCCCAATACTATTCAATCTGTACCTCCGCCCCCTAATCCAATTGATAAATTCTTTTAGTATCTCGATATTTAATTATGCCGATGACACTCAACTAGTCTTCTCTTTGGAAGGTAAAGAGGTCGTTTCTTTAGAGACCTTTCACCGCTCTATGACAGCAACAGCGGACTGGCTGTGCTCCAACTCCCTCCAGTTTAATGGGTCTAAAACGGAGGTGTTGTACTGTTCTAACGACCGCGTCCCACGCTCCCTGCCAGAGGGCTTTTGGCCCACCTCCTTCTCGGGGGCAGTGACGGCAGCGGAGTCTGCTCGCAACTTGGGGGTCATGTCTGGCCCCAATTTACAACTGGATGCCTTTGCCAATAAGACCGTAGCTACATGTATGATGCTGCTCCGTATGCTACGCAAAGTCCTTCCTATGCTCCCAGTACAGGCTAGACCTGAGGTCGTGCGGGGGATTATTCTAAGCAGGTTGGATTACTGCAACGCACTGCTTCTGGGAGCGCCTAAAACTCTGGTGGGTAAGTTGCAACGCATACAAAATATGGCAGCCAAGCTGGCACTCTCTCGTCCGCTGCTTGCACTCTCTCACCGCTGCTTGATCTTCATTGGCTGCCTGTCCAGCAACGGATTCTTTTTAAAGCATCGTGTTTGGTTTTTAAAGCCTTGCATGGACAGGGACCTGCCCTGTTGCAGAACCTGTTCTCTTGGTATTCTACCCCTCGAACCCTGCGTTCTTCCTCTGCATGCCTGGTAACGGTTCCCAGGTTTCAGAGGTCAAGGATGGGAGGTCGCTCCTTCAGTTTTTCTGCTGCTAAACTTTGGAATTCTCTCCCGCTACCATTAAGGAGCCAGGGCGAATTTCCATCCTTTAAGAGAAGTCTGAAGACCTACTTATTTCCAAGAGTAGTGTGATCCCTGTGAGTGTGTGTCAGCTATGTTCAGTCAAAGCGCCAGGATACCCTTTGGGTGACAGTGTTGCGCTATATAAGAATGCAATACATACATACATACATTAATTACAATTGTATCAGATTTTTTTCTATCTTATTAAAAAATATATTTTTTATTTTTACAATAAAATTATTTGAAATGGTTTTACATTTTCAAATATTTTTGCTATTGCTGTTTTGGTTTAAAAAAATGTTTGGATGGCAAGGAGGCAGCAGACCTAAGTCCGGAGCTTCTGACCCCCAAGTCAAACGAACGGCGCGCATAAGAGGAAAAAACGCAAGAAACGAGACAACGAGGACACGGAGGGGTGTATGAACCCAAGGGGCACCCAGCACAAGTCTCGACGCCCGGTAAAATCCGCAGACAAGGCTGTGAGAGGAGAAAAAGTCAACGGGTCGAGAAGAGAAGGCGGAAGCGCAAGATGGTGGAGTGATCCTAGAGAGAGCGAAATCCAAACGCAGACCATCACCGCCACCCAAGTAAGAGCTCCCATAGGCGGAACAACGCGAAAGCCCTAAGCAAGAGAAACCCCGACGGCAAATATTAGCCGCTTGTGTTTAGGAGGGGATCTGAATCTGAACGAACAAAACAAAAGGCATCCATCTTGGAAAAGGTGTGGAGGTCAGGGGCGGCCATCTTGGGAGAACAATAGCAAGCCAGTGGCGGGATCATTACAGAGAGAGCGCGCGCAGCAACAGACCCGCTCGAGACAGAGTAACAAAGGCCACAAAAATCGCTAACCCCAAGGATAACCCCAAGCTACCCCTTAAGGTAACCCTAAGGTCAGCGAAGCGGAGGTCAGAACGACAATCGGGTCGCACAACCCTGCTAGACGGCGGCCATCTTGAATAGGGCAAAGCAGAGACAACAGAGAAGGCAGGAAGTAAAGCGCAAAAGCCCCCAACGCTGGCACAGGAGATAACCAACCTGCCACTACCATAGCAAAGCGAGGGGCTGAAACGCAGATCAGCCGAGAGCAAAAGCACGCAACAGCAGACCCGCTCGAGGCAAGTAGCGGACACTTCAGAAACTCGCCAACCACTAAACTACATGCTAAACGGCAGACCGTGCGACCCGGCGGCCATCTCAAGAAGGTGAACAGAGCGACGAAGCGAGGGGCAGCCATATTGCGAGAGCCCTAACAGACAACAACAGAGGCGACAAGAAGCAAGGCGTGTCCCTCCCAAAACAAAGCCCAACGACGAAGCGAACACGCCAGATCGAACCGACCTAAGGCGGGGAAGCCTCCAAGCAACGCACAGTAACCACTGCGAACGCTCGCAACAAGGAAGAGGCTGCCTGCCAGGACCAACCTGCGAACGGCAAACAGAAAAGACAGGACGCCAGAAGGGGAGAGCATATAAGCAGGGAAGCTGCCGCGGGAAGGGGGGGTACGCCGCGAAGCACCAAAGGCGAGTAGAGGCAAGAGACCTCAAGAGGCTGGCGGAGTCCCAGACAAGAACACGCGTCGTCAAGGGGCCGTGCAGGTTCAGGGATAGCACCCTGACCGCACCAAACAACCAAAGCGCCAAAGAGGTGAAGGGGCCAAAAGCCGATTCTGCCAAACATCAACAAAAAGAAGGGAGGCCTCAAACACACCAGGTTAGAAGAGGCTTTGACGCCATGACGGGGAAAGTCGCAAATGACCCCAAAAAAAGAAGAACGACACTCCTGATTCGCCAGCAAAGAGACATGACAGCCATGGCAACGGAACTATAACGCTAGACACACTACTGAGGAAGATAACGGAAGGAAATGATCTAACGAAGGCCACAAAAAAGACAGTAGACAATATCCAGATGGAACTGATAGCAATCAGAGCTGAGCAAAGCAAGGCCAACGGCAGGATCGATGAGGCGGAGAAAAGAATAAGCCAGCTGGAAGACCGCGCTAGCGTGACACACAAGGACCTGGGTTTGGTGATAAAGAGGACCACAACATTACAGAGAACGATGGCGGAGCAAGAGGACAGAAGCCGCAAAGGGAATGTCAGACTTTTGGGAGTGCCTGAAGAAGAAGAAGAAACACCAGGGGCATGTGCCCTAATGCTAGAGACCATAATCCCCAAGCTGACCGGCCTAAGCTTTGACAGGCCGTTCGAAATCGTCAAAGCCTACCGCATACCAGCGAAGAAACAAGCGAACAGCAACACCCCCAGACCAATAATATGCAAGCCGCTACGAGATAACCACACGGATGCAATCTTCGCTGTGGCCAGGAAAGGACGCCCAATGTTGATGAACGGGAAGAAGGTAACAATCACCCAAGACTTCTCTAGGATCACAGTAGAAGCGAGGAAAGGTTTCCTAGCCCTGCGAGAACAACTGCGCAAAAAAACCATTACCTTCACTTTCGCAGGCCCGTCCAAAATGAGAATAACGGACAGGCACGGAAGTAGAATTTTCGACGACCCCAACGACCTACATAGATACCTACAAGGCCCTGCACCAGAGGAAATGGAGCTACCAAGCCCAGGAGCAAAGCGAAGAGCGTCCTCAGACGGAGCCGACGGAGAGGAAGAATGAAGAATGAGCAAATGCAACACAATTGGAACTTAAACGAACATATCTACCTCACACAAACACACATAACCTCAACCGCATCTACCTCCAGGGGAGCCAACTACAACGACGGGGAGAAAGAAGAAGGGAAAACCTACAACAGCCGTATCCTTTTGTTTTCTGTCCCAGTCCCTGTTTTTGCTGCCCCCCGTAAGCACCAAATCACCAATACAGACTATGCAATGACTTAAAGGCCTAAAGACAGAGACTTGGGGGAGGAGGAAGTGGGAGGACCTTGCTGTCGCACACCCTTTTTTCTATAGGCGGGGGGGGGAGGGGGGTGGACAGGGGCGATGGGAGGGACAGGTGGACAAGAGGGCAAATGACACAGTATGCAATTGTGTAACAAGACTATATCTTTCTTTCTATATCTTTTCCCCACCTATCATCCCGCAGCACACATTCCAACACCCGGGGGGGGCTTATAAGGAGCACCACAGAAAATGGACGTACAGGTCAGCACTAAGACAAGAGAGAAACAAAGATCTCAGTGATAGCACCAGACCACCATGAACAACGCATCAAGTGCTAACTTAACCACAAACCTAAAGGTGGTGTCCATGAACGTTAAAGGCCTAAACCACCCAATCAATCGCAGGAAAATACTGGACCACCTTGCCAAACTAAAAGGCGACATTTACACGCTGCAAGAAACTAAACTTTCAGAAGAAGAAGCCAAGTTGCTTAAAGCTAGGTGGATAGGGGACGTACTCTGCTCGCCGGCAAAAGGCAAGAAACGAGGAGTAATAACCATACTGAGCAGGAGGGCCAACCTAACCATACAAACGACAAACGCGGACGAAGACGGACGTATACTAGTAACAAGCTTGCAGAAAGGAAATGACCGAATACACGTGGCCAACATCTACGGACCAAACTCTGAAGACAAAAAGTTCTGGCAGGAGGTAGACAGGAAGCTATCCGACATACCGCAGAGTGACCTCGTGCTAGGAGCAGGGGACATGAACAAGGCGATGGACCAAGCTACGGACCGGCACCCAAACCGACCAAGCCATGACTCTCACAACAACAACACCCTGAAAGACCTGTGCATCAAACAATACCTTGCAGACCCGTGAAGGCTACAACATCCAAGTGCACGCGAATACACCTTCTACTCGCACCCACACAACTCCTACCGTAGGATAGACTACATACTGATGTCTAACACTCACACACACCTAATAGAGGAAACGGAAATCGCACCGATAACCATCTCAGATCATGCGCATGTCTCGCTCACACTGAGCGGTAGACACAATGAAACTCTAACGAGAAGATGGAGACTGAACGACGACATCCTGCAGAACAAAGAAAACGTGAAGGAGGTCGAAGACACACTAAAGGACTACCTCAAACACAACGACAATGGCGAAGTAGGGAAGAGCACCATCTGGCATGCCCTCAAAACAACCCTAAGAGGGAAACTGATCAACATCAAATCGAGGATGAACAGAGGGAGGAACAAAAAAATCACCGAAATGGAGGAGGAGATAAAAGCGCTGGAGAGAGGACACTGCGCCAACATAACAGACAAGAACACACTCACCACGCTCACAAAGAAGAAATACGAGCTGAATAAGATCTTAAGTGAAAGAGCGGGCTCATGGCTGACAAAGTTCAAATCTGTGAACTTGTGTGCCGCCAACAAAGCGGGGAAACAACTGGCATCCTACCTAAAAGCAAAACAAAGGCAACACACAATCGCAGCAATAACGGACAGAACCAACAAGTCTCAAACGACAAACAAAGGAATACTAGAAGTCTTCAGACAGTTCTACCAGGAACTATACACCGAAGACAAGAACCTAAGTAGAGACGGAGGTGCCGCTCTACTCAAAGACACGAATCTGCCAGAACTAAACGAAGACGAAAGAGACTCGCTGGAAGCTGACATAACAGAAGCAGAAATTGAAGCAGCAATCAACCAGCTAAAACAGAACAAAGCATCAGGCCCAGATGGATACACTGCATTGTTCTACAAAACTTTCGGCCAGCAAGTAAAGACGCTACTGGCAGAAACATACACTGCCTGCATACGGGACGGCAAGATGACAGAGTCCATGAGCGAAGCAAACATCACAATAATCCCCAAGGAGGGGAAAGACCCACAACACCCACAGAATTACAGACCAATCTCGCTAATAAATGTTGACTGTAAAATCTATGCGAAGATACTGTCCAACAGACTGAACAAGGTCCTGCCAGACATCATCCACAGCTCGCAGGTGGGGTACATCAAGGACAGGCTATCGCAAGACAATACAAGGCTATTTTGCCACCTAATCAACCACACGACACAGAGCGGCGAACAGGCAGTCATGATAGCGCTAGATGCTGAGAAGGCCTTCGATAGAGTTTCGTGGCCGTTCCTAAGGAACTGCATGAGCAGATTTGGCCTGGGGGCGAAATACATATCCATGGTGATGGCCCTTTACAATGGACCGAAAGCTAAAGTAGTGGTGATTGGCAGTACATCGGAAACGCTCACACTAGGCAGAGGCACCAGGCAAGGATGCCCCCTCTCACCAGGCCTCTTCCTGCTGGCACTAGAACCCCTACTAGCCAGAATCAGAGACAACACTGAAATAACGGGCGTCAAAGTCAAAGAAAAAACGGTCAAACTCGCAGCTTACGCTGATGACATCCTTATTACAACCACGAACCCATCAACGTCGATAGCAGCTCTCATGGACACAATAGGAGAATATGCGGAAGCCTCAGGGTACAAGCTCAACAGAGACAAATCGGAGTGCAAGCCGATGAACATCCACACCACAAGAGAGGTCCTCGGGGACTCTGGACTAACATGGCAGACAAAACCACTCAAGTACCTAGGTCTGCTGTTTGGGAAAGACCTAACATCCACGCTACAACACAACGAAGACTCAACCCTGAAAAAAATAAAGGGAAGACTAGAGCTATGGTCCCCAAAATACATAAGCTGGTGGGGCAGGATAGAAACTATCAAGATGATGATAACGCCAGCAATCAACTACACGCTTAGCATGCTGCCGCTCCTGATGACGGAAGCCTTCCACAGGAAGCTAGACAAACTCATCAACATCTTCATATGGGAAAACAAAAAGCCCAGAATAAGCCTACAGAAGCTGAGGCTAATCAAAGACCTTGGAGGTCTCAACCTGGCTAATTTCAAAACCTACCAAACGGCCTGCCTGGCAAGGCAAGGAATCTCCTGGCTAGATGACACCCAAACTTACAAGCCAGTCTGGTTAGAGGTGGAAAAGGATACTCTGGGAGGCCTTGACCCAATAGCTCTTCTAACAGCAAACAGACATCCCAAAGAACCAACCCAATACTGAAGCACACCAGGGAAGCCCTGATGAAAATAGATAGACGCATGTCGCAGAAACTGAAAGGCACGTCCTGGGAATCGATCTGGTACAACACAAAGGTAATCTATCAAGGGGCAATAATGCACAACGACACATGGATCGAGAAAGGGATCAGCCTTCCAAACCAACTGGAAACTAAGCAAACACCGTTAACCTTTCAAACCTGCAGCAACTACACGGACTCCCAAACCGAGAACTCTACAACTTTCTTCAAATTAAGACAGCCATAACCAAAGCAAACCTACACAGAGAAGAACCCAGCATCATCAAATACATGCAAATGCTTAACTCAGCAGGCCATCAAACAGCAAAGATATACAAGCTCCTGAGCCCAACCACGTTGTCACTGAACAAGAAAATAACTAACACATGGGAACAACTCCTAGGCAGGCAGCTAAATTAAGAACGGTGCAAAATGTGGAGCTCAGCAACAACAAACAAAATAACCCCACAATTAGCACAGACAAAATTCTGGCTCCTCCACAGGGCCTACTGGACCCCATCTAGGCTCCACAAAATAGTCATAATAGAGTCTGGCAACTGCTGGAACTGCCAGAAAGAGGAAGGCACTCTGGAGCACCTTATCTTCAAATGCGCTAAAGTCAAGAAGTTCTGGATGCAGATCAGCACATTCCTGAACGACATGCTCAAAACAGACCTAACAATAAGCTTTGTAAGCCTAGCAACAGAACACGTGACTGGAAGCTTAAACAGCAGAGAAGAGAGAGACCTACTAGACCTGCTCCTCACAGTGGCCCTAAAAATAATCCTGACGAACTGGAAAAACACCGCCAAAGCAAATTTTAAAACATGGATTAATTGGGTCACCTTCCTAAGGGGGCGGACACCATCACAGAGAAATTCTCAAAGGAGCACAACTCAAAAGAAGGCATGTGGGAACCACTTGACGCGCAACTGAAGAAAGCCCAGTAAAATTCGCCACCCTCTCCCTCACTTGGGAAAGATTAAAGAGAACCGTGTATCACATTGTACTGTATACAAGATCTGCCAAATGTATATTCCACTTATATTTTTTATCAATAAAACTTTATTAAATAAATTATTTTTTTTTCCATATTTTAAACATTACTCCTACTTTAAATTAATTAATCATAATCCCAAATATAGTACATTAATTAATCAAAAATGTATGGTCAGCGGGGGTTTGGCCAGGATGGCCAAGGTGGCAGTTGAGTTTTTTTAAAACTCCCATCTCCCAATACTTATACGTCTCCATCCATCCTGACAGCACCTTTCTGCCACACCCGGATGCTCCTGACGGAAGACAGCTGACCCTGCGACCTCTCTCTGTCATTAAGGAGCCACTGGAGGGTCACTGAATTTTTATTGCAGCGATGCCTCAACAGGGCCTCACTCTGCTGCTGGAAAGGTGATCACTCATTCGGGAATCCGTCACCCCATCCCTCACGCTGAGGCCTGTGGCTCCTACACAGGCCTGGACTAGGGGCTGATTGACCTCTCTGCCCCTGTTCTACTGCAGTGACGGGGGTTCCCCCTTTGGCTAAGGGATTGCCAGATGTGTGCCTGCCAGATGCTCCTGGGGATGAGACTGTTACAAAGGAGGATGTTGAACTGACACAGCCTAAGAACACTTTGGGTGGGCTCTTAATCAGCAAGGCTGAGCCAAAATTATGAATCAACAAAAAACAAATGCCTATACTGATATTGTTTAACAAAGATTTTGCCACCAGAGCAAAGAATGTTTATCCAAGCTGGGAAGTGCTTATAAGTAGCCTTTTATTAAATTGTCTTGATCCAAAAAACACAGGGGTATATTTGTATTAGTCATATACATTTGAGAACAAAAGCAACACTTTTACATACACTAAATACAATACGGACAAAAAAGGGGGTGAATAGATTCTTTAAAAACAATTCAACAAACATACCAAAGTCAGTCGTATCACAATCATACCTTACCATTCATACATGGAAAACATACAAAAACAAATACATACACGATTAAGTAAACAGATAAACAATCATGTAATGTATTAGGTCTGCTGCAATCTATACAATTTATATACACAATAATATTTACAAGTATAATTCCAAATTACTCAAAGAAATCAAGTATCAGCTTGAGATGTAAACAGCAATTTTTTATACGCCAGTAATGTGACACTGTATTCACACTAAAGGACAGAAACCTATCGAAGGAAAGCAGACACTGAGCATGGAACGGCCTACGCGTTTCAAATCCCAGGGTTTTTAGCCGGGATTTTCGTCAGGGCCAGGTCATTCACTATGGAAAATATCCAGGGAAGGAGTAAAACCTTAGCGGTATCTTGTGTTGTTGCAAGTTCAAGTAGGGGGCCAGCCAGTTATGGTCAAATGCGTCCTTGAACGCATGCGCGAGAGAGCAGTGCTACAGGGGACGCCGATTGATTGAGAACAACGGAGCTTCATGCCGAGGCCGCTTTTTTGGAAGAAATTGATTCAAATCTGTACCCGCATTGTCCTCGTTCAAGGACGCATTTGACCATAACTGGCTGGCCCCCTACTTGAACTTGCAACAACACAAGATACCGCTAAGGTTTTACTCCTTCCCTGGATATTTTCCATAGTGAATGACCTGGCCCTGACGAAAATCCCGGCTAAAAACCCTGGGATTTGAAACGCGTAGGCCGTTCCATGCTCAGTGTCTGCTTTCCTTCGATAGGTTTCTGTCCTTTAGTGTGAATACAGTGTCACATTACTGGCGTATAAAAAATTGCTGTTTACATCTCAAGCTGATACTTGATTTCTTTGAGTAATTTGGAATTATACTTGTAAATATTATTGTGTATATAAATTGTATAGATTGCAGCAGACCTAATACATTACATGATTGTTTATCTGTTTACTTAATCGTGTATGTATTTGTTTTTGTATGTTTTCCATGTATGAATGGTAAGGTATGATTGTGATACGACTGACTTTGGTATGTTTGTTGAATTGTTTTTAAAGAATCTATTCACCCCCTTTTTTGTCCGTATTGTATTTAGTGTATGTAAAAGTGTTGCTTTTGTTCTCAAATGTATATGACTAATACAAATATACCCCTGTGTTTTTTGGATCAAGACAATTTAATAAAAGGCTACTTATAAGCACTTCCCAGCTTGGATAAACATTCTTTGCTCTGGTGGCAAAATCTTTGTTAAACAATATCAGTATAGGCATTTGTTTTTTGTTGATTCAGAACTGACACAGCAGCACCTCAGCTTGGGGTCTTCTGGTGCGCCCTCCTACCTGAAGTAATTATCACTCCCTGATCCTGGATCTGTGGGTGAGCTGAGGTGACCTGGGGTCCTGGGTGACAGGGACAGGACTGCTATCTGCCACCCTTGCTCTCTTCTGTGTGTGGTGGCTGCCCCATGGTCCCCTTACATTCGGGTGGATCATGACGGTCGGTGCTGGTCTGTTTGTCTTGGCAGTGGGTGGTGCCAGCCCCATTAGGAGACCCTGTGAGACTAGCCCTGTCTGTTGCAGAGTGGGGGTTATGGCCAGGACCCCCATGTACAGTTCTGTGGATTCACTCTCTGCTCATGTGCATCTACAGAGTGGACCCCCTGTTGCTGTTCCTGATGGGCACTACCTGGGGTAGGAGGCCCCATTTGCCCCTCTCCTCCATCTGTGGGTCGGCCCGAGCATCTATCAGCTAGGGGCCTGTCTGGTTGGAGCAGGACCCACCTCCCCAGGAGTAGCTTTTCCACTTTCTGTGCCTTGGTCGCTCCTGGGGCCTGCCTGCTGTTAGAGAGCTTTGCCTTTCACTATGTTACTTACCTAGTTTTCGCTTTGATGTATTGCAGCGCTGGCTCCACTGGGTGCATCGGACCACCTGGCCTCATACTGCCTGCTCCCAGCCTCCTCCTCTGTCCTGGTCTACACTGCTGTTGCCCAGCCTGAAGGCCTCCAGGGACTGCTGGCCGGGTGGGTGCTGACCATTGGAGGGTGTGGTATATGACTGCTGCCAGGGGGAGTTTGTGCTTGGAGGCTGTTTGGGTCTGCTGTGGCCCAGTTGTACTGCCCCAACTTGATCTTCCATTGACCACCACTGGGTTGCAGAGACTGGTGATGGGCTGCAGTAGGCCTCCCCCACCTGCATCGAACCAGACATGCATGTCCCAATACACGGTCCCCTCATCTGATATTGGGGCGACAGGGACCTCTCCCCTGCCACTATAGCCGCTCACCTCACTGCAGATCTGGAAATGATCCTCAAGGCCATTCAGGACTCCAGGGAGGCTGTAGAGGCCAAAGTTGATGGTTTATGTGTGGACCTCTCCCGACTTCACCAGGACCTCCGAAATATTGCACACAGGGTGACTGAGGTGGAGACACAGATCTCCACAAACGAGGACTAAGTAACTGCACTCAAAAATCAAGCATCTAAGCTCTTGACCTTGTTGCAGACCTTTCTGTGTAGGATAGAGGATTCCGAAGACCTCTCAAGATGCAACAATCTCTGCCTCGTAGGCTTGTCTGAGTCCCTGGAGGCCCTGGGCCTTGCCGAGAATTTGGAGGAGTAGTTCAGGTCTTGGACCCAGACTGTAAAACTGTCCAATATGTTAGTCATTGAGAGGGCACAACGATCTCTCACCCCGAGGCCTCAGGCTGGGGCTACCTCTCGACCTGAGATACTAACCCTGCTCAACTACCGGAACCAGATGTCATCCTGAATGAAGCCTGTGCCTGCCCGGAACTTCAACAAGTCAATTACAGTGTCCTTATTTTTCCTAAATATACCAGGTCAGTGCAGCAGCATCAATGCTTCTTTGAGGAGGTGAAGCAGAAGCTTGGGCCCTCAACATCCATGATATGCTCCTGTTCCCGGCATGCCTGACGGAAAGTGTTGAATCTACAACCCTCTTCTTTGATATTCATGAACAGACCTGGGTGTGGGCTATGGAGCAACGACTGCTGCAACAACCTTCGCTTGGAGTATGCCCTTCAGAGAATTTAGACAGCTGTTTCCTTGTGCTCCCCCCGCGACAGAACAGGGGAGGCTGCTCCCGCTCTAGGAGGTTCAGGGTTGAGCGTCATGAGGTGGCCACCTCGCCGTGCCTGGCATTGGCTGGGGACGGAACACTAGATGATGCATTAACAGCCACCCCCTGATCTTCCAACCCTTCAATGATGTACTGAACTCTGTGTAATTTCCTTCTTCACCTTCCTGACCTGGGGCACGGAACTCATTTTGACCTATGAATTGATCTTGGTGCGGCGACCTGTGGACAACCGCGGGCCCTGGTTGGCATGACCTCAGCTCCTGCCACTTGCTGAGGTGGCCATACACCTGACAGCCACTCATTAGCAGCATCTCCGCTTGCCATGTATTGGACTAAATTACTGTACAAGTGGATTTGGTCCTGATGTTTAATTGTGCTTCTCTATTGCCTCTGTGCGTAGTCAGGAACAATCTCCTGTTTATTGGGCACCTTTGTATCACAAATTTTTCCCCCAGTTCCCTCCATTGCTGATCTGTTTTGTTTGTAGATGACAGATGCTTCCTGGAAAGAAGCGTGGGATGGGAGAGTTGGGAGGTGGCTTTTATGTTGGCCCCTCCAGCTTGGGTTGTTACCCTGTTTTTCCTTTTCAGGATTTTACACAGCAGGTGCGTCTAGGCTCCTTACAATATGTTTGCGATTGTGCCTACTCCTTTTTTTACAGATGTCTCTGGTTCTTGGCAGATCCTACACACACCTTTTTCCCCTGCCATGTCAGCCCCTAATTTGACAGTGCTCTCCTGGAATACCAAAGGCCTACTCAACTGCATTAAACAGTCTGCAATGCTGCTCCATGTCAAGAGGTATAGGCCATCAGTCATCCTAGTACAAGAAACCCATCTGCTGGGCACTCAATGCCCTTTCCTTGGCTGATTTGGGTATGACAGGGTCTTTCATTCTGCTTTTGCGAGGGGCTTCTGTGGGGTAGCTGTCCTGCTACACAAATCCCTCTCGCTATTGGTCACCAAGGTTCACATGGATCCCCAATGACAATACGAGGGGGTTGAGGGTCACATAGCTGCTAAACTCTGTAACTTAATTTCTTGCTATGTCCTTCTGCTATTGCAGCCTATCCTTCAGATACTGCAGTTCTTTATTCTTTTTCTTCCCTTGGGTGTTACTGTGTTGTGCAGGGACTTTAATGCGGTCAACAAACCCATTCTTGATGCCTCTACTGCTTCGTATCCTCGCTCAGCATGTTTATCCTCCTAGGTTAACTCCATGGGCCAATGTGATTCTTGGTGGTCCTATGCAGCAATAGGGAATAGTGGATTGACCTCTTGTGGATGCCAGTATCAAGGCTCACCTGAAGTTTCCACAGGAACGAGAGACAGGAGACTGAAGAATAGGTCCCACCTTCCCACTACCCACGTCCCAACGGATTGAAAGCAAAACTAGTGTGCAAGGGGAAGAGGGATAACAAGGGGAGGAGAAAGCTGAAGAAGGTCCCTCTGCACATCCTGGCATCAAGGATCCGTCACTGGAGACTTCTGTGATCCTGTAAACAAAGTATCTTCAATCGACTACTCTAACGACCAATGGAAAGCATATTAATAAATAACCACTATAATACAACAAGTTTGTCTACCTGATTTGTTCCCTTCTTCCACTAGTGTCCAATAAAAGTATATTCAGGAGCCAACAAACAATTCTGCCTTGACAAAATAAAGAACAGAGAGAAAGAATCACTGTGGGGCACACTATTCTATTATGTAATGGTTTTAAGTGTAGTAGCACATACCAGTGTAGGTACCCTTGCAAAAATAGTACTTAGCCCAAAAAATAACCAAGGCTGAATCTCAGTACAGCCAGAGATAAAATAACAAAATATGCAAACAATGCATGCTAAACCAAACTGGTCACCCTAAAACTCAGGAGTTCGCAATCCTGACTGCTGTGGATTCATGGAGCCAAGAAGGACTGAATGCAATGTAACTCCTTTTATTCTGAACTTAATAATGCAGATTGACATTTCTAACTATAACCGTCAGTAATGATTGATATCATATGTCTCCTTAACTTCAGAAGTTTGTAAGGCAAAATCAAGGATTTCATACAAACAAGAAATATGCCACCAAAGAAAATGCAGATGCTCATGAATGCCACAAGGATCCCTTAAGATAAGTATGCTTTATAATATTCGCAGACGTGTTTCATCCTTACAGGTGTAAGCACATTACTGCCATAGAAATGATTCTTTGGCTGTTCTTTTGTCTTATACAGGAGAGGTCCCACCAAGGAATGCAGTGACGAAGAGTCCGGGCGGTAATAAGTGCCTGACGCAAGGAGCCGGGCACCGGGAGAAGAACCAGAGGTATTAAGACCCAGAAGTGCTGTCTAGAAACCCAGATGGGAAGGAAATGCTTGCCAGAGCTAGAGCGCAAAGCGTCCTTTCCGTCCGGACAGGGTCATTTATGTGGGCAGAGCTCCGTCCTTCCCGCTGACTGTGGCAGGGTCAGAGCATTTGTGACAGACAGCTGTAGACCTCCTTTCTCTCCAATCCTATCGCATCCTATCACGCGGCATCTCAGATCACGCTCCCCGATTGATGCAATGGAGTACCCGAGCATACAGCCACTATCCCACTTAAAATCTTAGTGCCTTGTACTTGAAGGCCCCTGAATGTTGTTGGGCGTACAATAAATAAGGGGATATCTAAAACCTTTGAATGCAAAGGTGAGGTTGTCACTAGAGTCCCGACCTTTCCCTATCTGGGGGTCCTTTTCAATCAAAGGGGCACTTGGGGACCCCAGGTTAGAGCGAAGAGGCTGGCGGTGACTAGATCATCAGCTGCCCTCATGGGATTTGCAAACAGGTTGGGCGTTAGGCCGATGGAAGCCCTTTTAAAAATGTATAATAGTAAATATGTTGCACTGGCATTATATGGTTCACCCCTATGGGGCTATGTAAACCTTGAACCGATACAGAAGGCGGAAAACAGATTTTTACACTCCCTTTTGTCTGTCCCACAGTCCACTCCTACTTTTTCCATACATATGGAGGTGGGCCTAGATTTCGTCACTGATAGACTGCACATGGCGCCCTTGATCTTTTGGCTAAAGACTTGGCTCAATGAAGAACTGTCCCTTAATCATAAGATCATGACCGATGTCATGTCTTTGGACCATTCCAAAAGGGTGCCATGGTTGGCCTACCTGATGAAGTCTTTTTCAGATCTGGGACGCCCGGAACTCTTCACATCCCCCTGGATATCAAGAAACAGGATGTAGATACAATCAAGAAGCAGTTCATGAGCAGGGCAAGAGTGGGGCATGAGGAAAGGGAACTGCAGAAACCGGCAGTGAGGAAACATTGTATGCTTGTTAATTCCATTGCATTAGCACCTTACCTTGGTTTTGTTACGAAGCCATTCCATAGGTTTCTCCTGACTAAATTTAGGTTTAATTTGTTACATTTTTATTTGGGTAACTTCAAAACCTGGGAAAAATCAGAATTAGCCCCTCCTTGTTGTTGTGATAATTTTTCTGTTCAAGATACCATGCATTTTGTTATGTTTTGTGGTTTCTTTTTAGAGCCTAGGAAAAAATATTTGTTGCCTGTTTTAAAGGAGGCTGGCTTCACGCAGGTGAGACCAGCTCTACTCTATCTTCAATCACTGAACGACATCCGTATTACATTTTGCATGGCAAAATTCTTGGTGGCGGCAGCTAGAATTAAAAAAAAAAGAATTTAACATAGTAATGGGCCCCCCTAAATGAGTTTTATTATTTTTAAACTTTGTATAAAATGAATTAATTCGCCTTTTTTATATATAGCTCAGAACTATACCCCATTGTATGCACTGATCTGTATGATATTGTAAATAGTCTTCATTTGTATATTAATGTATCTATCTCTTTGTATGATTTTTAACTAAATCGAATAAAGATTCTTGACTGACTGGCCCCTGAATGTGTTGCATTTGTCAAGGTGGAGCTGCAGAACTTCTTTCAGCTTAATGCAAGATCGGTATAATCATAGGTTATGCTGTGGGTATCCAGTAAGCCCTCTCTGAGGGGCCATCTCAAGGAATATGTGTGGTGCAGTGAGGCCCACTCCTGGCACAGGTGGCTGCCCTTGACTGCAAAATATTTCAACCTGAAACCAGTCTGCACCACTGTGATTTATAGGAGACTCACTGTCTCTTGGCTGTCACATGCATTGAGTTGCGGCAGCTTTCCCTTGAGGAAGTTAAACAATGCTGGAGGGCCTCAACTCAGAGAGTGTATGATTCGGGTGATAAATCTGGCAAACTGCTTTACTGGCTGGTGACCCATGGCACTTTGGATAGAATAGTTCCTGCCATTTGGGATTCCTCCGGCCGCCTTCAAGAGGAACCCCCCACGATAGCTCAGACATTCACCACATTTTTTATCAAATCCTTTACACTCAGTGTCCATGGCCTTTGTTGGAGATAGAGAACCCCATTTTATGTGACATTCTGTTGCCATCCATCCATGACTCCTTAGCCCCGGAATTGGATCCCCCCTTAACTGCAGAAGAGATAGACTGCTAATATGGCACTTCAATCTCGGAAGACCGCGGGCCCCAAGGGTTTTCCCATTGAGTACTATAAGCAGTTCAGAGTTATCCTAACTCCTTACTTAATAACTTTCTACACTTCCACAATACAACAATGATCCTGTTCGCCAGAGCTGGACTGTGTCACCATTGTGGGACTCCCCAAGGAGGGCCTTTCTCAAGAGCATTAATCCTATTACCACCCCATCTCACTTCTCAATGCTGACGTGAAAATTTGTGCCAAGACTCTGCAATCTGCCACACCGTATTCATACAGATCAGTGTGGGTTTATGCCGGGCATGAGTATTCACCATCGTATTCATGAAGGTCAGACGACATTGGCTCAGATGCAGGACCTGGATGGCCCCCTGGCCCTCCTTCTGGTGGATTTCTCTAACACATTTGAAATGGTCTACTGGGACTTTCTCAATACAGTTCTTCTGTGGGTGGGTCTTTAGGCCGCATTTTGTCAAATGGTCCATCTCCTGTACAATACTCAGGACACTCAGGTGTGAGGGAATGGTGTATTATCTGCACCCTTTCCCATCTGGCTGGGTACGCACCAGAGCTGATAGCTTTCCCCCCTCCTGTTTGCTCTTGCAATAGAGCAGTTGGGTCATCTTATTCAGGTGCAGGGATGGCAATGGAGGTGCAGACTTAAGGACCAAATGGCATTATATGCTGACAACATTCATTTGTTTGTTAGTGATCCCTCAGTTACTGGACCTAGATGTCTCGAGATCCTTTGGCTGAATGTTGAAGCATCAGGCCTACAAATGAATGCTAACAAATCTTGTTTGGTGGAGGTTTGGGGGACGCTAGGGGGCGCTATTGGTGCCCTGATGTCCATCTAGAGGAACTCATTTAGATGTCTGGGGATTTTTCATCTTCCTGATATGGCGTGGGCTTTTTATTATCAGGACCTGACACAGGATCTTGATTGTCACTTTCACCATAAGCTTTGCTTGTCCCTCAATCTCATGGGGCGCATTGTACTCTTCAAAATGATAAGCCTCCCTGCTACCTCTATGTCCTGGGGAATTTTCTTTACCCCATCCCATGTAGATGGTTCCATTCCTTGTCATCTAAACTAAGGAATGCTGTGGGAGCACGTAAATCGCCCTTTGATGGTGGCCTTGGGCTGTCCAACATATACATATATTACCTGGCGGCGCATCTGGTACCAATCAACAATTGTTTCACTGGGGTTTGGGATGATCCTGTGTATCATCTTGAATTGCACTCTCTGGGTCTTGACAGCCTTCTCGGGCTCTTTTACGTAGAGTGGCTACTGTCTGTGCTGCCATCATGAACATGAGTTTCAATTTTCTGCTGGAGACCGTTTTTTGCTTCTTATCCATTGGGATTGATGTCTGACTTAGATGACCCTTCTTTGGCAGGGAATCTCGCTTCAGCAGCTGTCTGCCCTCAAGGTCTTTGCTCAATGGGATCGAATCGGCATTTCATATTAGGCGGATGTATATAAAGGGCAAAACCTATGGCTGGAGGAAAAGCAAGCCTGAGTTTAGGAAGTGCTTTGACTGTATGCCACTACCTTCTGGGGAAGTATGTAAAAAGACCAAATAAATGATAATGGTACAGACTTGGGCTATATGAAATTAGTAAATTTGACTTAATTGATACTGATCTTCAAAATCATTCTAGGAAATCAATGGCTGCACCAACATAATTCTATGGTGGACAGGAAGACTTTGAGTGTAAAGATTACTTCTTCATACTGCCAGGAACATTATTGTCTGAAAACTATTTTGGACCTGGCCTTTTTCGGGGTCACATCCAACTTTTTCCCTTTTGTTGCTGAACCCGTTTTTGTTGGCATTGAGACTCTGTGCACTTTGCCACTGTTAACCAATGGTAAAGTGCGTGTGCTTACTCCTCATAGATGGTAAAATGTGTCTGCACCTGATTAGCACATTTAATTTACTTGTAAATCCCTAGTATATGGTACTACATGTACCCAGTGCCTTTAAATTAAATGCTACTAGTGTGCCTGCAGCACTTATTTTGCCACCACTTACATAGCCCTTTAAAACATGTCCCAGATCTACCATTGAAGCCTGTGTAGTTGTAAGCTGCCAATTTGGCATGGTAAAATAAACCTTTTGCTAGCCCTGATCCTTCCTTTTATATATAGATATATATATATATATCAATCACTCCTAAGGTTTGCCTTAAAGGTTCGTAGGGCAGAGTGCCTGGTATTTAAAAGGTAGGACATATGGGTTTAAGTTTTACATGTCCTGGTAGTGAAAACCACCTAAAGTTATTTGCCCTATTGCAAGTCCTATCGCTCCCATTGTCTAACACTAGGCTACCTTATTGCATGTAATAATAGGTGGTAACTTATTTGTTGGGAGCAGATAGAAATATGGTGTTTCAATTCAAATGAATTGTATTTTACAATCCTATTTAACCGTAAAGTTATATTTTACATCACAATTCTGAAAATGCCACTTTTAGAACATTGGCATTTTCTTTCCCTGATGTAGGGGTTTGCGTATTCCTCCCCGAAAGTGACACTAAGGCAGTGCTTAATTTAAAAAAGAAAAACTGTGCTGTGGCCCTCAATAGGAGTCCACTGCAGCTTGCACCTGCTAGTGCTGCCATTCACAGTGCCAAAACAACTAATTACCATCATACTCATACAAGTGTGACGGTTCTGACTATTCCAGACACTCAAAACTATAACAATGTCTTGCGTGGCACGTATTAGTTATTTTTAATGTGTATTGAATTAATACACTATTTAAGTTATGCTCATCTCTAAATTAGGCAACTGTGCCACCATGTGGTAGACTATTATAAGTGCTTGTGTCAACAGTTAATTGCTGTGCCAAGCACCAGAAACCACCACTCAAATTAAGCACTGTAGTAAAGGTTTAGGTGTGGGCAGGATGGGCCATTCTCCCAGGCTGGCTGGGGGCATTGCTATGCCTTGCCCCACTTACTCTTCAAAGGGCTTGGCTCCAGCACACACAAATTATCCTTACACTTGTCTTATGTCACCCCAGACTTCTTGGAGCCTTGACAGGGGAGGGAAGAACTCTTCAAATGTGGGAGTAGTATTGGGAATCCCCCCAAAAAGGCTGTCACCAGGTATTTTGGACCTCCTGAGCCACTCATCATAAGACTCCTGGACCTGTGCACATTACTGAAGAAGGGAAGGGCCCTCCCTGCAACTGCTCCTCTGACCTCCTACACTGGAACTGCATCTACCTGCGGCTTGACATGAAAGAGCACTGCTGGCCTCTTATGGATGGAATTCCTGATCCCAGGGAGGTGCCTCTCTAGGTCCTAGACAATTGGCTTGCATTAGTTGAGCTCCTCCTGTGAAGAAAAGAGTGATCCAGATGTTTTGGGCTCTTCGGGCCACTTCACACCACAACTCTGCTACCCGAAATGACCGCCAATGCAAAGCTCAATTGAAACTGATTCTTCCTGCTATAGCGACTGCCTGTGCCAACTGGTAAATCAAGGTCTGCCCTTTTTGCTGCTGCAACAACAGCCTATGGTGACCGCAAATGCAAGACTCCCACAAAGACACTCTCCTAGCTCCTCACATCCTCTTCCATCCAGAATGGAACTCTTTGAGCCAAACTTCAAGAGAGTCCATTTTTTTGCGGAACTAACCTGGTCCCTGTTTCCAGCTAGTCCTACATCGTGGTCTGCCCGAACTTGTAACTCACGCACGGTCTCGCATGACCAGATGACCGTGAGTGGCACTTTGCACTTTTAGGTGCTATATCTATTGAATACTTTGAAATTGTATATTTCTGTGATTGGACTTTTGGTGTTCTGGTCTGATTTTATTTATTACAATTTATGGGCTTATAATGATGTTAGGTGGAAAGCATCCACCTGATGCAGAAAGCCTCCGACAAGCAGTCAGAGGCCTTCGGATAGCCTCAGTCTGTTAAGTTTCCACCCGCCGAAATATGATGTTGGTGGTCGTAAACTTACCCAATCAGTCTTTCCAAATCGGTTCTGATGGACTCTTGGAGTCTGCAGACCTCTTGGCAGCAATCCGTACTGCTCTATGGAGGTTGTTTCTGGCCTCTGTATTACGATGTCGGTTTCAGGCAGCCTTTCTGAGTCGGCCTGTCTGAGATGAAACAGCTGTTGGAAACTGACTTTGGGGGACAATAGTATGCCCCCCTTTTATCCTGAAGTCTTCGCTTGGGGTCCGTGGGGAAACCCAAGGGACCCCCCTGTAAAACCATGCACAGTGTAGCAGGCACCATGGGGTGGCTTCGACAGGGTGCATGGTTTTCCACAAACCGCCATTTCCGCCATTGAAGCCTGTGTTGTTGGTTGGAAAACTGACTCCCGTTGGGGTCAAAGGGAGTCCATTTGAACGGTGTTCGGAAGCATTGTAATCTGTGGCATGGAACTGCCGACCGTGAGTTGGTTACTTCCCGATACCGCGACGGTGTCAGTCGGAATGTTTCCGCCCGACATTGTAATCGCCCCCTTAGTCTATTTTTCAAAATTAGGTTGGGATTTTTCTTAGGTTGGATTTTCACTTGATTAATGTTTGTGTGCTGGATACATGATTTACTTATTGCCTCCAAACACTCTGTGACAAGTTACTATAGGTTTGAGAAGAGGTTAATTTAGTGACATTTGTTGTTCACCCTGACAAAGATTGGGTATTCAGACAAAATATTGAGTTGAAAATGTCGACTGACACTAATATTGAGTTTTAAATATCGTGACACCGAAATATTGAGAGCAAGAATATCTTGGTCAATAATATCAACTTTAAGGTAAGAAATATTGATTTAAAATTTTTAGATTTTTAGAAGTGAATAATGTTGTTTGCAAAAATATAGTTGTTTAAAATATGCATTTCTAAATTAGTGTTATGTATTTTAGTATAAATTTTAAATGCATGTGTTGGAATTTTGTTTGTTTAAGTATTGTTTATGTTTTTTAAAATATGTCTTACATTTTTAGCAGTTATTCTGATCTTTCCGACCACCACAGAGCCGCCCACCATCCAAATGTGGCGGCCAGAAAACTTGTTTGCAATGGTGGTGAGACTGCCACCAACAGGCTGTTAGTGGCTGGCCCACTGCCATCGTAATCGGGCCCTTAATATTTATGTGTTGTGCTAAATGGGAGTGGTAAATTGTTTATATATTTACTGTAATAGTTTGCATATTTTTGTTTAAATTGTAGTGGGAATAGTATGTGTATTAAATTTAATAATTCATGTTGTATTGTTATAATTTATAATAATATATTTTGTATATTTGAAATTATATGTTTTTTAATTATCAATATTTGGTAATAAGAAAATTATTTTGACTAAGTTTAGAGATTTTTAAGGAGTTTATTGTTTTAATTTAATTAGAATTTGTATTGCTATTGATGTTATGTTATTAGTATATTTATATGTGTGTGTGTATATATATATATTTGTTATACTTTTATTACATTAAAATTATTAGTTTAATAATTATTTTAAAATACATATATGTACATATATATATATATATAGATATATAGATATTTCACTTTTTTGAATTAGGTATATTTGTTATTTTTGTTAAAATGTATATGAAATCTGTTTTTTAAATTAATGTAATTAATGTTATTATTTGATATATTCAATATATATTATTTTATATATATGTATATACATATAAAAAACATATTTTGTACAGCTATGTTAATGACATCAATTATTTTTCTGATATTTTTAAACTTACCATTATAAATATAGGATGTCCATATTTTTAACATTGATATTTATAACTCAATATTGTGGCGTGGGGATACTTAAGGTGTAGATATTCTGTCAGTGTACCCAAGATTGTGGTTATTGCCTTTGGGGGGTTTCAACACATTCAATAACACGATTTCTTAGACTGTTTCTCCCTGATTCATCCATTGGTGGAAAGTTTTGCATTGAATTATACATAATATGACTTTGAGGATGTGTTTAGTGGAAAAGCAAGTGAATCCTTACCTCTCGACAGGGAGTATGATTGCTCTACAAACCCGAGCTCAAAGAAAACCCAGAGACAAATATATACATTAACCGTAAACAATAATGAACATTTAAATACATATATTGAAAGAATAAAGAGAGAAATATACTGAGGAAAATGTAGCCAAGGGTTCCATAAGAGAGCACCTATATATATCAGCCTAAAGCTAATGGTGTACTGATACGTGGATTACCTTGAACTGAACACCAGTACCGTAAAGAATAGAAGCCCATTACCTTTAATTTCTGTGACTTGATTAAAGTTGCACCACAAAAATTTTAATCATACTAAGCTTAAGATGACAATATAATTAAGCCTGGATGAAAGTGGGTAATGAGTGGAAAAACACTTTCAACACCAGATATAGACATTTCAAATCTTTAATAATTCCATTCTGCCTGGACAAAGCACTGCTGTGCTTCCAACATTTTGTCAATGATACCTTTCAAGATATTCTAGATCCCTTTGTCAACATTGATCAATATAAGAATTAAATGTTCTCAAAAGACTTGGGGACACAAGGACAATAGGCCTGGTTCATAAAGGTAAACTTACACTTTCTTGCAACTTTATGTATGCTTGCTATTTACAAAGGAACTGGAGAGCAAAATCTTTACGAGTGTGAAGTCTCTGCACATAAAAACGTAGGTTTTTTATGTGCAAACAATCATAAAAAAAAAAATTAAGTGTACGTTTTCCTTTGTGAATCAGGACCAACGTGTTTGAGAAGTTTTAAGTAATCTTTTAAGTCATCAGAAAATGAATTCTCTCCATTCCAAATTAGTCATATGCATCTTCAAAGTCCAATCTTTACATTTCCATCGTTTTTTACCATTGAAAAAGGTAATTGGTATGGATACTCAGAAAGTCTGTGCAGTGGTGCAAGGGTAATTTACTTGTAATGTGAAAGACATACATAGATTGCTACATTTACTAAATTGTCATAGGCACTTCATTGAGTCTTTCTCAACAGTTGCAACACCCATAGTTCAACTAATTAAGAAGGGTATGCCTTTTTTATGTGTTAACGTGGCCCAGCACAGCAAAGAGCTTTTAAACATATAAAGACAACAATCACAACATCACCCATTTTATTATATTCTTATCAAAGTCTACCCTTCTTTTAGGAAAAAAGTTAATCTTCATTTGCTCTGGGGCCCCTCCTCTCATAAAGATTTCCAATGCCATGACGATTTGCATATAGTAGCTTTCTTTTTATGTTCCTTGGCACAACTGAGTAAAATTACCCCTATGATAAAAAGCTGCTGTCCATTAAAGAGGCCTTTCCTCAGTGGTAACATCATCTGAAGGGTGCTTTAATTCTATGGAGCGATCATAAACAGTAACTGATCATTGGTAAAAGTTAATGGCAAAATGTTGGAACATATTGAGTTATAGATTAGGCACAGACAACTGCAAATCCATTGGTCATTCTCCCAAGACTGACACTCAGACTGAAAGAATTAATCAAGCCATGGAGCAGTATCTCTGTTGTTATACCAGGAACCAACAAGAACAATGGGTTACTTGGCTACCATTAGCAGACATGGCTTATAACAATTTCTTGTACTCCTCCTTAGGATAGTCCCCCTTCTTCTGACTGTTTTGGATTTCACCCCCAATTGTTCCCTGACATTGCAGATCCGATCTCTGTTTCACCAGTCAAAACCTTGCCATTTACAATTTCTACAGTGCAAACTAACACATTACTCCATTTACAGCAGGCTAAGGCTGAATGCTAAGGTTTCTCTAATGATCACTGTCAAAAGGCCCTAGTCTAGGAAAAAGGTGATTTCGTTTGTTTGTCCACCCTTTTCTTGTCTTTGCCTGGTTTTCATCCTAGACCTTACACAGAGGCTTGTGGGTCTTTTCTCAGTAGTATATTTGGGTTATCAGGGAAAAGTGGCCTTAGCACTTCCCAAGGAGTGAAGCGTGCATCTGATGTTTCATACTTCCAGAATCAAGCCTGCATATCTAAACCTGCTATCCCTCCACCAGTTATCAAAGATGAGTCTACAGACTTTGAGCTAAAGGCTATAGTAGACACTAGGGTAAACTTAGACCTGAAGTCTGAAGGACTCATTACGATGGCGGGCGGACTTTAGTTCGTTCGCCCTGAGCCCAGGGGTTGGGACCATCCGCCTGTATGGTGGAGGTCCCGCACATGGAATTACAATGCGACCGCCACCGTGGCGGTCACATTGTGCATTTTTACCATTGCAGAGGATGCTGCTGGCTGCAGCACCTGCTGAAATGGTAAACATGCAAGTTTTGCATTCCCATGCACTATGTGGCAGGCACCAGGCGGTGTCTGCCACATGGTGCAGGGAAATGTTGGGGGCACTATAGGTGCCGCCAAGTACAAAGCTTGAATGCCGCTGCTGAAGGGGGGCCCACTACGGGCTACCAAAGTATATCCTCGCCATCCTGTGAATGGTAATTGAACGACCATACACAGGCTAGCGGGGATGCAGCATCCTGATCTGGTGGACGGTGCCTGCTAGGCACTGCCACCATTTTAGAGATGCTTGGTGGGTCCGCTAGGCAATCGTAATGATTGCCTGTGGTGAACCTGTGGTGGATGGACTTGCATTCACCAGCACACAGCCTACCATCGTAATATGGTGGGCGGAGAAGTGCTTTGACATGGCGGTGAAACCGCCATCGGAATGAGCCCCTAAGTTTTTACCTGAAGTCTAAGGGCTCAATTCACAATGGTAAACTCAAGTTTACCTTTGTGAATGAGGCCCTTAGACTTCAGATCTAAACTTAGACTTCAAGTCCAAGTTTACATTTGTGAATTGGACCCTAGGAGTGTGAAAAGAAAATGCCAGTATATAGTGGCTTAGAAGTGACCAGTCAAACACACTACGAAATCTGCCACATCTGTTCATCAATTCAGGTTAATGGCTACCTTTCACCAGAAGTTTCCATCCAAACCAGCACTCAGAAGGGGTGACTTAAGGGCTGGTGAGTAAAGTCAGGAATAAAGAAGTGGCACGGAGACTTAGGATGGCTCCACTGAATATCCTGTAAACCACTTACTAACTGCCAGTGAGTCAGTTTCAGACTGACTATGAAGAAACTTATTCTTCTGACAGCTTAATTTTCAAATCATCTCTCAATGCCAAATGCTGCTGTCAATTGTTTGTATACAGTCCCGTCCTAAGTGGATTATACACAATCTGACTGAGTTAGAAATTGACGAACAGAATCACTGGATAGTTAACACCTTCACTATTAATTTTGAGTATTTCCTCAAACATTAATGTTAATTAATCTACTTTACTAGCAAGGTTTTCTTAGCTAAATTACTATCGGCCACATGCATCAAGGTAAATTGCATTCGCAAACGGTGCGAATCGCATTTTTCGGCCGTTTGCGAATGCAATTTCCTGATTTGGGATGCACCAACCCTTTTTAGAAATTCGCAATTTAAGAAAGTGCACAATTGCGATTTCTTAAATTGCGAATGCATTTAAGGAATCTCAATTTGAGATTCCTTAAATGCAATTCATCATACTTTTTTAAATTGCGAATTTTGAAATTAGAAATGCAAATTACCATGAAGTAGACCTTCATGGTAATTTGCGAAAATCTAGAAAAATGCTTTTAAATGCATTTTTCTTTGTTACATGTTACACATACACGTGCCCTTGGGGCATGTGTGTGTGTAAGATGTATCCAAAAGCAAATTTCAGGGGTGCAACAGGGTGTCTTTTGGACACCCCTGCACCCTTGAAATTGCATTCTCAATTTGCGAATTCACAATGATGAATTGCAAATTGAGAATGGCCTCTCATTCATTCCTATGGGCCTCTAGGCCCATAGGAATGAATGTGTAGAAATTCCTTAATTGCGATTCTCAATTAGAGAATCGCAATTAAGGAAAATTACCGAATCGCTAAAAAAATAGCGAATTATTCATGCATTGCCGTTTGCGAATCCTTAATTGCGATTCCTTAATTTTCGCAATTAAGGATTCACAAACGGCAACATTGATGCATGTGGCCGTATATTCCTTACTGTGACTTTCGCAATATGCGTAATTTGCACATTTACTGAATATTTAAAATGATGAGACTGGACCCCCCTAAACACACGTTGGGGCTGATTATGATTGCGGTCGGACGTTCGGAGACGGGAGCGCCTGACATGCTGTGGGCAGACCCGCCAATGATATTACAATGTGACTGCCTTCAAGGCGGTCGCAAAGTGTAAATTTTGTATTATGGCATGTGCTGCTACCGCCGTTATACAAAACATACACCTCTAGCATATCCCTGCACAATGGAGCAGGCACCATGTGGTGCCTGTAACATGGGGCAGGGATATGCCAAAACAGAGGGCCAGGGGGAAGGGGGGCCTGCAATGGGCCCCCAATGTCCCTATACGCCAGCTTTTATATGTTGGGTAAACCGCCATGAAACGGCCGCCAGGTAGGGACATCGAACTCCCTATGGGGGTGCCTGGCAGGCACTGCCACTGTTGTAGGGATACGACAAGTCACTCTGTTGGATCTGTGGCGATCGGTCTTGGCGATCGGTCTTTCCGACAGGTCTCACCGCTATTATAAAGAGGCCCTTAATTGTAGAAAACATGTTTAAACAACAAGAGATCTGGGCTTTTGCACATAGCAGTTTAAACACATAGGGCTATGTAGTTCATTAGTTTCCGGAGCAATCCTGATGAAGTGTGCGGCACTGGTAACAAACAAAATGCCACTATCGCTTGAGAATAAATGAACCGGTAGCCTGTAAATCAAAATATTTTTACACCAGCTGCACTGCTCCACATGTCTGTTCATAAAGATGTTTACGTTACGATAATTTTCATAGCAAATTAAACATGTTTATAGTGGCCACTTCATTGATCTCAAAGGCCCTGGCATACAAAGCTTGGTTTAAATATGTAATATGACTTTTGTGATCATGTTAATGGTTAAACGCCGACAATGTGTTTTCGAAAGTCTTAAAGAAAAGGTTAAAACACTTTAACGTTGAAGGAAACTAAAAACTTCATACAGAGCATGCTTCTGAAAATAAGCCGCCCTCGATGATCCAAATAGAATAATGCACTTATATAGAAGCACTTTTGTTCCCACATGCCACGCAACGTTAATGTTCTTATTCGATGAGAAGAGAATTGTCTGCATTGGCATGCATTTCAAACTGGGAGAGAAAACTGCTGATAATAGCTGTCTTTGACGTGTATAATTATTTGTCAATCTTTACTCGATTCATGCTGTTAGGAGTATTGCTTTTCAGAAAAATAATATCTCCTCTTTAAGGGGAGTGCATGCTGCTGTGGATGATTTAATACCATAGGCATTTACTTTTAAAGGCTTCTGCTATGGTTGTGGTAAAGGAAGGCCTTTTTTTCAATAAATTGTGTGTGAGGCTCTTATGTCTGTCTTTGGGTTTTACGTTCCTGAAACTTAAATGTGAAAATCCCCAAGTGAAGTACAGTGCTCCGTTTACTCTACATAAAGGTCTAAGTGAAATATCCATTATGCTGGTGTACTCCCGCGTAATTTCGTTGATTGAGCAAAACGGGAGTGACTGCTTGTGCTTGTTGCGCTATTTTTAGCACGAAATGCGCCCTCGCATTCAGAATGGACGAGGACACATTTTGCGCTAGAATATATAAGACCAAACACTGATTTAGCATTTTGAGCAATTACACATAAATTCCCATCATTTTTCAAAACGTTTCACGTAATTATGCAAATGGCAATTATGCACATTTTCTATTCTCCCATTATAAATGCCAGTACATAAATACAATACGGAAAGAGGCACGCGTGATTCCATAAATTCCACTTCTCTTGTAAGCCATGACAGTTTATTTAGACAACCCAAGGTCCATACAAACAACATTCATATGAACACACTTTCAAATAACATGCAACTTCCATAGTGTTTAAAAACATTATGAAACTATTTTAGTACATTTATGAAAAAAATACCCCAAGGCGTTTACACAATCTATAATCAATAGATCTGTTATTGAAATTCCAAGCATTGCAATTAGTTTTAGTAACAAATAAAAAAAAACATCAGAACAAGAAATGCTTTTTTGCATACCGAAATATTTGAATAGACTCATCTGCTTATCAATAGACTTAAACAATTAATCTAACATGTACATCTGTATTATAAAAGGTTTGAGCCACTGGTGGCATTGTTTTCTTTTCTAAAAATACACATCCTCATACAAAAAGGAGCTAACGTCAGCAAACGTCAGAGATAACCCTAACTTGTGTCGTGCATGTAACAGTCGACATTAAAGAACGGTTATGGGAATCTCATATTTCCCAAACAGATCAAAATAAATCCTTTATTTGATACTACCCACACCTTTTTCCAACACTTCCCTCCAAGTGTTTTGAAGTCAGGTCAATGATCCAAAATGAAAGCAGAGCTGCCATACAAGGCAGTTAGAGTGACTGTTTATAACCCCATACCTCTGACTCTGTGGATTATCCCACCCAATGAGTGATACCCCACTCCTGTGATAGGTTGAGTACAGAGTTACATTTCTACCAATAACCTACGTCCAGAAATGTAAAAAATTAAATTGTTTCACAATGATGTGAACGCTGCTCTATGGGTTATACAGTTAAGGCAAGGAGGGGGGGGTGGGCAGCAATCTTCTATCCCATGACTAACGCTGTGATTGGGACCCAATACATACTAGAGAAACAGGTGCAAACACTTTACTCCAGGAAGCTTGGAGAGCAGCTGATTTGTACATTTGGACATAATTGGGAGAAAAATATGACTTCATATGTACAAGGGGGAAAATTTCCCTTGAAAGGTTGTGGCCATAGGCTTTTGTGAAAACTGTCACAATCTACATTGTTTTATTACCAGGGGTTGAAGTAATATTGATAGAAAGAGGGTATGAGGAATATGTACCACAGCATTCTACTTGTGTTTCCTCTATCAGTCAGTTCTCTGGCTACACCACAATGTGGAAATCTAAACAGTGGCAGGTTCAGGCAGTAAAACAAAAAATTAAGGGCATTGCGGCAAAATGGCGGCCGCTCGTTTGGCCGTTTGAGCTGGCGTTCCTCCTCACGGCGATTTCACCCGGGTTTCGTTAGGATCCCAGGCGGTTCCCCAAGCAGTAGCTCTCTGTGGAAGAAAAGGGAAAACTCTGGGGAGTCATTTTACAAAGTTAATGGACTGATGGATTGACATGCAAAGAGTAAATGCCTGGACAGCCGGATTTGGTTTCGGTAGAGGTCAGCGAGTCCCTCGACCACTTCCCTGGTGTATGCTCCCTGTCCCGTAGCGTGTTCACGGAGGCATCGTTTGGCGCCAAAGGTAATTTCCAAGGCGGCAGCTGCAGCGAGAGCACGGTCAGCGGAGGCTGCAGCTGCAGCGTCCTCGAATGGAAGAGAGACAGGGAGTGATGCAGGGAGCGCTTCTAAGACAGAGCAAAGCGGCGAGAAAAATAGTGGATCTGCTCGTAATGGCCCAAATACGAAAAACAGTAGCGTGAAGATAGTACCTGCAATATTTAAACAGGTAAACTCCAAATTCAAAAACTGTGTGGGAGTAATTAGTCAAACCCAGGAGGGTGTAATGAAAAGCATCGAGGGAGAGATAGCGGGGCTGTCCATACCACCGATGTCCGCTGCAGTCTGTGCAGGCAATGAGGTTAGTGTGCCCCCCCCAGAGAAAATAATAAAGACTTTGGTGGTATCTGGGCAGGGGCCTTTGGCTCAAACTGATCGAAGTGAAAGCTCCAGTACTGCTGTGGATGGACCTTTGAATTGCATTTTGGGATATGAAGTTCAAGGCGATGCCAAAGTGCCTGGGGCTACATGTTCTTCTGCTCCTCGCATATTAGTCGGCAATTCTAGTACTACCCAGGCTACTGATATTTCCAGTCAGCTCCTAAAGGAGCTTGAAGTTGAGACATTTTTCTCTCTGTCTGAGCATACGGGGTCATCATTGGAAGGGGACGAGCCTGACCCTGATTGGACTGACGATGGCAGTGAAAATGGGGACTGGCGGCAGATTGGTATTTTGAACAGTGGCCTGGCTCCTCGTTACCCCAGGACAGTTCGTAAGGGGGCAGCCCAGGAAGCCCGGGCCCTGATGAGAGAGGATCCAGAGATACGTGGGTTTACATTCATGGGTAATTAATTAATTAATGGAGGTGATTTTGCGGATGGTGAGGTAGCGGTAGCAACTACCAAGCACTTACAAAAATCTGAATTGCCACCCTCTGAGATCAAGCTGTTGCTTATAGATCAAACAATGATGGTCCATCGCGAAGAAGCACGCCAAGAAAGTGCTCGCACCCAGGGGGGGGTGTCGTAGAGTTCAGAATTCTGTCCGGAGAGTGGCAAAAACTTGCTCTGAAATGGCAGTTAGGATTACCGAAGCAGAGGAAAGGATTTCTAGTCTTGAAGGCGCTCTGGCTGCACAGAAGAGTGCAAATGATTTGATTGGGGCTCAGAAGGCGGACATAATATGGAAATTGCCTGATATAGAAAATAGAATGAGAAGGAATAATATCAGGATCTTAGGGGTGCCAGAAGGCTGTGAAGGGGACCATGTAAGACGATTTGTAGTGGATCTCTTTAAAGAGGCATTTCCGGAAATTGTACAGTGGGACTGGCAGTTGGAGGTTCTCCGTGCCCATAGATTCCCCTTCAAACAACGGCAAAAGACTGGGTATAAACCCCGCGCAATTCTGATTTGTCTTAATAATTTTCTAGCGAGGGAAAAGCTATATGATTTAGCAAGACCGGACAGGAAAAGGCTTGGCAAGGGCTGAGATTTTTTTGTTTGGCCAGATTTCTGTCCGGCGACAGTGGAACGGAGGTGGCAGCTCCGTCAGCTGATCGCTCCCTTTCAGGCGAAAGGGGCTCAGGCTTTTTTACTTTTTACCTCAAAGCTAAAAGTTGTTCAGCAAGGGCAAGCAAAATGTTTTGTTTCTGAAATTCAGGCAAAGGATTTCCTTTCTTCAATATAAAAAGAAAAATGTGTCTTTCTTTTCAGTACCTTGGGGGATTGCCGCCTTTGGGATGACTAACCCTTTTTTTTGTTAGGGGTAAGAGGGGGGGACTGAGTGGCGGGTTTTAGCAGGATGAGCGGTTAATAATGCACATGGCTTCTTTTCTTCGGAATCTCTGTTTTGGATGTGTGTTTCTATTGTTATCTTTGTTTAACGATTCTGCCCTTAGTCTTCCCTCTCTGTCTTTATGGATCTATTGATAGGGTGAAGGAACCCGTGGGGATGTAGGACTCCAGCTCTTTCCATCACAAGGATATTAGTCCTGTTGCCGCTTAAGGGTGTTGTAAGGGTTGGGGTTGTGAAGGGGGGGTGGGTGTGTGTGGGGGGGTGGGATGGGGGTGTGAGGCAGGGTTAAGATCAAGAAGGTAGAAGAACCATATGGTAGAATTGGTATTAAAGTATTTTCAAATGAATATATGCCCAATTTTTTTGTATTTTGAAAAGGCTGGGGATGGCACAATCCAGGTTGATATTTGGATGTTCAGATGGGGCAGGATAAACTTGCAATTGGTACATGGAATGTATGTGGCCTTAATGACGCTGAGAAGCGAGCTCTGTTTTCTAGAATTTTACATAATATGCAGTTTGACATATGTTATGGAATTGTAATACTTGCAATATTGTTTTATGTATTTTTGTACGCTTGTATGTTTGTACTTTTATGGAATATTTTTCGAATAAAGTATTACAATAAGTTTGACATATTATGTATACAGGAGACACATATACCATGGGGGAGGCGGGAGTGTCTTAAGTTTCCGGGTTTTGAGGTAGTGGTATGCTCTAAACAGTCTTCAATGATTAGAGGAGTGGCCATACTTATGAAGCGGGGTGTGGGGTCATGTAAAAGGACTCTAGGAGATCGAATGGGCAGATGGACTATTGCTGAATTTTCTATTGGCGGTAAATTATTGACGGTTTGCACGGTCTATGGCTCGAACATAGACTATCCTGAAGTGGTCAAGTACTTAAATGTTGAATTGGCAGCCTGGCCTAGTCCACTCTTTTTTTGTGGGGACATGAACATTAATACCCTAAGTGATTTTAATCTTGCGAAAGACTTAAACTATGTGGGTAGGAAGCCAAAAGTATTCAAAGCACTACAGGCTCTACTTCAAGAACATGGTGTTATAGATTTATGTTTTTTTTCATAATAAATTGTAAGAGGGCTTCACGTATTATTCGATCCCTCACAATAAAAATTGTAGGCTAGACTATGTTTTTCTTTCTGAGCAATTGGCAGCTGTCTCCTCTATTTCTTGTCCTCCTCGGATCCTTTCGGATCATAATCCACTGATTGCTGAATATCCTTGGCCTCGAATTAGAAGACCCCCCAGGTTGTGGACATTTGAAAGGAAATTATTTTTAGAAGAGGCTTATAGTGTTCATATTAAAAAATGGTTAGTTGAATTTTTGAATATTAATAGGGGCTCGGCAACAGACCAGATAGTTTGGGATACTATGAAAGCGGGTTTACAGGGGGAGACTAAAATCTTCTCTTCTTATAGGTGGAGGACAGAGCAGGAGCGGATTGAGAGCCGTTTAAAAGAGTTAAGGGACGCGGAAATAGAACTTGCTTTAAAAATCAAGCATGGGCATGATATAGAATCTAGTCAACAGGAGGTAGCAATTTTGAAAGCCAGGTTGTTGGAGTCCTTTGGGCAGGATCTGGCCGCGAAGTACCTACAATATCGTACAGAGATGTTTGAGTTTGGGGAGAATTCTGGTAGGGTTCTTGCCAAAAGACTCCACCAGCGAAGTATACAAACTCGGGTTATAAAAATCCAAGATCAAAGCGGGATAGTATTTGATACTCAGGAGGGTGTTAATGAAGTGTTCTTGAATTACTACACTACCTTATATAGTGAGGATATCTCTAGACCGGAAATAGAAATAGTAGTGGAGGACTTTTTAGCAGGTATTGATACTTCTAAACTTCCTCAGGAGCAGTGTGAATTTTTGGCAGCGCCTATTCAATGGGATGAGGTGGAGCTTGCGGTAAAATCTTTAGCAAATGGTAAGGTTGGTGGCCCAGATGCAGTTCCGCTCGCGTTCTATAAGGCATTCTCAGGGGAGCTCCGCCAGGATTTGCTTGAGGTACTTAGAGCGGCTCAGAGGGGCATAGTGCCCGAATCATGGCAAGATACTATCATAGTGCTGTTTAAAAAAAAAGGCAAACCTGAGCTGATTCCGTTGTCCTTTCGACTAATTTCACTAATAAATAGTGATTCTAAAATGTACTCAAATATTATGGCAGCCAGGTTAGCCCAAGTGATTACCCCTTTGGTCTCCTTGAAACAGCACAGATTTATTCCTGGTCCGGACACTGCGGACCATGTTAGGCGTATTATTGCCCTATTGGACTGGGCGCGTGTTACGGCCTCTCCCCTCGGGGTGATCTTGTTGGACGCCGAGAAGGCGTTCGACAGGGTCTCCTGGGGTTCTTGTGGGCCGTACTTAGGTGAAAGGGATTTCCTTTAGAATGTATACAGGCGATCGGTGCGATGTATTCCTTTCCAAAAGCTGCACTTGGTATTTCTAGTCAGCAGACTAGCTCTTTTTCCATCAGTCAGGGTACGCGGCAAGGGTGTCCCTGTTCACCCTTGCTCTTTGCCCTTTATATCGACCCATTTCTGAGTAAAATAGAGGGCAATCAGGGTAGAGTACCGATAAGAGCTGGCAATAACTTGTATAATGTGTTAGCTTATGCAGACGATATAGTTGTTATAACATCTGATGTCCCATCTGCCCTTAAGGACTTAGCTGGGCAATTTGGGGTAATCTCGGGGTATAAGTTAAATGTGTCAAAAACACAGGTGGTTCAGACCCCTGATATGCCATTATCAGATGTCCCAGTGGTCACAGAAGCTACGTATCTAGGGGTACGCATAACTGCTACAGTCGATACCATTCTGGATTTAAATATTCTTCCGATGATAGAAGCGGTAAACTCTAAATTAGAGCGACTTGATCACTTGCATCTTTCCCTATATGGACGTTGTAGTGTACTTAAAATGTTAATGCTCCCTAAGTTTTTATATTTATTCAGGACTATTCCCTTATTATTTTCTCAAAGTAGTTTGATTAAGGCAGATAGGGTCTGCTATAGGTTTTTGTGGGGGTATAGGCGCTCGCGCAGGGCAGCTAAGTGGATGTGCCTTCCACGTGATCGGGGGGGCTGGTCAGTCCCAAATCGTTTTTTTTATTATTGGGCAGAGATGATACAATCAATGGGAGTGTTAATACTTGGAGATAAAGCGGTGGTTCCAATTTGTAATCGTCCTACAATTTTTGAGATTGGTCTAGGGGCTTTCGGATAGGGGCATTTTGGTGGAGGTCTTGGAGTCTAGCTATTATAAAAGAACTAGATTCAAGGTTATCATTGCTGCATTTACAATTTGGCAGAAAATAAGGTGGAAATTAGCTATTCCAAATCTTAATATAAATACTCCTTTTAAAGCCTCTCGACTTTTGCCGGGTATTTTTCAAGACCAAACTATGCATTGATGGCAAATGCAGGGGATTCGGGTCTTAGGCGATCTGGTCGGGGAAGGACAAGTGCTATCCTATATTGACATAAAGGACAAATTTCAGTTATTATCACAGGATTTTAAAAAAATATTTACAGATTCAAAGTTTTTTTTATAAACAATTGAAGGTCATACCTGGCATGCTAGATAAAGTACCTATTTTTGAATTGATTCAAAACAGAAGCAGAATAGGAATGCTTTATCAGTATATTTTGTCGGTTTTTCCTGATGATCTGTCAGTTCAAAGTGCTAAATGGGAAGGTAGGCTCGGTAAGACAGGCATTGACTTAACACCAGTGTTAGAGCTTGCCAGGGAGGTCATTGTGTCAGGAACACTTAGAACTCAAAGTTATATGGCAATGCTGGATTTATATTACACACCTACAAAAATTTCAAAATGGGGTAGTAGAAAGAGAGATTCTTGTGCACGGTGTGGGTTTTTGGCGGCTGATGCAATCCATATGTTTTATTCTTGCCCTTCCCTTACTAGTTTCTTAGAAGATATTGAGCACTTTATCAATACTACACTCAAGATTAGCTGCACACTGACCCCAGCGTTAGTGATATTTGGGGTAGATGTTTGTAATAATGAAGAAGGAAGGAATACGCGATATGAATTAGCTTTTATGTTTATAGCCATGTCACAGGTCCGGTTGTGTATAACGTCTCAATGGCTGTCCTCTGAAGCTCCTACGTTCTCGAATTGGCGAGCTAGATTGCTAGCTATTCATAGGCTCGAATTTTCAGTCTTTTCTTGTAAAGGGGGGAGGAGGAGACAAATGGCATCAAAGATTTGGGAGCCGGTAGCAGAATGGATTAACTGAAATACTGTTATTGGTGAATGTGCCTTTCTTGGCCCTCATATTGGACCATAGAGATTGGGCTATCTTGTTTTCTGTTTCCAATATAATTGAATCTATAATGTAATGTATGTTGTAAAGAATGTAATCTTATTTTGTCTTAATGCCAATTCTGCATTGTAAAGTAAAAAATCCTTGTCAATAAAATCAATGAAAAAAAAAATTTAGTGGGGAGAACTGGGACGACCGGTGAAAAAACACAAACAAATGAAAGCAGAATCACAGAGAGACATACCCAAACATTTAAATAAAAAATAGTAAACAAGGGTAATGATGCTGTCAGAACCCCGTTGCAATTGCTATGGAGTAAGCATGAGCTAATGGGTCCAACCGTGGGTGTTAAGGACCTTATAACCATGATGACCCTGGGCCTGACCTCCTATTGATCCAGACAACTGGGTCAAGTACCCCTTCAGCACTTGACTCTCAGGAATAGTGTAGTCTAAGCAGTCCAACTCAAAAAACGCACGGTAGCAGCAATAAATGATTATCCACTCAAATATTAATTTTTATGATAACAGAAGTATTTTATTTTTACCACTAAGTCCACAAAGTGGAATATGACATTCACATACAACTACAATGTCCCCCGGTGTATGTGGCTCCGACGTTTCACAATCAATTCCTATGTCCACGTCCCTCTTTGTTCTAGCGATAGTGGTTATTTCCCATTTACTATAGGCAACATCCTGGGTAAGCTACACTTCTAGTCCGAGTCTCAAGCGTCCACTCACTCTGTATCAAAATCAAAAGCAAGTTCCTTGGAAGTACGTCTTTGCTCTATCCCACAGTGGTGGAAAGTAGCGTGAAGGTCCTGTTCAATCATCAATCAATTAATCAATCAATCAGTCATTTGTTAAGTGCACTACATACACGCTAGGGTCCCAAGGCACTGGGGGGTGGCGCTACTGATCGAACAGCCAGGTCTTGAGTATCCTCCTGAAGGTCAGCAGGTCTTGGGTCTGTCGTAGGCTCAGTGGGAGGGTGTTCCATGTCTTGGCGGTGAGGTGGGAGAAGGATCTCCCACCAGTGGTTGTTCTTCGGATGCCACGGATGGTGGCCAGTGAGAGGTCGGCGAAGCCTAGCTGGCGGTTGGAGATGTAGAAGGAGAGCCATTTGTTGAGGTAGGCTGGGCCGGTCTTGTGGAGTGCTTTATGTGCATGGGTGAGGAGCTTGAAGGATATCCTCTTGTTGACGGGGAGCCAGTGCAGGTTTCTCAGGTGGGGGGTGATGTGGCCGTGGTGTGGTACGTCGAGGATCAGTCGTGCAGAGGCGTTGTGGATGCGTTGTAGACGTTTGATGATCTTGGTCAGGGCTCCCTCGTAGAGGTCGTTTCCGTAGTCGAATCTGCGGCTGACGAGGGCCTGGGTGACTGTCTTTCTTGTATCTGTCAGGATCCATCTGTAGATCTTGCGGAGCATGCGGAGGGTGTTGAAGCAGGAGGAGGAGACGGCGTTGACTTGCTTGGTCATTGAGAGCGTTGAGTCGAGGATGATTTCCAGGTTTTGTGCGTGGTCGGTGGGTGTCAGGCTGCCCCCAGTGCCGTCGGCCACCAGGAGTCGTCCCAGACTGAAGGGTTGGAGCCGAGGATGAGGACCTCCGACTTGTCCGAGTTCATCTTCAGACGGCTGGTCTTCATCCAGTCGGCGACGGCCTTTATTCCTTCGTGGAGGTTGGCTTTGGGGATGATGGGGTCCTTGGTGAGGGAGAGGATCAGCTGAGTGTCGTCGGCGTAGGAGAATATGTTGAGGTCGTGCTGTCGGGCTACGTGTGCGAGCGGGGCCATGTAAATGTTGAACAGCGTCGGGCTGAGAGAGGATCCCTGGGGTACGTCGCAGATGATCTCGGAGGATTTGGAACGGAATGCGGGAGGCGTACGCTCTGCGTTCTGCCGGAGAGGAAGGAGGTGGTCCAATCCAGAGCCTTGTCTTGAATCCCTGTGGCGTGGAGGCGTGGGTGTAGTGTGCGGTGGCTGACGATGTGGAAGGCGGCAGAGAGGTCTAGGAGGATGAGTGCTGTGGTTTCGCCATTGTCCAGCAGGGTCCTGATGTCATCGGTGGGGGCAATGATGGCAGTCTGGTGCTGTGAATGCTGCAGGACCCTGACTGGGAAGGGTCCAGGATTCTGTTTTCTTCGATGTATCGGGTTAGCTGTCTGTTGATGGTTTTCTCGATGACCTTGGCCGGGAAGGGGAGCAGAGAGATGGTCCGGACGTTCTTGAGGTCTCTTGGGTCTGCTTCAGGTTTTTTTGAGTAGGGCGTTGATCTCGGCGTGTTTCCTGATTTCTGGGAAGGTCGCGGTCTCGAGGGAGAGATTGATGATGTTGTGCAGGTGGGGTGTGATGAAGCTGCTTGCTCTGTTGAAGACATGGTGCAGGAATGGGTCTGACGGAGAGCCGGAGTGGATTGTGCGCATGGTCTTGATGGTGTCATCGATGCTTACACTGGCCCAGGCTTGCAGGGGGCCATGGTCGATGGTGTGTGGAGGGTCTGTTGTGTTGCTGTCTGTTGGGGCTGTGTGGGTGTTGAAGCTGTTGTGGATGTCTGCTATCTTGCGGTGGAAGAAAATGGCGAGGGAGTCACACAGGGCATGCGACGGCGGGATGTCGTTGGTGTTGGAGAGTTCCTTCATGATGTTGAGGAGCTCCTTGCTATTATGTGCTTTGTTGTCGAGGCGGTCTTTGAAGGAGGTCCTCTTGGCCGCCCTGTTGAGGTGGTGGTAGTTACGGATGGCGTCCTTGCGTGCTGTGTGGCTGTCTGGAGTTTGTTCACTGTGCCATTTCTTCTCTAGTTTCCGGCAGGCTTACTTGGAGGCTAGGAGTTCCGGGGTGAACGAGCTGGCCTTCTTGCTGGTGTCTCTGTTGGCGCAGTCCTCGATCCAGCGTCTGAGGCTGTGGGCAGCGTCGTCGGTGTTGGAGGGTGCGGTGGCTGGGCTGAGAGCGAGGTTTGCTTGTAGTTGGTCTTTGGTGATTTTGCTCCAGCATCGGCGGGGGATCTGTTGGGTGCGGTGGTGTGTGGTGGGCTTCTGGAAGGCAAAGTGGATGCAGCGGTGGTCTGTCCAGAGGAGTTTGGTGGTGTGGCTGATGGAGGCGTGCGGGCTTGAGGAGAAGACGGGCTAGAGCATGTGCCCGGTGGAGTGGGTGGGCATTGTGACGAGTTGCTTCAGTCCGAGGTTGGCGAGGTTATCAATCAGGGTTGTGGAGTTGTTGTCGTTGTTGTTCTCAAGGTGAAAGTTCAGGTCTCCCAGGAGGATGTAGTCTATGGAGGTCAGGGCGTGCGTGCTGATCAAGTCGGCGATGGAGTTGCTGAACTCGGGGTGGGGTCTGGGGGGTCGGTAGCTGAGGGTGCCTCTGAGGGTAGAGTTAGCATTGTTGTGCTAGTTGAGACCCTGATGCTGTTCTTGTGGACGATGGCGATTCCTCCTCTGACTCTGTTGGTGCGGTTTCTGCGGGTGATCTTGTAGCCGTTTGGAATGGCTATGGCGATGTCGGATGCGGAGGAGTCGTTAAACCAGGTCTCTGTCCGGAAGGTGACGTCCGAGGATGTTGTGTTGAGTACGCCCCAGAGTTCGACGGCATGCTTGCGTGCGGAGCGGGTGTTCAGTAGTATACATCGGAGGTGGTCGGGGTCTTTCTTAGCGGGAGGTTCATCGGCTCTGAGGCTGGTGTAGCTGCAGTTCCGGCAGGTGAAGGGGCCGTGTGTGCGTTTCAGGGCAGGCTTGAAGCAGGTGTGTCTCCGTCCGGAGTTGAGAGCTTGCAGAGTGTTGGCATCGTAGTGGCAGCACTGGATGCGGTCCAGGCATGGACGGGCGCAGACTGGTTTGCCTTAGGCGCGTCTTCGGCGGGCCAGTGTTGCGGCTGCACAGTGGCGGGCATGTATGGGAAGGTGGGAGGGAGGAGCAGCTGGGAGGCGCGGGCAGCAAATGGGCAGTGAGCTGTCAGGGGGCGGGCCGCAGGGGACGCAGCTGCGAAGGGGGTGAGGGACAACAAAGGTAACAGAAGGAAAAAGGGGCACAAAATCGAGGGGAAACAAGTGGCACAGAAGGCAAAAGGGGCACAGAAACGAGGGAAAAAGGAGTGGCACAGAGGGCAGAAGGGCACTAAAAACGAGTAGAACAGAGGGCAGAAGGGCACAAAAAACGAGTGGAACAGAAGGCAAAAGGGGCACAATGACAAGGGAAAAACGAGTGGCACAGAGGGCACAAAAACGAGTGGAACAGAGAGCAGAAGGGCACAAAAAACAAGTGGAACAGAAGGCAAAAGGTGCACAAAAACAAGGGAAAAACGAGTGGCACAGAATGCAGAAGGGGACAAAAAACAAGTGGAACAGTAGGCAAAAGGGGCACAAAAACGAGGGGAAAACGAGTGGCACAGAGGGCAGGGGTGCACAAAAAAATGAGTGGAACAGAGGGCAGAAGGGCACAAAAAATGAGTGGAAAACAAGGCAAAAACGGGCACAAAAACTGGCACAAAAGGGCACAATAACGAGGGGAAAAAATAGTGGCAGAAGGCAAACGGGCACAAAAAACGAGTGGAACAGAAGGAAAAAGGGGCACAAAAACGAGGAAAAAACGAGTGGCACTGAAGGCAAAAAGGGCACAGAAATAACGAAAAAATGAGTGGCACAGAGGCAAAATACAGAACACAGAAATACAGGGGCGGCTAAGAACAGAAGGCAGTATGGGCAGAGCGGCACGGGGGCTGCGAGGGGAACAGAAGGGAAAACCGGGCAGAGACACGGGGGCAGCGAGGGGTACAGAAGCAAAGACCTAGCAGAGAGAGCACGGGGAAAGCGAGGGGAACAGAGGGAAGAAAAAGGGGCACAGACCACGTACAGGCAGTGGGGGAAGACAGGCAACAGCAGTCACAGACACAACAATGAAAATACAGGCAATACAATAAAAGCAATAAAGTGAAGGATGAACAAACCTACCTACGGCCTACAGACACTAATGATTGGTAACCAGGTTACTCCACCAGGGCGCTCTGCAAAATAAGGGTAAGTATATTTGGATTGGTCTTAGCGGTGCTCCAGGGGAGGAGGGGTCGGTTACCACTCAACCCCCACCACAATCCAAAAAGCAGATATAACAAATATCTGCTTTGATATAACAAAATTAATAAAAGCCCTCCCCGAGCATTCTAGTAATATAATGTTGTCCAAATTTGTGATTTGTACTGCAACTTAAAAAGTACTCTTCAAATGGGACAGTTGATTTCAAATGTTCATGATCTGTATCTGCACTTTACACAGTTCAAATAGTCCTTGTATTCACAATAAGGTTTTATTTATCCAAATGGTCACAGTCCATAAGAATAGCAGCCACAATCCATAGAAACAGCAGCCAACACGTGTTTCGTCATGCTCAATCTAGCACTATGACTTCTTCAGGGCTGCAACCAAAAGTAACATAATATAAGTAAAGTACTGATACATTTCATGAAAACTTTCCTTCAGGTAACAGAGTAAATTAAGAGTTAATATTTGAGGAAAGTATCAACGCCACCAACACCACGTTGTCTCAGAATAGAACAGAACTAGTGTTCCAGTTAGAACCTCACCCTCAGTTGGTGTAGATCAATCATCTCACTTAATCTATATAACAAACAACTAAAAGTTATCTTCTCATAACACTCTGGATAGTCTTCTGAAATGTACTCTATTCCAATGGTAAACTCTCTACTAGTCCATATCTCTGATCCAAGTACCATTTGTACCCTACACAAAAGTTAAAAACCAATAAGTAAACAATCAAATTCAGCGGTGCCCCAACACCCTTTTCTATGTTTATCATCACAAACTACTGCTGTTTATATATATTCATCATGAGCATCTAATCAATATCTAAGCTTATAAATATCTATAGTTATGGTCTAATCATGAAACCCACTCCGTTCCCCATCCATTTGAGGTAATAGTAGAGATCGAACAAAATTTAGTTTTACATTGTCCACCTCCGTGGTACTGTTCAAATCAATTTCTATCCATTTTATGTAGTAACACTGTTCATTGCTCTGAAAACCAAAATTGTACCCTGTATTTAGTACAAAATTCACAGTAATAGTATTCAAGATTCATATCAGTCCTTACAATAAGTAAATAACTCACCCCAATAATGGAAATGATCCCCGTACGCGATCGTCCTCAATACTATAAACGAGTCACGAGTATGTGATCTGAAAATCAGAAAAGAGACATAGTCGTCTATGAGTACCAATCATCCCTCCCAGTTACAGCACGCCTGACAGTACCCAGACCGAGTGCTCTAACCTCACCCTGTATCATAACAGCATCTTGCCTTCTTCGCGGTATCCGGCATTCAGGATAAGCGCCATCTTAGTTTTCCTATTTATACGGTGTTTCCCGTCAGCGCCATGTTTAAATGGCTACAGTAGTTTAAAAAATGTTATAGTAGCAGCAAATAACCCAAATTCACAATTATATCCGTATTTCAACTATTGTTTCCTGCTGACGCTAGAATTGAAGTTAAGCTAATTAACGCGGTAACCGGAGTTCAGCATAAGTACAATGTAGGTTCTTTTATTTTATTTGTACGGCGTTTCCGTAAGCGCCATATTTAAATGACTGAAGTTGTTACAGACGTTTAAGTGGTGATAAATGTCCAAAGTTTGCAGTTGTATCCATAATTCAACTCTTATTACCTGCTGAAGGTCAAATTCAAGGTTAGTAAACTATCCATGATCAAAGTTACTCGTCTGCAGGATACCAATTAGTTGCTTCCATAGGTACCTAAGTTATTGCCATATTGAATGTAATCATCATCACGTAAAACAAATGCATAAGCGTTATCCAAAACAACGCATTAACCAAAATCTTGTATTATCAATCGCAAAGTTTCCTCATAATCACCATCAATTATTTAAGGGGACAGTACTGTGTACCCATCGCAACTATTCACTACCAATGTCATTTAGCAAGACCAAGTATTAAAAAGAAACTCATTAAACTGTCAATATAACAAATCCTAACTTAAGAGCCAAATACGCTCAAATCATCAACTCATACCTTGAAGGAGCGGGACCTCAATTTCCATGTTAATATAGTAGTCAAGCAAAATTTCTCACACAATAATTATTACCTTATGTACAGATAAAAGTGGAAAAAGGGTTTAAGAGATAGAGAGAGAAAAGGGAAAGACCATAGGATAGTAACTTCATAATTAGAATGTAAAAGTTTTTTAAACAAAGTCCATACACTATAATACAAGTATATCATATTGTCTCGGGTCTACAGTGATAAACCTCTGAATATCATATGCCTAATGCAACCTTATTAATAATGCTATTCCATCTAGCGATTCACTTGTATTGATCATTGCCACAAAAAAGTAGTATGCAAACATAATCATTATTTCCAATATTTACAGTATTTGCATTATAACAAACAGAAAACAGTATTTCAGTTATAGTCCATCTAGGAGATCAGGTAAGTCATCACATAGAAAAAGAGCACAGATGTACACAAGTGTATCAGCTGAACCCATTCACTATTCCTGCCCTAAGTAGTACTGAAACTCATTATCTATATTCACCCCTTGTTCCACCGCTCTTAATTTCATCATACATTACACTTCCCTTCGTCCTAATTGAAGTTGCCTGTTGCCACCTCTTATATCTTGTTTAATATGATCTATGCCATGAAAGCTAAATGTATGTTTCCCAATCTCATCATGTTTTTGCACAGTATGTGCAGCAATTGGATATTGTGTGTCACCACTCTTCCATGCTCTGAACTGTTCCATCATTCTATCACGTAACCTACGGCCTACCACTGACCACCAGGGATGAGACGCAGGTGGTAGCCTCCAGGTGGTGAAGGGCCTCGAACTTCCTCAGCAGCGGCAGCTGGGGTAGGGAGACACAGGCGGTGGTGTGCGGAGGGGGAGCGACCTACCCGGTGGGGTCAAGGGTTGCCTGATGCTGGTTCTTTGTCCTGGCATGGGTGTGTAGGGGCTTCACTCCTCTGGCAACGATCCCGACCAGGTCACTCTTCTAGCTGGTGACCCCCTCTGGCATTTAATGCCACTGTATCTTTATTACACATGGGCTCCGACCTGATCAGCACAGTAGGTTCCTTCATGGAAGCCCCTTCTGGCATATGAAGTCACTGGTTCACAATCACACAAGGGATACAGCTCTCTCAGCATGCAATCTATCCATGGTAGACCCTTCTGGAGGGCTACTAGCCCCTAACTGCACAGTTCTCTGACCCGATCAGCACAGCAATGTTCACCGTTCACTCACAGCAGCCCAACTAGGCATACTGGATCACTGACTCCGCCTTGCACATGAGCGATGACCTGTTAAGCTCCAGGGTAGGTAGTCTTGGATTACCTGGGTGATGTCCCCAGCTGGGAGACTAGCAGGCCTTGTCTCCAATTCCCAGGCACAGACAGAATTATGCAGAGCTTCTTCTCCTTGCCTACTTGTCCTGGCTGCTTTACAGTTGACAATTTTTGGGGTCTCAGGTTCTCCTTCTTATAGTCTATTTCCAGTCACCAAATGCGTTCACATTCCTCTGCCCTTTCTCTGCTTGAAAGTAGCCTGTCACAGCAGAAGCAACCCCAAAGCTGATAGTCCCACAACACAGGCCATGTGAGTGACCAGTGTACAAATCTCAATGTTAGGCATAGTGATATATGTATCAAAAGTTTAGTCCAGAGACTCAGCTCTACTCTTTAGGATACTCTTAAGAGCCACATCTCCTTCGTAAGATGTCCCCACGCCCCTTCCTTGTGATCACTCGGAATCAAAGAGCACCCTTTGTAGTGTAATGGAGAACACTGGCTCTCCCTTCTCCAGTATGTCCCACCCGGCTTACAGGAATGCCACAATACACAAATCTGTCTGGCAGGATGCCTCTACCTCCTCTGCAAATGTTTCACCATGAAGTCCTGCTTCTCCCAAAATGGAACTCAGATTCCTCCATGTATTGTAACCTTTATAGGCACACACACAACCAACACACAAATTCAACATATATGAAGTGCACAGCACTGTATTCTTCATGTACTGCACCACTCACAGTCACATATACACCCAGCACATGCATTTAACATGCACCCACTGCACAGCACTACATGCTTCATGTATCATTCCACTTACAGGCACATGTATAACCAGCACATGCATTTAACATACACAAGCTGCATAACATCCTTCAAGTATTATGCCACTCACAGCCACACATATACCTAGCACATGTAGTTAACATGCGCACACTGCACAGTACTGCATCATCACAGTACTGTATCCTTCAAAGGCACACATACACCCGGCGCAGGTACACCACTCATTTCCTGTACAGCACTCCACGCCAAACCGATGTAGGGCAAGCGGTGAGTTAAGCGCACAGCAGTGGAACTTTAAAAGAGTTTAGCCAATAGTATAGTGTGGATGTCAGTAACCTTTTAGCTGTGAAGGGACATTACTGAACAAATAGGTTTATTTATATAGACTAAGCTTTGAGCAGTTCAAAGATGTAATAAAATGTGTAAGCACCTTTTTGGTTAGATTAGTTGCTTATTTTACGGATCCTTAATCCTACTTACACAGGACTTATTTCTACATACACTTATAAATTGTTGACAATTTACAGCAAACAATTAAAATAGAAATTCAGTAACAACTTTAATACAGAGATGTCAATAGATTTTAAAAAGATGCCATCTTATTAACACTCTAGGTTTTACAACACTCTTAAGACTAAGGGGTATATTCCCAAGAAGGTGTGATAACTACCACAAGAGTAGCGTAACACAACTTTCAACATTGCAGCCCATTGCGGGAAAATAACCCTGTGTCAACGTGGAATTCACAACATCACGGTAGCATGCAATAGTCTGCCGAAACCATGGACAATGATACACCTTGAAGGAGACAAAAACACAAACCGCAACACCAAAAAACCTGCAATGGGCCCAAGCGCGATAAGGAAACCAGTGATAAGCAGCGCCAGGCCTGCAACACACACCTGGCAGGTGGGAAAAATCACCATATAAGTAGAAAAAACACCCAAAAACAAACTGACCAACACCCAAGCACTATGGAGGCAGCCGGAGCAGGTGCAGAGGACGAGCGCAGCCCCACAATCACCCCGGACGACCAGCCCGGGACCTCGGGGATATTGAAGGGCAAGGACAAGAAGAAGAGGAAGATAAAGTTCAGTCCGCAGGCAAACAGGATCAAAGTCACAGAGGTGATGGAACACCATCAACAACTCTTTGTCACCTCCAACTTGTCATTGGGCACCAAAAACGGAATATGGCGGGACATCGTGGACAAGGTGAATGCCGTCAGGGACCACAGGAGGACAATGGACGAGGTCACGAGGTGATGGAATGACATCAAGCGGTGGACCAAGGAAGAACTCTCCACCAACCGGAAGGCAGCAACGCAGACTTGAGGTGGGGGCCCAGCGCCACAGCTCGAGCTAGATGACATGGAGGAGCTGGTGTCGACAGTCATCAGTGTGTAGACTGTGGCCGGAGTCAGGGGATCGGGCACTGCTCAACAGGACATAACACAACCACAACAGGGTGAGTGACCACCATGTACTGGGGGGACGGGTAGAGATGGGCACAATGGCACACATGCACAATCAAGCAGAGCACAGTGCACACCCACAATGACTCTGGATCCTCGCCCAGATCTACAGAGTGTCACAATGCACAATTCCTTGCAGTCTGAATGTCAATATGTACCATGCGGCTACATACATGTGGACACATCATAATACACCATCTCCCCTTCACATCGCAGGGGCACCGTCAACACCTCCTACAGAGTAGTCCCAGCCACTCTTCACTGATGACGAGGAGGACAACACCAGCATCGACACCCAAGCCATCCAAGACATCATGGACCTCATCCGCAACTCACCTCCAGGATCAGGGCAGTCCAGCTGCATCGAGGAGACCCCGTCCACCACCCAAAGCACCCAGCAGGAGGCACCCACAGCCCCAGAACCACCCACAAGACCCGCCAGGAACAACACATGGCCTTCCAAATCCATGTGCTGCAGTGCCAGAGGGAGACCGCAGAGCAGGTGCGGTATGGCTTTGGCAACATGGCAACCAAACTTGACACCATCCTTGGGTGTGTATCCCCGCTACATGGTCTCCAATGAGCCCTGACTGACATCGCTGGAGTCATGACGCAGAGAGAAGAACACCTGTCCTCTCAGAATGGCTCCAGCAATACCAGTCGTGACCTGCAACAGATGTGGAGGCTCATGGAGGGCATAGTGCGGATGGAGGTGAAAAGGATGGCAGCCACCGCTGAGCATCAGCGGAATATCACTGGGATCTATCATGCCCTGCAGATCCTCATCATGGCATTGCTGCCACAAGGTGTGGAAATGTTGAATGCTGCGGCCCCAACACCATCCACATCTCCGCCCCCTGGTGTGGCAAAGCCTCCCTGTGCAGCAGGCCTAACCACTCTGGCACCTGAGGTGTCAGAGCCACACAGTGCGGCAGACAGACCACCTCCGGCACCTGAGGTGTCAGTGCCACACAGTGCGGCAGATAGACCACATCTGGCACCTGAGGTGTCAGTGCCTCCATGTGCCACAGCCGCTACAGCAACACCCCCAGGTGGAGTGGGGCACATATCCGGGGACAAGGACGTGGATGGGCTTGCGATCAGAAGGGCTCAGTAGCATTCATTTTTGCCACCTGACCTGTTCCTCGTTGGTCCCGCACGTGGCCTCATGACCTTCCACTGACCCTTGTTTCCCTCAAATGCACTCACCTTGGACAGCAACATGGACCGCCAGATTCTGTTTGATGACCAATGACACAGCGACCAGACTGCAGACTGCACCCCTCCTCTTCCGCAGTACTTGTCTTCTATGGATGGACTCTGGCTGACCCTCCATGGGCCCGATAGTGTGGTGCATTGGGTAGTGCCTTGTACCGCTCCAGCTGCGGAAAAGCACTGGATGTGCAATGAATATCCAGTGACGCACTGCTGTGTCATGTCTTTCCTCATTCATGTATGTATGTGTGGATGAATGTAGGGACAGTTATTTCCCTTGTGTCAATGATGCACATCCTGTGGGATGGCAGTCAGAGGGTGCAACATGGCAATTTGTGTCACGGGTCCCGTGAACACCACAACAGGGGCACAGGCATCAACTACTTTCTTTTCAGGACATGGACTGAACCACGCTCAGTGCCCTTGAGTAATTTTTGCAAGCCCTGCCCTGTTTCGGCGTACGGCAGTCCAGACCACTCCGCTCATGCTCCCAGGTGGAGCCTCGTTGCTACCCATCGCAGGTGTACTCGCTGGTGGTGTGCAGGTCACTGGTCTAGTTGTCAGCATGTCACAGCCACTCTCTGAGGGTAGGTCTGCACACACACCCACCCGGCACAGGCATCACAGGCCATGTGACCCCGCAAATATAAGGGGCCGACTACGTCACATACCCCTCTGCTGGTGGTGACTGGATGGCGGGCCGGAGGCCTTGAGGCCGGCACAAGACGGCCACCAAGTGGCGCTGACTGGGTTTGCACAGGGTTTGTGGCAGTCACAGTGCATTGCAGCCGACACAGGCACACCACCATGGGACGGTGATTTAGGGTGCACTGAGTCATTGGCACCTTGAGCAGCTGAGCCGGTGCACAGCTTACGATGAGGGCCGGTCCTGGCGGTCTGGACTGCCCAGGGTTTGTGTGCCTTGCTCGACCGTAGTGTAGGCCGTGCAAGCGTCCTGCATGGACCTACTGCAATGTGGCCCCGCTTCTGGGATCACAGAGTTAGTGGCACCCATTGGGCCGAGTGGCTGTGCAGGCTGCGAAGTTGCTGGGTGCCCTGGTTCATGCCATGGTGTAATGTAGTTCCAACACCAGATGTGTTATCTGGTGGCCAGCGCAGTGTGGATGCATGGTGCGGAGGGTGCCATGTCTGGGGCCCCGGCCTTGTGGCTTGCAGCGGGACGTGGTGGGACCTGCAGTCTACACGCCAGTGGTGGAAGGTGAGCAGTGTTGCCCGGGTGTGCATGGGCGGGCATGCTCCGTTGGGCGGCGGGAGGGGCTCTGATGCCTCTGCCTGGGAGTGCATAAGCGGGCATGCTTCAATGGGTGGTGGGAGGGGCTGGGATGCCGCTGCCTGGGAGTGCATAGGCGGGCGGGCGATATTGTCTTGTGCAAGTGTGTGTACTGTACCAGTCATGTCTCTGGACTCTGTTGCAGATGACTGTTCTGTCTCAGAAGTGGGACCTTGTGTGCTGCTATACGTACCGGCAAGTGCTTGGAGACACGTCGGTGGCAGCAGGTGAGCTGTGTGGCCTGGGTGCGCAGGTTCAGCTCTTTCACTCTCCTCCTCTCTTCTACTCTCTCTCGCTCTCTCTCTCTCTCTCTCTCTCTCTCTCTCTCTCTCTCTCCACCACTCTTCTATTCTCTCTCTCTCCCTACCCCTCTCTTCTTCTCTCTCTCTCTCCCTGTCTTCTTCATTCTATCTCTCCCCCTCTCTTCTTCTCTCTCTCTCACTCTCATCCCCTCTCTTCTACTCTCTCTGTCTCTCTCCCCCTCTCTCCTCTCTCTCTCCCCCTCTCTTCTTCTCTCTCTCTCCTTCGCTCTCCCTCTGTCCTTTGATGTGCGCAGGACACTCCGTCACATCATGTTTTTTGTCTTGCATGCTGTGACCTACGGAATGTGTCAAGGGGAGCCGCCATGTGTCTTAATTTGATTTCTGTGTTGTTTCAATGAAGTTTAATTTTTTGCTTCGATAGTGAATGTGTGATGGTCATTTCTGTGCCGACACATGCATGTCACCAGTTGTGATTGAGCAACATCAGCCGGATTATTTGGTACATGTTTAGGTGTAGCTGATGTGGCATGTCTTTGCCTGGGGGGATCCGGGGGTGGTAGTGGTGGGTGTTGTGGCCCTCTTGGGTTTCTGGTGGGCATAATCAGTTGCTCCATGGCATCTGTTTTCCTTCCTATGACGACCTGGGCTGAGCTCCCTATTGTGGTGCAGGCTGCCGTCTGACTTTACACTAGGTCAGGGCAGGTGTAAATTTCCTGCTGCTAACGCGCCTTGTCGCGTGTTTTGTGTTCTTATCGCCGATCTGTTTGGTCTTTGTTAATGTCGAGGTGTGGTGTTTTCGCAGGTTTTTACACGGGAACTCCTACTCTACATCTCATTAGCGATAGTTGCAGGGGTCCTCTGTGGAGGTATTTTTTGCGGCTGCTATTGCGCAAATGGGGAGGTAAATTTATCACAACTTTGGCTGCAATAAAGTGTTGTTAATTAGGCAATAGCTCCTTGTGAATATGCCCCTAAGGGTCTGAATTTGATTTACAGATTTGGGTAGACCTAGACTTTGTCACAAATGTGGCCATGTGCCATCCTCCTTATTTCAAGTACATTATATACATATGCACTTGTATTAAGGCGAATATTTTTAATGATGTACTTGTCTGCCAAGCCAAATCAGGTCCTAAGTGCAATAGGATACAGTGCCATGAAGAATGTATGTCTTTCAAGAGGAAAATGAAGAAGAAACACAGGAAAAAAAACACCGGGAAAGAAAAGATACAACGTACGTACATACCTGGTTGTGACCAAAATGAAAATAAAAATTAAATACCGAAACTTAAAGTAAACAAAATGTGATTGACTAATGCAATTAAAATAAATCTACGGAAAACGGAAGAAAGTAGCAGAATAAAATGGGAAATTAATACAAAAAAAGCCACACCTAGTAAAACTTCATTGGATGCATTCAATTGAAAAGTGACAGGCAAAAGATTTTGCTTGCGTGGCGGTGCAAAATGTTTTATTCTCTTGTATCACCCATTTGAAACTGCTGGTCTGAACCACAGGTGGCGCTCTCAGGCTGGGCTGCTGGGATGAGCTAAAAATTAGGGGAACTGTTATGAGAAACAATGAATTGAAAACGGTGAGGGTGCAAGATCTATAATGTCAGGTTATGGAAATAATAAGAAATAAAACAAAAAGAGGACATATCTCCCTGACTGGGTGCGCACACAAATGAGAACCAAGCATGTTAGTTTGGACGCACCCACAATGCCTTTTAAAACATCTTAAAGCTTAATTCAAAGGAAACATAGATCAAAGTGCATTGGACTTAGAAAGAGTTTGCTAATGTCTGGTATTCCTAAAGTAACAAAGCTAATGGGAATTTTGATGCAGCCTCTTTCTTTATTGAGAGTCATTCAATGCATCAGTTGTCACTGTATTTTGTAACCCTTGATTTATCATGACTTTCTTGGGAAAAGTTAACTTTTCTCATAAAAATGTTAGCTTTTTAAACTCATATATGCCGTGATTTACCATATTCTTTTTCACTCCTAAATTCAACATAGGTGCAAGAAAAATAAAATATTGAGTTTTGTAGTGTAGTTCCTATATTCTCAATCAGCTCTGCGCATTGGAATAATATAAACAGCAGTATAGACGTAGGACTGAGGTCGACTATGTCTCTACTGACTATATTAGACTTAATTAGTTTTGCCAGCTCGCTCAGAGGTCACTAGAAACTTTCTCGAATAAACAAGGAGGAGTTTAACTTCCCTGGATAGACAAGAAGGGATTAACTTCTGACAACCATAAACATGACAACTTTGCTCCCTCACAATAAGAGTGTATCTCTAGAGTCGTGTGAAAACAATAGACAGCTATTTTACTCAGTCAATCGTGCATACTTAGTTTCACCAGAGTGCAGAGAATAGAGAGACGGGCGTTTTGAATAAAAGGTGTTATTTATTGAGCAGTCTTCTTTCTCATGCAAGAGAAATGAATTGCCACAATTGCAATACTTAGTATAAAGTAAAGTGCGTACAGTTAAAGGAGTATTATGAAATAATACTGTAAAAGCATTGATATGGTTTCTTAGCCATATGATACTTTAAAATAGATAAAATATATACATAAATAAATACGTTGACTAACGTACTCAACTGGTGCTTCTAAATACGCCTACCCCGGTGTACCTGACCTAAGCCTAATAATACGTGGGAAGGAGTAAATAAGTAGCAGTTTAAGTTAAGTTGGTTTTGCCAAGAATCTGAATCAAGAATTCTCTCTAAGGGTTTAGTCAGCTCCGTACCTGGGTAATAGAAAGCAGGAGGTCTGGTATCTCTCTCTCAGGACTCGATATCCCAGCGACCCGCAAGGGCGGCTGAGAACACCGGAGCTGGATTTCTCGGCAGGAGAAAAGACAGCGTCTCTCTCAATGCGTAAAAAGGGAGGGGCAGCGTCCTTGGGCTCTCCGCATCAGCTGGGCTCTCGGGCAAGTAGATAGCCGCTCTGCTCCAAACCACCGTGTGTTTGCTTAAGGCAACGTTGGTATATTTATACCTGAAAGGTGCCGGGTTTGACGTAAGGTTGGACATAAGACGTCACCAAGAACTAACAGTTCTTTCTGACTCTAGGAGTTCTTGTGCAAATCAAAACAAGAGCAGGGGGATTTCCCGGGCTGCTGGAGGCTTGGTTTGTTTAAAGAACGCGTTGTACTTTCTAGGAGTCTAGAGGAGTAACCATGCTGTATTTGGACCGCATGGGTTGGCACTAAATATGGACGTGATTCTTATGCCTTCATAAGGATATTATTTATTATAACCACATAAGGGCATGAATCAGGAATATCGAATTAGGGTCCTAGATAGAATTACAACACCCACTCCACGATCTAATGTCCCTCATTACTTAAAACTAAGCAATAGTAAACATATAATGGTGCATGTGTTTTCCAACCCACCCCAAAATACATAAATCGCATTTGAAATAGTATATGGTGAATACACGAAAATGAGTATTGGTACTGTATGCTTTTCAAGCATTGGTATCATTCAGTTAAGGTGCATATATATATATCAGCTGAATGAATTGTGAAATTTACAAATGAAATGGCTCTGAATACAGAAAAGAAGGTCGAGACCATTCCATCACATATTTATACAAAATGCTGTACATGTGCTAGAGGCTGAGGTATAATATTGTCTCTAGAGTTCCTAAAAATAGAAGCTCTGTTCTCTAAGACTAGTTCTACTTTAAGCAGAGTACATGTGCCGGAAAAAGGTAAATACTTTGGAAGTGAGAAAAAAAATAATTTCGCTCTCAAGGGGAAAAATAGTACCAATTTGTTTCAGTAGCTTTTGTTTTTCAATGCTGAAGGACGAATTCAGAGTTCACGGAACGCTGTGTGCTGGTTGCTTAAAAAGTTATTCTTTCTGTTCAGGGGAGAACATCATTTCAGACAGACTCGCAAAAAATTGGTCTACGACATCAGGTGAAAGTTCGACCAAGTTTGAAAATGCCGAAACAGTGCAGTCGTGAGAATGATTGCTATCATCGATGTCAGGATCAGCAATGCTCGCTGAAGGTTGTACTTGTGTGATGCTGCTCTCATCTCGTACTCTACTGCCACATACTCGTAGTGGTGAAGTCTCAATGAATGCCGTCATCAGAATAGGTAGCCGCTGGGGACAACACGATGCATGAGCCGTTACCGGACCTAGCAAGGTATCTGTATCCATTGGTACTGCTGATGGTAGTGTAAGACAGACGTCCAACACGCATTCTTCTCCGCATAGCATACATCGAAGCACAGGTAAGATGCAATTTTGCCAGATTAGTCTGAATGAAAGAAACCAGGTCATATTCAGATCTCTTAGCCAGGCTAATCCAAGGACTTTAGTTATGCGGCCCGGTAGCGTATTGCTAGGATCGTTTCTTCCATCGTTGCTGGAGTCTTGTCTGCGGCTTGTCTTGCCATATCGGAGCAGAAGAATCGAAAATAAAATTCCTGCCACTAGTCCCAAAAGTAGAGGTAGGCCGCCAAAGACAGAATGGACAAAATTGGGGAAGATGCCCAGAACTGTTTTAAAGGGAGTTAACAGTCCCGAAAAAATTGTCTTAAATACATGTGCGATGCCACTGGTATCTGACATGTTTAGGATTTGGCTTAGCATTTCTACGAAATGCGCGGGGCAATTTGTTGATAAAAGGGTATGTATCTCTGCCGTTGTCCTTGCGACTTGCAGATCATACGTTTCTTTGGACGAGGTCAAAGGCACAGTTGTCTTTAAAAGAATAGACTTCATTCTGCTTAAAGTATCAATTCGAATAGAAGAGATATTCAAACGAGGCCATGTTGCCGCCTCCATATCTGGTTTGCTGTTTGGATACAATACTTGCATACAGCAAGTGACCATGGAACTCACGCTTACGAGATAGGCTTTTCCTGGCACCATGCCACAACAGCTGTGGTCATTTATTAGAATATAACTCCCGTTAGAAAGTTGTCTGAAGAATGGCTCTATCTGTGTTGCAGGAGTGCCGTGCAGGTGACATGAAAGGTTACTCGAAGACCCTTTGCAGGCCCCATGCAAGTTAATACCTTGACACAGGAGTGTACCACTTATTATTATTATTATTATTATTAAAACTTTTATAGCGCGCTCAATTACCACAGGGTATCCTGGCGCGGTGAGTAATTTGACAACAGGAGTGATGGATCAAAGCCAGAACGATCTGTTAGAGTGGAGCATTGAACAGATGAGTCTTAAGTTCCTTTTTAAAAACAGTAATGGTCGGCGAGGCTCTAAGGAACAAGGGGAGGGCATTCCATGCTGAAGCTGCCTTAACTGAGATTGATTGGCCGCCCAAACGTGCGTATTTGTATTTGGGTATGGCCAATAGGCATTGATTGGCCGATCGTAGAGCACGGTTAGGAGTATAGAATGAAAACCGTTTCTGTAAGTACGCGGTCCCAGGCCATGAGCTGCTCTGAATGCCAGCACAAGAATTTTAAACAGGATTCGGTGTGGTACTGGAAGCCAATGCAGACTTCGTAAGTGGCTCCGCACGCTCGACCTCCTGGGGAGAGAAAAAAGCAGACGTACTGCAGCGTTTTGTAACACCTGAAGGCGATGAACCATATACGCAGGTAGGCCGCTAAATAAGGCATTAGCGTAATCAACCCGAGATAAAATCAGGGCTCAAAGAACAGTCTCCTTGACTTAGTGATCTTTTACAATTTTTACCACTAAGAAATACATCCTTTTTCTTTTCACTGTAACATTTGTGTGTATAAGGTAATTTCCATGTTGACTTGATGTTCCCTTTACCCAACCTTTCATACTGGCCCACTGGTGTATATTCTTGGCAGTATTTAAATTGGGAAGTTGTTATCGGAATTGTAATTATTCCGTGTATTATCCATTCAATGACAGGTCTTTCTGACATTGTCAACGGTAATCTCTCAAGTTTTTCAATGCTCAGAATCGTATAGTCTGCTCCTTTTTGTGCCAAACGGATTTATTTATCAGTAAGGTTAAAGATAGAAAATAATGATGTTACGTTGATTAAACGCCATGGCACGTAGCCTGAACGCAGATTTTGCAACGTCCAGCCAAGCTGTACAATAGAACGTATTTGGGACTGACCATGTTGTAACATTAGTAAGTCTTGCTCTATTATATCAATAGCAGATGATACAATACTGTCAAGTGAATATATTCTGGAGGACAGAGTCGTGAACCCATTGTCCACAACAGAAAGTGATTTTTCCAAATTAATACGATCAATTTCTCGTATTTTTTCTGCTGTTTGAATTTGCATTACTTTCCAAGCTTCGTTGTACGCAGCGTATATACCGGCCGCTATGAAACGTTTTTGACGCTGTTTGCATGGTCCCAGAATGAAATCACGCAAGTCAGCACCGTCTTTAAGTAAAGTCAAGTGTTGCTTAATTTCTGCCAGTGTGGATTGTTGTAGCCATTCGAGGCATAGTTTCCCTACACTGTATGTTGTAACTATCCCTGGATGTTGTCTCTGGGAGTATCTTGGGTCTGGCCTGGTCATTTTGAACCCCTGTATTTTGTTCAGGAATCTATCTTGACAGTTATTTGTCTCTGTGGGCCAGATCAACCATTTCTTCCAATCAGGATGTGTTCTGTTTTGGTATAAAATATGGGATACGTCTATCTCCATATCAGTAGTGCTATTACTATCAGGTATGGGTTTTGGAATAGACAGTTTGTTTAAGTCTTTAATTTTGGCTAGGTCAAGACAGGTTGTCTGTTGAATGGCGTCATTCAAGAATATTATTTGTTCTGGGATCATGCAGGCTCTAAACAATGCTTCTAAACCTTGGACCTGCCATTCTTTTGTACCCCAGATGGTTTTTGTTTCAATGTTGTTTTTCCAAAATTTAAAACCAAATGTAATCATTTTTTCATAAAATGTTTCAGAATAGATCAATTTAGTATTTGTCAGCATTGTTTTCATTCCTGTCTTATTTAACATTTTAAAATAAAACGTTTCTGCATCACTTGTGCTAAACCCTGAGAAGTATGGGAATTTCTCATAAAATGTTTTTGAGCTACTTTTAGGTGGTGTTGCACAATGTTCTCATTGATTATAATTAAAAACATTTCTAGGCTGTGCAGATTTATGCAAATAGTGATGACCAAAATGATTGTAGCAATACATTTCTTCATAATTTGATTAACCCTGTAAATAATTATGTTCTGTGAATTTTGCTGACATTACTAAGTCTGACATCATATTATTTATATTTTCAAAGTCCCAATCATCAGAAAAAGTACTTGGTTTTACAAAGTCACTTAATGAAACCTTGAACTGATGTGGATATTTCAAGAGCTCAATCGGGCCAAAAATGTTAAATTCAGTTCTGTCCCATGCTACCCCACTGGGTATTGGATTGGCTGTGACGTTCACTGATGATAGTTCTCTTTTCTCGATGTGAGATGACTTGTGAGGCTTTAGGACCAAGTTGATGTTCTGACTTGCTGTGTCCATTGTACTGTATTTTCCTTCAATGAATTTTCCCAAACAAAGAATCATGATGAGCCAAAGCAGGAGGAAAAGTACACCTAACACAATCCAAAATTCAATCCATGGAGAAATTAGATAGGTTTCTTTGAGTTGATGAGAGAGTTCAGTTACTTTATCTTTGAAAGTTTTTGTTGCTGGCGTTTCTTCCTGTTCACTTGGATCATCAGAAAAGTCATCGAAATTGATGAAGTAGCCAGATGCAGTTCTGTCAATTGTTGGAATAGCTTCCGAATTTTCATTTGCTTTTGGAATTTTCTTTGTTTCACTAGCATAGTCTGAGGCTACATCGTTGTAGACTGGTGTTTCTTGACGAACTGTTGCAATTTGGGTTTCAAGAGGTACAAGTTCCATGGCTTTGTTGCATAGTCCTTTTTTATTCACTGCAGATTTATCAAATGTGATTAGTCTCTCAGTTTGAACCTCTTGTATTGTAGCAAATGTTGGTGTTCTGCTATTTCTTGGGAGTCTACTGGGCCTACTACTTATTATTGGCCACATGATTGTGGTTTTACCAGGTCGATGGATACAACTTGGTTCTCCTTTTTACCAGCAATGGGCGGTAGTACAACTGATCTTGTTCCGCTGACAGCTAAGACAGGTACTGCTTTTCTGTAAGAAGGCCCAAATTCCTTCTTTACCGCGATCTTCTCTCTGACCAGATCCCCAATCTTTGGAATCCAGACAGGTCTTGCTGGGACAGGTGGTTTTTCTTCAGTGGCTGTTGGCTGTTGTTTTAACTTTATTTTGCTCAGGTTTCGTCTTGTTTAGTTTAAGTCCTGTAAAACAGCCAAACGGTCTTTGATATCAAAGCATTTTTCTTCTACCACTGAAGTTTGACTATCAAGGTCCTGGATATGCATCTTAGTACCAAACAATAGTTTGTACGGACTGAGACCTTTTAGAGAATTTCTTGGCAGATTGTTGACTACGTTGGACACTTGTTAAATGTTGGACCCACCCATCACCCGAACCTAATACCCTCGCCGTTATAGATTGCTTTATGTCCCGGTGTTTTTCTTTCCACTACCGCATTTCCCTCAGGATGGAATGGACAAGAGTACCGCAATGCAATGCCCATGCTGGTCATGGCCTCCTTATAAACCCGAGAGCTAAAAGCAGGACCCTGGTCAGAATGTAGCATGCCAATTCTGTATGTGCCGATAAAGACTCGCAAATCTTTCATAACAGTTCTGCCGTCAGCCGAGCGCTGGTGTCTGCATTTTAAGTGAATCTAGTCTTAAATATTATGGGGACGCATTTCTCCTATTGGATTTCTGCGTATAGATAGCCTTATGCTATCTTAAAAGAAGGGTCCTGGCAATTCTCCGGTCGGTTCGCGACTGCGATCTCTGTTGCAGTTTGGACAGCCCATTGCAAATTTGTGAAATTGCAGGCTCATCCCCGGCCACCAGTATTCTGATTGTAATTCTTTCAGAGATTTCAAGATCTCTTGGTGCCTTAGACCCAATCCCGTATGTGCGTCTGCTATTAAAAAGACTCTCCTGTTCGTGTTTGGAATTACTCTATCCCCCACTCCAGGGATTCGAGCAAAAGGAACGGAGTTTGCATCAATTATGTATGTATAAGTGAGTGGATAGTTTAGAGGTAATGCTGCATAGTCGCCTTTTAAAGACGCTTTTACCGCCAGCATTGTTTCCCTGTCTATGTGTTTTTTAGAACGTTTTTTTGTGGCTACGGAAGCCGGTAGGACCGCTTCCGCTGTGGCTCTGAGAGCCAATGAATTCCCTGCAACGTGAACGCCATCACGTTGATGACTTAGTGTATGTATCACGTGAGTCTTTTGTAGTTCTTTCTGCAAAATAATAACTACCTGTTCCCAAAGCTTTTTATGCTTTATTGTGGCACCTGTGTCATCTTTGTAACCGCTTTGAATCCAGGTCTGCATGTCATTATTGTAAGACTTGACACAGTAATGTGAATCGCACACTATTAGTGTGGGGAATTCGCAATCGGCATTTTCAAGCGCCATCTTTAAGGATCTTATTTCAGCTCGCTCTGCTGAACAGTTTCTGAGTGATTCAGTTTTGGTAATTACTGGTCTGAATTTACCAAAGCGCCAGCAACCTTTAACAATCGCGCACGCCGCGTTGTAGGATTTCTTCTCTACATCGTAGTGTTGTGCAAATCTGTCCATGTAGATTACACATGTGTATTGTTCGAGAGGCAGAATTTCGATTGGCAGAGGATATTCTTCTTCATATTCTAGATTTTCTAGTTCTTTCATTTTCGGGTCAAAATAGTATTTCACGTCTTTTGCAGCAAGAGAATTTTCCCATTGTATCCATTTTGGATCTAATGCCACGGCAGTCAAATTGCGTGGGCTTGTTAATGCCTCTAGGGCTGATTCTGCTGTTAAAACAGTTATCCTTCTGCCTTGGGCTTGGGCTCTTTCTTTTGCTACAGCAGTTTGAACCGCTATCAGAATTTTTTCAGTACGACTGAATTTCATTTCAGCTTGTGTGTACAAGTTTGATTTATAAGCTATTGGTACCGTTTCTCCCTCATTAGAGGTCAGGTACGTGAATCCGCATCTTCCTGGGATGACTCGGATTACAAGGTTGCGTATGTTTTCGCGTGTTTGTAATTTTGTTTTAGCTAACATGTCTGTTTGTAATGATCTTAAAATTTCTGTATGTTTCTGAGTCCAATTTATTAGTTTAAAATCACGTTTTATTAATTCATAGAGAGGTTTAACCCTCTCTGCATAATTTAGAATGTATGTTCTTCCGAAATTCAGGAAACCTAGTATTGATTGTAAGTTCTTCAGCATTTTTGGTGCTTGGAGTACAGCGCACTTCTCTAAGAAGTTGTCTGCTAGGCTTTTGCCTTCACTTGATAATTCATATCCTAAAAATAGGACAGTTAGATGGGCAATTCTTGACTTTTTAAAGTTGAATTTGTAACCCTCAGCTGCAAAACCAAGTATTATGGTGTTCACTCTTTTCAAGTGAGTATCCAGGTCATCAACTGTTAGATAGATGTCGTCGACACAGGATAATGCCTCGTCATCATTGATTTGTAGTAACTCTGTTACTCTTGCTGAGAATAATCCAGGGCTATTCTTGAATCCCTGTGGGAGTCGACAAAAGTGTTTTTGCGACCCCATTATTGAGAACGCGGTCAAATACCTGCTCTCAGGTGCAATGTTTTGACAAAAGAATCCATTAGACATGTCTAATGTCGTTTTGTATTTTTTGCGCACGATGTTATTCATTAGTGCTGCACTGTGTGAGTTTTGTACTGCAAAAGTTTTGCAACATAAGTTAAGGTGTCTGTAGTCCAAAACTAGACGATATGAATCGTCTGGCTTGGAGACAGGAAACAAAGGATTGTTCATTTGTGAGGTGCATGTTTCAATCACCCCCTGATATTCAAGTTGATCAAAGATTTCCCTGACTTGTTTTTTAGCTTCTTGTTTAACTGGATACTGCCTTTGTGCAGTGGGTTGACATTTTAACTGGATTTTGTGAGGAGGAGAGTCCTCATCCCATCCTACATGATTTTTATATAACGCAGGGGCTTGGGCCACTGCCCATTTTCGTGCATATATGGATTTTTTATGAGTTGAAATCTGATTTGAGAAGGCCGGCATAATCATTTCTTCGCCATGAGGGCATTCCCTGACAAACTCTGGTGGCCAGTCCTTTACAGCTAAAAGGATGTCATAGCCTTTCGAAAGGTTATCCCAAAAGAGACCCCTTACTTTCCTAGTCTTGTCCCCTTCTATACGCAATGTTATCTCGTATATTTTATGAGGTTTGCTAACTCTGGTATCTGCAGTTTCCACTTGAATGTATTCATTCGTGTCCACTGTCTCCAGAAGATTCATCAAGATCTTGCAAGCTATTGTCACTTCTGCTGCGCTGTCTAGCATTGTCTGGGCCCACTCTTCGTTTTTCAGTTGTGTCCTCAGTATCCTTGGCATGTTTAATTATTTTAATACTGGCTACCTTCTTTCTTGGAAATTGTAATTTTTTTACTTTTATGAGCAGGTTCCTTGTCTTTGGACTTGACGTGCTCTTCCCTGTGTTCTGACCGTCCTCTTCTTTCCGATTTCTGTGAGGAAGTCTGAAAAGGTCGAGAGGGACGTGTATCAATATCTTGATATCTGTCAGGTTTTCTCAATTTATCCCTATCTCTAAGGTTGTATTTTTTTCAGTGGGCTCCCTCTGGGGAGACTTGTCACCTCGTTCTGGAGATCTATCTCTTTGTTGAGGAGACCTTCCTCTGGACTGGAATCGTTTTTCTCTGGGAGTGGATTGTTTATTTCCATCCCAGCTCTTTTTTGGAGTGTTTAGATTATTTTTAATAAAGGTTTTTTCAGGATGTTCAGTTAGTTGGGGTTTTACTGGTTTCCCACCCAAACTATCTCTACCTAGTTCTTCATAGGATTTTTCTATGATTCTGGCCAGTTCAAATGGTTGTACTGCTATATCTGTTTCTTTCAATTTCTGGCGGATCGCCACAGATGCTGCTTCTCCCTTTATGTTGGCTAACAATAGAGCCGAGACCTGCTTGAAGTCTTTCAGTAATTTCATACCCAGAGTTAAAGCAGGTTCTGGACTGTATTCATTTTGAATCTGTCTTAACACATCTGGTATTACCGCCATGTGTTTTTGTGTAAATGGAAGCAAAGACTGTGCCCCAAGTGTCACAGTCCTCCACATGTGGTGCGATCCCCATTGTAAGACAGATAGTCAGAATTCTGTTTCTCAGTAGGTGTAGTATCAGGAAATACTGCCTCTATTTGAGTGATTTTATGTGCTAACCAGAATGGAATTTGTTCCCGTTTTGTAGGTACTTTACCAAGACATGATTGTATGTTCTGTGGTGTAATTTTGTTTGTGTTCCCCTGATGAGGGGTCAGCTGTGGAATGTTGATTGCTGGTTGGACTGTTGAAGTCCGCATTACATGTTGGACTAATTGTCTATGTATTTTAATTAGTTGTTTTAGCTGAGCTAAAAGTTCCTGGTTTGACATTTTATCAATGTCTGGGTGTGGTGTGTAGCTGGCTAGAACCGGCCACGTTGCTCCTGGTCTACCTAGTGGACCGAGCCTGGTGATGTGATTTTTATGTTTTAGGGCGCCATTAAACCTGAGCAGGTGCTCTTGATAATTTAGTGGGATTTCAACATCCTCGAAAGGAGTGTATTCATCCGGAGGTTCCTCTATTTTGTAATAGTGGAATTACAGCGTTTGCTGCTGGAAAGTTTATCCATGAGTAGAATATCTCTGTCTGCCGATATTCATGGGCCTCTACCACGAATATGACTGTACCACCTCGTGATGTCAGTCCATTTTCTATAAGTTTAATAGTTATAGTTTTTCTTATGTTGACCGGAATGATTATAACATTAGGGTCATTTTCTTGGAGAGTTGTGTCATCCGCTAGGAGTTGAGCTGCTATTGTAGCTGCCTCCCTTTCGTCTTCACTTTCCGTCATTTTTACTAACAGAAAGCTTTTTGTTGCAGATCAAGTTTCAATGGAAACAAAGATTAGGTGCACAATATTTTGGAACACTGTATCCTTCAACGTTGACTAAACCAAAAACTATACATAGGATTCTCATCCTACTAAGTTCCTGCGGATTTTAACATTTTACCCACTCCAGACGTCTTTTGGAGTATTTACGGGAAAAAGGGTTCTGTGTGAAAAAGCACGACTGAGTTACTCTAGTGTCTTGCGTTAGATTATCGCCTTACCAAACGTTGGGCGCCATGTAGTGTAGTTCCTGTATTCCCAATAGGCTCTGCGCTTTGGAATAATATAAACAGCAGTATAGACGTAGGACTGAGGCCGACTATGTCTCTACTGACTATATTAGACTTAATTAGTTTTGCCAGCTAGCTCAGAGGTCACTAGAAACTTTCTCAAATAAACAAGGAGGAGTTTAACTTCCCTGGATAGAAAAGAAGGGATTAGCTTCTGACAACCATAAACATGACAACTTTGCTCCCTCAGAATAAGAGTGTATCTCTAGAGTCGTGTGAAAACAATAGACAGCTATTTTACTCAGTCAATCGTGCATACTTAGTTTCACCAGAGTGCAGAGAATAGAGAGACGGGCGTTTTCAATAAAAGGTGTTATTTATTGAGCAGTCTTCTTTCTCATGCAAGAGAAATGAATTGCCACAATTGCAATACTTAGTATAAAGTAAAGTGCGTACAGTAAAAGGAGTATTATGAAATAATACTGTAAAAGCATTGATATGGTTTCTTAGCCATATGATACTTTAAAATAGATAAAATATATACATACATAAATACATTGACTAACGTACTCAACTGGTGCTTCTAAATACGCCTACCCCGGTGTACCTGACCTAAGCCTAATACGTGGGAAGGAGTAAATAAGTAGCAATTTAAGTTAAGTTGGTTTTGCCAAGAATCTGAATCAAGAATTCTCTTTAAGGGTTTAGTCATCTCCGTACCTGGGTAATAGAAAGCAGGAGGTCTGGTATCTCTCTCTCAGGACTCGATATCTCAGTGACCCGCAAGGGCGGCTGAGAACACCGGAGTTGGATTTCTCGGCAGGAGAAAAGACAGCGTCTCTCTCAGTGCGTCAAAAGGGAGGGGGCAGGCGTCCTTGGGGGCTCTCCGCATCAGCTGGGCTCTCGGGCAAGTAGATAGCAGCTCTGCTCCAAACCACTGTGTGTTTGCTTATGGCAACGTTGGTATATTTATACCTGAAAGGTGCCGGGTTTGACGTAAGGTTGGACATAAGACGTCACCAAGAACTAACAGTTCTTTCTGACTCTAGGAGTTCTTGTGCAAATCAAAACAAGAGCATGGGGATTTCCCGGGCTGCTGGAGGCTTGGTTTGTTTAAAGAACGCTTTGTACTTTCTAGGAGTCTAGAGGAGTAACCATGCTGTATTTGGACCGCATGGGTTGGTACTAAATATGGATGTGATTCCTATGCCTTCATAAGGATATTATTTATTATAACCACATAAGTGCATGAATCAAGAATATCGAATTAGGGTCCTAGATAGAATTACAACAGTTTCACCCCTCTACATACTACTGGGATTGAGGTTCCGCCGAGCCAGGTGATTACAGCTTCTCTACATGATTGTATATTCAAACTATTCAGTAGTGAATTTAATTGCGCCTTCCGTTCATTTAGTAGCATAGGGCATACGCAAAAAATGTGTTGAATAGCCTTGTCTTTATATCCGCATAGTCCGTAGTCTCAATTTTCCCTTTTATCCTTCCATGCTGGTATTAAGGGGAAACAACCTTTTTACAACACAACCATTACATCACATGTCACTACAACGCATACCATTACAACGCATGTCATTACAACGCAGTCATTACAATGCATACCATTACAAAGCATAGTACCCTTACACTATCCAACACTTACCCTACTGTTGCACCCCCTGGAGTTAGAATAGTCATTTTTACCCCTACACTATTCAACACTTACCCTACTGTTCCACCCCCTGGAGTTAGAATAGTAATTTTTACCCCTTTACTATCCAACACTTATGCTACTGTTGCACCCCCTGGAGTTAGAATAGTAATTTTGACCCCTATATTATCTAATACTTACCATAAATGCAATGTAATGGTATGCGTTGTAATGGTATGCGTTGTAAAGGTAGTATGCGATGTAATGGAATGCGTTGTAAAGGTAGTTTCTTAAAATGCGATTTCGTGCCATGCGATGTAATGGAATGCGCTGTAAAGGATGTTGCGATGTAAAAAAAAGCGTTGTAAAGGCATGCGTTGTAAAAGTATGCGTTGTAACGTCATACAGGCCTTTTGTCTCCCACATGCCCAGACGCAACCTCATAAATTGATGTTTTAGGGTAAGTGAGAAATAGGCTGATAAATATTCCTGAGGTTTCCTTTTCCCATATGAATTAATAACTGTCCAGGCATGCCGTCTTTGCAATAGGGTATTCTCATCCATTGAGTGAGACAAACATTTTATTGTGATGTTGATTAGTTTGTTGAATGCCTTTTTTCCTATGCTAAGATTCCAAATATCTAGGGCAGAGAGGTCCTTTATCACCTGGTTTAAGTAACTAACCCAGGATCCCTGCATTTTCTTTTCTTTTTGTCTTTCTATTTCTTTCCAGCATAGGTGATCTATGGTTCTGCTTGCAGAAGCACGCAACCTCCAGCACAGTTTAATGAATGCTCCTTTGCTGCGAAATTCCTGGTTTAATAAGCCAAACTCTAGCCGCACCTGAGCAAGCAATGCGCTTTGCTGGATATGGAAGTCTTTTTTATATACTTTTGTTTGTATTTTGTTCAAGGCCAGGATTTCACATCCTTTCATTATTTCAGTGCCATAGGTTACTGTTGGCATTAACTGTGTCTGCATAACTGTTAATAAGTTGCCATATGATGGACAGCTTAATTTCTTTTTTAATACATTGAAGCCGTATATCAAGTTTTGAGATTTTGACTTCATTGAAATGAGCTGTGATTTGTGGGTTAATTTTCGTTCTACCATGAATCCAAGATATTTGTAGGAAGCACCTGTTTCGACTTTCTTTTCCTCTAATTGACATATATATTTCTTATTTTTGTTTTTGGCATCTACTAACCATACGACCTTTGTTTTTGATAAATTCAGTTCTAGCCCTTGTGCTGTCAAATATTTGGCTATGGCACTCATTCCTCTTTGTAAGCTGATTTGCATTTGACTTAGGAGTACTAAATCCTCGGCGTAATGAAGACACCTCATTTTCTCATTAACTATCGATGGAGGATGACTATTGATTTCCACAAGGGTGTCTTCAAGATCAGATATGTATAGGTTAAAAAGAGTAGGAGCTAACACGCACCCCTGTTTCAGGCCATGTTGGGTGTTTATTTTCTTTGTTATCCATCGACCATCTCCTAATTTTACCCGGCTCCATGTGCGCGAATATAATTTTTTGATGGCCTTTAACAGATTTATGATGATGCTCCAGCTGGCCAGTTTTTCCGATAGACGTTCATGGGGCACGCTGTCGAAAGCTTGCTTAAGGTCCACAAAACAGGCGAATAGGCAGGTGTGCTTAAATTTTGCTTTTTCGGCTAACAATGTTAATGCTGTTAGGTTTGTTAAAGTTCCTGCGCCCACCCGAAACCCTGTTTGAGATCTCCGGATGCGGTTGTTTTCATCGGACCATTTTTTCAGTTGGGTTAGCAAGCAACTTGCGTATAACTTTGCTTCAACATCAATTAAAGCAATTGATCTGTAGTTGGTCGGCATTGTTGAATTTACCCCTTTAAAAATTGGCTGGATAATAGTTCCCCTCCAGGATTCAGGGAATCCGTTTGTTTCAAAGACTTCATTAAAGAGTGGGGAAAAAGAATGGGCCCAATATGAAGCTTCTCCCTTGAAAAGGGCATTTGGGATGCCATTTGGTCCTGGTGCGCCCTCAGAGTTTAGCTTTTTAATGATTTTTATTAGTTCGCTTACTTCTGTTAATTTGTCGGAGCTTTTTCATTTCGGGGAGATTGTTTTGTTATTTACATTTATGCACCCAGGGAGACTCTACCTACTTTGTTCTATGTGCCTCCTACTGTCTTTTCTTGATGATGAACTACCTGGGGTTGATTTAAACTTTGGTTCTTTGTACAAACTCATTATGTGAGCTGCCCATGATTCCTTGTTTATCCCTGCATTTTGGTGTCTGCTTTTTCTGAGTGTCAGTGAATTTATCTGATACCAGAAGTGTTTTCCGTTCCGTTGTTTACTAGCCAAAATGAGTGTGTTCAATATTGCGACCTGATAACTAGATTTAGCTACTCAACAGTTTTTCTTATACTGTTTTCTTAAATGTTTAAGCACACTACTGTCAGGTTTTCCCCCTGTTTTTAACTGGTTTGAGACTGTTATTTTTCTGCGCACTATTAGGCTTTTTTGCTTGCGTAGTTCATGGGTGAACCAGGGATGGTGACTGCTTGTCCGCGTGTGCTTCCTCTGGTGCCTAGCTGAATGTTGACTCTTGTTATCCGAAAAGCATTCCAATAAGGCTCTTACTCTTTCACCCTCCCTGGCTTGTGGTGGATCTGGGCTTGCGGATTCTCTGAACTTTCTTCACTTGTGCCCGCTTGGCGGTATACTTCTGCCATCACCTTTTCAATCCCTATTCCACGCCATTTCAGTCTTTTTAAATTGTAGGCTTGTCGCGTGGAGAATAGATTTTCTGCTGCTGTCAGCCTGGCTGTAAATTGCTCTAATTACAATATTTGTGACATATGATCGCTCTCTATGCGTGGTACAATTACAAATTTTTGTGTTTGGCGTGTTACAGATTTACTCACTAAGGTACGATAGATGGTTGAGCTTTTAGACCCACTTAAAAAGGTTATAGCCGCTGGTGAGTCTTCTTTTGTATTTCCATTGAGGTGAATCAATCCTAATGATTCAAGTTGTCATCTGAATTTGTTTCCCTTTTTATTCATATTCCCTGGGGAAATACATAAGTTGATATTAAAGTCACCGGAGATGATGAACTATACCTGGCAATACAGCCTCTGTAGTGATTTTATTATTCCTAACAACATATTCATGGGCTCGTCTTTTGTCTCCTCACTTGGATGGATGTAAACATTAAGTAGTATTAATATTGTTACAGAGCCATCACTTTTGTGCTGTTCCAGTTTGGATACAAGAACCCAATTTGTCCCTATAGTTAGTTTCTCTAGAGTCCAATCCAATGTGGCCAAGAAATAAGAGGAATAACCGCCCTTTGGGTGTCCAAATTTTGCTGATTTATTGCTGGCTCATGATGACCGGCAAAGCCTATGATATTGTTCGGAGTTATGCTCCACGTTTCTTGGGCTAAGATGATATTGTGTGCTTGCAGGAATTCCACTGCACCGGGGATTTCTAAGAGATTTTCTAGACCGTGGGTATTCCAAGAGCAAATCTTGGTAACTTTTTGAATATCTTGTGGTGCTTTGGTTCGTCAGGATTGCGAGTTAAGACGAAGTTTTTGAGGCCCCATCCTATTCTCTGTAATCACTTGTTTGATTGTGTTAAATTCATCTATACTCCTTTCAAGATGGGCTGTTGCCCGAGGCCTTGTAATTATTAAGTTCCCGAAGGATTTGTGATTTGTTACTGCTCCTATGGCACGTCTCAGTAGCGATCCCTCAATTTTCTTTTTGGGGAGAAGCAGACCTGGGCAGCATGGGGTCTCTATCATTTGTAGTTCAATGCCCCAAGCCTTAAACTTTTGCTGTTGAGTCATTTTAGGCTCTACAATTTCCAGTGAAGACCAAGTTGTTACTGTTACCTCTTTCTTAATCATGGATGGATGTGGTTTAAATTCAAACAAGTTGGAGGAAGTAATATAGGCTATTTCCCGTACCTCCTTTACCAGTTTTATGATTGTACCACTGTTTAAGGTGTCAAGGATACCTCTTGAAATATAATTTGTAAGTAACACTATTTTGTTTAATTCATTTTCCCTTGGTATGTTTGAACTTTGCTGCTGCAGCAGTAATATGTGCTCACCTTCCGACCTGCGGGTACTTCTTGTTCTAACTGCTTCTTTGGTATTTACCCTGAGCCCTGATCTCCTTTGGTCCTGTCCCTCTAACTTAGTGTTCCCTTCCTTTCTGGTGGTAGAGGATTCCAAACAATTATGGGCCATAGAGTTTTGCCTGTTTGGTGATGTCTCTTGTTCGGCTGCTGCGGACAATGATCCATTTTCAGAATCATTTATCGCAGGTAAGTATGTTTTTTTCTCGTTTCCTGTAGAGTTAAGTTCTTGGGTGATTATTTGTGGGGTTATAGATTCCAAATCTGATTTTATGTCGTTATTTAAAGTACGTGACCTGACATTCTTATGTTGCAAGAATAACGGCCATATTTTGTTTTGTTGGGCTCCTTTCCCTTTGTTCCGTGCTTTTCTTTGCCTCTTTTTTTCTTTCTTTGAGAGCGGGGGCTTAACCTCCGCTATTTCTATATTTTTGTTATTCTTTGTTCAACTTGAGTCGGGGTTGATGTCTTTTACCTTAGTGTTGCTTTCACTTGTTTCTGTTAAGACGGATATTTCCAAAATAGACGTTTGCGTAGTTTGTGTGTTGTTTGAATCTTTTTGTGATAGTCCTGTTGTTTTCTTTGGCAAAACCTCAACTGCTCTGTCTTTTTTGGATGAGCTGGTAGCTTGGGCTCTCACTTCGGTCAATATGTCCGTCAAAATAGTTGTTACTGTTAGCGGATTTCCGCATGTCGATGTGCACTTGCAATTGACTTGCTGCGTGTAGTTATACTGTTGGGTTCTCGAAATAAGATCGTTGAGTGTCTGTAGCTTCTTGTCAATACCTACTATGTATATTGCCATTATGTTTAAGAGATCTCCTTGGAGATCGTGTTTGTCCGCTTGGTGGGAAATTGCTGTGGAAACTGTCTCAAATGTTGACAAAAGGACGCCCCAGGTACTGGGAGAGGCTTGATCTTCAACATTTGTTGGATGAATACATTTGATTGTGGAGGAATGATTGCTTGGTTCCAGATGTTGGGCCCCCCAGCTTTGTAAGATACCTGAGACCTTTAATTTTTCAGTTATTAACGGAAGCAAGCTTAATTGTGACCCTATGTCTAAAGCTAGAGGACTTTCTGCCTTGCACACGTCTATCCCTTCTACTTGGAGAGGTGGAGGTGACACGACCTCTCCTATAACTGATTAGGTCCGTTGATTGTTGCAGTTTAGTGTCCTCCTTATGCGTAAAGGAGAAGTTGTGTCCAACAGTTCCAATGATTTGGGGTCAAGCTCTTTTTCTTGGGCCGGTGAATTTAATGGCTCCTTTTGCTGAATATAACTGAGCCCCTCCCCCTGCTCTTCCCAATTACTGAGATTGAAGGAAAAGAGTGTTTCACTTGGGGTATGATTGTGAATTACTGCATTTGTTGTTATTTTCCTGGCTGAGTTTATTGCTGTGTGCGTGCTTATTTAGCACTTCTGAATTGACACGTCCTCGACAATTTCTTGGCTTTGTACGTAATATGTGGCTACTTCATTGCTTATAAAATGTAGATCTATTCCATTTTCTTGATCAGACTGCTGTTTTATTAAAAATGCACTTTTGGTTTTGTTTTCCATCAATAGTGTCGCACTATTTGAACTTCCCTTTTTCCTTGACCCCTTTGCATTTTGGAAGTCTGTTATCTTGTATCCCTCTTTCCTTTTGCTATGAGCCATCCTTGCTTTCTTCATAGCAGAAGCCTTACTGGGAGATTTCTTTTCATTTTCGTTCTTTTCACTTATGTCATTCCGAGGTATTTTTAAATCCTGTTGTTGCTCCTGTCTGGGGGAATCTTTCCTAAGCCTCTTTGGGTATCTCTGATTCCCTTGTGAAAGGCCTTCCCCCTGGTCCTGGTCATGATCCTGATCCTTGGCCTTGGCGGCTCCATTTTTTCCTGAGCGCATTTCTAATTCACTTACTGCGCCTTTGTTGCACTTCTTGCTGTTACATTTCCCCTTGCTGGATGTTAAAATGACCCCTGACTTTTCGTTTTGATTTTACTCCTTTGTTGTTTTACTCGTTAGCTCCTCCGGTCCTTCAGTCTTGGATTTTAAGTGTTGATAAATACTCCGTAACCGGTACTCAAACTGTACTCAAGCAGGAACCTCCAGCAGTGATCCGTGCGTGTCTAATCTATTATTATTTTTTTTGATCTTTTGAATGTATATGGTGAATGTCACTTATTTATACTGATGGCCTGGGGGCCTTTTGTTAGTTCTCAGTAGAAATTTGGTAATGATGTTGATTGGTACTGCCGACTACTAGATGCTCACCCCCTCCCTTTGCGCCGTTTTCTTGCCTACACGATTTGGCACAGGTTGGCCTCCTGTTACGAGCATATGACTGCGCTATGCTTGTTGACTTCTTAATTTCCACTTCTTACTTTCTGCTTCTTGCTTTCTCTCAGTAGCTTCTATGCCTCTGTATCCACTATAGGAATCGCTTGTTTCCTGTTTCCCTGTGCTGTGCTGGTCTGAGCTAGCGCGACAATAAGACTTTCAGATTTAATTTAGGTTAAAAATATGCGTTAAATTATTATTGCAGGCTACGAGCTGTAAGTCAATGAGCTAGTACATCTGTATTTTTGAAAGCAGGCAAGTGGGGCATACACGGCAAAACTGCAAGCTACTCCCGACCTAGTCTGGCCGCCTCAGCTCTTTTTGCCAAGGGCATTCACTTACTGGCCGCCTGCTAATGACGGCCGAGCTCACCCGGCCTACCTTGCTCTGTACCTCCCAGGCAGGCCCGGCTCCAGGAATTTTTATTTGGGTGGGCCAAGGGTGCATTTGGGTGGGCCACTGCGGGCTCGATTTGTCGCATATATGTCTAGGCAAACCTGCTTCAGGCCCTCCTTTATCTCTTCTTAGTCTTACACTGCCCAGTAAAACGCACTCTTTTCCAAATCTCTTTCCATATATTATCACTCTCAAAAGTGTTTTTTCCATGTAATGTTCCTTTGATGGGAAGAGGAGGTTTCTGAGGTGGGAGTATCAGGCAAGTGACACTTCACGGGCTTCCTCTGTGGGAGCCTTCAGGGAGAATCCCTCTTCATACCTACTTCCACCTGACCCTGGACTCTGCAACGCACTCCCTTATAGGCTTGATTATACCCACTCCTCCCCAATGCACCTTATCTCACAGCTGACCTTGGGCCCCAGCCCCATATCAGGCACCATTGGGCTCCACTTTCATTTTTCCCCGTAACATTGACTATAGCAGTAAATATAATTAGCATGCACTTTAAAGTATGTTCCACAGTAGCCCTTATGACCCCACCTGCAAATTAAATAAATAAAAACAGAAAGGCCATGACAGGGCCGGCTTCAGCGCTGATGCACAAGTCTTTTTTGGCGCCCCACCACGGACCTCTTTCTCCATAAATACCTTTACTACCACCTTCCAACAGTGACCCTCATCCCTCCATGGCCCCCTTATTGACCTCCTCCTCGGATTTCCTCACTGCCACGCCACAAGTGCCCCTCATCTCCCCATAACCCCTCCCCCTTATGACCTCCTCCTCGGAATCCCTCACTGCCACCCTCCAACAGCGCCCCTCATCTCTCCCTAGCTCCCCCTCCATCCCATGACCTTTTCCTGCATTCCTTGACTACCACCCTCCACCAGTGCCCCTCATCTCTCTGTAGCCCCTCCCCCTCATGACCTCCTCCTCAGATTCCCTCACTACCACCCTCCACCAGTGCCCCTCATCTCGCCCTAGCTTCCCCCTCCACCCCATGACCGGATTCTCTCACTGCCACCCTCCAACAGTGCCCCTCATCGCTCCATAGCTCCTCCCACTGCCTCCTACTCGGATTCCCTCACTGGCACCCTCCACCAGTGTCCCTCATCTCTCCGTAGCCCCCCGTGGACCTCCTCCTCAGATTCCCTCACTGCCACCCTCCTCCAGTGCCCTCATCTCTACGTAGC